>NC_136901.1:42121042-42158542 GCF_949606895.1 Notothenia rossii | reverse complement strand
CGTGCCAGGAGTTGCCGACCCCTACATGATATCAGTGCATTAAAACAACCCAAAGAGTGGAGAAAACAGTATTTCTCCAACACAGACGTTTTCCGTGGATTATACTACAAAGACAAAGACAAAGGAAAATGTCTCTTTAACCAACATCTGTCAAACTGCGAACCCGTCGAGAAGCAGACTCAGAAATAAACCAAAGTGGATCCAAATGAAAGATATTAGTATGAGAAACTCACCTCTCTGCTGGTCACCTGCACTTGCCTCGCACTTTTTCCTCGGACACTAAATTATAATCATAAAATAAAACAATAAAGTATGGTTTATTATCCGATGTTCAGGAGAGACGTTTTACTGCGTCAGGTGATCCTTTCTCTTCACCTCTGTCGGGTGAAATGCAAATGATCGGAGACTCGAGGAGAAAAGTTTTGTTTAACAAATGGATGCATTCCGTATAAAATAATTACGTTTCTCTCCGTCTTTATTATCAGACGTCTGTGGCTGATAACTCCAGAAATAATGAAGTAAGAGCAACAAGACTGAGGTTTTTATGTGAAAATATTCAAGTAAAAATACTCCTTAACAAACTCAGTGAGGATTAGAGTTAGAATGTATTGGAATTCTTTGCTCCATTTGAACAGTGGATAAAAACAAGCTTATTGTAATGAATCATAAAGAAGCACAATATCACAGAGGTGGAAATAATCGATAATTAATTTGGAACCATTTTTATCATATTTGAAGGCATTTCTAATCCAAAAATATAATATAAATAATAATAAATCACAGAAAGGCCATTTCTTCTGCAGAAAGAGTTCTTTTGAAGGTCTTTTTTGTGTAAATGGAAAGAAATGGCTGCTTTTCCTTTTGACTATTTCACATATTTCACGTTTTTCTGACCCGTCTCACTGCAGGGCTCTAACACCAGGAAAGGGTTTTGATACTTCCCCACAGCAGCTGCATGTATTTGCATGGATCAGGGAAACTAGAAGGACAGGTTTGATAAGCACCGCCTTGATATTTTAGTTATTTAAGACTTTGTAAATACATTGGGGATTTCTTACAATATAGTTGAGAAAATAAATAAATAAAGAAACATAAAATAATCCCACTAACCAACAAGAAATATTAATAAAAATGGCGTTGATCTTGTTTACTTAACAAATCAAATATAGTTATATAGGACCCCGTGTAATAAGCCTCTAAATAACGTATAACTGCTGAGAAATACATTAAAAACGACTTAAAATTCCCTTTTACATAACTTTAAATGTTATATATATTATATATATATATATTGAATTTAACCTCTTTCTGATCACCTACCTGAGTTAATTCAGACGTCTACTTGTTGGAAACTGCCCGCACCTGTAACCTATAAATAGATAGAAGACAACTGAGGAGGCAGTGGAAACAAAACAGGTTTGATGTGTAACAACGCCAACCTTTCCGAATCCAAAAGAGGAAGGTTTTCGCGCGGCAAATGAGCACGCCCACATGAGGTAATCAGAAGAAATGGAACCAGAAATTACATGTATAAACTATGTATTTAACATATATTGCATCATTTTTCAGAAAAAGTGGTAGTTTGGTAAACAGTGACATCAACGACATGCTTGGTCTGTCAAATGCCCGAAAAGTAAAAGAATGGGAGATAAACATCCCAAAATCTCCATATTTTATTATATTTTGTGTTTGTGGTCCTCTTTCAGTTGAGACACTGTAGGTGAAGGATGCTTCAGGAAAATACCAAACACTGGATGTGTTTCAGTCGCCAACATGTGTTTTCGAAACCCTGCAGGACTCCAATGTCTCGTCTCTGTTCCTTTAACTCATTTGGGAGTGATTATCTATCAGCCCCGGGGTAACGGTGCCTTTCCTCTGCTGATCGAATGCACCTATTTCCACATCTACACTCCATCAGCTGATTCTTTCTATTTGCCTCGCTTTATGAGCTTCACATCACTTGTGCCTTGTACCGCAGAGTTTGCAACGTCACAAATAAATGGGGCCAACCTTCAGTCAGATGTGAATGTGTAATCTAACATTTCAGTAAGAATAATGGACAAAAGGAGTGCAAATACAATTTATTGAAATGTGAACCAAAAGTTAATCAAATGTTTTAAATAAAAAGCTCATATGGACAGAAGGTGTAAACCTATTAAAGAGAGGGGGGAAATGAAAATAATAAATGCTTTAGACAATAAGAAATATAAAGTTGACTGTTGAGCTGCTCAGTTTTTTTAGATTGTCAATACTATTACTGTATAACTAATATATCGGGTTAAGAGGCACCTTCAAATAAAGATTGGTCTTTAAATACATGTTGTCTCTTGAATTGTTTTTCTAAAGTCAAGGATCTAGAACCGGTTAGTTTTAATGATACAGTCTGGTTATGATGCTGTTTGGAGGAGGCCTCACAGGTAAGAGCACTAACTAGCTACAATCACATGTACCTTAGCTTGACTTAAACGTAAGTGATATCAAAATATAAATTACTAATGTCATGCAAACATATTCATATTTGCTTGATTCCAGTGTTGAATTTAGCACAATTATATACAAACGTTTAGGGATTTTAAGATTCTGAAGTATTATGCTAAAAACGTAATAACTTAGATTATTATTTATAGTTTTGCTGAATAGTTTCATGTCCGCTTACCTTAGAAACGTAAAATGCGACGGCAGTGTGCAGATGGGGAGCATGTTAGCTTAGCTTGGTAGCTTCAGTTTATGAGGTGTGAATTGTATGAGGTGTGATTAGTGCCAAAGAACAGATAACTAACCTGACTGAGCGGAGAACTAACGTGTCAACGTGCGCTAACACCTCCATCAATTTTGAATGGGTTGACGTAGAATACAGGCGACGTCACGGCGATGTCAGACGTCACGGCGACGTATCATAGGTAGCTTAGAAAGCGATATCTTACATTTCGCACGTTGATAACGCGCGTGAGGATAAGCGCGTGAATAATGTACGTCTCGCCTCCGTTAGCATTGTATAGTATTTTCCTAGCATTATATTGGTCGAATGATTGCGAGAAGATGATCAGAAGAGAGGGGAATAATTAATAATCATAAGTATGAGAATATTTGCAGTGGCGGAGCTGGGGGTTGGCTGAATCCTGGCCACCCTATTGGCCACCCCAAACACCCTCACCACGGCGGCCTAAACAATTTTAGAACATTAAGAAAAAAATGTTTAAGCAACCTTTCATCATTCATCAAGAATTAACATTAATACAACGTTATATTGATAATGTAATCACTAAACTTACAATTCACTTAACTTATTTTCTTCCAAAAGTTAATTATCCAAAGCCTCTGTACACCCCCTTCTATTTACATGTAATGGTTTGGTCCTGGCTTCAAACGTGGTGCGGCACCGCCGGCACTTTCTAGCAGAGAGTGAGAGCATGTTAGAGCAGGAATGTTAGTGTGAAGCATGTCTCAACGACTCACAAAAAGGTCAGGCTTTCAAAAAGAAAAGAAAGAAGAGAAAGACAAGAGAGAGGGACTAAAGGAAGACAGTATGTCACCCAGTTTCTCAAGAGAAAAGGTGGGTGTGGTGAGTGGTGGAAATATGTCCGTTAGCTACGCGTAGTCCATTTTAAATAATAATTGTTATGTTTTTTTTTTACTAAGCTGGCATTAAGTACTGTTAATATCTATACAGAAAATGCAGAGATTTTTAATTTCACTGCTCTTTTAGCTGACATTTAACAAATGCAGGTCGATTTTTAGCAGCTATTCATACTAAATCAGTTGTCCCTCCCCCTGGTGCCAGGACCAACAGATCCATCTCTAGGCTCAGCTGCCCTGTCCCCCCATAAGGCTGAACCTGAACCTTTTCTCCCAACTGAAGGAGGTGAGCAGCATTGTGTTGAATGACATGCCACTTAACATATCTGAAGGGAGACTGGAATACAATATATATATCAAACCAAAAAGCTAACATCTCATTTCAATTATACATTTCAAACACAGTGTGTTTCCACATATTTAAGTTATATTTATTTGGATTTATGCATTCGTGTTGAGAATGTTCCTTTCAAAAATGTTATTATTAAAAAGGCATGTACAGCATAAAAGATGACTATTGAGATCTATTGTCAGGAATGCTAGTGTTATATCAAATAGTGAATTCTACTGCAGCAGAATGTTGCACGTCTGCACAGTGTTATATTTTCACAGCTCACTGTCAGTAAATAGTGTGCAGTTAGTATTGGACTACAAGATAGATGCAAGCCTGTACAGGTAGAGTTATTTAAAGCATAAATGAGTGGGTTGGGTTCTGGAGGTGTGGTTACAGCATTGTGCTTGGTTGGCGTGGCCTGTGCCTGGTGGTGGGGCCCAATGTGATATCTTTCCATGGGGCCTAAAATCCCTGGCGTGTATGGCCAGAGGGCAGGACCTATAAACACATATCCTACCCAATAGCATTGTGAGGCTGAACAAAAGGACCTTATATGTAAATGTAGTCTTTTAAAAAAACAAAACATTTACTGACTTTTTTGGATAGCATAAAGTAATGTTGTAACATTACAACCGGGGGCCTTACAGGGTTAAGGGCTATTGTTTATTGTTATTTACTTTAAGATGTTTATTCTTAACCTATCATTTGATTTAAAAACTCTTATTTAAATTATGTGTGTGTGTCTCTGTATTCGTGATGATACACTGAGAGAATGAGCTCATAGGGCTGCTGATCACCATAAGCTAAACAGTCTGTATATTGCACTACATTTGTATAATGTAAGCTTCGTTCCATAGCCGTGGGAACATGTTTCAAATGGGGGGTGCTGTGGGGATGACACCAGGTCCGGTTCTGAACAATTCGCTGCCCAAGGCAAGATTTTTGCTGGTTCATTTATATCTTATTTTATCAGTTAACATTTATTTATCCATATTTTTTCATCTCTCCAGTTTTAAAGGATAGTGTTGGTTTACTGTCCTATAGTAGACATTGGAATGATTTCAAACCTGTTTTTATTCATCCTAATAATTATAAAGGTGTGCCTTGGAAATATTTGTTTACATAAATTGTAAATGAGACCCACTGAGAAAACTTGGACTAAAGTGAACTATCTAAACCAGGGGTCAGGAACCTTTTTCCTCTCAAGAGCCATTTCAAATTTTTCAACATCCTCTGGCTGCGGAAGCAAAATGCTTGATTTGAGACGACTCGCTGGTATCTCGAGCTGAGCGCTCATTGGTGGGTTTTACCCCGTGCTGCTGATGAAACTCTCCAATTGGCTCGGCAAAAGTTTGTTTTTGTTTTGTGTCAGTTTTACGTCGCCACTTCCATTCACATTTTTCATCATTGTTCCACAATGTTTATCATCATGAAATTAATATCTATATATGTTATACTATACTTGGACTGCTTACCGTTTTCATACTTTCTATATCTTAGCATATTCATACACACTGTTCATACTGCTCACAGGCTGCTGTGTGTATTCATACCCCTCACTGTTTATTCATCATTCAATTCATTCTATATTTTATTCTGTAGATTGTGTACATTACTTTTCACTTTACTGCTTGTTGCACTCCTGGTTAGAAGCTAAACTGCATTTCGTTGTCTCATTACCTGTAATATGTGCAATAACAATAAAGTTGAATCTAATCTTGAGCAGGAACAAATGTATTTACTTAGTACATATCTGACATTAACGATTAAACACATTTGTGCATTCTTTAGAAGAGAGAAACTTGTCCTGTCATATTGGGTGAGGCTACAAGGAAGTGGAGAGGAAAATATCACTAACAGAATATTACAGGATTGCTGAGAATATATAAAGTTCCAGGGACGTGGGTTTGGCTGGACGAGTAAGGAGAGAACGAGGGCATGTGGAGTGGAGACCATCACGTTTGCCATAGCAAGCCCATTTAGCAGTGTTCCTGCATGGCTGTTGGGAACATGGATTATTTTTGGATTATCGGAACGCAACCATACTTTTTCCGAAATAAGGTCCCATGGACCAGAAGGAGATGGGCGTAACTTCGCCACTCTATCCCAAACCACGCCCTACACCCTACCCCTCCGTTACGGAGTGAACTCTGTGGAGTGACACTCGCAGCTCAACGAGGCTCCCTCCTGTCAGGTGGAGGGAGTAAATACAGCAGCAAGCTTTGGGACAAACTCCTCTCTCTCCGGCAGAAACAGGAAATGCCGTAACTGTATGTAACAATGGTTTCAAATCAGCATCTCTTTGTGGGCTCAGAAAAGTCTCATAATACACACATGATATACACATGAACATCATCAGGAGAGGACTCTTTAAAGTAGAGACACTACATACTGATATACACCTGAACATCAGCAGGAGAGGACTCTTTAAAGTAGAGACACTACATACTGATATACACCTGAACATCAGCAGGAGAGGACTCTTTAAAGTAGAGACACACATACTGATATACACCTGAACATCAGCAGGAGAGGACTCTTTAAAGTAGAGACACTACACACTGATATATACCTGAACATCAGCAGGAGAGGACTCTTTAAAGTAGAGACACTACATACTGATATACACCTGAACATCAGCAGGAGAGGACTCTTTAAAATAGAGACAATACATACTGATATACACCTGAACATCAGCAGGAGAGGACTCTTTAAAGTAGAGACACTACATACTGATATACACCTGAACACCAGCAGGAGAGGACTCTTTAAAGTAGAGACACTACATACTGATATACACCTGAACATCAGCAGGAGAGGACTCTTTAAAGTAGAGACACTACATACTGATATACACCTGAACATCAGCAGGAGAGGACTCTTTAAAGTAGAGACACACATACTGATATACACCTGAACATCAGCAGGAGAGGACTCTTTAAAGTAGAGACACTACACACTGATATATACCTGAACATCAGCAGGAGAGGACTCTTTAAAGTAGAGACACTACATACTGATATACACCTGAACATCAGCAGGAGAGGACTCTTTAAAGTAGAGACACTACACACTGATATATACCTGAACATCAGCAGGAGAGGACTCTTTAAAGTAGAGACACTACATACTGATATACACCTGAACATCAGCAGGAGAGGACTCTTTAAAGTAGATACACTACATACTGATATACACCTGAACATCAGCAGGAGAGGACTCTTTAAAGTAGAGACACTACATACTGATATACATCTGAACATCAGCAGGAGAGGACTCTTTAAAGTAGAGACACTACAGACTGATATACACATGAACATCATCAGGAGAGGACTCTTTAAAGTAGAGACACTACATACTGATATACACTTGAACATCAGCAGGAGAGGACTCTTTAAAGTAGAGACACTACAGACTGATATACACATGAACATCAGCAGGAGAGGACTCTTTAAAGTAGAGACACTATATACTGATACACACCTGAACATCAGCAGGAGAGGACTCTTTAAAGTAGGGACTCTTTAAAGTAGAGACACTTCCTACTGATATACACCTGAACATCAGCAGGAGAGGACTCTTTAAAGTAGAGACACTACATACTGATATACACCTGAACATCAGCAGGAGAGGACTCTTTAAAGTAGAGACACTACAGACTGATATACACATGAACATCATCAGGAGAGGACTCTTTAAAGTAGAGACACTACATACTGATATACACCTGAACATCAGCAGGGGAGGACTCTTTAAAGTAGAGACACTACAGACTGATATACACATGAACATCAGCAGGAGAGGACTCTTTAAAGTAGAGACACTACATACTGATATACACCTGAACATCAGCAGGAGAGGACTCTTTAAAGTAGAAACACTACATACTGATATACAAATGAACATCATCAGGAGAAGACTCTTTAAAGTGGAGACACTACATACTGATATACACATGAAAATCAGCAGGAGAGGACTCTTTAAAGAAGAGACACTACAGACAGATATACACCTGAACATCAGCAGGAGAGGACTCTTTAAAGTAGAGACACTACATACTGATATACACCTGAACATCAGCAGGAGAGAACTCTTTAAAGTAGAGACACTACATACTGATATACACCTGAACATCAGCAGGAGAGGACTCTTTAAAGTAGAGACACTACATACTGATATACACCTCAACATCATCAGGAGAGGACTCTTTAAAGTAGAGACACTACATACTGATATACACCTGAACATCAGCAGGAGAGGACTCTTTAAAGTAGAGACACTACATACTGATATACACCTGAACATCAGCAGGAGAGGACTCTTTAAAGTAGAGGATTTGAATACTTCCTCACAGCAGCTGCATGTTAACATAACAACTCACAGTGTTTGCATGGATCAGGGAAATTAGAAGGACAGGTTTGATTAAGGTGCGCCTGTGAGGCTGAGCCGATATAAAGGATGTTCATTTCAATAAATCTGCAATATTACTAGATGTTGGAATTATTTACAAATCCCTGTATGTACTTTAGCTTATATAAACAATTCTATATTTCTTGATATGTTATTTGTTTCAGACTCTGTAAATACATTTGGGATTTCTTACAATATAGTTGAGTAAAGAAATAAATAAGGAAATAATCCTTCGAACCAACAAGAACTATTAATAAAAAAGGCAAAAATAAAATGATATTACCATTACTGAAATAAAAGGAAATGTAACATTTAGAAAAACTACTTTAAAAAAACATACAAAAAATAAATTAAAATGTTATATTAAAGTAAATAAAATATTAAATATATATATAATAGAAATAAACGCCTGGAGATCAAAATGACATTGATCTTGTTACTTAACAAATCAAATAGTCATATAGGATCCAGTGCTATCGAGCAGAGCCTCTAAAGAACATCTGCTAAGAAATACATTAAAAAAACACTTAAAATTCCCTTTTACCTAACTTTAAGTGTTAAAACCTATATTGAATTTACTCTCTTTCTGATCACCTACCTGAGTTAATTCAGACGTCTACTTGTTGGAAACTGCCCCGCTGCCAAAGCTGCGTCACCTGTAACCGAAAGAGACAGAAGGCAACTGAGGAGGAAGTGGAAACGTCAAAGATATTTCAGGTTTGACGTGTTTTGTGTGTAGGGTTACAATGATGAGCAGACAATGGTGTTGATATAAGGGGTTGATACCATGGATGTATGAGGAGAACTGGATACAGCGTGGGAGGCGGGGTCTCGTTCTTTCCTATGAGAGCTGCTCATTGGAGCATGAGGACAAAATGGCCAGACTTTTGAGACTATTTGGGTGCCCTAGGCGAGATTATGATTGGGTGCCAAAACGTTTGAGACCCACTGCGATAACTTAGACTAAAGTGAACCATCTAAACCAGGGGGGTCAAACTCAAATACACAGTGGGCCAAAATTAAAAAATGGGTACTAGTGGAGGGCCGGACTGGTTCAATGTTTATTGCAGAACGTATCGAAATGAACTTATTGCACATATTAAACCTGGAACTAACAAAGCTTAAATTATTGCCTATAAAAACCACATTAAACATTAAATAATCAGTTGATTCATTTCTTATGGCTCTATCTGCAGCTTTTCCAGAGTCAGTTCTTATGATTACATTTTCCCACAGGCCAAGAGCAGCTTCAACAAAACCATTTCCCTCAAAGAGAAACCAAACATGCCCTGTTGTCGTGAGAGAGAAAGTGCAGAAGGAAACATCCATTAAACTCAGTGTGCTGCTCTGTGATGCTAGTTCAGATACTTGGCATCTCATCTTGGGTGCAAGGTCATCAATGTTTGGGGTCAGGCTCTGAGCTGAGGAGACCCTCAGGATGAAGTGAAGGTGTGCGTGCAATATACCGGCGGACCACATCTAATAGTAATTAGAAATGATCCTGCGGGCCGAAATGAAATCCACCAAGGGCCTGATTTGGCCCCCGGGCCTTGAGTTTGACACCTGTGATCTAAACCCTCAGAGTCCTTTACCTCACTGAGCTGTAGTTATCAGCCTATTAATCCTACAGCAATCCGCGGTACCGATGCTCGCCCTCTTTCTCTCTCTCTCTCTCTCTCTATTGCTCGCTCGGAGGCTCTCTCTCATAAATCAACACCCCCCACTTTCATCACTTACAGCGCCCATACAGGGCACATTTGCAAAATGTTGCCGGCCCGGGGTGCAAAGCGTGTTTACTTTATTCAATTATTAATGTAAATGTATTACATCAAGGGCAGAAAATTAGGCAGAACACAACAAAAAATAAAAAAGTTCGCCAGTGCCCTGCTTTTGAGAGAGCGAAACGTCACAGATTACCCGTCAGCCCTTAATCTCCCTTGGTTGAGATGGGACAGTGATGGAGGGGATTTTAGGTAGATCCTGGTGGGAGGCGGCTACAGCTGGAGCACATCCTGGTTGTGTGTGTGCGTGTGTGTTTGTGTGTGTGTGTGGGGGGGGGGGGGGGGAGGGGGCGGTTTGAATACCAAAGAAACACCTCAACTAGAAAGAATGCCTAAACCAGAAAATCCACCTGCATTTCTGTCAGTGTTACTCGCGTTCATTTTGGACTTTATCCAAGTATTCACATTTTATATTCCTTATACTTCTACATTTTGGAAGCCAGTATTGTCCTTCATACTCCACTATATTTATCCGACAGCTTAAGTTATATTTATATTATTGCCTATAATTACAGCTCAACATATCCTATATATTTGATTTATTATCTAACATATTTGTATAATATTTTTTGCTATTTTAATTAAATTATATATTTTTTATTATTATAGGAAACAATAGCATACCATTGTTTTTATTTTTAAAAAAGCAATCAATGTGTTGAGGGCTGCAGCTCTATATATTCTGGTTCTACATTCCCCTGTCCCCTCCCTCGTTATTCTGGACCCCGAGATCCCCCTAAACTCCAAACCACTTTACACTCACTCAGGACTTCAGGACTTTTCCAAGCTGGAGAGAGAGAGAACGTTTTAAAACTGAAAGATGGATTTCACTAGACGTCCTGAAGGTGAGGATGCTCATTCATCTTTTTCATTTTGTAACGTGTAATTCATTTTTTAAGACATTGTTGTTGTGTGTTCCTTTAGCTCATTTTCACATAATCATCTCTTCCCAATTTTTCAGGGATTTTTCCTTTTTGCTCAGAGTTTTTCCACATATTTTCTGAAAATGTTCAATATTTTTTTGCTTTTTTTTTGCATTTTCCAGTATTTTTTCAAACCCCTTATTAATCATTTAAAAAACAAAAGGTCCACTCAGTCCAAGCTGAAATTCTTTTTTTGTAGACAGTTCTTTTTACAGATTTGTTATACAATACAAATCCCAGTTGATCCAAGACTTAATTTGCTTAGCCCTTTGTCCCAGCAGTGAAATACAAACACTGCTGAAAAGCTGCCAGAGGGATGTTTGAATTACTCACAGACAGAGGTGGGAAGTAGTGGAGTACAAATACTTCGTTACTGTACTTAAGTACATTTATCTGGTATCAGTACTTTACTCCATTATTTATTTTTCTGACGACTTTTGACTTTGACTTCCTACATTTTGAACTCAAATACCTGAACTTCCTACTTCTTACATGTTGAACACAAATACCTGTACTTTCTACTTCTTGCATGTTGAACTCAAATACCTGTACTTTCTACTTCTTACATGTTGAACACAAATACCTGTACTTTCTACTTCTTACATGTTGAACACAAATACCTGTACTTTCTACTTCTTACATGTTGAACACAAATACCTGTACTTTCTACTTCTTACATGTTGAACTCAAATACCTGTACTTTCTACTTCTTACACGTTGAACTCAAATACCTGTACTTTCTACTTCTTACATGTTGAACACAAATACATGTACTTTCTACTTCTTACATGTTGAACTCAAATACCTGTACTTTCTACTTCTTACATTTTGAACACTAATACCTGTACTTTCTACTTCTTACATGTTGAACTCAAATACCTGTACTTTCTACTTCTTACATGTTGAACACAAATACCTGTACTTTCTACTTCTTACATGTTGAACACAAATACCTGTACTTTCTACTTCTTACATGTTGAACTCAAATACCTGTACTTTCTACTTCTCACATTTTCCAAACAGGCTGGTTCCTTTAGTCTGAATGTGTATTTGGTGGCGTGATCATTATTATTTAGAGTCATTGCGTGCCTATTGATTTGAACACGATCCGTGTATCCATCATTTCCTGGTCTTCTCTAAAGAAGAGGGACCAATGGAAACGTTGTCATGTTGCCGTTGTTCACCATGGAAACATTCATTAGCTAACAATGACATTATTGTTCTATTAATATAAAGGGAGGTCAGGTACTCTTTAAAACAGCTGCTTGTTATGGGTACTTTTTACTGAAGTACATTTCAAAGCCTCTTTACTTTGACTTGAGGAAAGAAGTTTAGTCAGTACTTCAACTTTCACCAGAGTATTTTTAAACACGAGTATCTGTACTTCTACTTGAGTAAAGGAAGTGTGTACTTCTACTTGAGTAAAGGAAGTGTGTACTTTGCCCTCTCTCCTCTCCACTGTGTGTTTGCAGGGATGCAGGCCAGCCTCCAGTGTTTCGGGGTGGGATTGTTGTTATTATCTCTCGCTCCGTCCTCGCTCTCGTTCTCCCGCGGAGCGAGCCATGCTTCCTGTCGAGAAATGATTCCTGGACACATCCGGGCTCAGCCTCAGGACCTGCAGCGCAGCCACGTCACGCTGCGAACATCCGCCTCCTCCTACCTGCCGGGACAGTTAGTCACAGGTAATCCTTAAACTATTTAACAATTGCTAAAAGAAGTAAATTCTACAGCTACTAATTATCCTACAAACTAACAGCTTAATTACTTCTACCTGTCGGGACACATTGATAATCAACTCAAAAACTCTGAAGGTTGTTCATGTACCTCCATTGAGATTGCTGAAGTGGTACGAGTCACCCCAGATAAACACAAGTAAATACATTAACGAATTACTCTTAAAGAAACGTGTACATTTCTATTTTATGTCCTATGTGTTGCACTGTTGGAGGAGACTTCAGTTTTTCATTGCCATACACCGTAGCTAATGTGCAAATGACAATAAAGCCTTGAATTGAATAGAAATAGAATAATGTTTCTGCAAACCACTCATTCAATGTCTGTTCTTGTTTCTGTGTTTCCAATCCTTGGTCTTCAGTGACGGTCCGAAGCTCTCGAGACTTCATAGGTTTCCCGCTATTGACATACAATACAAATGTTCATTTTCAAGTATTCCTTTAACGATGTTAACCCTAACTTTATTAGAGTTATTAGTATATAAGGGGAATTAAGAGACGAAGTCAATGGACTACAAATATCCTTTTAATCACGGACGTTGGTTGTTTCATCTTCTATACCACCAAGGTACCACAAACAAATGGAAAGCTTAACAGTCATGCTGGCTCCTAGCGTACCAAGGTAAAAATAGCACACCTAGAAAGTGTACTAATAACTGAATGTTTCTGCAAACACTCATTCAATGTCTCTTCTTGTTTCTGTGTTTCTATACCTTGGTCCTCAGTGACGGTCCGAAGCTCTCGAGACTTCATGGGTTTCCTGCTCCAGGCTCGCAGAGTGGAGGGTCCAGGACTCGAGGTCCGACCCAGGTCTTTGGGGCCGGTTCTGGTGGGGGGGTCCTGGACCCTCACTCCACCCGGTACTCACACCCTGCGCTGCCTCTCGGAGGGCGACACCCTCACCCACTCCGACAAACAATTGAAGAGAAACCTCTCGTTTGTGTGGAGGGCTCCCGATGCGCCCATGGGAGACATCAGGTTCTAGTAAGTCTGACATTTGTAAGTTTTGGGGTTCAAAAGACCAAACACTTCTTCATGTCTCTTCTACATCAACATGTGTCCCCTCTTCTCCATGTCTCTTCTACATCAACATGTGTTCCCTCTTCTTCATGTCTCTTCTACATCAACATGTGTCCCCTCTTCTCCATGTCTCTTCTACATCAACATGTGTTCCCTCTTCTTCATGTCTCTTCTACATCAACATGTGTCCCCTCTTCTTCCTGTCTCTTCTACATCACCATGTGTCCCCTCTTCTTCATGTCTCTTCTACATCAACATGTGTCCCCTCTTCTTCATGTCTCTTCTACGTCAACATGTGTCCCCTCTTCTCCATGTCTCTTCTACATCAACATGTGTCCCCTCTTCTCTTCTACATCAACATGTGTCCCCACTTCTTCACGTCTCTTCTACATCAACATGTCCCCTCTTCTTCATGTCTCCAACATGTGTCCCCTCTTCTTCATGTCTCTTCTACATCAACATGTGTCCCCTCTTCTTCATGTCTCTTCTACATCAACATGTGTCCCCTCTTCTTCATGTCTCCAACATGTGTCCCCTCTTCTTCATGTCTCTTCTACATCAACATGTGTCCCCTCTTCCTCATGTCTCTTCTACATCAACATGTGTCCCCTCTGTGGAAAGAGACTCTGAAAGTTTCAGGAACAAAGATTCTCTCTCTTTTTGATCGATTTCTATAAAAACCTGTCTGAAAATGAGCTGATCAGATTTCGGCCTCTTTATGATGTCATAACAATGTTTTGTCTTGTGTAACCATTAGCCAATCAGCAACCAAGGTAACCCCCCCCCCCCCCCTTATCACCTGAATCTCCTCCTAGAGCACCATTGAGTTCTTTGTAACCAAATGTCTCTCAGAGGGGCGTGGGGAGGGGCTCCTTATTTCCATCTAAAGTAACAGACAGAGAATCAGCACTTTGGAACCAGGGCTGAAACAGAGGGGATTATGGGTAATGCTGCAATGATCTGTTTGTGAAGGGCTCTGGATATATCTGAGACCTGTGATATATATCACAGTAAACACAGAGCGACAGATCAAATGCACGCTGAAGGCCCTTTGAGCAGGTTGTCTCTCAGTGATTGTGATGTTATGTTAAATGTTTGTTTTTCATGTATTATGTCTTGATGTTTGTCTGTTGATGTTACGCATGGAGCTGCTGCGACGCAAGTCATATTTCAGACTTGATCTGAGCATTAAAGTGTTATCGTATCCGTATACCGGTAGATGCGCCTAATCCTAAATGAATATTTAATTCATTTTTTGGTTAGAAGCCTCTTTGTTTGTCATTCCAGCCTCACGGTGGTGCAGTCTTACTTTGTGTACTGGGCAGGTATCGAGTCTGCAGTGGTGCGTGATGGGAGTCGTATTCCTTGGAGTTGGCGTTACATCACAGGGGCGGATGGAGGGAATTCAGCTTTTGCACAACAGGAAGATGAAGTAACCGCTTTACCAGGTATGCAAGTTGGATGATACTGAATGTACTTACAGAATATTCTATGTACAAGACTATAAATGTGTACCTCAAGTTTCAGGAGTCTGTTCAACTTTTTTATTGAATTAGGCAAAAAAGAAACTACGTGTTCTTTTATTTCAGTTTTTCTATCCACTCCTCATTTCTAATATCTGTCCCTCTCCTTGTTTTCTGAAGCTCATACAGCGTCAAAAGGACAAACAGCCAACCCTGCTTCTACACCAGGATCGCCTACAACAACAAACACTGGAACCAAAAGCAACACACTTCTGGGATTACTGACAGAAGTCACCCGTCCAGTCTTTGAAATGAAAAGCTCTGTTACTTCCCTTAAAGCTGACCACATTACACATCAAGCATTCAATAAAAGGAACAGCCCAGTGAGTTTAGGATCTCTCTCCGGTGTGACCGAAGAGGCAAGAACTGATGAAAGAAGCCCTGGTACTCATACTGATGTGCCAAGAAACATGTCCAACCACATTCCTCCTATGGCTTCAGACTTTAACATCACAGGGCAAACTTCAACCAGTTCTCCTTTGCTGCAGCGATCCCTTGCTTCCATACCTCCTTTAAAGGATAGTCCCAAACTGCCCACCATTCCTGATACAAAAGTCCAACCATTACGTCCAGAAACCAACATAACAACTATAACCAAAAACAGTTTGCACAAGACGAATCCCCAAAGACCAAAAGGACCAATTCAGGACCAAACCAGTTCAGAAAAGTTCGTAACCCAAGGTGGTTCCTCGCAACGATGGAGAACTAGCTTAACCGAGGTCCTATTGAGTCTAAATAAAGATGGAATGGGTAGACAGACCACCCCTAATCCCCAAAACCCTGACCCCAAGCCTTTTCTCACCTCGCAAACTTCTTCATTCAAGTTTATCTTTCATATTCAAACTTCTTCACCAAAGCCTTTCCTCCAGTCCCAAACTGGTACAAGTCCGCCATTTCGTTTCTTCAAAGCATCTTCATCTAAAACTTTCACCGAATCCAAAACATCTTTGCCAAACCACATTCCCCCAACCAAAAGTCCTACCCTTCAGTCCTTTCTCAAGTTCTACACAACTCTCTCCTTTCGTAAGCCCCTTCCCAACAAACAAAGGAGCAGTTTACCCCAACCTACACCTGGATTCAAGTCAAGGCCAACCAGTCCAACTCAACCTCAGTCTTCAACACCTGTACCGCTTACCGACCCACTTCCACCTTTGAGCAGTTTCCACCAAGACATCCCCGAGACTATCCCAACTCAAACTCAGGGTCAAGCTAGTTTTCACGAGTCAGTCCAATCCAAATCTGAAACACGACCTCCACATTCAAGTATCTTCCCCCAGGCCCTTTCCCAAACAAGTACCCCATTAGGACATACCTTTGAGGGGAAGCAACCTTCAGTAACTCTTCGATCCATCAACCCTCTGCCCTTCACATCAAGATCCGACCCAACATTCACACTCGATGAGGATATAGAGGTCAAAGGTCTTCAAACTCGAGGAGAGCTCAAAACCACGATGACGTCCATTCCCTCAAAACCCCCCCCACTTCTTTCTTTATTCTTTTCTTCCACTCACACCGTTCCTGCCTCTCCTCTCGTTAAATCTACCACCCCTCTTCATCCCCCAACCCTAGTATCCATGCTAACTTCGGTCTCCTATGAATCTTTGTCGTCTTCTCCCTCAACGAAGAACAAAACCAAAACATCTCCAGCCATCTCTGCTCTGCCCTCTCCTTCTCCGATCTCAATTCCTTCTCATTTGTCTTCAATCCAACCTTCCTCAACGCCATCTTCCTTAACCATTCCTTTCTCAAACCCCTCCAAGTATCCATCACCAGAACCCTTGTTTCCCTCTGTGCCTTCATTAACTTCTTCCTCCCGATCCATAACTGGTTCTACCCTTTCCTCAACATCTTTTTCCACCCTCGCCCCAGACCTCTCCTCTTCCTCATCATCAACCTCTTCCATCTCTGACCCCCCTTCTTCCCAATTTGCCTCTTCAACCTCTTCCATCTCTGACCCCCCTTCTTCCCAATTTGCCTCGTCAACAACTTCCATCTCTGACCCCCCTTCTTCCCAATTTGCCTCGTCAACCTCTTCCATCTCTGACCCCCCTTCTTCCCAATTTGCCTCGTCAACAACTTCCATCTCTGACCCCCCTTCTTCCCCATTAGCATCATCAACCTCTTCCATCTCTGACCCTCCTTCTTCCCCATTAGCATCATCAACCTCTTCCATCTCTGACCCCCCTTCTTCCCAATTTGCCTCGTCAACCTCTTCCATCTCTGACCCCCCTTCTTCCCAATTTGCCTCGTCAACAACTTCCATCTCTGACCCCCCTTCTTCCCAATTTGCCTCGTCAACAACTTCCATCTCTGACCCCCCTTCTTCCCAATTTGCCTCGTCAACAACTTCCATCTCTGACCCCCCTTCTTTCCAATTTGCCTCGTCAACAACTTCCATCTCTGACCCCCCTTCTTCCCCATTAGCATCATCAACCTCTTCCATCTCTGACCCTCCTTCTTCCCCATTAGCATCATCAACCTCTTCCATCTCTGACCCCCCTTCTTCCCAATTTGCCTCGTCAACCTCTTCCATCTCTGACCCCCCTTCTTCCCAATTTGCCTCGTCAACAACTTCCATCTCTGACCCCCCTTCTTCCCAATTTGCCTCGTCAACAACTTCCATCTCTGACCCCCCTTCTTCCCAATTTGCCTCGTCAACAACTTCCATCTCTGACCCCCCTTCTTTCCAATTTGCCTCGTCAACCTCTTCCATCTCTGACCCCCCTTCTTCCCAATTTGTCTCGTCAACAACTTCCATCTCTGAACCCCCTTCTTCCCAATTTGCCTCGTCAACCTCTTCCATCGCTGACCCCCCTTCTTCCCAATTTGCCTCGTCAACAACTTCCATCTCTGACCCCCCTTCTTCCCAATTTGCCTCGTCAACAACTTCCATCTCTGACCCTCCTTCTTCCCAATTTGCCTCGTCAACCTCTTCCATCTCTGACCCCCCTTCTTCCCCATTTGCCTCGTCAACAACTTCCATCTCTGACCCCCCTTCTTCCCCATTAGTTTCATCAACAACTTCCATCTCTGACCCCCCTTCTTCCCAATTTGCCTCGTCAACCTCTTCCATCTCTGACCCCCCTTCTTCCCAATTTGCCTCATCAACCTCTTCCATCTCTGACCCCCCTTCTTCCCCATTAGCTTCATCAACAACTTCAATCTCTGACCCCCCTTCTTCCCAATTTGTCTCGTCAACAACTTCCATCTCTGACCCCCCTTCTTCCCAATTTGCCTCATCAACCTCTTCCATCTCTGACCCTCCTTCTTCCCCATTTGCCTCGTCAACAACTTCCATCTCTGACCCCCCTTCTTCCCAATTTACCTCGTCAACAACTTCCATCTCTGACCCCCCTTCTTCCCAATTTGCCTCATCAACCTCTTCCATCTCTGACCCTCCTTCTTCCCCATTTGCCTCGTCAACAACTTCCATTTCTGACCCCCCTTCTTCCCAATTTGCCTCATCAACCTCTTCCATTTCTGACCCCCCTTCTTCCCAATTTGCCTCATCAACCTCTTCCATTTCTGACCCCCCTTCTTCCCAATTTGCCTCATCAACAACTTCCATCTCTGACCCCCCTTCTTCCCAATTTGCCTCGTCAACAACTTCCATTTCTGACCCCCCTTCTTCCCAATTTGCCTCATCAACCTCTTCCATCTCTGACCCCCCTTCTTCCCAATTTGCCTCATCAACCTCTTCCATCTCTGACCCCCCTTCTTCCCAATTTGCCTCATCAACCTCTTCCATCTCTGACCCTCCTTCTTCCCCATTTGCCTCGTCAACAACTTCCATCTCTGACCCCCCTTCTTCCCAATTTACCTCGTCAACAACTTCCATCTCTGACCCCCCTTCTTCCCAATTTGCCTCATCAACTTCTTCCATCTCTGACCCTCCTTCTTCCCCATTTGCCTCGTCAACAACTTCCATCTCTGACCCCCCTTCTTCCCTATCCATCTATTCTACCTCAGCATCTTCCTCCTTTTCACTCGATCCTTCATCCTTCCTAAATTCATCGGCAATATCTTCTACCTCCCCTCACCCAGGACCCTCTCCAGCTCCCCGTCGCTCCATCTACAACCCCTTAACATCCTCTTCTGTGCCTTCCAAACAACTCACCCTAGGTCAAAAGTTAGCCATTCAGAACCACATCTTAACATCTGATCCTGAGCCTAACCTCGACCTACCAACACCAGGAATAGTGGTTCACCCAAACCCCGATCCCCATCCCAACTTTGACCCAAACGTCAAACTAAATCCAGGCCACAAGTTGAAACCAAACCTTCCCAAGACTGATACTAAACCCAAACGACCCTTCGATGCCGTTAAGACTCCAGGAAAGGAGGGGAAGCTTCCGGACATTATCCCCAGACACAGTTCTTGGGAGTTGGGCATGTTGTTTGGATGCTCAGCTGGTCTTGGCATGGTGCTGGTGGTCGGGGTGAGGTATATGCATCGTCAAGCTTGTGGAAAACGAACGGAAGTGACGCTACATGACCGAGAAAGGGAGTATGCGAGGGGAGAAAGAGGGCTTCTCCACGTCCAGGAGTGTGGAGATCTGGTCCGAGTCCGGAGAATCAGAGAGAACAGTTTTGTGCTCCTGGCAGAGTACGATATACTGGCAACTCCTGGAGACTGAAGATAGGTTAAGAGACTAAAATGGAAAATAGAAATAGGAGTTACCTTAAGTAACCTAGGGCCATTAGCAGGAGTATTAAGTAGCTTTATTTCTTCTGCTCAAGAACGTTTTAATGGCTACAAATATCTGCCTACAACAGGTTTAGAGAATCTGCTTCCAGATAAAAGTAGGATTGTTGGATTGTGTATTTACAGACAAGGATAGGATGACATACACCATTCGGTGGACACTTTTTGCTTGTTTTGTTGAAAAGTGCATCAGAAATATAGATTGTACTATTTTTAGTAAATGCAGGGGTTGCATGCTGACAACTATAATTTAGCAATTCTAACATTGTTACTAAGATTCTGTACCACTTATTCTACCAAAGAGTTCAATCTCCAACTGCTAAAAGCCAGTTAACGATGAGTACTTCATATATTTGTAAAAGATGTTAAGTCATATGAACGCACCTATTAATAAAGTATATTTTAAGAATTAAACATGGTGCACATCTTGATTTTAACTCTTGTATCATGAGGTTTTGTGGATAGCAGTGCTTCAACACACTCTCTGGTTGTGTATAAGGCCTCTCGAGTCTATTGGCAGGACTTTCACAGTCTCATTTTTATTTTTACTTCATCCGAACGCGGTGACAGCATCGCCATCTGTCCAGAAAAAAGATGGGTCAGTGAAATTAAGGAGCTGCCAATAATTCCCTGAGTGTTTCAGACAACAAATGCAAGAGTTTATTCCAAATTTTCTGTGTCTAAATGGCCCCTCGAGGAGGAACGTTGCCTTAACGGGATATAAAGGAGACACAGGGCGTTAAAACTTCAAGAGGAAGTTAGAGCAACAATTTCAAGGCACTTTAAACTTAGCTTGCAGGGGGGTGTGAAGATAAAGCCAAATAAATACCTGGCCCATTTAAGAGCATGTGATCATTTTCCTGACACAGTACTTATATTTATTATTTAAATACCTCCCTACTGTATTAGCACATTGTCTTCTTATTTATATAGAGCAGGGGTCGGCAACCTTTTTGATATGAAGTGCCATTTAAAAAAAAAATTGTTATCAGCGTGCCAACTATCGAGAATTATCAACGGGGGGGGGGGGGGGGGGGGGGGTTGAGGAGCTTAACGCTCGTCAACTATCAGCAGGAGGGCGGGAGAGCCTTGCTGCGGGGAAGCAGTGTCGCAACATACACGATGCCGAATTTAACAAACAAATTTAAGTAATTGGTTTAAACGGCATAATAATAAGGACGATCGTCTGTTCTGTGATTCTCCAGAGCACACATGTTATGATATTAGGGTCGCGTCGGGTCATGCAGAGTGAGATGAGATCGCTGTCCCTTTAAGAGAGAGAGATAGAGAGAGAGGGGTGTGGCTTGTGCATGTGTTTGTGGATGGTAGAGCGACAGTGAGCGAGCGTGTTTCTGGAAGTGAAACGGGAAAGCAGAAAAACAGAGGTCTGTGATGTATTTTGTGAAACAGAAGAACAGCTAAATAAATGCAACGGCCTCCCAAGAAGAGCTCGCCTCTCTCCAGTCATTTAAGCTAAAGTGGGTTATTGAACCTGAAGCTTGTTGCTTCTGCCCACCTCGACTACGGTCTGGGAGCCGACAGGAAAGTTCAACACACAGATGGCCAGTCCGCCCCCTTTGTAGAATATTATTTCGATGAGAGATGAGCAGATCGCCACTGGGCTTTCAACTAAATGCACAGCCACGCAAAAACTGCGGCATTTGTACAGCTCCTTATGGGTACTGCAATTAGTGAAGTGCTTTCCTCCGTGTTGAAACGATCAGCACTGCACCACGGAGGAAAGCGGCAGAAAGTCACCTGGAGTAAAGAGACCGGGGCTGCGTTGCGTGCATGGCTTCCTTCTGCAGGTAATGGGAGACGCGCTCTGGCGGCGGTCTCGTTCAGGATCCGAAAATACAATTTAAATATTTTGCACACTTATTCCACTTATTCCTAGTGTGCCACTGGTTACGGTGCCGCGTGCCAGCCGACCCCTGATATAGAGATACATTCAACGGCAAGACTTACCTGTTCATCATGCAATCAAAAAATAAATAAAGCTTCAACAAATTCCTGAAACAATTTTTTTTTTAAAGTTTGAAGGTTTATTACCATATACTTATTTTGTGTTAACATGTAGAAGATAGCCCTACTTGATATCCTTCTTCCAAAAATACACTTCTGGCGAAAACAGCTTGACTGTTACTGATATGGTGAATCATTTAAATAGCTTTTTTGTACTAGAGGCTTCAGTCGGTTAAGAAGTAGAGATTTGTGAATCTACCAAATAAACTGAAGAAATGTTGCTTCAGATCTACATTTGGGGAGATGTGATACACCAATAAGGTTGTATGCTATATATATACGTTATATATAAGACTCCCTACCTCAATGTTAATATCACAGCTTCATCAGTTGGGTATCTCACCTTTCCCTCACCACAGCACAATCATATCATTCTGGAAAGAATCAGAAATCATTATCATATTGTATTTTAAACGTCAGATAATCCAGAATTAGTTCCACACTATCAAGACAAATAAAAGTAACATATTATCTGGCAGTGACAGCTAGGAGAAAGATAGAAAAAGTAAAAAAAAAGCAAGAAAAATCACCCCCAAAAAAGTTGGTCCCAGTAACTCCATCATCCTGCCGGGAGGCGCCGATCTGCGAATCAAACGCTCCCTTTTCTGTCCTTTTTTCCCCAGGAATCTTTGGGTTCTTCATATAAAACTAAAACGTATTTTAAATATAAGAGGAGCTTATATGATGGAAGTTTTAGTAGAAACTGAGAAGTTGCGCTGAGGTCTCTTGTTGTTCGTAATAAGGCACGTATCCCTCCGCCGTAGTGCCTCTTCACAGCACAAACACACACGGTGCAAATCCACAAAAACACTCGTTTGGTTTCTCCTTTACACCGGCTGCAGAGCCGACAGCTTCACCGCCTGCGAAGAGACAAGAAACAGGAAGTGAGGAGTGTGAGAGAAAGTGTGTATCAATGTGAGAAAGATAGCCCATCACCAAGACAGAGGAAGGGGGATCAGGTACCTCCAGTTTCCAGAAATTATAGCAAAAGGATTTTAACATCAAATAATTATTTTATTTTTTTATCGGATTTTCGTAAATTAATGAATCAACGTTGAATCAACAAAACAGTAAACAATCATTAAAGTTCACTGAAGCACCAAAACTATGTGTTTGGGTAAATTAAACAGATATGTAGAACAAAAAAGATGTGAATTCTCAGAATTAATCCAGAACGTCAATAAATGTGAGCCTCAGTTGTAATACTTGTAGAGATGCCTCCCTGTGTCGAATACAAAATATAAATATTTTACTCGAGAGGTTTTTAATTCCACATTGTTCAAAAGAAGTATTCGGTGATTCACCATCACACCCACCACCATGAAACCAGCCACTGATGGTCAAAGTGAAGCAGGAGATTATGCAGACTGACAGCAGAGGGCGCTGTTGCCCACCACAGCTTAAAGGCAGAGCGGTTTCAAATATATTAAATTATAAAAAGGCAAGAAGAAGAATTACAAAGATATGTTTTTGATTTAGCCGTCAGTTCGCTACTCACCCTATCTCAACAACAGACTAGACTGCAGGAGAGGAGAGAAGCGGTCAGAGTTATCGTGGAATAATGAACCACAGCAGAGAGATTTAGATCAGGTTACAAATTAGTGCAGAAAGAAGAAAACCTCAAATACAAGGGGATGGACGCTCGCAACAACAACAACAACAACAATAAGATGGATGAAAATAAATCTGGGTTTTTCTGGAAAACGGAAATAATGGATTTTTAGGCAGCTTTCTTTTCCATTTCTTGTGTTTGTATTCTTATAGAACATGTTTTATTACAGCATTTGTGACTCAGGTGTTGGAGGAAGTGGAAATATCTGACTGTTAAGAGATTTAATGCAATTATATGACTTTAAATATCAATTACAAGTCTTTGTTTAGCCCTTTCTTTTCATTCTTCGTCTGGAGATATTACCCTCAATAGAGAAATGTTATTTTAAAAAAAAATTGATTGGTCTTTTCCTTGAGATGTTTATGCATGTTTTAGATTTTCTTTTAAAGGATTGTAATGTATTAAAATGTGCTTGATTAGAGGTGTTATCCTGCAGCCTCTGTGAGGGAAAGGCATGTTGGTTCTGCACCGTCTTATGAGCACGTTTATTGCACATTCAGCATCAGAATAGATTAACATCCATCATGGTGTTGGATCTGTAAAAGGTAAACGTAATTGTGGATGTAACCTTCGGTTCTCTCATCTAACTGAAGCTGGGTTCAGTTTGGATTCACATTAAAAAGGTCAAAATGCACAACTTGCTTAGACCTTTACTGCAAATACAGTAAATGGATGAATGAGTGTGTGTGTGTGTGTGTGTGTGTGTGTGTGTGTGTGTGTGTGTGTATGTGTGTGTATGTGTATGTGTGTGTGTGTGTGTGTGTGTGTGTGTGTGTGTGTGTGTGTGTGAGTGTGGGCGCGTGAGTGCGCGTGAGTGTGTGCACGTGTGCCTGTGTGTGTGTGTGTGTGTGCCAGTGTGTGTGTGTGTGTGCCTGTGTGTGCCAGTGTGTGTGTGTGTGTGTGTGTGCCTGTGTGTGCCAGTGTGTGTGTGTGCGCATGTGTGCTTGCGAGTGCGAGTGCGAGTGCGAGTGCGAGTGCGAGTGCGAGTGCGAGTGCGAGTGCGTGTGTGTGTGTGTGTGTGTGTGTGTGTGTGTGCAAGTGTGTGTGTGTGTGTGTGCGCGTGAGTGTGTGCGCGTGAGTGTGTGCACGTGTGTGCGCGTGAGTGTGTGCACGTGTGCCTGTGTGTGTGTGTGTGTGTGTGTGCCAGTGTGTGTGTGTGCCAGTGTGTGTGTGTGTGTGTGTGTGTGTGCGCGTGTGTGCTTGTGAGTGCGAGTGCGAGTGCGTGTGTGTGTGTGTGTGTGTGTGTGAGTGTGTGTGCTTGTGAGTGTGCCAGTCAGTCAGTGTGTGTGTGTGTGCGTGTGTGCGTGTGTGTGTGTGTGTGTGCTTGTGAGTATGTGTGTGTGTGTGTGTGTGTGTGTGTGAGTGTGTTCTTGTGAGTGTGTGTGTGTGCTTGTGAGTGTGCCAGTCAGTCAGTGTGTGTGTGTGTGTGTGTGTGTGTGTGTGTGTGTGTGTGTGTGTGTGTGTGTGTGTGTGTGTGTGTGTGTGTGTGTGTGTGTGTGTGTGTGTGTGTGTGTGTGTGTGTGTGTGTGTGTGTGTGTGTGTGTGTGTGTGTGTACCTTCTGCCTGCTGCTCATCCAGCTCCTGATGCTCGGTACCAGTATTGACCCCAGCAGGATCTGAGCTGGGTGATAGATCAGCAGCGGGACGGAGATCAGGGAGAGGTGCTCGTAGCCCTCGAACACGATCTTCAGCATCGGGATACCTGGGGGGGGGGGGGGGGGGGTACAGGGTTAGGGTAATGTGGGAGCCGTGCAATCACACATCTCTGGGGGTCGCTAATACTAACAACCGTTATTCTAATCACAAATGATGCATGGGTCAATTTAATGAGTATTATTTACGTTAACGTGGCATAGGCTAAAATAAAAACATGTTTTCCAAAAGAACTCCGCATGGTATTCTCTCTTGAATGCCCGCACTGCACCTCCAAGGTATATAGATACCACCCGTTATTTAAGTTATTACCCGGCTGCTATTGATATATTTATCTCCGCCCCTCACGTTAGTTTTAAAGACCCCCATGAAACTCAGATTATAACTCGAACCCTGGGTAAATATGTCATTTGTTTTATTTAATTCAGACTTTTAATCTAACAACAGCCGGCTTGCAGCATTGGCCTATCTCCCCGACACCTGTAAACAGACTTAGCATTGTCACTTCAAATATGTTATCTGTAACTAACGGGAATAATGCCTCTGGATCAGTGTGTGTGTGTGTGTGTGTGTGTGTGTGTGTGTGTGTGTGTGTGTGTGTGTGTGTGTGTGTGTGTGTGTGTGTGTGTGTGTGTGTGTGTGTGTGTGTGTGTGTGTACCCAGAGTGAGGGACTTGTGTGTCGAGCAGAAGATGATGGCGACGGTGTCTGCGGGGCTGAATCCTGCCCCCGACCTGTAGAGAGACAAACAGGAAGTGAAACATCTCACCTGTAGATAATATAAAATCTAAACTCTCCTCTGTTCCCTCTTACGGTTACAGAACATACAAACTAGTACATGACTGTGTTCTGCATTAAAAGCACTTCCACAGTATGATGAGTAAGCTGCACTCATAATGTACACTAAGGTATTTCTGCTGGCTTGAAGCCGGTATAAAAAGATATTTTCCTGCATAAATAAAGAAAACACAATCAAAAGGAAACTGATTGAAATCTGACAATGTGCACTGTCCCGCTTATTAAGCACATGTTCCTGTGGGGGAAACTTCTGAAGCGATAGGAGTCAGGACTCAGAGAGACACGAGGGGAGCTGGAGCTTTGATGGAGTCAGGACTCAGAGAGACACGAGGAGAGCTGGAGCTTTGATGGAGTCAGGACTCAGAGAGACACGAGGAGAGCTGGAGCTTTGATGGCAAACACTGACGGTTTATTTGGAGCTTCGACCGGAGAATTCACAAAACATGTCAAGGGCCACGGTTTGACCACATGGTTGAGATGCCACAATCAATTCTGAAGAGCCCTCCTGTAGCTCCAGGTTTTAACTAGAGAGTGTAATAATCTACATTCTTCAATAGATAGACTAAACAGCTGAGGACACTGAATCACATTTGTTGTCGCTTATGGCTCGGGGTCATCTACACCCCGAGAAGGATGTGTTCCAGGTATCCCACAACAATAACTATCTCTGACCGAGAGTTGCCCGGTCATAAACTGGTAACAACAACAACTTGCTAGGGCAGCCCCTCCTTAAGGGAGATAGCGGCTGCTCGAGGCTGGGCAGCTGCGTCAGAGGGCGAAAGGTGAACATGTATACAGAATTATTCCCTGACAGTTCCTGTAGTATTCTTTTACACACTTCTGCTCCTGTGACGAAAGAGGGATCAATAAAGTATCTATCTATGTTGTGAGACTAATGTGTTTAATATTTGCTGGACAGCTGTAAGTAATGAACACAAATGTGTAAAGAGAGGAGGATGAGACTGACCTGGTGGAGAGGGCGAAGGTGAGCAGCATGAAGCTCAGCTGAATGGAGAAGACTGCAACAAGAGAGGAATCAGTTCAATGTCAAAAGTCACCTGTCATGCTATCTTTAGGCAATAGCATAGGTCTCAGATACAAACATATAAAAAACATGTCTATGAAGTGTTTTGCTCAAAATACCAAACAGATCCCCCATTCTAGCCATGCCTCATATCCCACTATTTCACTTCCTGTTTCCAAAGTGCTGATTTGGGGTATAGAGCTTTAAAAAATTGATAACAAATAAAAGGGGAGGGGTCTGAGCTCATGCGGGACCCGGCAGCTACTGTCTAAACTAAACACTGCCGTGATGAAACGCCATATCATGGATTATCAAGGAGTATTTCTGAAACTGAGGGTGTTTCTCAATGTCGAGGACACGCTTGGTAGCACATGTCTTCCGAGTCACTTCCTTCAGAAGCGAGGCAAGAATCCTTCCTAGCCTCGGAAAACGAAGAATTGTGGAACAGACTAACAGGTGTGCGTCATTATGCGAGGCCCCGCCTTAAATGGAGCGCGATTTCCGCCAAATATTTGGAAATTGGTCCGTGCGCAAAGCATTGTGGGAATTTTAAGACCGCGGAGGATACACATGTGCAGCCTCGAAATTTCTCGCTACAATGGACGCCGGGCTCGGTAGAATTCCAAGGAGCCTGGACATTGGAACAGTCCTTTGGCGGGACTCGATGACGTAGCATCCTTGAACTAGTGGCTCTGGAGCAGCCTTCCTCGACATTGAGAAACACCCAGTATGGAGCTCAAAGGCTTTCTCTCTTGCCGGTTATACCACAAGGTGAGTTCCTTTTTACTTCCTGCTTCTTCACACACATGCTCTCCAGTACAGGTTAGCTCTGAGTGCTAGCGATGCTAATGTAAACACCGGCCATATTACGTCCAAAACAGTCGGGTATTTTTTCTGATAGCAATGTTTCTGATAGGGTCGTGGGTCCATATTTCAGATATTACGTCATATCAGACGCAAATCTGGATCAGCTCCGTTGTTCCCCCGTTTTTAGAGATTTGGGTACGGAGGAAAAGAGAGGGGGTTTTATTTTCTGACGCTGCGTGAGTTCTCTGACACACCGGGAACACATGTCTATGTATAACAGACATCACAAAGTGCAGTTTGCATGATAGGTCCCCTTTAACTTCAAATCCACTGTGTTTACATCGTTAATAAAATACAGTAAAGTTAGAAAGGATGGTTTATTCTGCATTAAATTACAAAAGTAGAACCGTTTCTTACATATATGGAAAGAATGCATGCAACTGATTATTTTTAGGCAGCTTTCTTTTGCATTTATTACAGACTTTGTGTCTCAGGTGTTGGAGGAAGTGCAATAATTTGTTTTTATATATATTTTGTTTTTGTTTTAAATGTATATAAAAAAGTACTTTGACAAAACAAGTTTCATTTTTTCAAGCTGGTTTCCTTTGAATACTGTATTTGTGTGTGTGTGTGTGTGTGTGTGTGTGTGTGTGTGTGTGTGTGTGTGTGTGTGTGTGTGTGTGTGTGTGTGTGTGTGTGTGTGTGTGTGTGTGTGTGTGTGTGTGTGTGTGTGTGTGTGTGTGTGTGTGTGGACAGGAGTGTTTTGCAGCACTGACTGATGATGACGATGATGAAGAGGCTGCTGGGCTCCAGCTCGATACTGGGGTTACTGAAGGTGTCGCAGAAGGTGGTGAAGATGATGAGGAGGAGCACCACACTGCTGACGGTGCTGAAGGGAAGCTTCCTCCTGTCCAGGTACTCTCTGAGGAAGCCCCGACACACCTGCACACGCACACACACACACACACACACAGTTAATACACACACACACACACAGTTAATACACACACACACACACAGTTAATACACACACACACACCGAGTTAATACACACACACACACACAGAGTACACACACACACACCGAGTTAATACACACACACACACAGAGTACACACACACACACACACACAGAGAGTTAACTCAACACACACACACACACACACACACACACACACACACACACACACACACACACACACACACACACACACACACACACACACACACACACACACACACACACACACACACACACACACACACACACACACACACACACACACACACACACACACACACACACACACACACACACACACACACACACACACACACACACACACACACCTGACCGAGGATCAGAGGAACCACCACCGTCATGAAGAGCTGAGAGAAGATGGAGGAGAACGGGACGGAGGAGGGGGAGCCGAGCTGTGAGACACACAGAAATCACGTTAATAATATTTATATATTTAAATAAGAGCAATATTTAACTATTGTTCTCATGTGTTACATTCATTTATAATAAAGAGGCAATAAAGACAATGTTTCTGTATGATTTGTTCATATTTCTGGACAAAAGCAACTGGCTGCATCTACTGCTGTACGATACCGGAGTTTACGAGCAGCACCTGAAGGCACCACGACATTCTTTGACACACATGACAGTATTTGAAAGTAATTAAAGTGTAAATAAAAGAGTGTGTTTCCTCACAAAGAGCAGCAGCAGCAGTGGGGTGACGATGATCCCCTGAAGGACAGAAACACACACATTAACACTCGACTCCCTACACACACACACTAGGGGTTTCACCAACTAATCGACTATTCGACTACCTTTACCACTAGTCGGCGCTGTAGGCCCTAGTCAACTAGTCGTGAAAAAAATGGAGGTAAACGAGGTACTGCAAAATGCTACAAAACACGTCCGACATTCTTATGTATGGCAGTACTTCAACGAAGATGTAACCAACTCCACAGTGAAGTGTCAGTTGTGTACGGCTGTACTGAAGTACAATACAAATGCATCTGCTATGCGCAACCATCTAAAGATTAAACACCCGTTGCCGACAGCTAGCACTAGCAGTAATGCTAGCAACAGTGAGCAACGGACCGGCGTCAGCACTGAACAGAGGCAAACGAACAGCAAGAAAACACGGGTCAACAGTGATGCGGATGATGAGCTACGGGATTACTGCCAGCGGACACCGCATATCCCCACAATGGATAATCCACTGGAGTGGTGGGCAGAAAACGTGCACCGCTTTCGAGGAGCTACCTGGCTATTCCAGCCACAAGCACCCCGAGTGAGAGGTTTTTTTCCCTGGCAGGCAACACTGTCACCCGAAAGCGGTCAAGCCTCCTTCCCTCACATGTCGATGCGTTGGTGTTCAAACCAAAAATATGGAAAGCTGGACGTTATCGTGGAGGACAGCAAATAAAGTGTTGCGCAATGCGCACTGGATTTACGTGGCATTTATGTAAACAAGAGTTTTTTGATTTCGATTTTGGTGAGTCCAGTTACTGTTTGTTATTTACTCAGCCATGTAACACAAATTAAAATGCAGTGTTTAATGTTACTGTATGAGTTCCAATATAAAATACAGTTGTACACCTCTCTTTGTGTGTCTTTATTATGACGTAACGACTAGTCGACTGCTATTTTTGAAAAACGTGTCGACTAGTAAATATTGGTAGTTGTGAACACACACACACACACACACACACACACACACACACACACACACACACACACACACACACACACACACACACACACACACACACACACACACACACACACACACACACACACACACACACACACACACACACACGAAGTCTTACCAGGAAACTCCCGAACGCTGAGTTAAAGATGGCAGCAGCCTGCAAAAACACACATATGAACACACACAGTTAGTCATTAGGACAACATGATTAAATATTACATCGTTTCTCAACCATTGGAGGGTGATGACCTACTAGTGTGTGTCTGTGTGTGTGTGTTACCTCATTGCCTCCGACAGCCTTGGTGAGGATAACGGCCGAAGAGACCGGGGGGGGCATGCAGCTCACAGTCTGTAACCTAGGCAACAATAAGGATATAATGAGAAGAAAATAATACAATTATAAATTAAAATACACTCTGTAGTTATCTGACATTAACTCACACACACAGGCCTAAAATACACACAAGCACACACATGACCTACACACAGCAACGGATCACACACACACACACACACACACACACACACACACACACACACACACACACACACACACACACACACACACACACACACACACACACACACACACACACACACACACACACACACACACACACACACACACACACACACACACACACACACACACACACACACACACACACACACACACACACACACACACACACACCTGTTTTAGGGTGAATGAGGGTCTTTGTGTCAGCAACATAACTCCAGGTACCTACATAAAGGATAGCATTCACACTCTCACACACACGTACCCTCTGAGCAGCCATTGGTCGATGCTGGAGAGGGAGAGGACTCGGAGCAGCAGCCAGACGGCGAGCGGGAAGAAGACGAGGGTGAAGGACTGGACGAAGAGGTGCAGTCGAACGTGAAGCAGCGCACTGGTCAGCTCCTACACACACACACACACACACACACACACACACACACACACACACACACACACACACACACACACACACACACACACACACACACACACACACACACACACACACACACACACACACACACACACACACACACACACACACACACACACACACACACACACACACACACACACACACACACACACACAATTCTACTTTTTAACAAAGATAATCATCAGTTTTAAATTCACTGTAAGCTTCATTTAATTACCAAGTTCTAATCTTCAATTCTGCGTTCTTAACGTAGAATAAACAACAAGCATTGAGTGGAAATTCAACTATTTTAAACCACTTTCTAGTTTTTCTTCCATCTTAAGGCCAGGAGCAATGGGCACAACTGACACTGACACACACACCTCTGTTTTCAGCGACAGGCCGCTGTTGAAGAATATGAGCGAGACAGCGAAGTAGGCGATGGTGATCTCCGGCTTTAATGGACCTGAGAGAGGACACAAGGTCACAGTTTGAGGTTTATCAATGTTTATAGATTAAAAATCAGGGGGGGTTTAGAGTCTGTATGGATCAACAAAGCTTGAATAAAAGTGTAAGAAATGTAAATACGAAATGTCAACATAGACAATATAAATGACAACGTGAATGCATATAACATTTATTTTCTTCTTCTATTGAATTCATCTTTAAATGTATTCACTTTTCTATTTCTGAACAAAAGCACGAAGCTTAAAAGGTCCCATGTCATGCTTTTCTGGTTGTTACCCGTCCCCTTGTGTGTCATGAAGGTTTCTCTGCATGTAAACGGTCTGCAGAGTCAAAACCCTCAGAGTACACCCTGTAGGGAGTAAAACTCTAACACAGAACAGACCTGTCTATGCTGCCCCTGAACGCCTCGATGGGGATTTCTCTTTTTCCATTGTTTACTTCTTGGGTATAGACCCGTATTTCGGGTATATTTACTTAACGTCCACGGAGCCATTACGTTTGGACCAATCCGAGGACTTCCTCACACAAACACACTCGGCGGGACGTTGCGAGGCTCGCTGCTGCTGGCTCACTGGTGTGGGGTCGGCGAGACACCGCGGAACTCAGCCTGGGCACACACACAAACTCCCAGCCAAGCTGTGGGTGTGTGTGTGTGTTTCGGGCTGGGTTTCGCTGTGTCTCGCCGACCACTGGGCTCACAGGGAGGGGGGGGGGGGGGGGGGGGGGGCAGGAGCTCCAACAAGCCGTGTAGGACAGAGAGTGAATACACATACTATACAGAGACGCTGTATGAGAAACCAATGAGAGTTTGGAACATTGCACAATATACGTTTATTTTAGTAGAACTCAACAACGGAATTATGATCAGTAGAAATGGCCGGGACATGGGACCTTTAACTTCTGCTGTGGATGGAGGAGTTTCCGAGGTGCACCTGAAGGCAGCATCCTGGCAGCACAGGAGCTATTCTCATCTAATCTGCAGGATACAACCTGGAGGTGTGACTGAACTGATACAGGTTCCTTAGAGGTCATCAGACAGGGAACGATAACAACTGTGTTTCCTCAGTGAAAATACATACAAGATAATGGATTATCTATTTTACAGCCTGATACCAAAGAGCTGCTAAACTCCCACATGAGTAAATAAAAGAGATATGAGCCAATGAGTGTGTGTGTGTGTGTGTGTGTGTGTGTGTGTGTGTGTGTTGACATTACGGCTGAATGCAACGTGTCACTGCAGCGCCAGGTAAGGAGAGGACACACACACGCGCGCATACACACACAAAGTCTCCCTCATAGTCAGTCACGCGCACACGCACACACACACACACACACACACACACACACACACACACACACACACACACACACACACACACACACACACACACACACACACACTTGAAGGGGAGTGTAGTAGCCCTTATACACGTTGGAAACAAAACTCCATTTAGAAAACCACAAATTTAAAAGTGAATTCAACTTTTTAACAAATATAAACATTAATTATAAATTCACTGTAGGCTTAATTTGTTTACCTAGTCCTACATGATTCGGCGTACAAAATGTATAATAAATAACAAGTATTTGAGTATAAATTCAACTTTTCTTTTAAACCACTTTTCTTCCATTCTAAAGCCAGGAGCGATGGGCAAAACGGAGTTAAATTAAGTATTAAAGTTGGTAGTTTATTGAAATTAAAATGCTTGCAGGTGAAGCACTCCCATACCGATCCATTCCACTGATTCATAACTTTGAATTAATGCTATCAATTCATTTTCTACGAGATCATGTGTGGCTATAAGAGAAAAAGTACATACAAATAGGAGGAAACGCTTTAGAAATCTGGCACTAAAAGATAATAAAACCAATTTTTTTAGACACATTAATATTATTTAGAGATTTTAATGAACTTCACTGGGTGTTTACTCACCTCCTCTCACACCGATGCTCGGCTGCAGTTTCGCGGATAAGATGACCAGCACTATCCCGATGATGAACCACTCTTTCCGGACCCTCGCCAGGAGGCCCATGTTTCAGACCCCGGTGCTCCAGATCTTTCCTGCCGGCCAGCGTCACTCCAAAGCCGGGTAGAAGTTTCTAAACTCAGCCTCCTCAGAGATTCTCCTCTGGAGCTTTTTTTCCTCTGTCAGAAAACAGAAGCAGAACAAGAGGAGCTACTTCCGCACACATGGTCTGGAGAAGCGCCGTAAAGACTGGGGGAGAGGCGCAGGATTTACCGTAGGTAGAAATGACGCACCGTAAATACAATATAATTCGTTTTTTTTTTGGAAAACAAAGATAAATAAAGGGGATTAATGATATTTCTTTAAAGTAGATAAATTATACCTAGATAAATACAGTTTGTGAAAAATAATTAAAATAATTTAGCTAGTATATATAGCGAGATCAAATTAAAAATGTTTGAAAAAAATGGCCAAGAAATAAAAGTGTGAACATTTTATTTGTATTTCCTCTGAAAATTAAATAACAAAATTATAAATACTTGAAATAGTGTAACACAAAAATTAATAATAGTAACAATTCAATAACATCCATACAGAAATTACAAAAAATATAATACGTTGCATTTAATTCAACCAGAGGTGGAAAAAGCACTCAGATGTTGTACTTCAGTAAAAGTAGAAGTACTCAGATCTTGTACTTGAGTAAAAGTACTTTGTAGAAGTACCAGATTCTAGGAATACTCTGTTACAAGTTAAAGTCCTGGAGTAAGTATAAATACTTCTACTTTTACTCAAGTACAAGATCTGAGTACTTCTCCCACCTCTGGTGTTGAAATAATGAGATCACAGATGGTATATTTGATTTTGAAAGTTTTTATTCTGTACAACAGTGAATGGTTACTGGGTATAAAGAGTAGCTGTGTTCCCCAGTGTTGTTATGAGATGTATTTTCAGTACCAGGCAGAAGCAGCATCACTTCCTGTAGAATCTGAGCCGACTTCCTGTCGTCCTCTCGTCTCTTTCCACGAGATGAGGCGTTTCAGAGCGGCCGGCGAACACGACTCCACGTCAGCGCTGAACTTCCCGAACAGAGAGCGAGCGCGAGAAGTTCCCACCAACACCTGAGCAGAGAGGGCAAGAGTACACACATCCTTTCCTCAAGTAGAAGTACACACATCCTTTCCTCAAGTAGAAGTACACACATCCTTTACTCAAGTAGAAGTACAGATACTTGTGTTTAAAAATACTCTGGTGAAAGTAGAAGTACTGACTAAACTTCTTTACTCAAGTCAAAGTAAAGAGGCTTTGAAATGTACTTCAGTAAAAAGTACCCATAACTAGCAGCTGTTTTAAAGAGTACCTGACCTCCCTTTATATTAATAGAACAATAATGTCATTGTTAGCTAATCAATGTTTCCATGGTGACCAACGGCAACATGACAATGTTTTCATTGGTCCCTCTTCTTTAGAGAAGACCAGGAAATGATGGATACACGGATCGTGTTCAAATCAATAGGCACGCAATGACTCTAAATAATAATGATCACGCCACCAAACACACATTCAGACTAAAGGAACCAGCCTGTTTGGAAAATGTGAGAAGTAGAAAGTACAGGTATTTGAGTTCAACATGTAAGAAGTAGAAAGTACAGGTATTTGTGTTCAACATGTAAGAAGTAGAAAGTACAGGTATTTGGGTTCAACATGTAAGAAGTAGAAAGTACAGGTATTTGGGTTCAAAATGTAAGAAGTAGAAAGTACAGGTATTTGTGTTCAACATGTAAGAAGTAGAAAGTACAGGTATTTGGGTTCAAAATGTAAGAAGTAGAAAGTAAAGGTATTTGTGTTCAAAATGTGAGAAGTAGAAAGTACAGGTATTTGGGTTCAACATGAAAGAAGTAGAAAGTACAGGTATTTGAGTTCAACATGTAAGAAGTAGAAAGTACAGGTATTTGAGTTCAACATGTAAGAAGTAGAAAGTACAGGTATTTGTGTTCAAAATGTAAGAAGTAGAGAGTACAGGTATTTGAGTTCAAAATGTAAGAAGTAGAAAGTACAGGTATTTGTGTTCAAAATGTAAGAAGTAGAAAGTACAGGTACTTGTGTTCAAAATGTAAGAAGTAGAAAGTACAGGTATTTGTGTTCAAAATGTAAGAAGTAGAAAGTACAGGTATTTGAGTTCAACATGTGAGAAGTAGAAAGTACAGGTATTTGGGTTCAACATGTAAGAAGTAGAAAGTACAGGTATTTGTTTTCAACATGTAAGAAGTAGAAAGTACAGGTATTTGTGTTCAACATGTAAGAAGTAGAAAGTACAGGTATTTGTGTTCAACATGTAAGAAGTAGAAAGTACAGGTGTTTGAGTTCAACATGTAAGAAGTAGAAAGTACAGGTATTTGAGTTCAACATGTAAGAAGTAGAAAGTACAGGTATTTGTGTTCAACATGTAAGAAGTAGAAAGTACAGGTATTTGTGTTCAAAATGTAAGAAGTAGAAAGTACAGGTATTTGTGTTCAAAATGTAAGAAGTCAAAGTCAAGAGTCGTCAGAAAAATAAGTTGTGGAGTAAAGTACTGATAACAGGAACATGTACTTAATTACAGTAACAAAGTATTTGTACTCCAATACTTCCCACCTCTGCTCTTACTTAATGTACTCTACATTTTGGAAATGATGGATACACGGATCTCAGATTTTCAATGAAATATCTACTGTATTGTACGAATGACAATAAAAGCCTTGAATCCTTGAAGTGATTGGTAGAAACTCACCTGAGCTTTCTGCAGCAGAGCCACGTCTCCCAGCTCACAGGAAACTTCATAACCCTGCAGGAAGAACTCAGAGGCTCTGCTGTACTCACGCTACGACCAGAGACACGAGAAGAAGGAAATACAACATATTCATCCTGAGGGAAATCAATGCTGCACTTCTAAAAGTCTTGTATTCAGGTTGTTCCATTTGCACTTATATCTACCTGTAGTTCTTCACTCTTTATCAATGTAACACATCAACATGTTAATGTTTGGGCTTCAGAAGCTGGTTTTAACACCTGTTTCATCTCTACTGTAATTATTTGTTCAAATGTTTTATTCATAATAACATATTATAACCGGTCTACACACAGCACTCATGACAAAACAAATGTGGTTCAAGAAATAAAGGCAGATAAATAGTTATAATAAACACAGAATCAGAGCTGAGACGTTACGTTTCCTTGAATATAATCAATAGGAAACATGTTAAGAATATATGAAAATGTTATGGTACATTTAAATACAAAATGTGATATATGTTTGACAAAAAAATTACAAATATTGTGTTAAAAATTTCAGAATATTTTGTGAAAGTCTGAAAAATATGTGAGAAATGTCAGAAAAAAGTGATGTGTGTGTGTGTGTGTGTGTGTGTGTGTGTGTGTGTGTGTGTGTGTGTTTGCGTGTGTGTGTGTGTGTGTGTTATACCATTGTAAAGTAGGTA
>NC_136901.1:41968542-42113542 GCF_949606895.1 Notothenia rossii | reverse complement strand
ATTAAAACTCACTTTGCTGATTATTTAACTAATATACTGATACAGTTTTATCCCTTTGCCTGCATACAATCACTCTGTATCGTGTATCTCGTACAGAGAACACGCTTCTCCTCTGGTTGCATTGAGTTTGGATTTCATTTATTTGAACAGAATAACACTGAGGTGAGAAATCCTTGTTTTAAAAAAAAATGTGGAGGAAATTATTCCACAATTTTCCAACTCTGTAACATTTGTTCACGTTTTAAAAAAACAATTTTTAAATATCAGATATCCCAGTCGCAAAGCAGCATCAAAACATTAACACTGGAACTTAAGATATGACCAGAGACGTAAACCTTTAATAACGTGTTGCTTTGTTTCGTCTTCACCCTGACTTCAAAGCTGGGACTTTTTAAATAGTAGAAGGCAAGTTTATTTATACAGCACCTTTCAACACAAGGCAATGCAAGGTGCTTTACAGAAATGAAAGACATTCAGACAAAGGCATTTAAAAGAAAAGATAATAAAAGAAACATTAAAAGAAAAATACATGAATAAAAAGTCACAGTGCAGTTTAAGATATGAATAGTTCACAGAGAAGTTCCATTTTACTGATGCCTTTCTTTGAAGTTTCTCCGAACATGAGCTGTGTACGCTTGTATGGCACGTGCGTCCCAGCCAGGACAAAGTCCCCAGACACGGATTCCCTGAAACACAACGGCTCAGTTTCAATTAAAAGCAGCGGCAAAAAGAAAAGTCTTCAGCCTGGATTTAAAAGTAGTCAGAGTTGCAGCGGACCTGCAGGTTTCTGGGAGTTTGTTCCAGATGTTTGGAGCATAATAACTGAACTTCTCCGTGTTTACAAGCAACCGCCAGACTGACATTAAGATCTTAAATGCAGACACACATTGACCTTCAGAACATTTAGCGGAAGACTTGTGTCTGTTATCTTGTGTCTTTTGGTTTACTATCTTCCCAATGGATGAGAACAACCTACTAAGTGGTTAATTAGGTGTATGGCGCAGTGGGTTGTGCGTTGGTGCTGGGCTCAGGGGGTCAGGTTCAAACCCCACTGCAGTCAGCATGTCGTTGTGTCCCTGAGACACTTCACCCCAAAGTGCTCCTGTGGTGATTGTCCACAGTATTCATTGTGTAACTCGCTTTGGATAAAAGTGTCTAACAAGTAACATGTAATGTAATATAACTTCAACACAGATGAATTGTCTTAGGTCGAATCTAACATTTAGAGAAACATCCCTTTCTAATAAAGACCGTGGTTTGTTTGTTTCTGCTCCACAGATTTCCTCAAAGCCTGAAATCATCAAATGTCAACAAACTTCTGGAGCCTCTTGAAGTCAGAGCTTTTTCTTTCTGGAACAACAATACAACAACTCCTCCTGGACGATTAGCGGTTATTTTTGGATTGCAACGAAATGTGAAATCCGTAAACTTATATATTGTAAACGCTGGATGTCAGAGGTCTGAGCTAAAGGACATTTCTGCTGGTAATGTTTAAGCATCATGAAGCGTAATAAAAACAAATAAAACACATATACCCAAAAGCAACACATATATATATCGCTCTATTTAGTTATCATTAGTTTATTTGCCGTTAAAGTGTAAGAGTGTATTCTAGAGGACAAAAAGCTCTACAAGTTGTTTTAATATTGTGTCAGATTTACACAACTCTAGCAGATATTAACGTTGTTTCCCGCCGTCGTTTGTTCAGAGCTGTTTAATTGTTAAATTGCAGGATCTAGCGCTCGTTCTAAAGCTAAGAAAAATTCTACAAGGTCTTGACATTTTGATCTAGACTAACGTTGGGTTATTAAGTTGTCGCTTTCGTTTGTTGAGTTTGTTCTAAAGCGAATAAAGAAGTTCTGGAAATACTTCTACATTTCCACCGGGGTAAGGCGGGTTGAAGATGTTTTCTGGAGCCGTAGAAATGGATTCAGAAAAGGGTTCTGGCAACAAATCCAGGTCCAGATCCCCCTCCACACCCAGCCTTGTTTTCTTGCTGCTTCTCGCCTCGTGTTTGACGTCCATCGCCCCCGTTGGATCCCAAATAACCGTCTCATCGGACATGTCAAACCTTCATAGCACCGACCCGCCTCACCGGGAACCAAATCTGCTCCAAGAAACCGCCATCAAACCCCCGACCCTGCTGGAGAAATCCAAACCAAAACACAACAAGCTGAAACAGAACAAACACGAGAGAAAGCAGTCCCTGAACGCCTCGTTGTTGTTGAAAAGACGCCCTCTGTCGCCCCCTAGCTGCCTAAAAGTCACCTCCATAAACACCGCCTTCAAATACATCAACACCGTGTTGTCCTGCCTTATTTTCGCCGTGGGGATCATCGGGAACGCCACTCTGCTGAGGATCATCTACCAAAATAAAAGCATGAGGAACGGCCCCAACGCGCTGATAGCCAGTCTGGCTTTAGGAGACCTGATCTACATCGCCATCGACATACCAATCAACGTGTACAAGGTAAACAGATTCAGGGTTTGTTTGTTTACATGTTGTTTTATCAGTATCTAAGGCAGGGGGGGGGTCAAACTCACTTTCAACGCATCATTTTGTATAAATGGATGTTATTTGACATAATGCATGTGGTTTATATTCCTCATTCTGATCTGTTTCTATGCCTGAAAAAAGGAATTCAAGTAGGACACACATTTTAATAATGGAGCTTGGGGAGATGGGAGCAGTGTGCTGAGTTTACAGGAGCAGCAATGCATTATGGGATACACACAAACATGTCTGTGGTGTGTTTATCAGTCAGTGGGTTGAGTGTTAGACAGATAAGAGCACTAAAATATCCCCTGACTGAGATAACACACACTTAATAATCTGTGTGTGTGTGTGTGTGTGTGTGTGTGTGTGTGTGTGTGTGTGTGTGTGTGTGTGTGTGTGTGTGTGTGTGTGTGTGTGTGTGTGTGTGTGTGTGTGTGTGTGTGTGTGTGTGTGTGTGTGTGTGTGTGTGTGTGTGTGTGTGTAGCTGCTGGCGATGACCTGGCCGTTTGCAGACAGTGTGTTCGGGCTGTTTCTCTGCAAGCTGTTTCCCTTCCTGCAGAAAACCTCCGTCGGCATCACCGTGCTCAACCTGTGTGCTCTGAGTGTGGACAGGTAACACACACACACACACACACACACACACACACACACACACACACACACACACACACACACACACACACACACACACACACACACACACACACACAGGTGGGAAGTAGTGGAGTACATAGTAGCTGTTCAGCATGGAAACATTCATTAGCTAACAATGACATTATTGTTCTATTAATATAAAGGGAGGTCAGGTACTCTTTAAAACAGCTGCTAGTTATGGGTACTTTTTACTGAAGTACATTTCAAAGCCTCTTTACTTTGACTTGAGTAAAGAAATTTAGTCAGTACCTCTACTTTCACCAGACTACTTTGAAACACGAGTATCTGTACTTCTACTTGAGTGAAGGAAGTGTGTACTTTTGCAATCTCTGCACACACACACATTAACCTCTGACCCCCTCAGGTACCGGGCGGTAGCTTCCTGGTCCCGGGTGCAGGGGACCGGTGTTCCCATGGTAACGGCGGTGGGCATCGGGGGGATCTGGCTGCTGTCGGCGCTGCTCGCCGTGCCCGAGGCCATCGGGTTCACCATGGTTACCTTCGAGTACAGGAACGCTACCATGAGAACGTGCATGCTGCAGCCCAACACCCCCTTCATGACCGTGAGTGTGTGTGTGTAAAAAATTAGAAAAATCGATGTATTTTAAGGAAGTAAAATAAGTACAGAGTTAATTAGCAGTAAAATGCAGAACATTTCTGTGAAAAATACCCTAAAATGTCTGAAAAAAGTCACTAAAAATATATGTTAAATATCAAAATATTGTCGGAGAAAATAAACAAAATTTCTTCTCAAACATAATCCAATGTTAGTTTTGATGAATGTTTAATTTACACACAATTATTATTAAAATGTGAAAAGGTATAAATGGATAAAACTCACAGTTGTTTTCTAAACAAATACACAGATAAACACATTTAGTTAGTTTAGTTATAAAAAACTAAAAATGAATTTGAACCTGCGTAGAAACAATATTACAATTTATAATACAATTTAAATAATAAATTCCCCACAACATGTGGGTAAAGTCGGGGGCGTTTGATCTCGGATGATGAGGATGAAGCGACTCTCTGCTGTGTTTCCAGGCTCTCTGAGTTGTTGTGTTTCCAGGCTCTCTGAGTTGTTGTGTTTCCAGGCTCTCTGAGTTGTTGTGTTTCCAGGCTCTCTGAGTTGTTGTGTTTCCAGGCTCTCTGAGTTGTTGTGTTTCCAGGCTCTCTGAGTTGTTGTGTTTCAGGGCGAGGTCTCTTTGATAGTTTAAAAAATCATTTCCTGTTTATATCTACAGGTCACGTGTGATCTCAACACAGTCAGAGTGGCACTCAGAACTGACCCGGGGTCAGCTGACCTGCCATCAGCGCTCAGACCTCATATTAACTGCAGACAGTGCACTCAGGTTCATCTAGAACATATTCATTGAAATAATGATTAATGAAAATATGTCTTAGTAACAGCCTTAATTAATTAAAGGGGCCCTATTCTGCTTTTTGGGGTTTTCCCTCTACTGTAGTGTGTTCTACAGGTTTTAGTGCATGTAAATGGTCTGCAAAGGCTAACATCCCTGAGTTCCCTCTCCCACAATGCCCCCTGAAACGCCTCAATTGGACTCCTTTGTTTACTTCCAGAACATAGTGACATCATCATATAGCGCTCCAACACATTGTACGTGATAGGCTAAGGGGGCGGGATATCTCTAAAATGGTTGACCAATCACATCAGAGCCGGCGAGCTAACCAATCAGAGCAGACTGGGCTCAGCTTCTGTGTGTTTCTGTGTGTTGCAGTTCTATAGAGACGCGAAGGACTGGTGGCTGTTTGGGTTTTACTTCTGCGTTCCTCTGACCTGCTCGGCCGTGTTCTACGGACTCATGACCTGCGAGATGCTGCGGCACCAGAAGGGAAGCCTGAGGATCGCCCTGAGTGAACACCTCAAACAGGTACACACACACACACACACACACACACACACACACACACACACACACACACACACACACACACACACACACACACACACACACACACACACACACACACACACACACACACACACACACACACACACCACACACTGATCATCCTCTGCTCTCCTCCCGCAGCGTAGAGAAGTGGCTAAAGCAGTTTTCTGTCTGGTTCTGATCTTCGCTCTCTGCTGGTTCCCTCTCCATCTGAGCCGCCTCCTGAAGAGAAACGCCTACAAATCCCACGATGCACATCGCTGTGAACTGCTAAAGTAAGCAGAGGAACACACACATTTAAAATATACTGTATCAGTGCAAAGGAAATGCTTTCAATTAACGGAGAGATGAAGTGTTGATTTATGTCACTAAAGTCTCCCCCCAAAATTCCATCCAAAAATAAATGTGTCAGCTGTATGAAAAATGAAAATGTACTTTAATATATATATATATTTTAAATGTCAGAAAAACATTTGAAACATATAAGTAAAATATGTTTAAAAAATGTGAACAATTAATTGCTGAATAAAGTCTTAAAAATGTCATGAAAAAAATGTCAGGAAAATATGCAAAATATGATCTGTAGAAAATAAATGAAATTTGTTTGAGAAAAGCTTGTAAATTGTCTGAAATCATTAGGAAAAAGTATGAAAAATCAGTGTTTAAAGGAGGTTGAATAAGCATAATCTGAAACAGAAGTTAAATGCAGGATAATAACCTAAAATATGAAGTAAAGACAAATACAACACCCGTCTGAAAACCTGAAAATGTCCCATAAGTTGTCGATATTTTCAGAAAATATGTGGAAAATGTCCCCAAAAAGTCCTTAAAAATATATTTAAAATACGTCAATAAAAGTCATAAAAAACATGTTTTAAAATACCTGAAAAAACCTCAGAAACATTTTAAAAAAATTGAAGATTATGTACACATTATTCTTTTTCTTCTTCTTCTCAGCTTCCTGTTGGTGCTCGACTACTTCAGCATCAACATGGCGACCATCAACTCCTGCATCAATCCCATCATCCTCTACGTCGTCTCCAAGAAGTTCAAAAACTGCTTCAAGGTGAATATGAGCGTCAGTCCGGGGTCAAAGGTCGTGAGAATCTCAATGTTTAGGGTTTAAAATATCTCCAGAGATAAACATGGAGGAGGTCGTGACGTCTAAAGGTCACTTTATAAAGACAGAGAAATAACACTGAGGTTTATTTAAGTTCAACTAAAGTCAACATGTTGTTGTTATATTTTCCATTTGTATTGTTTAAACACCAAGGCACTCGCCTGAACATCAGCAGGAGAGGACTCTTTAAAGTAGAGACACTACATACTGATATACACCTGAACATCAGCAGGAGAGGACTCTTTAAAGTAGAGACACTACATACTGATATACACCTGAACATCAGCAGGAGAGGACTCTTTAAAGTAGAGACACTACATACTGATATAAACCTGAACATCAGCAGGAGAGGACTCTTTAAAGTAGAGACACTACATACTGATATACACCTGAACATCAGCAGGAGAGGACTCTTTAAAGTAGAGACACTACATACTGATATACACCTGAACATCAGCAGGAGAGGACTCTTTAAAGTAGAGACACTACATACTGATATACACCTGAACATCAGCAGGAGAGGACTCTTTAAAGTAGAGACACTACATGCTGATACACACCTGAACATCAGCAGAATATGTCCTCTTCAATAAATCTGTCTCTGTGTCTGTCTCTCTCCTTCTGTCTGTCTGTCTGTCTGTCTGTCTGTCTGTCTGTCTGTCTGTCTGTCTGTCTATCCGTCTGTCTGTCTGTCCGTCCGTCTGTCTGTCTGTCTGTCCGTCTGTCTGTCCGTCCGTCCGTCCGTCCGTCCGTCCGTCCGTCCGTCTGTCTGTCTGTCTGTCTGTCTGTCTGTCTGTCTGTCTGTCTGTCTGTCTGTCTGTCTGTCTGTCTGTCTGTCTGTCTGTCTGTAGTCCTGTCTGTGTTGCTGGTGTTATTCTGGCTCTCTCTCCAACAGCATGCTGCCTCTGAACCATGGAACCAGTCTGCAGTACAAACACACCGACCACTGAGAGCCCGTTTCTCCCACTGCACCTGAACTCAGCACCATCGTGTATAAAGGATAACCACTATATTGATCCTCTAATGTTTAGTTTATACCTTTTTATTGTGTATTTATTGAGGTTTTTATATGTTTTATAGACTTGTTATGGTATAGGGATTTAATATATGGCAAAACATATGTGGACTTACATATACATGTTGTGTTTTTGGTTCAGTTTGTCTGTTTTTAGCAGAAATACAGAAAAACTAGTGCCTTAATTGTAATGAAACTTGGAAGAAAGTTAAAGCAAAGGTCAAGTTTAAACATATTACAATTTGGAGCCAATCAAGATCACAGAATATTAAGAGTCGTTGGAAACAGTGTAAGTTTTTCATATTTTACTTCAGTTATTTCTGTGTATTTTCCACCTTATTAAATGTTTTAAATAGAGGAAAACACAGGCAGACATGCAGGGCATTCATAAGCAACAACACATACATCAAATACATTAAGTTATATTAATAACATGTTAAAATATGCATCATATTGGCTTCGTAGTGTATTTGTTATTATTTTGTTTTCAATGTAAACAGTGCAGCACTGCGCCCCCTGCAGGCTGAACTCATCATTACATCCCATAATATGAAACTGCTGCTGATTGGTTTGTTCTCAGCTTTATATATTATTATGCAGAATTCAGGTCAGTATATATACTGTTGTCTAAATATATGTTTATTTTATGTGCAGGGAACTTCACTCTTAGTTTTGCGTCTATTATATGAAATTATATATTTGTATTTATCAATAAAGCTATATTCTCAACGCCTTTGAAAACATGTGTGTGGTATATGAATGTAGTTTTATATTTTATATATAAGGAGATTATCAGATTAACTATTTTGATAATTTATTTATAAATAAAAATAAATAAATATTCTAAATAATTACTTATAACAGAATTTTTTCAAAAGTTGTATAACTTCTTTCACTCAAGTAAAATGTATAAAAACATATATTAATAATATTACAATATTTACTTATTTTCTATAATAATGATGATGGAAAACAGGCCAACCGTCAGTTCATAGTTCATAGATCAGAATCTGTAAATATTAAACAATAAATCGTATTTTTTTAATTGTTACAAATGAAAATCAAACTTAATATAAAATGTCTGTACATTTAATATTTGAATTCACTATAACTATCATATAAATATAAGCCTGGTTTTGGTTTGACACACAATTAAGTGTCTTGAGAAATATGACATGAGGAAACATTTTGGGATGTGATCAAAAGTATTAAAAAAAAGGATTTTGAGATTTAAGTCGGAAAAAACCCCAACATATTTAAGAAAAAATTAGATTTAACACTCACTCCTTTAAACAACAATAATAATAATAATGCATAGTCAATCTCTCTCACCACGGCACGTCATAGCCTACGTTCCTCGGTCGTCCCAACGAGAACTACTTCGGCTCTGCGGTTCCTCCGGAGAACACGGGCCTCCTCACCCCTTCCTCCCCCCATCCCGCTAACCAACCGAACCTACAACTACTGTTATTGGTGCACTTGTGGAAACTGCGCCATGATGCCTACCGAAGTGGAAAACGTCTGTTGCAAAGAAATTAGAAAGGTAGCCTAGCTGACAGTTACAACATTATGTAGCCAGCTAGCTGAAAACACCAACAGTAGCACACAACATTATATGCCAAGATATAGGCCTACACCATACATATTTGTCAAGTCAATAGACTATTATATGCCCTTTTATTTCTTCCTTAGTAATTGAATGTTTATTTTGTAAACCTTGCCATGTATGTTTTAATTGCTAAACGGGTTATGTTACAAATATCTTACCTTCCTATAGCTTTAACGCGAATGAACAACACACTCTCACTCCATAATCGTCCAGGAGCGACGTTTGGTCAGGGTCCCGTGGCGTGCAGTTGTGACGCTCCTAGGCTCCTTCAGCTTCATAAAGGGACGCAAATAGCTTTCAACTGATTGCAATGTATTCCCATCTGCGGCGGGATTTGACGCTCATGGAAGCACGGCATTCGTTTGTGTCGGCTGCCCTTAAAGGCAATATGAGCGCCCACTCCCATTGGATAACGGAGAATTGTACACCCAGAAGTAAGTATTCCCCTTACTGTCGATTGATTTGACAGTGATATCTGCTCTACTCATCGACTAAAAAAGACCAGATTATCCTTGTTAATTACACAACATTGATTGGAGCGTCACAACTGCAGGCCTCGGGGACCCTGACCAAGCGTCGCTCCTGGACGTTTATGGAGTGAGAGTGTGTTGGAATGAACCAAGTCCCAGCACCTATTATGTGCATGCATGTTACAGCACCAGGACTAGAGCCAAACTGTCTCAACTATTACACCCTACAGAACCTCCATAACATGTACAGATTCGATTATGTACCTTTGAGGCGTAGAACGGAAGAAGAGTAAGTTATTCTTACCTTTAATAAACTACTACTTTGTTTGATGAAAAATGAAATCATGGTTTTTTATAGGAGCAAATAATTCATGGAAGAAAGGCTACTAAGTATTTCCATCAAACTTTATTTTTAGAAATGTACAAAATGAACATGTGTAAATATACATAAATACATCAGAGTGGTCCTCCCGTCATGTGTTGTCCATCGGATACGCCAGGAGTTTCCTGATCCGGCTGGACAGGCTTCCGACCTCCCCTTGACTGAAACGGGAGACATGGCGGGCGGGGCAACCACTTCCTCCTTTGAGGGCCTGTCAAATTGAGTGGACAGGTCCTTTGGGATGGAGATTGTGTTCATCTCCTCCACAAAGGGTGCTGGGTCCTCAAAGACTTCCTCAAACACCAGCCTCATCAGCTCACCCACGTACACTGAAAAATATAGCATTCATATAATAATGTATTATTTTATTTCATGTAACACTTTCATTGTACATATAATTCAGTGTGGCTATAATCATTTAAAATGTAAGTTATGTTTGTAATAAAAACACAAATATTTCACAACTTACTGCATGTAGGGTCCTTCTTTACAGGCTTAGCGGTACATTCTCCCCTCTTTGATTTTGGATAGGCCACTTCGAAGCTGTTGTGGCTTGCTCACGGTCAGCATTCTCATTGTGATGCATGGCTGCTAGACACAACCTATAGAATAGCAAAGTGAGACTTTGTGTTATGACAGAATAAAACCCTCATGCCACCAAACAGTGACTGTGTTCTGGGGTCAAAGCGCAGAATCAAGCTGTGGAAGGACTCCAGGGACGAGGTCTGGTAGTGATGGCTTAGCTTTCTCACATCTTTTAGAACTCTCTTGTTGTTGAGTATTCTTTCAACTTTGGCGAGTGTTATTGACCCTAGAGTAAAATTACAAAAACATCACCAGCCCATTAGAACATTACAACAATGTTATATTTACATTCAATATTGTTGATCTTATGAAGGAAGTGTTTTTACATTTTCACTTGCTATTTCCAATTGTTTTATAAATATTGAACGTACCAGGTTTTAGCCATTTATTTGCATCGCTTGAGGCTCTTTCAGGATGTGAACACTTGGGGAATAGGGGGTCGTCATGTACGTGAATGTTTTGTAGGTGGTTGACGACTGACGTCCACCTTGCCACCTTCTCCGGCCCCGAGGTTGTGCTCGTCGCACTCCAGTATACATGTTTTTTGATGCTGCGCAGCCACTTCTTCAACACCTTGCAGTCCTTGTTCTGTGAAACTTTCAAAATGTTCTTGGACAAAAAAAAAAAGCACAAGTGAATATTCAAGCCATAGTGTGGAAATGACATGCTGTGATGGACAACATTGACGGTTCAAGGGCGTGGTGGAAATTCCATACTGAATATCATTAACCATAACATGCATATGATAATTGCATGACAATGGTCAGTGCCACACCCTGAAAACATTTCATTGCCAGGAAACCTCCATACATATTCATACACACACATCACTGTACATTCCCATTCTAAAGAGTACTCGCATTATCCTAAGATTAGTGAGTGACATTTAATTTACAACGACAAAAGGTGCTGTGATCAAGTGGTCTGGCAGACAGTTTACAATAACAGAGTAAAGAGCAGATCAGAGGGCCAAATTGTAGGGGATATCATTTATGTATCCAGACATTATGTCACGTCCGCTGCAGATTAGAAGCTCAGGATAAATTGTAATATTAAAACAAAGGAATATCTTAACAAAGGACAGAGTCTCTGAGATAAATAACTTTTTCAAAGTGACACACATCATAGAACTGTTCTAAGTTGCTTTCCCTCAGAAACTTCTGGATCTGTGGATGACGGTCAGTCACGATGTACTCGACCGCCAAATCGTTTGACTCCAGACGATCCAGGCATCTTTTGAGTCCCTCCTTTTCCATGTGGTAACTACCACCTACTTCATTGCTCTGTTGGTGGATAAGATATCGGGCATACATACACTGAAACATGCATCAACAGCCAGCCAGCCTAAAAGCATAGCACCCAGAAAGAGAATCACACCTGAACAAGCTGGAAGTCCACAATGGTGTTGCTTCCCAGGTGCATGAGTGTGTAGCTCCCGAACTTGGCTGAGTGCCCTGAAGAAAATATAACACAGGAGGTTTCAAGGCTTTAACAGAATTCCAATGGATAAGACGAATTGTAATATACACCAGTAACTCTGGCACTAGACTGCTTCTGCTTACCTGGAGAGTCTGCTCTCATATCTCCTCCAGCTGTGACTTTTCCCCCCTGGTGGTGTAGTTGTTGGAAATAATGCAGCTGATCAGTCTTCCACTTGTGGATAATGGCAGGCTCCAGGTAATGCCTAGCATGCCTCCTGAAGGTCTCATACTGGAAGATCTCCAGCTGCATGGCTCTGCATATCTATGAATAAATAGAAAAACAGGAAACGTTTTTGAAAAAGTCCACTGCTGTCAATTTTCATATGCTATGGATGTTAGATGGTAAAATACCTTTTGTAGTTGGAAGAAGAAAGCACCAGTGAAGTATGTAGCAGCGGATAACTGTAAGTTACCAGCCGGGGTACTTCCGACGACGGGCTGGCTCTCCCATTGTCTGAAGTAACTGCAGTTTGGACCACGCTGTGTGAACGCCACAAAAGTCCGTCTTTGGACATCACAGTCTGTCTTACACACCGGACATGTTTTTCCAAACAGCTGTCCGAGGCAGCTTTAAAAAATAATGTACTTTGAGTCACTGTGCGTGGATCGTGTCTGAAGTCTAATGTAACAAAACAAAATTAACAATACATGTTAGATTTCAACTCTGAAAAACAGTGATAGTAATGTGTACCAAATATACCAAACTTACGATACGTCAGATTCTTCTGCAAGTACAGAATCATCAGGGTGGTAACTCGAATCCAGAGTCTGTTCAAATTCAGTCGAAGTCTCTCCTTGTTCTTCCTCCAACTCCAGTCGAGGTCTCAATCCTGGGCCCTTTATTGGTGTAGAGCAGTGGTCACCAACCTTTTTAAGCCCAAGATCACCGACCTCGGCCTAGGTGAAAGGCGAGATCTACCTATTGCAGAATTGAGTGAAAAAGACGGCCCAGACAGTGCTTCCAATTTGAGGCCTTTTATATAGGTTAATTGCATCTGAATTACTGTTACAATGAAGGCTCCATAATCAGCTCACAGCATATAGGCAGGGGTAAAGTTCTATGTGCGAGTGGGGGGCGGACCTCACCTCCTCTAGGGGGGTCCTCACCTCCTCTAGGTCCTCACCTCCTCTAGGGGGGTCCGGGGGGATGCTCCCCCGGGAAGATTCTTTTAAAATATTGAAGATGAAAGCATCAATCTGGTGCACTTTGAGAGCAACATGAAGAGATCTATGGATACCTCTCTCAGCACACATATGAAACAGAACTGTAAACAGATTTTCTTTTTCTTTATGGATATTTTACAAATCACTCTTCCTTTTAAACTGTATTCTAGTTTTACTGCCATATAGTATTTCATACCTGTGTTTTATTTATTCTCTTATTGTTTGTATAACTATAATTATCATATGAAGGTGTACCGCGGAAATAATCTTTTGAATAATTTGTGACAAAACCGTTCTAAACACTCCGAGACTCCTTTAGCTCACCTGAGCCCCTCAGTCTGACAGGAGAGGACTCTCCTCCAGCTTGTTGTGGAAACAGCTCCTTATGTCCGTTAGTGCAGCTAGCTAACCAGATGCTAACATCACGGTCCCCGCTAGCACCGGTCCCTCTCTCTCTATCACACTAAATGCGCTATTGCCACACACACACACACACACACACACACACACACACACACACACACACACACACACACACACACACACACACACACACACACACACACACACACACACACACACACACACACACACACACACACACACACACACACACACACACAAAGATTGCCGAGCTTGAATGACACAAGCACACGTGTATTTCCATGCAACTCTCTGATTGGTCTGGTGACTTGCGTCTGTTGCATTCGAGAACACGGGAAATTGCAGTCCTGCCGTCGTCTCTTGTGTCATGATGAGGTTCACCTAAAGCACGGTTAATGTATTATATTATTGAGGTGTCTCAAATTTACGTCAATCAAGTGGCACCTGCTAACGGGGTGGTGGATGATATGTTTACATCTAAAAACATATTTTTCAAACATTATTATTTTAATTTTATTTTTGTTTCTCTTTTTACTTTTTTTTGTTAACGGTCCGCGATCTACTCTCACCACACTCGCGATCGACCGGTCGATCGCGATCGACTGGTTGGTGACCACTGGTGTAGAGGCTAAGGGGAATTCTGGGTAAGTTTTTCTCACATTGCCCCAATCCGCTCTGTGACGTCACGTTTTCAAAATGTTGGAGATATGTGTTTTGGTATCTTGGTGTCTGCAGATGTTTTGTATCTGAGGGGAGAACGTGTTCTCATCATGAGGTTCTCCGCGCTGAACGGTCCTTTACGGTTTGCTCCAATCATAATAAATAAACACGCCATATCTAAACACCACAGGACTAAAGATCATATCAATTTATACTTTTAACACTTTTAGAAGAAGGCACTCTCAAGGTAGGAGAAAAAAAAAAACATTTTTATTACATTACATACTTTTTACATAATTTTACAAAATAAGACACTGACAGCGTTGGAGATATTTGGTCCTCTGCTTAGTTCCTGAGCGACGTCCATCATGCAGTTGTTACAGCATGATGGACACTTTGAGTCAGAGTTTGTCACATAAACACGACATTAAAAATACATATCTTGTGTAAATAAAAATATGTATTTAACCACTAAATATACCCTCAGTACATGCTGCAAATATATAACTTTAATCTTCATTTAAGTTAAAGCAAGTAAGCATTCACATACATACATTCATTCATACATGGGGGGGGGGGGGTGATGTTTACAGTGTAGGAGAGCAACTTAGCTAACGTGGCTAGTTAGCTAACGTCAGAAAACTGTAATTCAAGTAACGGCTAGTTTGATCCCGTTAGTAAGATAGAGATGAACATCTTTCGAGTGCTGGTAGATCCCTGTGAGTTAGTTAAAGACCGTAATGCACACACACGCTATATTGACTCTGATAACAATAAGTACAATAATAATAATAATACATTGGACTTTGATAGCGCTTTTCCTAACGCCCAAAGACGCTTTACATAAAATCAGAAACAGAAACGGTACAAAGAAAACAAAATGAGTCCAAGAGTACACGGTTCCGTCGCGTTGAAGCTTGCCGGTGGGCGTGTGACCAACAACCAATCACATTAATCTCCCGCCCCGGACACACAAGCACACAGTTTGATTGGCTAGAGCTTGTACTGGCATATGATTAGATTGGCTGGCGCTTCTGTCGACGCTTGAAAACTTGAACTTTTCTCAACTTTTGAAGCGAGCAACGGTGGCAAAGCTTCGCAACGGAACCACAATGCAGTTCGGCAACGCGTGACGTCACCCCATTCAAAGTGAATGGGACGCGTCTCCGTTGAAGCACGCAACGCTGCGGTGTGGACGTACCGTTACTCCTATAGCATTGCCGCTTTGTTTTCACGATCTGTTTGTGCCAGTTGTTTTTGTTTTGGGCTACTTTCTGCTGTCCTGATATTGACCAGGAGCTCAACCCACCATTTTGGAGCCAAGTAAAGACGTGTTATTGGCCCAATACGCTCGGCCCTCATCTGGAACAAGTAGAAAAAGATAAAGTCGACACAGGTCCTTTCAGTAATGCTTTGCGTTTCAAGATGTTGTTACCCCGGTCGGTCCACTTGTTTCCTGACGTGCTGCAGGTCTGTATCCCACATCTGATGCTCTTATCCCCACATTTTGAGCAGGGGAGGAAGGAGGTGATTTGGTTCCTGAGACCCTGCAGTCCGGCGGCTGGAGGGAAAAGAGAAATGTAAATAATAATAATTAAACTATGTCCCTCTAGAGACGTTCAGTCAGAATACAGTCAAGAAGCAACCACACATGTTTCCTTCTGACTTACATGTGGTCTCTGATATTTATGTTTCAGGAAACATCCACCAGCTCCAACAGCCACGACCACTAAGATGCAGATTGACAGAACCAACTGCCAAGACCTCCAATTGTGCTGACCAACTAAAACCCAAAGAGACAGTGTCTACAGTAACTGCAGCACAACAGACCGTCTTAAATAAACTCAAAAAGCTGAAACTCTTCACTTTGTTCTCTCCTTCTTACCTTTGACCTCAGTCTCTTGTTTTGGATCTGGAGTTTGGAGATTTCCCGGAAACTGTGTGGTCGTCAAAGTGTCATCAGAGATTGGTTCTGAAAAAGCAACAGTTGTAGTGATCTTTAGCCTTGTTGTTCTTTATAATGAATGATCATTAAACATGTGTACAAACCATGCTGGATAACACATTTTCTACACGGTGTGGAAGGGCTTGAAGAATGTGGACAAGTTTGCATCTTTTAAATTGACCAAAATAACGAATGACGTAATCAACATGGACTCCAGGATACTTTGCAACTTCTACAGGTGCACCATAGAGAGTATCCTGACGGAGCATCACGGCCTGGTACGGCAGCTGCACCGCCCTTAACCGTAAGGCTTTACAGAGGGTGGTGAAAACTGCACAGAACATCCCCAGGACGGAGCTGCCATCCATGGAGGACCTTTACTCCCAGCGGCTCAGGAAGAAAGCCCTCAGGATTACAATAGACCCCGTCACCCCAGCCACAAACTGTTCAGTCTGCTGCCGTCTGGCAGGCGTTACCGCAGCATCCGGACTAAAACCACCAGACTCAGGGACAGTTTCATCCCACAGGCAATAAGACTGCTAAACCAACACATCCTCACTCCCAGGTCGGCCTATGTTGACGTTATGTCAAGTCCCCTGTGTCGGCTTTTTCCAATGCAAGGGGGCGGCCCTTAGCGTACATTTTGAACTTTCCGGGATGTCCATAGGCTTCTATATAGCTCCCTAAACGTATGTTGTAGACGACTTGAGATCGCGAGCGAATGCTCTCCGCAGATCCATTCTCACAGCGTTTATCAACCTTTTTCTAACTCAATATCAAACCACACTTATTGTTTTTACTTCTTTATTTTAATTGAATCATGTAGGACTTTTGTTGCCGTCAGTTATGGAGAGAGTAGGGGCTCAGAATACTGAAATCTGTATTGTTTCATTGTTTTTTCCTTCTAATTTTGTATTCTTTTCTAAACCACACACTGTTATTTACTCAATAATAAACACATCATTATCCTTGTGTTTATTTATTTGTTTGATTAATAAACACAAGTTGGAGTCCGTCAGGACCGAGGGTCGGAGCAGCTGATAGTAGCCTAGTTGCTTTAGAGCATTTTACACCCGGAAGTAAGTATTCTCTCCGCTTCACTTGACAAACCCTGTGATAGTCCTCAAGCTCTGTGATTGGAGAGTGTGCTCCGAGGGTTACGCCGAGCGCCGAACAGCACTTGAAATGGGATGGAACCACGGCAGACTGTCCAAACTGGATTTGAACGGGTCCACTAGGGCTGTGCAATTTAATTGATCCTGCGATATATATCGATATTTTGTTTCCCGAGAAAGTATCGATATTTCAGCCGCGGGTATCGATACATTAACTCCCATTCAAATCCCCCGTGTTCCGCCTGGCACTCTGCTCGCTGCCCATTCCCCCCCGTTCGCTTTGCATGAAGAGCGGTTACGTCAGCCAGCCGAGCCGCTAGTGTCGCTGTAGAGCATTTCTAGATACACAGACGCCGGTGTCTTCTTCTCGCAGTGAATGCGAAGCGGTTCAGGAGAATGGCGGCAAACATTAACCACACTGGAGAGGGTCTTCTCTACCGCCGGAGATATCGGCCCAATCCCAAACCACTCCCTCGACGGAGTGAACTCCGTCTGGAGCCACACTCGCAGCTCAACGAGGCTCCCTCCTGTCAAATGGAGGGAGTAAATACAGCAGCAAACTTTGGGACGGCCTCCCCTCTCTCCGGCAGAAACAAGAAATGCCGTAACTGTATGTAACAACGGTTTCAAATCAACATCTCTTTGACAAAAAGTTTAAATTAATAACTCAAATAAAACTCCTAACATCTTTCATTGTGTTTCAAAGCTCTTTTAGTTTTAAACCTGATGTTTATAAGATTCTTAGTTTTTGCAACGGTCTGTAAATATACACAACTTTATAATAAAATGCACACATTTACCTTTTTCTAGACTAAACACAAGTATGATCCTAAGTTAAAACATATGAGGTTATCATGAGGTTGTTAACATCGTAGTTTATCAGTGGATGTTTGCTGGAACTACTTGTTAACAGCTTGACAGCAGCGGACACACACAGCGCGACTCCGGTCAGGTAGAGACCGGTCTCAAGTCAGCACCGCTGCAGACTCGCTGTTTGAGGGCTTGATAGCCCACTCCCCCTCCACACCGCTCCACACTCGTAGGCGGACCCTCCGCGTGAACGCGCAAACGGAGGGGTAGGGTGTAGGGGGCGGTTTGGGAATGGGCCATCGTCACTGCTCAGAGAAGTGCACTTCTCCCAGACCACGTTGATCAGATTATATTCCTGAACAAAAATCTGAAGAGAATGTAGATGCAGTTATGTAGAGAGGAGCCTTTCTGTTTAGTGTTTTTGGCTTAAATGTTACTCCTTTGGACTTCAATTATTGGCAGGTACATTTTACATTAAATGTTGTTCTTAGTGACTTGAATTATTGGCTACCTCATATTCTGTGTTAAGCTAAAAATACTGTAAAAGAATCTGTTCAGAACAGGCCACTTGCTGCACCTTTTAATTCTCCATTGTTAATTGTGATACTGCACTTTATGTACTTACGTTTCAAAGGCTTGTAAACTACAGTTGGCACTGTTTCAATAAATGAAACAAATTTTCTCACCACATCTTTTGAGTCATTTTGTCCAGCATTTGCAAGCTGTAGACTCTCTGTCTAGTCAGAGCCATATATTGTATAATTGATGCTTTCAGTTTTCAGTTGAATTAATTAAATCCAAGTCAATGGAACACTCACAAGATGTCACCAAAATCACACTGTCCCTTTAAAATCTTTCAGAAAAGGATGTAAGTGTATCGAATTATATCGAATCGTATCGAATCGTATCGTTGGCTGAATATCGTGATATATATCGTATCGTGAGCTCAATATCGTGTATCGTATCGTATCGTGAGATTAGTGTATCGTTACAGCCCTAGGGTCCACCCCGTCGCCCCCTCCCCCACCCCGTCCACAGAACTACACATGCTGGCTATTGTGTGTTTCGCAACAGGTTTAACTTCTATGGCACGTCTCTACTGGGAGTTGTAGTTTTAAAAGACGTTTTCGTATTTCCCATAATAAGAAGTTGCCAGTATTAAACTGTGTACATCCCTGGAGCTTTAGGGGATAGGAAACACTCACATTTAAAACATATCATTAATAAATGGGTGAAAATTGCTTGTGCCCATAATGGGCAGCATTAATATATACCCACATGCCAGCCCCTGCCGCGAGTTTTGATCGCTCAGTGATGATACTTACACCTCTAGAATCTGTGGAATCTCAGCTTGCTAGCTGATGTCTTGTTTGTGAAGATCCGATAAGTAATAAAGTATTTATACCTTGAGTTCTGTGCTAAGTGCGTTAGCATTTTTCCGCTCAGGGCTCATTTAGATGCTTCTTCTGAGACTTGTTTCGATAAAAATGGATCATATCGTCAGTTAGCTGAGTTTCTTCCCGTTAAGTGAGTATGACACATTCATAGTTTATTACATTTTAAGATGCCCTGAAACACAGTTTTGTGAAAAGAAAACCTGCAGGCCCCCTCCGGGTTTAACAGGTTAAAGAGCTGAAAAAAACAAAAAAGGTGCGTATTTAGAGAGTCTGAAAAAAAAGTGAGTATTTAGAGCAGGGGTGTCAAACTCAATTTCATTGTGGGCCACATTAGCCTTATGGTTGCACTCAAAGGGCCGGTTGTAACCATATAAATATACATATATAAATACATCATATATATGAAATAATGTATTATATTATATTATTGCCCCTGCATTGGATTTGTATTGGATAGGGTAATAACTTCATAACTTCTACGTCTGAAAGCAGAAGTCTAGGGCAAATCATTGCAAGTCTCTTCAGTGCGCATGTCACAAAACGAGATGCATTGTGGGACATGTAGTTTATGGGCAACCTGCTTCTGTAAGATAAGATAAAATAAAATAAGATGGAGCTTTATTAATCCCTGTGGGGAAATTCAGTAGTTTCTCAGTTTAACAGCAACAGGGTAAGATTGAAAAACAGGACAGCACAGATTCACACAGATTAATAAAATTAAGGATAAATCAAAGATAAAAAATATAAATAAGAAATAACTATAAAATAAGAAATTAATTAAAATGAACATAATAAAGTAGCATGTAACCGTATAATAAATGTATTATATTCTTTGCAAGCCCTTGCGGGCCACATAAAATGAAGTTGCGGGCCGCATTTGGCCCCCGGGCCTTGAGTTTGACACCCCTGATTTAGAGAGTCAACTGCTTGACTCTTTGAAAAAGAAAAAAGTGTGTATTTAGTCTGGGAAAAAAAGTGCAAACGTACCAAAGACTTCCAGCTTTATGGTGGTATCTAACGGCAGGTGTGGGATGATACATCTGTATCTCCCGTCATCAGAGGGCTTCAGGTTTCTGATCTGGAGGGAAAGGTTCCCGAGTTTCAGGCCGTCTGCGAACATCTCCGTCCTCCCAACGTACGACTGCATCGTCTGGGCCTCCTGATGCTGGTTTTCATGGTACAGGTGAACGTACCTGTAGGAGACAACATGCTGAGTTAGCCCCTGTTTATATGTTTATTTATTATTTATAACACCACACACACATCGGTAATTGATCGTTACCAGCAGTTGTGGTTGTGGTATTAAGGCACCTGGTGTATGTGGAGGTTAGTAGTGTGACAATGGGGGGAGCTTAGCTCTGAGATCTTTGGTTGACTGGATGATTCTGTTTGTTTATTGTTTGTTTATTTGCTTGGTTAAATATCCTGAAACTTTAAAGGTCTCCTATCATGCAGAATGCACTTTGTGATGTCTTTTATACATACATTTGTCTCCCCGGTGTGTAAGGAGACTCAGAAAACAAAACGCTCTCTCTTTTCCTTCTTTTCTTTTCAAGCTACTGACCCAGAATCAGCACTTTAGTAACAGGGCTGACATAGAGGGGGATGAGGCTAGAATGGGTTTGGTAATTTGAGCAAAACACTTTATAGACATGTTCTGTATTTATCTGTGACCTATAATATATAATTAAAAATAGTATAATAGGAGACCTTTAACTTTAGTACGGACTTTTATTATGTTTACACGTCATGACGAAGTGTAATTGAATGGTAATCTAGCCGCCACAGTACCAGTTTGGGTCCACAAGGATGTCGGGCCTCCACCACATCACAGTCAAATCCTCCATGTTGATCTGAGGCAGCACAACACACGGCAGGGTGACATCACCACCCAGAGGAGCCCTGATTGGCTCAGAGGAACCAATCAACTGAGGTCGACCTGTGAACACACACACACACACACACACACACACACACACACACACACACACACACACACACACACACACACACACACACACACACACACACACACACACACACACACACACACACACACACACACACACACACACACACACACACACACACACACACACACACACACACACACACACACACACACACACACACACACACCGTGTACTTCAGTAAAAGTAGAAGTACCAGAGTGTAGGAATACTCTGTTACAGTAAAAGTCCTGCATTCAAAATGTTCCTCAACTAAAAGTAGAAAAGTATTCTCATCAAAATATAGTGAAAGTAGCGACAGTAAAAGTAGTCATTGTGCAGATTGGTCCATTTCAGAATAATAGATATGATATGTTTTATAATGATTGATCATGAAAGTGTTCTCAAAGCTGGTAAAGGTGCAGCTAGTTTGAATGACTTTGTATATTGCAGGGTAGCTGGTGGATTTACTCCTGGTGGAACTAAAGTCTGATTTAAGAGTAAAGTACAAGTACCTCAAACGTGTGCTTAAGTACAGTACCTGCTGAGTACATGTACAGTACTTAGTTACTTTGCAACACCGCTGACAAAAGACACTGACTCTTCCTCTCTTTCTCCTAATGATCACATTACACTTGTTATCAGCATTTCCTCCAGCAGGGAGCAGCAACAGACCAACAGACCATTCAAACCTCTGTTAAACCAAAACAACATTTTTAGAGATAGATCATCTGTGTCCTCTGGATAATTACCTTTGTTTAAATGTGCAACAGAAAATAAATGAAAATGATTTATTTCTATGTAATTAGTTATCAAAGCTGGCGTTTAGCATCCTAATTCAGGTCAAACTGTGTCAACATGTTAAGCTTACTTTGGCTGAGTTAAGGAACTTTTTTCAGAAACGTCTATCATGCTAAAGAGGAAAAAGCTACATTAGAATCATCAATCATTACCTTCAGACTCCTCCATCCAGGGGACCAGGCTCAGAAACACAGCCAGAGCCAGGAGAGGCATTTTAAATCCAGGTACCAAGTGAACCATGGCGGATAAAAAGACATACAAATGATCAGGAACTCATTTATTTCTAAACTGCGTCTGGAGCCGTGCTTTGTACATTCCCTGTGATCAGGAAACACATGCAAATGCGACCGAACAACACCGGCGCATGCGCAGTGGTAAGGAAACCTACTTTCACTGAACACGAGTGCTTTGAAACCGAAAGTAAAGCTCGTGGGGATTCTTAAAGTGCAAATACTTAAAAAAATAAATAATTGCAAGACTTAGGTTTGATATAAATGCTAGAGTGTGTGTTTAATGTAGTTTATAATGTGTAAAGTGTTGGTGTGTGAGTCCGAAGACGACGCGGTGGTTGCGTAATAGCGAAGTGCGCAGTTAATATACCTCTCGTGAGGCGGGGGGGGGGGGTTGTCAGGTTTCAATTCAGTAAACCTTCTCATTGGTTACCTGAATTACATAGTGGGGGAAAGTACAGGCCTATAGGAATAGTATTAAGTGAGGTGATTTACTTCATTATCTTAATTGTAATACTTTATTGTCAAATAAAAGTCCTGCATTCAAAATGTTCCTCAAGTAAAAGAAGTAAAAGGAAAGTGTGAGGAAGGGGTTAGGAGGCCCGTGTGCTCCGTAGAGGAACCGCAGAGCCGAAGAACTTCTCGTTGGGACGACCGAGGAACGTACGACCTGCCGGGGTGAGAGCGATGTACTGTTGTTGTTGTTGTGGTTGTTGTTTAAAGGAGTGAGTGTTAAATCTATTTTTTCCGAAAATATGTTGTTATTTTTTTTACATAAAATCGTTTTTTTTTCAAAAACTTAAATCTCAAAAATCCTGGGATTTTGTTTACAGATAAAAAGTTATTTATATTAAACTGCATTTTTTCCTGAAAATCCCAGAATTTTCACTTCTTTTGATTCTGGGATTTAAATCAGAATTCTTTTTTTCTGATTTTTTTCCCCCTGAAAATCCCAGAATTCTCAGAGATTAAAGTCAAAATTCTGAGATTTTTTCTGAAAAAACAAACATTATTATCACCCTCTCTCTCTGCCCCCAAGGCTTCACCTCCTCCTGGGGTGAAGACAGCGACCAGTGAACCCTCTAATAATAATAATAATAATAATAATAATTAAAGCTGCGAGCACATGGGCGCGAGCGCCCATGTGACTCGGTTGGCGTGGGCTACCTACTGTCATGATTTAGGCCACTTTTGCCCGTCTTTTGCCCTGTTTTGTGTGGCGTTGTTGTCTGTTTTTGTCACGTTGCGAGTTTGTTGCGTTGCGTTGCGAGTTTTTGTCGCGTTGCGAGCGACTAAATTGATCCTACCGATATCAATCATGCGAGTTGCAGTCACGTGGGCTTTGCCCACGTGACTGGCTCACTGGGCTCACTGGGCTCACGCGGCCTATCACCCGTCATGATTTCCGAACCCATTCTGTGCTTTTGCCGGTAGTTTTCCCTGTTTTGTGTGTGTTTCGCAGGTTTATCGGTCGCTGCGCGACCGATTTCAATAGGGTCTTCGCCGACCTAGGTCTCAGACCCTAATAATAATAATTAAAGCTGCGAGCAGCGTTGAGCGGGTCTTCGACGCTCCGCAGGCTGTTGTCCGCACGTCGACGTCAGGCAGATGTCTCGAGGACTCGGCCGTTGGCAAACGTGGGAAGTTTCAGGCAGATCGGACAACGTACACAGGAGTTACAGCAGTATCACAAACATTGTGTTTGATGGGGAGTGATCTGTCGCCATGGCAACGGAATTTGATGACACCCCATAATACGCCTAGATGTGTTGAGGGCTGCATCGTTATCAAACCTGTGAAGTTTTGGGCCGTTTGGAGCAAGTTAACTGGAGTTATGAGAAAACCGTGTTTCACGGCGACCATTGAGTTACCATAGCAACGACATTTGACGAAATCTCAAAACTGACACATATATGTCTCGAGGGGTTGACCGTTAGCACACATGTGAAATTTGAACACTTTTTGAACATTTATACAGGAGTTTTAGCAATATCGTGCTTAACGGCGAGGGATGCGTTGCCATGGCAACAGCTTTTGAGGAAAACTCACTATTGTCACATTGAGGTGTTGAGGGCCGGACCATTAACTGTGATCTGAAGTCTGGTGCCGTTTGGACCATTTTCCATTGAGTTAAGACAACATTGGGTTTTATGGAGGGGGATGCGTTGCCATGGAAACGGTAAATGATGACATCCCATAATTGGCATAGAGCTGTTTAGGGCCTGACCATCACCCATCATATGAAGTCTGGTGGCGTTTGGACGATTTTCCATTGAATTACGACAACATAGAGTTGTATGGCGAGGGATGCGTTGCCATGGAAACGGCATACGATGACATCCCATAATTGGCATAGAGCTGTTTAGGGCCTGACCATCACCCATCATATGAAGTCTGGTGCCGTTTGGACGATTTTCCATTGAGTTAACAGAACATCGTGTTTTTTGGCGAGGGATTCGTTGCCATGGAAACGGCATACGATGAGATCTCAGATTTCATGTAGAGCTGTTGAGGCATTCACCGGTGATATAAAAGTGAAGATTGGGGGACGATGGGACCGTGTCCATTGGAGTTACAGCGACACCGTGTGTTATGGCGAGGGATCCGTTGCCATGGTAACGCCATATTAAGTAACATCGGATTTGACGTAGAGCTGTTCAGGGCCGCAGTGTTAATCATCATGTGAATTTTGGTGGCGTTCTGAGCATGTCAGTTTGAATTATGACATCATCGTGTTCCATGGCGAGGGATGGCCTAGCATCGAGCGAACGCGAACTTTGGCGCCAAATCACGGCTGCGCCGTGCGAAAGGAAAATAAGTTCCGTGATAACTTTAGATCGCCCATTTGTCGAGAAGCTACCCGACGAATTTGGAGTCGTACGGATAAAGTCCCTAGGAGGAGTTCGTTAAAGTGCGGAGGACGAAAAACGCGATAAATCGCGTTTTTCCAACGCCAAATTCAAAATGGCCGACTTGCTGTACGTTATTTTATACCCCTCCAAGAGGCTTTTTTGCTCGTCTCCGCACCCTAGATATGCGTAGCGAGTTTCGTTGGTTTACGTGAAAGTTAAAGTAGGGGGAGTTAACATTAAAAACGGAAGTGGGCGTGGTCTACGCAATTTTTTACAAAAAGTTACGGTACCAATTACACATCGCTATTTTCACGACTTCTGATGCGCATGCGAAATTTGGTGAGTTTTCACATATGTTGCGGGGGTCAAAAGTGCGCGCAATGTATTCAAATAATAATCAGAAGAATAATAATAATAATCATAATCGGACCGATATCAATCATGTTTATGGACGGCCTAGGATGGCCGAGTCATACGGTACGTCCACACGGCAGCGTCAATGCTTCAACGGAGACATTTCCCATTCACTTTGAATGGGAAGACGTCACGCTTTGCCAAACTGCATTGTGGTTCCGTTGCGTCGCGTTGCTCGCTTCAAAAGTTGAGAAAAGTTCGACTTTTCAAGCTTCGACGGAAGTGCCAGCCAATCAAATCATATGCCAGTACAAACACTAGCCAATCACACCGCGTGCTTGTGTGTCTGGGGCAGGAGATTCATGTGATTGGTTGTTGGTCGCACACCAGACACGCCCACTGGCAAGCTTCAACGCGACGCTGCCGTGTGGACGTAACGATTTATTATTTAAAGTTTTACGTCCGATTCGCTCCTTTTTTCCTCGCTGTACACAGCTCCAGTTTGGGCATTGGCCTGTCATCAAATTTCACTTTTAGTTGCTGCTGCCTGTAGCGGAAGTTTAGTAAAATTATTTTTGATGAAATACTCCAAATCTCCACCCTCCATAATTGCACTTGCTTCAGTTGCTTGCTACTTTTTAAGGGCGGGGATGACAGTTACAGTACGAACTGAAGTTTCTGCTTGGTCATCTGATTGGTCAATCCCTCAATTTCTTTTCACCAAGGGAAGCCAATTTCGGCTAGCCTCCTCTCGCAACAGAGAGTGCAATCTACTGTTTCACCATAACAGCTGTTTCACTCTTTGTAACATACTCAATGAGAATGGGGGAGAGATGGGCCGGCAGAATAATTACCGAAACTAAACGAAGTGTTTTTATTTATTTATTAAAATTATAACTACAATCCAAAAAAAACAAGGAAGCCTGGCTTCCCTTGGCCTCCAGGAGAAAACGCCACTGAGTTCAAGGGATAATTCTCACCCACCTCTTGCTCTTGCCCTGCACTTGTATTTGCCAGTTGAGCTGGTTCTTCCAGCAGCTCCACTCTCTGTCCCTCATCATGAACGCAGGAGGCTGGCTGTATATCTGAACTCGCGCCCTCATCAACCTCTTCATCATCTTGCACTTGTTCTAAGCTGCTGCTGATAGTGCTTGTAACAGCGCTGCTGCCAAAAAGGTCTGTCAATTTGCGACATGTATATGCTTCACCTGCGAGTGACTTCACCTTTTTTCTTTTCTTGCCTTCTTGGCCCCACCTTTTTCTTTTAGTTTTCTTTGATTTGTATCCATGTTTTTTCATCCTCCCTGTCTGCCGCGGCGTCTAATCCCTTCTCTTCGTGTGGCCGGTCTTTTTTCTTCTTCGTGTGATTATCTGATAAATAAGAACCACACAACTGCATTAGCGGCCGCTGTCGCCGTCAGCGCAACTTAAATGATGACGTTAAACAATTTTAAAAATATTTTTAAAGGGCCGGCCCGGCCGGTCGTCAAGGGTCTATGGTTCTCCAGATTCTACAGATTGCCAGTCCGCTCCTGTATCTGAGGGGAGAACGTGTTCTCATCACCAGGGTGCGAACTGGAGGGGAGCAGGGGGAGCTATAGCTCCCCTAGTGGTGACATGAGCTCCCCTGGGAACATGGTTTGTGAAATTTGGGGGGAGCTCTCTAAAATACTGATATGATGACCAAATAAATTCCATTTTGAGCATGTTTTTTTTTTCAAAGGTTTAAAATAAGTGAAATAAAATTATATTTAGAGTTTATGATTCATGAAAAAAGTGTCGCCTGCTTGCACGCTGCTCGCAGCTCCACCCACTACCCACTCACTCACAAGCTCGTTTAGTTAGCACTGCATGTTTACCAGGCATTGTTGCTGCTGCTGACATGTCGAAAAGAAAAAAACAACTTACCTCGGGCAATTTCTTTAAAAAGACGGCCAAACAACCTGATCAAGAAGACCAACCGAATGTAGCTGGTGGTAGCACATCGTACGTTGTGACTGCTGCTACATCAGAACCGAGAGAGGAGGGAGCTAACGTCAGTGCTGGTGCTAACTTGACAGCTAACGTTAACTTGGGGGCTGAAGAGACACAAGAAGACGAGCCAAGAGAAGCTAACTTGATGACTACAACTACCATAGTAGAGGTCGAAGGAGATGTGGAAGAAGATGATGATGCTGATGATGACCACCCCACCTGTTCTTCCTCTTCCTCCCTGCCTGCTGCCTGAGATGGGGGGGGGGCGAAGTTGCTGCGGTGGTCCCGCGGCCGCCGGCTGGCTGGACCAGCCAACAGTGGAGTGAGTGGATCACACGCCTCCCATGGCTGTTTTCCAAGGATGGATGCATAGGCTGTACTCTTTGCAGGGATGCTAAAAGCCTTCTCCTCAGTAGGGCTACTGATAAAGGTGGAGCGCACTTATCAGAAGAATGGATGAACGGGGACGTAACCAGTAAAACAAAGAACAACTTGCATAAGAAAATCTACAAGCATCGGGATAGTGTGGCGCTCAACAGGGCAGTTGAACTGGCAGAAACAAGAAAACAAGCAATACTGCCGAACCAGATTCTCGCAATCAACGCAAAGTTGTGAGAGGAAACGTCCAATGCTTTCAGATCCGCCTATATGATAGCAAAGGAAAGGATGGCATTAAAAAAACTCCCACCTGTCATGCAGCTCCAAGAGATCAATGGGGCAAAGGTAGGCGCTGTACACAGATCCGACAAATCCTGTGCTGAGATTATCGGCCACATTGCACTCGAAATGCAGAAACAGATTGTTTTTAATGTTAAAAAGGCCCGGTCAAAAATAAGCATAACTATCGATGAGAGCACTGTGCACGGACGTGCATATATGATTGTATATGTGAGATGTGACATGACAGGAAAGGGAGATGTGGATAATGTCTTTTTAGACCTCAAGGAGTTAGCCCAGGGAACAGACGCCGAGTCCATCTACAACAGCCTGAGAGAGGCTCTACGTGACGCAGGTTTTGATGACGAGTCTTTGTTTATCAATCTCATCAGCATAGCCACTGACGGCGCGTCTGTCCTCACTGGCAAACACAGTGGGGTCATTGCTCGGCTAAAACAGGACTTCCCCAAAATCCAGTCTATACATTGTGTTTGCCACCGGCTAGAATTGGCAGTCCATGACTCTCTAAAACTTGTTGCTGGATGTAACCACTTTGAGATTTTCGTTTCAAAGTTGTACACTTTGTACAATCAGTCCGCAAAGAATGTGAGACTCCTGGAGGAGGCAGCAGCGGAGTTGAATATGCAGCTTTTAAAAATCGGGCAGATTTTTACCATCAGGTGGGTGTCAAGCAGTTTTAGAACTGTTAAAGCCGTCTGGAACAACTACCCTACTTTAGCAAGCCACTTTAAAGTCGCAAGTGAGGATCCATCTCGTAATGACACTGAAAGGAAGAAATTCCTTGGGCTCCATAAACAACTCTCAAACGCTGGATTTGTAGCCGATCTGGCTTGCATGAAAGACATGCTTCGTGAGTTGCAGGCCCTGTCACTAAGGTTGCAGCAAAGGGACATAGATATAGTGAGCGCTAATTGTCAGATTCAGCAGTGCATCGATGTACTTTCTGCTATGAAAGAGTGTGGAGGTAAATCAGCACAGAAGGCCGAGGAACGCATAACACAAGGACTGTTCAAAGGTTTGGAGCTAGTAGAGAGCAGCGGTAAGATTAAAAGGAGTCAGTTCCATCAGTCTGTGATCGACAATCTTAAGAAGCGAATGCCAGAGTCAGATCTCGTTAATATGCTCAAACCCCTCAACAAGCGCTTTTGGCCACAGGACCGCAACGCACTTATACTTTATGGGGAAAAATAAATACGGGCTCTTGCGAAAGCACTCGGTGAATCTGCCAGTGAAGCAGTGCAGGAGCTTCGCGACTGGAAGTTACAAGATGCTGCACCTGCACCAGGCAAAACGCTGGAGAAACTGTCCATAGCAAGCAGAACATACCTGCCCACTTCATCGGAGTGCGAGAGGGGCTTTTCAGCTGTGAAGGACACTGACAGTAAGACTCGCAATAGACTGCGTGAAGCCAGCATCTCATCAATACTTGTTATGGACCTCCACTGGAGAGATTCGATCCAACGCTTTTCATCACATCTCGGCTTAAATCGGGTCATCGTCTGTCCACATCATGGGCTAGTGGACCTAGAGCAAAAGCAGCTGAGCCCAGGCCGCTGTGGTCGCTTTTGTGTTAGGTAAGGCCCGCTTTTACTTTAATGTTGCTGTGTTGTAGGCCTATGGATTGCTGTGATAGGCCTACCCATGAGAGAAGGGCTATGTGTATCGTTGTGTTGTGTGTGTGGCGTCGCTTCTCTCCAGGCAGTGAGAGGGTTGTGTTGTGCTATAGCTGTATTATTCATATTAATATTGTTCATGGTTGGTGCCGCTGGCTGCTCGTATCGCGTGTGTTCGGCTCTGTGTGGGCTACAGCCATAATAGGCTATAGCCCATGTGAAACAATGTAGCCTGTTTTTGAGTCATTTTAAGTTGATTGAATTAAACAGTCAAACGTTACATTGGTGGTCCGTGGATTATTTATTATCAAGTTGATTGAAGTTTGCGTAGTCCATACATGCTCGGGAAATCTGTTGACATGAACATGATCCATCGGGACGTTTCATGTAAATGTAGACCTGGGGCACCACCCCGTGTGCAACAGATTTTCTCTTTATAATAATAGGCCTATGTCTGTGCTGTTGCCCACGGATCAGCATTTACCCCCCCCCCGCAAAAAATAAATAAATCCCGGCTCCCCCGGAGACCGTGGTATAGTTTGCACACTGCTCATCACGAGGTTCTCTGCGCTGAACGGTCCTTTACGGTTTGCTCTAATCATAATAAATAAACACGCCAGATCTAAACACCACAGGACTAAAGATTATATCAATTTATACTTTTATTTTTGTTTAACCATTTTTATCGAGATTTCAAAATCAGAAGAAATATACATTCAATAGCATTGCATCCCATTCCATCCCACCCACCCAACCCTCCCCACCCGTCCCCTTAATTCCAGATCTTCACAAGGATGATTGTTCATTGAGGGTTTGTCCAACCAAGGATATGTGAACAAATTCCAGTACATACAATATAATACAATGTACAAGGATAACAGAGCACATCAGTGGGAAATAGTCATACAAAAAAAAGGATAAGTTCAATAACCAAGAAAAAAAAATTAATTAAAGAAATAAAGAAAAGAAAGGAAGAAGAAAGGGAGGGGGGATGGGGTCCTACTGCTGCCACAAACTATTGCTCTAGTCATCCTGGTTTAAGGGGATCTGTAAACTATCGTAATAATTAAGGAAGGGGGTCCAAATCTTTGTAAACTTCTGCACTGAGCCTTTTAGAGTGTACCGGATTTTTTTCAAGTTTAAGGAAGTGCATAGTGTCTCTTATCCATCTAGTAAAATTGGGAGGTGCTTGATCCTTCCAGGACAGGAGAATTAGGCGCCTGGCAATCAAGGAGGTAAATGCTATGACTGCCTGAGTTTTACCTTTAAGGTTTCAGGGGTGAGCCCAAATAAAGCACATACAGGATTGGGTGTGATGTCTTTTTGAAAAATCTTAGAAAATGCAATGAATATGTTGCCCCAGAATGAGCTGAGGTTGGGACAGGACCAGAACACGTGAATGTGATCTGCTGGCCGACTGTTACAGCGAGGGCATGAAGGCTCTCGGTCAGGGAATAGCTTCGCCAGCCTTGCTTTGGTAAAGTGCACTCTCAGAACAATTTTGAGTTGTATCAATCTATGCCTAGCACATGGGGAAGAGGTGTGTATTAAGTCAAGCACTTTCTGCCATTTCCTCACCAATGTCATTCTCCCTCAATTTATACTTAACACTTTTAGAAGAAGGCACTCACAAGGTCGGAGAAAAAAAACAAACATTTTTATTACATTACATACTTTTTACATCATTTTACAAAATAAGACACTGACAGCGTTATTTGGTCCTCTGCTTAGTTCCTGAGCGACGTCCATCATGCACTTGTTACGGCATGATGGACATTTTGAGTCAGAGTTTGTCACATAAACACGACATTACAAATACATATCTTGTGTAAATGAAAATATTTATTTAACCACTAAATATACTCTCAGTTCCTGTTTACTTCTAGCTAAACGCGTAAACATGCTGCAGATATTTAACGTTAAAGTTAATGCAGAAGATTTAAGTTATATAATCATAAAGGCATATGCTGCCATTGGTCTCTTAGGGTCAGCTTAATTGTGCAGAGCCGGTTTTGCTGACGTTTACAGTGTCGGAGAGTTACTGAGCTAACGTGGCAAAGTCCGAAAACCGTCCAGAAATTCAAGTAACATTAACATTAGTGATATCCACAGACTAACATCTTTAGAGTGCTGGTAGATCACCGTCAGTTAGTTCGTTTTTAGAGATCAATCTGTGGGGTATCAAAGCCCTTAACACATGCTACAGTTAATGTGATGAGAACAAGTATTTTGTTTGGATATTTTCTGTCTGAAAAAAGGGGTTGTGGGGTTCAGGTCCTTTTCCTCAAGGAGGCACAACGGAAGATGGAACAATACAACATAATAATAATATATAATATAATATAAAAATAATGGGTTTCATTTATAAAGCACTTCATATTTGACTTCAAATCCCGAAGTGCTACAAGCAGTGAGCATCAACAGTATAAAAAGAGTAAACAACACAGTAGAATGAATAAAAAGCAATACAAAACAAACAATAACAATAAAATAAAAGGATGGTAACAAATAAAAGGTCTAGGAAAGGCTCTACTGAACAGATGGGTTTTGAGGCCTTTTTGAAAAGCCTCCACGGTCTGTGGTGCTCTCATGTGGTCGGGGAGAGCGTTCCATAGACTGGGGGCAGCCGAGCAGAAGGCCCGGTCTCCCATGGGACGGTGCTTGATCCTGGGGGGTGAGGAGTTCCTTGAGGTAGGGAGGGGCAGTTCCATGGATACCCTGGTGGGTGAGGACAGAGACCTTGAATTCGATCTTCAGTTCCACGGGGAGCCAGTGTAGTGCTTTAAGGATGGGAGATGCTACCTTACATTTTTTTTTAAATATGCTACGTTTCAGTAATGCTTTGCATGTCAAGATGTTTCCCCGGTCGGTCCACTTGAGTCCAGGCGTACTGCTGGTCTGTATCCCACATCTGATGCTCTTATCCCCACATATTGAGCAGGGGAGGAAGGAGGTGGTTTGGTTTCTGGGACGCTGCAGTCCGGCGGCTGGAGGGAAAAGAGAAATGTAAATTGTAATAATTCAGGGTATATGCAGAAATCCTGGGGTCAAATTTAATACCTTTTAAGACCTTTTTTAAGACCCTTTCCATACATTTTAAGACCTCATCGCAACTTTGAGTTCTAACCGGTTACATTGGCGACACACTTTACCTCACATTTACTATATTGATTGTAAGATAGCAAAACTAAACAGAGTGCAGACAGACTACTGAAGCCTCCTTTCCACATGAACTTCAACCTCTCTGTGAAGGTCAGGTTTAATGCAGTATGCTGCTTTTTTGCTTCTGTAGACTGTGTTCTTTCATTCCAGTAAAACTCCTCAGAAACCATTAGAAACCAGTATTTGACCAATAAACGAAACAATTGACAAAACTTTGAACTATGAAATATATTAAACTTTGGTGAGCTTCAGCGGGGTAATGCCATAGGAGCTCCCTCACAAATACCCAGGGGTTAAATTGGGCTGGGGCTGTCCGGGGCTAAGCCCTGGCACATAGGACGATGCTCTGACGTCATCACCCTCACACATTTGTCATATGTTTACAAAAAAAGATATATATGTTAAGACTTTTCTCGTTCTTAATATAGACTATATTTAGGGTCTATATGTGTTGACTTTACTTTAAAATAGCAGATCTCTGTGACCGGATATAGTTTGGCTTAGACCCCGGCCCCACGAGGACGCATACGGTAAAACGCATACGCAAACGCAAAAAAGTCTTCCCTTCACACGCATTTGATTCATTAATGTGTCCGTTCACACTAGACCGCTCGAAATGCTGGAAACGCTGTAATACATATGCCAGGTCTGTAAGTGGCGCTGCTGCCGCCACAAAATACACCAAAAGCAGCGAAGAAGACCCCGGAGCATGGTTGCCATGGTTGCCCTTCTGTTTATTCTCCGCGGTGGACGACGTGTTCTCCTGCTGTATATCTCTCAGGTAGTCCACCGGCAGATGAAAAACACCCACCTCTCCGTCTCTTCCAAGGGACGAGGGAACCGTGCGGCAGTTTCCGTTAAAAAATCTGTTCCGCCGGTCAACATGTCCGTTAAAGTTTAAATCTTCCGTACAAAATTAGAAAAGTAACGATCAGAGGTCTTCTTTGTTATTTATTGAGCTTTGAAACAAATTGATGACGACTCTGTTCTCTGTATAATAATGTTTAATAAACGGTGCCTGCCTCTCTTTTCCTCCCCCTCTTCTGACAGCCCAGCAGCAGCAGGAGACGTTGGGAGAGGGAGGCGGGCTATTTCATCGTAATCAGAAAATGATCATAGGGCTTACACACGGAGCCGTTGGACCCCCAGAGCGTTGCGTATGCCGGTCTACCCACCTTGGGACCCCCCCCCCCCCCACAGAGCGGAGCAAGGCAACGAAACTTAAAATAAGAAGCAGCATTTTACGGCGCGCTATGGGGGCCGCCTTGAGGGGGTTTCCCGACATGTCGTTTCAGTAAATTAAAGGTTGTGTCATGTTGTCGTTGCTGTGGGACTTCTTAATACCTTGGAAAATGCCGTTTAATACTTTTAAAATACTTTTTAAAAGCCTTAATTTTCGCTAAATTGATTTATCAACTTTTAATACTTTTTAAGACCCCGCGGACACCCTGTAATTATTAAACTGTCTCCCTCTAGAGACGTTCAGTCAGAATACACTCAAGAAGCAACCACACATGTTTCCTTCTGACTTACATGTGGTCTCTGACACTTGTGTTTCAGGAAATATCCACCAGCTCCAACAGCCAGGACCAACAAGGCGCAGATAGACAGAACCACGACCCACGACCTCCAATTGTGCCGACCAACTAAAACCCAAAGAGACAACGTCTTCAGTAACTGCAGCACAACAGACCGTCTTAAATAAACTCAAAAGCTGAAACTCTTCACTTTGTTCTCTCCTTCTTACCTTTGACCTCAGTCTCTTGTTTTGGATCTGGAGTTTGGAGAAACTGTGTGGTCGTCAAAGTGTCATCAGAGATTGGTTCTGAAAAAGCAACAGTTGTAGTGATCTTTAGTCTTGTTGTTCTTTATAATGAATGATCATTAAACATGTGTACAAACCATGCTGGATAACACATTTTCTACACGGTGTGGAAGGGCTTGAAGAATGTGGACAAGTTTGCCTCTTTTAGTCGACCAAAAACACGAATGATGACGTAATAGATGTTATATATTTACATAGACAAACGTACCAAAGACTTCCAGCATTATGTCGGTAGCAATCCACAGCTGGGGGATGAAACATCTGTATCTCCCGCCATCAGAGGGCTTCAGGTTTCTGATCCGGAGGGAAAGGTTCCCGAGTTTCAGGCCGTCTGCGAACATCTCCGTCCTCCCAACGTACGACGGCATCGTCAGGTTCTCCTGATGCTGGTGTTCAGGGTACAGGTGAACGTACCTGTCGTCGCTCTTTGGGTCTCGGGGTTCCGGTGGGACGTTGAGCCGCCACCACCCCACCGTCATCGCCTCCATATTGCGCTCAGGCTGCACATTACACGGCAGGATGACATCACTACCCAGAGGAGCTCTGATTGGCTGAGAGGAACCAATCAACTGAGAATGACCTGTGAAAATATAGGGAGACGTCAACTTTAATTTATATTATTATTTATAAATAATACATTTATTTATGCTTTACGCTTTATAAATGTAATGTATTATTATTATTATTATTATCTTTATTTGTTTACACCACGTTTAATTGTATTTGTTTATTACTGACGGCAATTGTCACACAGGTGTGGGTTATTTGGTGTTTAGGTCACCTGGTGCACGGCGGTTTTGTGTTTGACGAAGAGGAGGGTGGGACCTTGCTCTGAAAGATCTGGTTGTTTGTTTTGTTCGCCATTTAAACTTTTAACTCTGTACGGGGTTTCGCCGCTGCAACAGTTCCACGGGGATAACACATCTCATTATGCACACACATTTACTCAGATCTTGTAGCCTACTTCGGTAAAAATAGAAGTACTCAGGGCTTGTACTTGAGTCAAAGTAGAAGTACTCAGATCTAGTACTTGAGTAAAAGTAGAAGTACTCAGGGCTTGTACTTGAGTCAAAGTAAAAGTACTCAGATCTAGTACTTGAGTAAAAGTAGAAGTACTCAGATCTTTTACTTGTTTAAAAGGTTTTTGAGAGACGGTCCACTGTGCAACATAAAATAAATTAACATTATTTATTTAAATGTAATTAATTATCAAAACTGAAGATTAGCATCCTAATTCAGGTCAAACTGTGTCAACATGTTAAGATTACTTTGGCTGAGTTAAGGAACTTTTTCAGAAACGTCTATCATGCTAAAGAGGAAACAGCTAATCACCAATATCCTCAAAATGACCTTCAGACTCCTCCGTCCAGGGGACCAGGCTCAGAAATACAGCCAGAGCCAGGAGAGGCATTTTAAATCCAGGTACCAAGTGAACCATGGTGGATAAAAAGACATTCAAATGATCAGGAACTCATTTCTTTCTAAACTGCGTCTGGAGGGTCTGGAGCATAGTCTGGAGTCGTGCTCATTCCATGTGACCAGGAAACAGAGAATGCGCATGCGCAGTGGTAAGGGAACGTATTTACAATGGTGCTTTAAAACCGAAAGTAAAGATCTTTGGGATTTTTAAAGTGCAAATACCTGGTGCACGCCGGTTTTGTGTTGACGAAGAGGAGGGTGGGACCTTGCTCTGAAAGATCCTGTTGTTTATTTTGTTCCCCATTTAAACTTTTAGCTCTGTACGGGGTTTCGCGCTGCAACAGTTCCACGGGGATTACACATCTCATTATGCACACACATTTACTCAGATCTTGTGCTTGAGTAAAAGAAGAAGTACTCAGATGTTGTACTTGAGTAAAAGTAGAAGTACTCAGATCTAGTATGCTACTTGAGTAAAAGTAGAAGTACTCAGATCTCGTACTTGTTTAAAAAGGTGATTGAGAGACAGTCCACTGTGCAAAAGAAAATTAATGAAAATAATTTATTTCTATGTAATTAGTTATCAAAGTTGAAGATTAGCATCCTAATTCAGGTCAAACTGTGTCAACATGTTAAGATTACTTTGGCTGAGTTAAGGAACTTTTTCAGAAACGTCTATCATGCTAAAGAGGAAACAGCTAATCACCAATATCATCAAAATGACCTTCAGACTCCTCCGTCCAGGGGACCAGGCTCAGAAATACAGCCAGAGCCAGGAGAGGCATTTTAAATCCAGGTACCAAGTGAACCATGACGGATAAAAAGACATAACCATGATCAGGAACTCATTTCTTTCTGAACTGCGTCTGGAGGGTCTGCAGGGTTATGGCTAGAAAGGATCCGTCTAATGTAAATATGACGTCACGTTCTCGTTCTAACTCTCGTTGTAATCGGAGCGGCTCGGCTGTAATCGGAAAGGGTCGGGGTGGGCGGGACGCGGGAAGATCGCGGGAAGATCGAGAAGAGACGTCGTTCTAACTCTCGTTGTAATCAGAGCAGTGGTAACCACTCAAAGTCCTCAAGAGATAGGAAACGACAGCAGTGTGGGACCTTATTGCGGGAAATTACTGAGCACACATACCACCTACAGGATGAGACGTTCATGTGTACGGTGATATCAAGACTAAATGATCTTTTGGAGGACGTAAAGCAACACACCCCACATGACAGTAGTCTTCCTCTCACCTTCACGCCCCCCCAAACACAAAAGGCAGAAGAGGACCATAACACCTCTCAGTACCAGCCATCGTAGACACCCTTTTTCAGACCGGGTGGGTCATAAAGCTGAGGTCATGAGATCCAACTACAGAGTGGACAGCTTGAACAAGATTTTAAAAGCTAAGTCCCCAGAGTCTAATGCGGGAGGAGCAGGCAGGGGTACGAAGAGGAGGATAGATGCTTTAGGTAAGAACAAAGTATATTTACTTTTGCCATCTCCTCTATATTCACAAAACACAGCCAATCCTATGTGACATGGCACAGTTCATTTCACTCCAATAGAAATTGGTATAAAAGAGACCATTAGTCTTCTCATTGTGCTTATTGCTGTGGATAGGTGTTAACTAGTGTTGTATTGTATCATATCAAAAGTTGTTTTCATCCAAGGCACCACCGCCAGGTGAATGTTGGAAGCTTGGAGCTGTAAAGAGGTGCTAAGTAAAACAACATTTTCCATTGCATGTGATTGATGTAGTTATAAAAAGTATATCATAAGCTGTCATTACAGTCTAAATATCTAACAGCAAAAGGAGGATAGTCTGAGGAGAAGATGAGGAGAGGAGAACAGAGGAAACAGGGAAAGCAGAGTAAAGAGCAGAGTTGAAAGAGAAGTTGAAAGCAGAGCAAACAGTAGCAGGAGAAGTAGAGCAAATGTAAAAGTAACTTTGAAAAGTATCAGCAAGAAGATCAGAGTTGCATAATGTTATTTTGTTTTATTCGTTACTGTTATATTAATGTTGTATGTTCATTTTTGTACATAGGATAATAAAGATGATCTTAACCTTGAACTCGATTCATGACCTCATTTCATTATTAAAACCTTAATATCAAATTACAGACTGGATTCAAATTAGGATCTCCAAATGTGTTGATGTAATGTTTGTGATAAACTGAAGGATAAAGTGTTCCTTTATGTGTTGAGAAAATTCCCCTCCCTCCTAAGCCAAGTAAGGTGTTTAAAAAGCCTCTTGGATCAGCTGGAAAATGCATCATCACAAAGCTGAAAACAGCTGTTTCACTTTACTTTTGAAAGATACGACAGAGACAAAGCTACACATATTTGATGATATTATAGAATATGATGCATTGCTGCAGATTAAACTACCCAACGGGATATAAAGGTAAACACATCTACAGCAGTAACATGCAACATACATTTTATTGCACCAGGAGCTATCTTGGGACTTTTACTGCAACAACGTTGACTTGCCTGTGAATACAAAATAAACCATAGTGTTGCTGATCTACAGTGTTGTCATTCTTCTTTCAACAGCAAAACCGCTAACAAGTATTTACATACTTAATATAGTTTAGTTTCTCGCCATCCCAAACGTAAACATTCAGCCACGTGACTGCGCTTCCGAGCCGCTCCGATTACAACCGAGCCGCTCCGATTACAACGAGAGTTAGAACGAGAACGTGACCTCATATTTACATTAGACGGATCCTTTCTAGCCATAACCAGTCTGCAGTCATGTTCATTCCATGTGACCAGGAAACAGAGAATGCGCATGCGCAGTGCTAAGGGAACGCATTTACACTGGTGCTTTAAAACCGAAAGTAAAGATCGTGGGGATTTTTAAAGTGCAAATACTTAAATAAAAATTATAATTGCAAGACTAAGGATTGAAGATAAATGCAAGAGTGTGTGTTGAATGTAGTTTATGATGTGTAAAGTGTTGGTGTGAGCGCGGAGAAGACACGGTGTTTGGGTAATGGTGCAGTGCGCAGTTAATAAACCTCTCGTGAGGGGGGGGGTTACAGCTTTAGAAAGTGTTATGGGGATTTCCGGTTTAAACAATGAACAGGATTACTGAATTATAGAGTGGGAGAAAGTATAGACCTACATTTATTCAAGTAGCCTTTTGTTCTTGAATAATAAGTGAGGTGATTTACTTCATTATCTTCATTTTAATCTACTTTGTTCTCAAGTAAAAGTCCTGCATTCAAAATGTTCCTCAAGTAAAAGAAGTACTCAGATCTTGAGTAAAAGTAGAAGTAGCCTACTCAGATCTAGTAGGCTACCTGAGTAAAAGTAGAAGTACTCAGATCTCGTACTTGTTTAAAAAGGTGTTTGAGAGACGGTCCACTGTGCAACAGAAAATTAATGAAAATAATTTATTTCTATGTAATTAGTTATCAAAACTGAAGATTAGCATCCTAATTCAGGTCAAACTGTGTCAACATGTTAAGATTACTTTGGCTGAGTTAAGGAACTTTTTCAGAAACGTCTATCATGCAAAAGAGGAAACAGCTACAGTAAAATCACGAATATCATCAAAATTACCTTCAGACTCCTCCGTCCAGGGGACCAGGCTCAGAAACACAGCCAGAGCCAGGGAGAGGCATTTTAAATCCAGGTACCAAGTGAACCATGACGGATAAAAAGACATAACCATGATCAGGAACTCATTTCTTTCTAAACTGTGTCTGGAGGGTCTGCAAATCGGGTTATGACTAGAAAGGATCCGTCTCGTGTAAATATGACGCAACGTTCTCGTTGTAATCGGAGCGGCTCGGAAACACATCTACAGCAGTAACATGATGCAACATACACATTAATGCAGCAGCAATATTAATAGAGAAACATCAGACATAATAGTAAAACACTGCAAGGGAACATTTTATTGCACCAGGAGCTATCTTGGGACTTTTACTGCGACAACGTTGACTTGCCTGTGAATAAAAAATAAACCATAGTGTTGGTGATCTACAGTGTTGTCATTCTTCTTTGAACACCAGCAAGACCGCTAACACCCTATTTCAACAATCACACTCCCTGTAATTTACATAATTAATAGATAGTTTAGCTTCTCATTATCATTTGCTGTGGCCAACTGATGTTAACGATCGTAACTGAAACGCTGCCTGCCAAACGTAAACATTCAGCCATGTGACATTCAGCCAAACTCTCGCGAGAGTTTTACACAAGACGGATCCTTTCTAGCCATAACCCTGCAGTCGTGCTAATTCCATGTGACGACCAGGAAACAGAGAATGCGCATGCGCAGTGGTAAGGGAACGTATTTACACTGGTGCTTTAAAACCGAAAGTAAAGATCGTGGGGATTTTTAAAGTGCAAATACTTAAATAAAAATTATAATTGCAAGACTAAGGATTGAAGATAAATGCAAGAGTGTGTGTTGAATGTAGTTTATGATGTGTAAAGTGTTGGTGTGAGCGCGGAGAAGACACGGTGTTTCGGTAATGCTGAAGTGCGCAGTTAATAAACCTCTCGTGAGGGGGGGGTACATATTTAGAAAGTGTGTTATGGGGATTTCTGGTGTAAACAATGAACAGGATTACTGAATTATACAGAGTGGGGGAAAGTATAGACCTGCATTTATTCAAGTAGCCTTTTGTTCTTGAATAATAAGTGAGGTGATTTACTTCATTATCTTCATTTTAATCTACTTTGTTCTCAAGTAAATATCCTGCATTCAAAATGTTCCTCAAGTAAAAGAAGTACTCAGATCTTGAGTAAAAGTAGTAGTACTCAGATCTTGAGTAAAAGTAGAAGTACTCAGATCTTGTACTTGAGTAAAAGTAGAAGTACCAGAGTGTAGGAATACTCTGAGTAAAAGTAGAAAAGTATTATCATCAAAATATAGTGAAAGTAGCGACAGTAAAAGTAGTCATTGTGCAGATTGGTCCATTTCAGAATAATATATATGATATGTTTTATAATGATTGATCATGAAAGTGTTCTCAAAGCTGGTAAAGCTGCAGCTAGTCTGAATGACTTTGTATACTGCAGGGTAGCTTGTGAATTTACTCCAGGTGGAACTCAAGTCTAAGTACTTGAGTAAATGTACTTAGTTACTTCACACCTCTGCTGCAAAGTGACTTCCTGCCTCTCTCCTAATGATCACATTACACTTGTTATCAGCATTTCCTCCAGCAGGGAGCAGCAACAGACCATTCAAACTCTACAGGCTCACCAGACGCTACAGCACTCATGATCCCCGTGAAGTCAAATTAAATCAAACTAATAAAAACAGGAAGGATGTTTCTTTAGACTTCCTTCTTTCTAATGGCCCGCCTATCTGAACAAAGAGACACGTAGGCCTATAAACACGGAACACGGAACGACCTGAAGGCTTTTGGACAAACCATAGATGTTTATGAATTAAGGTACATTTGTATAAATGTTGATGTGATATACAGTACCAGTCAAACGTTTGGACACACCTTCTATTCAATGGTTTTGTTTATTAAATTAGTTTTCTACTTTGTAGATTAATACTGAAGACATCCAAACAAAGAACACATATGGAATGATCGAGTTAACAAGAAAGGGTTAAAACAAGATAATTCCATATGTGTTCATGTGTTATTTTATAGTTGTGATGTCTTCAGTATTAATCTACGATGTAGAAATGTTTTAAAAACTGTCCATTGCTTAGTTTCTGTGTGTTTAACAGGATAAGGGTAATTCCAGAATTGGCGGACATTTCATGTCCCCCATATAATAAATCTAATAGTCCGTGCCCAAAAAGCTAAAAGATGCACTTGTTGTGTTAAACATTCTTGTCTTGAGACAAAATGTATATACAGTTTGTAAAATATCAAATAACTCTCGAACATCCCCTAAAATGGCATTTTTCTCTTCCCCCGCCTCTTGGTGACCAACTTGCATGTCAAATATATATTTGTTATATAATAAAAGCACGGCACACAACAAATAAATCACTTTTTTGATGGTGTATTATCTGTTTTTCCTAAGTACATAACAAAAAATAATAAAATAAAAGGTTCATTTTTCAAAAGTGTTGAACTGTCCTCCAATTCTGGAATGACCCATAAAACACCTGTGAAACATCTGCTCGTTTGATCAAGGACTTAAACTCCAGCTCCGATTCAAACTAAACAATAAAGGGGATAAGTGTAAAGGACATACAGATATAAATATATAGCTAAAGAAATATAGGAAGGTAAAAAAGTTTAAATAAAAAGCTATTATGTGCAAGAGTACATGCATATGATGCTTAAATCTAATCTAAAGCGTCCAACACTAGTCTTGTTTACAATACACGGTGCATTCAAGGACCCTATGTTAGTTTAAAACTCTTCCACCTCTGACTACTTGTTATGATTATTCTGCCCAAAAGGTGCATTCAGGTTCAGCAGGATCACAGGGTGGAGGGCTTTAAACTGAAATATATCCATTATAATAATACTTTTGAGTGTGAGAGTAATAACTGCCACCATCCAGCCTGCTGTATCCAATCAGTGGGAGGGTTGGGGGTTTTATTTGGAAGGAAACCCAACGTTAATATCTGATGAGGATTTCCAAACTGTCTGCATGTAACCTGAAACCTTCCGAGACATACTTTGGGGAAGAATCGCCACAAGGACACCACAGTTGGGGTTCGGTTTTTATCAGGCTACTTTGGACACCTGTTAGTATTTGCTGCAATGATCGCTGTGTGTCATTTGTGCGTGTTTAGGTTTTGGTGTGGGCGTAAAGACGACAGGTTGTTTCTGTAATGGCGAAGTACGCAGCTGTTAACAATGGTTGCTTAAGATAAGGGTGGCATCCATGTTTCAACAGACTTTTCGATCACAAACTATGTTATTTGCAAAGTATCTCGTAGTAAACTCGATCTTTTTATTTTTTGAGGATTTTGTACATCATTCCTCTTTTTGATCTCGAGGTTTGGCATATGTTTGCGTTCATTTCCGTAAACAAAGAAAGAAGAGGTAAACAAAGACGGCGGAAACTGTACTGTGAAGTTAGTCCAGAGTCAGACTACATAAGCAATGTTATTTCAAACGGATTTCCCCTATAATACAAGTATTATAGCCAATATTTACATGTTATTTTGATTATATTAAAATATGTAGTTTACAGGAAATAATACAAGTATTTTAAAAAACACGATTGGCTAATTTTGCGATGTCAAATTTGCATTATATTTTAGTATTATCATGTGGTATATTATGATGTAATGGTTTCCTATATTCAAATGTTAAATCAATATACTATAGTTGGGACTTTTTACATGTTAAAATAGACTTTTTGAAACCAGAGCTGTAATAAATAAAGTAAAGTACATCTAACCATAGATATTTCTAAGCACCTGTATTGTAATATCTAGCTCTTATGTGGCTTTAATGCATTTACTTGAAGTTGTTTTGTAGAAAACCCACGTTAATGTCACGTAAAAATCAGACTGTTGCAGACCGTCCTTGATGATCAAGGCGTGTTGTTGCAAAGCACCGTGAATTAGCCATAATTAACGTAAACAGGAGGGAAAAAGTGATATTATCCTGAGATTTGACCGTTATTGAAGTTATTTTTTGGCTTCCTGTATTTTGTTTTTCAGCTGCAGAAATGGCTGAGAAGAGAAAAACAAGGAAGAGGTCCATTTCTGATCAGCCAATCAGCAGTGAGCAAAGGTAATGTGCTATCACAGATTACACAGTAGGCCTATGTATTTTAATCACTTCAACTCCTCCACATTTGTGTTTATGTATAAACACAATACTTTATAACATCATACAGTAACAATGGCGAGGGCAATTTTCTGCGTATATATTTTCTGCGTGCAACTACCATCGCAGATACAGTTTTTTAGTACCTTGCAAGCAATTTTCTGAAAGTCTAAAGACATTTCCTAAAAGGGATTATTTGGATAAAGTGCCCACATATTGGGAATCTTAAAGCTTTCTTTCTCGTCTGAAAACATTATTACAACTTAATAAAGTGCGCATTGTGAGTGTTCAACCAATACAAACAATTCTGCATGGCAAACCCCACCCCAAAGTGACCTAACAGCCGGAAAGTTTTACCCCATGACTGTCACAGGGTAACATATTGTACCGTGAAATACATTTTGGTCCCTTTGTCTGAAACGCAATGAGTTCCTAAAAAGATTCCTAGTTCAGGGAGAATGTTCCTGCAGACGTAGAGGGCTTTTAGTTATTTATTTTTAGACTATTTTGAGTATTTCTTCTCTCATTAGTTCACAGATGAATGAAGATGAGTCCACAGCTCCAAGTATCTCAGCCAGTGATCGATCCAAAGCAGGGATAATAGACTTTGGTAAAGGGCCCAAACGGTAATCCTACATTTTGTTGAATATTCATAAATACATTTACATTCAGCAATGTGTATAACAAGTCAAAGATTTTCTCTTTTTCTTTAGTTCACCGTCGAGCGAGTCAGCAGCTCCAAGTGTCGCTGGGAGTTATCGATCCATGGGCCATCCGTTAAGCTTTGATGTGAAAAAAAGGTAATTCAAATATTGTGCAATATCAATTAAAATGGCTGACAGGCTGGCCTCACAATACTTTATAACATCATACAGTAACATGGCTGTAGACTCTTAAACGTGGTTTCAGCTTTAAGGGACTTCATTATTAAATGAACTATAAGATTATTTGTGTCTCAGTCTTCAGACCTATTAAGGTGTTGCTAATTGTTTTGCCAATGCGAGGGCAGTTTTATGTATTTTCTGCGTGCAACTACCATTACAGATACAGTTTTTTAGTACCTTGCAAGCAACTTTCTGAAAGTCTAAAGACATTTTCTAAAAAGGGATTATTCGGATAAAGTGCCCACATATTGGGAATCTTAAAGCTTTCTTTCTCGTCTGAAAACATTATTACAACTTCATAAAGTGCGCATTGTGAGCAGTGTTGGGTGTAACGCGTTACAAAAGTAACAGAGTTACAGTAATGTATTACTTTTTCCTCAAACGAAGTAATGTAATGCATTAATAATGACATTTGGGTAATATACTACCCGTTACAATTCTCAGTAACGCAGTTACAACTCATTTTAAACCGAAATGAAATGGTGTTTTGTTTATTAAGAATTCACAAACATCGCGAGTCATTCCGACACCAGAAAAAAATTGTGCTGGTAGATTAGTAAAGCTGTTGTTTACGTAATCAGTCAGGCTGATCTTGATGAGCCTGAAGGGTGTTCTTTTCCCCATAATGACCAAGTCGCTGCACATTATCCCGCTTATTACACGGCCAGATACTAAACAAACTAAGGAATCGACTCCCAATATTAATTGAAATTATTTATTAAAAAACTCCGTTCCACGGCGCACCAACGGCTGGAACTGTGACAACAACAACTTTACGGCAGCACTGTCCAACTCTGTTCACAGTTTCTGATCCAGTAACAAGTCCTTAACCTGTTTAGTCCGAGAGCCCCCGGTTGAGGGGGCTGCGGGTTTCCTTTTCACGAAACTGTGTCTCAGGGCTTCTTAATATTTAAAAACCTATTATGTGTGTCAAACCAGATTAACGGGAAGAATCTCAGCCAGCTGACGATACGAACCATTTTTACCAAAACAAAACACAAGTCTCATAAGAAGCGTCTAAATGACCCCTGAGCGAAAAAATGCACTTGGCACAGAACTCAAGGTATAAATACCCTTATTACTTATCGTAACTGCACATACAAGATATCTGATTAAAGCTGATATTCCACAGATTATGTAGGTATTAGTATCAACAACACGTAGCATTACGGAGCAAACACGGGAGATCATCTCACCTTAGCTGTTATTCTGATCAAAAGTTGTGTTCAATGGCATTAAAACGATAAAAACGCTGCTGAGGGTTAATCCATAGGTTAATCCAATGTGTCTGTCAATTTGAAAAAATTATTGATAATCCATAATTCCATTTCTATGTGAAAATTGGAGTATTAATATTAGCTGCTATTGGTAGCCACCAGAGTGTATCGCAGCTTCCTGTTTTGGCTACGCGTCACTCTCACTCCTTATTTGGTAACGTGTGTGTGTATGTGGGAGTTCCCCTCGATTCTATTGGCTCTAGCGATTAAAAAGAGATGTCAATCATCAAAATCGAGCAAGGGGGGCCAGAGATAGGTCAAATCCACCCAAATGACACCAGAAGTATTTTTTTTGCAAAATCTGTCTGAAAAGGTTAAATTTAACTTGTTTTGCATCAATCTTGATTCAGGGTACTTATTATATGTTATACTTTGGATCCCTAAAGCTTTTATTCTACTATCCCATCATTCAAGGGTGGTTTTCACTATAAATAAACATTTTTGGACGGACACAATAATTTACATTTTTGTTCAATCTGAATTTACTTTAAAATAAAAACATCTATATTGATTCTGACTCTTCTTCATCCAACTGACAGGTTTATCATTACTTTGAGAAAAAAAAGATTATTAATTTAACCCTTTTAGAAGAAAATATATGGTCATTTGTTCTGGGAATGTCATTTTCGAGCCTGAGACCTGAAAAACAGGCTCGGGGCAGAACAGGTTAAACACTGCAGAGCCCAAATACCGTGTTCCTGTTGGTGTTTACTTCTTGTCTGTCTTCTTCTGTTCATTTATCTGACGTCCAGCGCCCCGTCTTTTAACCTCTTTTACTTTCTCTTTCTTGATCCTCCTTAGCAATGGAATTGACCAATCAGAATCGAGTATTCAACTAAGCCTTCTAATAAAAGTTGTTAATAGCCTTAAGGCGAGAAACTACAGGTGAATAGGGTAAAAATGTTTTAACTTAAGATATCAGCTAGACATTTCTCCAGTTAATTATTTACACTAAGACAATTGTTTTTTGTATTACAAGTTTTCTGAAATAGCATGTTTAAAGATGCAAATGAGCCATAATCTCATTAAATATCCGCATATTTTAACACATTTCAAGAACACAAATCTGAACATTGGATAAAGCCAGTTTCAAAATTCTTGTTTCATTTTGTAGTCATATTACCATCTAAAGCTTTTACAGAAGGGATTTTGGATATCTCTTTTTATCACTCCATAAATCAGAAAATACTGTCAACAGCCCTAAAACATCCATTTTCGCCATGTTTTTAGGTATACAATGTTGTATAATTCAGGCTATGAGTGACATATGAACATACCCTTCAGTAAAAGCTTTCATAATATTGATAAGAATATAACTGGAAGGTTTGGTGTATCTAAGTGCTACTGAAGTTGAGATGTCTCACTCAGGAACATGAGAAAAAACTCATTTTGAGAAAACGAACTTTAAAGATTGCAGTGAGGCGCTAGCTAAACCCTCCTGTTCTCTGGATGACAGCTTGCGCCTCGACGCACTCCGTGAAGGTATTTCATGTTTGGGGTCATTTGTTTTTTGTATAACCTTGCTTCGTGCAATTGACAATTGTTGTCGTCTTCTCTGTGAACGTTTTTTTCGCTGTTCTTTTGCCATTTTGAGATTTACATTTCTAGCGTAAAGCTAACCAGGAAGTGTTTTAGCACACCACGTGACGCATCTGAACGAATCACGTTGTCAGAAATTGACACCAGCCAATGAGATTTTGTTTCTTGGTTTAAGACCCTTTTGCACTTTCACCATTGGTTGCTGATACAAAGGAAATGACCATATTTGGATCCGATGAGATTGTGCAGGAAAGACGGAGCTTTCCAACGATATCTCTGAGGACCAGTAGCGTAGGCAGAAATGGACTTGAAGGTGCGCCTGCTTTTTCCAGGGGGAAAAATGACTTTAAGGTTGGCCTGGCCTATCATAATAATACATAATAATGCCAATTGCCAAGCATCGTTGTAGCATTTCCCTCGGAATAATGGTCGAAGACTTGACTGATGATGTGAATTTATTGAAATCTCCAATATCAACGTAAGAGCTATAAAGACACAAAAATAACAAATACATTTAGGCCCCATCCGTATTAGAATCACTTTTGCATACTACCAAATGTCAACTGTAAACAGACAGCAAAGCTACAAAACAGCATACAAACGAATTAGGACACAACCCACATGTTTATATTATAGTTAATACCAACTTTGTGCCTCTTCGGGGGGTGCTAAACTTAAACATAAACGTTATCCTTTACTTTCTCCATCTTTATATATAGATTAATGCCCACTCTTTTTCTCCGTTGCGTTGTTTCCATATCAACAACAACTTCCTGTCAACAGCGTAAACTCGCCTTCAAAATAAAAGCATCTAAATAACACAGGAAGTTACCCTAAATTAGATTTAAGACATATTTACAACTGCAACTAAAGTAACAAAAACAATGTAATATCCTTTTCAGTTTCACAGAACACAAATTGGGTTATTTACTCTTGTATTGCACTAACAGCAACAACAGGTTATAGCATTCAAACCTGCTCATGGACTTGCAGTGGTCCTCGCTTTTTTATGTCTCTCCAAAGAGTTACGCTGTGCTTCCAGTCTACATATCAATCCCTTGTAAATGCACCTTCAGCTCCTGGGCTGGGGAAATGTCTGCACTTTGTACAGAAAAGCATGTGCCTACTTGCGCTGTATTCCACCCAGGGAAAATCTCCAAACCACCTCAACCAGTTTTTACCGGAAATTAGTTCCGTTCAGAGGATAAAACACATACAATATTCATTCAACTCGATATTTGTTTTCATTTGAATTTCACTTTGAATGCTTAGATATTCTCAATGGGTGAATACAAAAATGTATAATAATTTAAAAACATGTTTTTTTTTAAATTACATCGAAGCTTTCTCAGGGCGGGCCAATGAGTAAACTGGGCGGGCCTGGCCCCACCCTGGCCCTATGGTGGCTATGCCACTGCTGTTGACATGTTGCAAACAGCGGTCGCAGTACTTTATTTTACGTTAGAATGCTAACTTTTGGTGAATTTAGGAAAAATCTACAGAGGCAAATAGACAAACTATAATAAAATAAACACCTAAATGTGTATTTTGTACGTTTTCCTTCCAAAAGCCTGAAGAAAACATGTTATGGAATCAAAATAGCACAAAATCTCAAAATTGACCAGTGCATGAAAAACGATGTTTTTGCCTGCAGTGTCTCGCCTTAAGGGCCTACACAGTTGCTGCACTAAACTACATTTTATCCTTTAAAATACCTAGCCATTATTTGTGGTTATTTGGGTGAAAGTAACTCAAAAGTAATATAAATGTAGTGTAACGCATTACATTTCAGAGACAGTAATATTGTAATGTAACTTATTACTTAAAAAAGACAGTAATAAGTTATATGTAATGTATTACTTTTTGGAAGTAACTTGCCCAACACTGATTGTGAGTGTTCAACCAATACAAAATGTTCTGCACGGCAAACCCAACCCCAAAGTGACCTAACAGCCGGAAAGTTTTACCCCATGACTGTCACAGGGTAACATATTGTACCGTGAAATGTATTCTGAAACTTGTCCCTTTGTCCAAAACGCAATGAGTTTCTAAAAAGATTCCTAGTTCAGGGAGAATGTTCCTGCAGACGTAGAGGGCCTTTAGTTATTTATTTTTAGACTATTTTGAGTATTTCTTCTCTCATTAGTTCACAGGTGAATGAAGATGAGTCCACAGCTCCAAGTATCTCAGCCAGTGATCGATCCAAAGCAGGGATAATAGACTTTGGTAAAGGGCCCAAACGGTAATCCTACATTTTGTTGAATATTCATAAATACATTTACATTCAGCAATGTGTATAACAAGTCAAAGATTTTCTCTTTTTCTTTAGTTCACCATCGAGCGAGTCAGCAGCTCCAAGTGATGCTCAGAGTCATCGATCCATGGGCCATCCGTTAAGCTTTAATGTGAAAAAAAGGTAATTAAAATATTGTGCAATATCAATTAAAATGGCTGACAGGTGACTTACAGTCGGCTAGCCTCTGTATGTTATTTCTGTTCAGTTTGACTCTTCATCTGATCACACCATGTCTTCTTTTGTTTAATTGGTCACTGCACTAGAGCTGCATTTAAATTATGCTTTTGTTTTGATTCTGAACAAATCCTCGCCGTATCTGATACTATCTGATACTACACTTTCACCCTACAGCGAGCTAACCGAGGAGCCAGTTAGAAAGAAACCTAAAAAAGATCTTGAACCACAGAGAGAAGCTGAGGAGGACCCTGGTAAGTTTGAATACTTATTTATGAAAAAATACTATTAAAGGTATCGCAGCTGCCTGTGGTACTAATAAAGGTATTCTGATTCTGAATATAAGACTTGTCTTAATATAAGACAACGCAGCTGCATATCAAGTTAAACAAACAAGTTAAATGCATTAAAAAAAAATCAAGATCCTAGCGCAATGTACAACTGAAAGCAGTGCTCTGTGTATATGAATGTGAAAGTGGAATAAAATATTCTGTCACTAAAATCAATGAATAATCCTGATAAATAATGGTAATATCAATATTGGTCAAAACAATTGTTGTTAGCATTTTTGCTGTAACCGTGCAGCCCTACTACAGCTAATGCTAGTAATGGATGAATATCAACATCAGTACTGGAATTGAGCATTTATCTTACTGTTACAGGGGGCAGCCATCTTTTAAAAATACAGACTAATCATAGAAATGAAATGCTGAAGAAATTTGCGAAGACATCTGAAGGTAACGGCGACCAAGAGAGCTCCCTGGACAGCATCTACACAGAGCTCATCATCAGCACCGGAGAGAGTGAAGGGCCACATGAAGAACATTCGTTCAGACTACAAAGACTACCGTCTTCTACAAATACAGTCCATCTCAATGACATCTTTAGATATGTTCTTCCCCAAGACACGACCCGCAGAATAGTCCTGACGAAGGGCGTCGCAGGGATTGGAAAATCGTTCTCTGTGCAGAAGTTCATTCTTGACTGGGCCGAGGGAAAAGCAAACCAGGACTTTGAGTTTGTTTTCAGTCTTGCTTTCCGAGAGCTGAATTTGATTAGAGGTAACAAAAGCTTGCTCAAGCTTCTGAGTGATATTCACCCCACACTTCGACATTTGAAAGAGTCAGAGGTTTTAGACAAAGCCAAGGTTTTAGTGATCCTGGGTGGCCTGGATGAAAGCAGAATTAAACTGGACTTTGAGAACAAGCCGGTTAAATCGGTCACTGAAGAAACATCTGTTGGTAATCTCCTAGCAAGCCTCATTCAGGGAAACCTCCTTCCCAATGCCAACCTCTGGATAACATCCCGTCCAGCAGCAGCCAATCAGATCCCTGCAAAGTATGTCAGTATGGTGACGGAGATAAGAGGTTTCAATGACTCCCAGAAAGAAGAATACTTCAGGAGGAGATTTAGAGATGACGTGAACCTTCCTGAAAAGATCATTTCGCACATCCGCTCTTCGCCAACTCTCGACATCATGTGCCAGATCCCCATCTTCTGCTGGATTTCTGGCATATTATTCAAGGAGATCTTTGCGGGAGACGAGAAAGCAGAAACTCCGCAAACCCTGACAGAGATGATGGCACACTACCTGCTCGCCCAAACAAAACGCAGCAGCAGAAAGTATGAAAAGAAGACAGAGAGAAACAGAGAGAGACTTCTGAAGACAAAGAAGGAATTTCTTCTGAAACTCGGCAAACTTGCATTCGTTCAGCTACAGAACAACAACATCATCTTTTATGACCAAGACCTTACAGACTGTGGCATTGACCTACAAGAGGCGACCATCTACTCTGGATTTTGCTCCACGGTTCTTCGGGAAGAATATGTCATTTCCCAGAAAAAGGTCTTCTTCTTTGTGCACCTGACCATTCAGGAGTTCTTTGCAGCTGTTTATGTTTATGAATGTTTCATAAGCAAGAATACAAAAGAGCTAGGCAACTTCCTCGACTTGAAGGACCAAGAACATACCTTATACGATCTTATGAAGATGACCGTTGACAAAGTATTGGAGGAGCAGAACGGCCACCTGGACTTCTTCCTGAGATTCCTCCTTGGCCTTCTGGTAGAACCAAACCGCAGAGTCCTCGAGGGTCTCCTGACATCGCCAGACCCGAGCCAAGATACAGACAAGAAGATCTTGACCCACCTTAAAGCCCTCCGAAAAAAGGCCCTTTCTCCAGAGAGTTGCATCAACCTCTTCCAGAGCATGGTCGAGATGAGAGACAATAAAGTCAAAGATGAGATTCAGGAATATCTCAAGAAGTCTGATCGTTCAAAAACTGAGCTGACTCCTCTGCACTGCTCTGCGCTGGCCTACATGCTGCAGGTATCAAAAGACAGGCTGGATTTGTTAGAATTGAAAAGCTTCAACACGTCAGACGCAGGCAGGAGGAGGCTGATACCAGCAGTGAGGATCAGCAGGCAGGCCGTGTAAGTTTATCTCCTTTGTTTTACGTATTCCTTCATAAAGTAGCACCTTTTCTTGCATTATTGAAACCCTTTTATCCACCGCTAGCCTCGCAGACTGCAAAGTGACTGAAGAATGGGTGAAACATCTCTCCTTTGGGCTGAAGTTCCCCTACTCGCCTCTAAGAGATCTGGATCTGAGCACCAATGACCTGAAAGACTCAGGAGTGAAGCTGCTCTGTGACGGACTGTCCAATGCAGGCTGCAGACTCCAAAGGCTGAGGTATTTACTGGAAGTTTACAAAGAAATGTGCTCTAATGTTTCCTTCTGTCTAAAGGATGATTAATACCTTCTGCGTCCGTTTGTCTGCAAGGGACCGATAGTGTCCTTGTCCTTAGCAATGGTCATTATCGAGTGTTAACCTCTGAAATGTCCAAATTGACCAATCAGAATCGAGTATTCAACTAAGCCGTGGAATAAATGCATGTTAAGTCAGACGGAGGCAAACCCTTGGCAGTATAATGAATAGAACCCTGTTCCCATTTCGATTTTACTTCAGGACTAATAGCAAGGAATGTGAACCGACCAGTATCAAACCTGCATGCTAACAAACCAAACCCTGTGTGTCCTCAGTTTGTCAGGTTGTCAGGTCACAGAGAAAGGCTGCACTGATCTGGCTTTGGCTCTGAAGTCCAACCCCTCCCATCTCCTAGAGCTGGATCTGAGCTACAACAATCTGGGAGACTCTGGGGAGAAGCTGATGTCTGAGCTGAGAGATAATACACAATACAAGCTCAGCAGACTCCAGTAAGAGCACCAGATATAATTTCTACTGAACTGAGAGAGGTACAATGGTGGCATACCTTTACAAATCAACAATAGTGAGATAGAGTGTATTGAAAAACTACTTTCGGGATGTCCCGATCACCTTTTTTGCTCCCGATCCGATTCCGATCATTTGATTTTGACAATTTGCCGATACCGATTTTTCCCGATCCGATCTTCATGCAATGCATTAAGAGAAAAAAAAGAAAAAAAGCATTCAAGTTGTCCCTTAAGGTTATTTTTTATTTAAATTGGATATTCTATCCAACATGGATATAGCTTCTTTCTTTCACAGCAGCATTGGATCAGTTCAGTTGTGCTGCATTGGATCAAAACAAAATAAATCTTATCAGTACTCGTTAGCTTACTGCTACAATTAGACACTGCGCCCTGCCCACTCTGTTGCCAGATTTGAGAGAAATAAGCAACCAGGTCTATGAAAACAAGCCCCAAAGAAGCAACACATACATGATGTTGTGTAATTTGAAAACCAAAACTAAGGCCTCAGGATGACTTTAAGACTTGAACATGGTCATTTTTGTTTTGTAACATTGAATACAAAATTTTAAAAAAGTATTTATAATTTTTTTTTTTAAATCCCGATCCCCGATTTTTTTCTCCCGATTCCGATCTTTTGAAAATCACGTGATCGGGGATCGGAGCCGATCGGGACATCTCTATACTCAAGGTTACCCTAAATTCAAGTAGAACGGTGTCATATACAGTAAAACTAAGCAACAAGGTGTCAGTTAATGGTTGTTCTTTGTCTGAAAGATTGAACCCAAATGTTTCTTTACAGTCTTGAACACGGTGGAAGTCACCGGATGATAGATGGACTAAAGAAATGTAAGTATTTGTGAAAAACCTGGATATCTGGTTATTGTCATGATCACGGTAATATATTGCAAATAGTCCTGAAGGTAAGGTGCTTATTCTGCAATCTACACTACCAAAGTAAAGTGTTTTCTTACCTTTAGATGCCTGTGAGCTCACTCTGGACCCCAACACAGTCCACAAGAACCTCCTTCTCTCTGAAGGGAGCCGAAAGGTGACCTGGGTTGAAGTCGAGCAGCCGTATCCCGATCACGAGGAAAGGTTTGTTACCTGCCAACAGGTGTTGTGTGAACAGGGTCTCGACGGGCGCTCCTACTGGGAGATGGAGGTGTTGGAGCCCTTCATGGTTGGATTAACGTACAAATCCATTGGCAGGGAAGGGCATGATTTTAAACTGGAAAGCAACGACAAGTCCTGGTGTCTGTTTTGCTCCAATGATGGTTGTTTTGTTACGGGCGATGGAAAGAAAGTCAGTGTGCCTTCACATCATTCACGCTCCAGTCGGGTGGGGGTGTATCTGGATTGGCCGGCCGGCAATCTGTCTTTCTACAGGGTTTCCTCCGACATTTGGACCCGCCTCCATACCTTTAAAACAACGTTCAACGCGCCGCTCTATCCCGCAGTTGGACTTCACACTGTTCCCAAGAACTCACAGTCTTTTGCCTTGTTTTGCTAATGATGTGTGGGAGGTGGAATAGTGCGCTGATATTCAGATCAGTGGAGAGTAGGTTCGAGTCCCACTGCAGTCAGCATGTCGTTGTGTCCCTGTGAAAGACACTTCACTCCAAATTGCTCCTGTAGGGTTTGCCCACAGTATGGATGTATATTGATGTATGTAAGTTGCTTTGGGTAAAAGTGTCCAACAAGTGACATGTCATGTTGATCCAGTCAAGAGGTAGACAGTGATACAGCTGATCGATTACAGCCTTGTAAATAAGTAATCTTGTTGCATGGTGAAGTTTAGTTTCTTTGCCTTTTGTATTGCCATGTGCTAAAGATCAAGGGTCGTCAATGCAAGTACTGCTACGGAAATATCCTGTCACTTCTTTTTAAACCAGTACAAAGACTTAAATATGCCTTTTTAAAGACGTACCCTTGCAAATAAGACAAGAAAAACAAACAAAAAAACAAGAAAAGACTTGCCACACATAAAATGGTTGCTTATATTAATGCAATTGCAATAACAATGGTTTGTATCTTCATTGTTGACTGCACTTATTGTAGGACGCTTTGGACAAAAGCATCATCTAAATGTAACGATATGTAAATGTAGGGTATAACCTAGCTTGAGTAATATAAGCCTGATTTCCCACAAGGCATCTACGCAGAGAATAAAAAAAAGAAAGAAAGAAAAAACAACCAAATACAAAAACATGCTTCGACTTTAGAAACGTTCCCACCTCTTCAAGAGAGGAGAGTATAGTACTAGCACTTTTTTAAATTTTTTAAATCAACTAGATTTGAAGCCAGGCCTTTTCGTTATCGGGATGTAAATACGTTGTATCTTTTTTTTCTTTTCAGTTACGTTTAAAGCATTACCTTTTATTATTTTCCACTATGATTTTTAAATGATTTAATATCTTTACCTGTGTCCAGGGGGAGGGGTGAACGAGGTTCCACATTTCATGTCGTGTGTAGTTTTGCAGGACCTCTAGCTATGACCAAATACAGAAAACGAAGCTTTTGTGTGCCGTAACTTTATCCAATCCAATAATGCAATAAAGACTGCTCTTCCTTCATCGGTGTGTTTAGATTCTAGCTATGACCAAATACAGAGAAACTGAGTTGGCCTTAACTTTAGAAAAATTAAATAATGCATTCCAGACTTTAGGTGCTCTTCCTTCCTCTACTCTTTAGTCCTCAACACTATCATCCATATACATATATCCACCGTAATAACATATCTTGTATCTAAGCTTTCAGATTACAGCAGATCTGCAGTAACATCCGAAGCAGTCATGTGATCACATTGTTCAAATAAGACCATCAAACATTTTAGGTGAGTTTCCAACAACAGAGACAGTTGTTCGGCTTTACAATCCTGAACGTCACCAAGCGCTCCGTCCCAGCTGTGTGCGTCACTCTTTAGTGTCCCCTGGTCTCCAGATGTGTGCGTCACTCTTTAGTGTCCCCTGGTCTCCAGATGTGTGCGTCACTCTTTAGTGTCCCCTGGTCTCCCAACTGTGTGCGTCACTCTTTAGTGTCCCCTGGTCTCCCAGCTGTGTGCGTCACTCTTTAGTGTCCCCTGGTCTCCAGATGTGTGCGTCACTCTTTAGTGTCCCCTGGTCTCCCAGCTGTGTGCGTCACTCTTTAGTGTCCCCTGGTCTCCAGATGTGTGCGTCACTCTTTAGTGTCCCCTGGTCTCCCAGCTGTGTGCGTCACTCTTTAGTGTCCCCTGGTCTCCGTTGTGTTTTGAGCTTCCTGCAGCGTCTCCTTTATGCTGTAAGGCGTGTGCACCGGTTGGAATTGTTTGTAGGGATGCCATCATTAATCATATTAGCATTAGATGTGTCTTTATTCCATAATCAAATTGTTTGTCTTGAATTTTGAAAACGTGTCTGTGATTGTAACATGTTTGACGATTATGGGATTGTGTTCATGCAAAAAAAAGAAGTGTATTTTTGTTTTTTAATTGTTTATCTGCATCATTTTTGATTTTTTTTTTAAAATGTAGCTATACTGTATAGAAGGTATTACAAAAACGTTTGAATCACTCAATGAATCACTAGAAATACTGAATATTGTTTAAAAAATCAGTTACAGTTTGGGAATCTCAGATGTATATATCTCAAGTATTCATACACACCATGCAGATTTAATATTCCATGTTACATGTGAAGAGCTAATGTTCAAAAACAGATGAAGGCCATTCATTGTTAAAACCATCCAAACCAGTTGAATTAATATTCCCTAAATTGGACAATAAAAACAACGTGATTTAGATTAATTAATAAAAACCTATGTTTTTGCTCATTCACTCTTCATGTGTTTTACCTTCATGTTGGTATGGCTTCATACAGTAAATGTTGGATGTTTTCATGTTACCATCACATCTATATCAATAAAACATCGATAAAGAAAGATCTGTTTCTGGATGTTGCATTTAAAGACGTCACGATAATCGATAAACAGGTTGTGAACTCTTTAAGCTCACAGTGGGAACACTTTTTCATGAAAACACATTTTTTGTATTATATTTGGTGTAAAACACGTTTAAGAATGATCTTTTGTTGATATATTTTCAAATGGAAAATCTAATGAGCTGAAAAAAATATTTTATTATATATTTTATATTATTTTTATTATTATAAAATTATTTCTAATTTAAAAGAAAAATCCCAACACTTAATAAAATTAGCTGCTTTGTTTTTGAACCAATTTGTAACACAGGTGGACACTTCCTACCTTTAATTAATCTGCTTATATTCACAGTTTTTGATTATTATCTTTTAATTTAAACACACACAGAAACTACATGGTGCCATTTTCTTACAATTTACTTTTAAGAATATATATATATTTTTAAGAATTGCCTCGTTTCACTTCTAGAAAACATATATCCCGCTCGCTCACTCTCGCTCTACCATACCCACACACACATGCACGCCCACACCCCTCTCTTAAAGCAGTGATGCAAACACAGGTATGGTGAGAAAAGAGAGAACTATTCGAAGCAGAAAAAAAACAGCGTAATAAACCATCTGACAAAGGCCTGTACTATAATGCTTCGATTAACTGGTTATTCTTTATAATATACTCAGATCAATAGGAGACAGAGATGTTAAGTTATACATCAAGGGTTTTTATTATTATTTACAGGTAGATATTATACACTTTTGACTTTAAGGGCTTCAGTTTTTCTTCTTCTTTGCTTGCGAAAGTGTTTCTACTGCTTTACGCAACCGACTGGTGCTGTTGCTGCGTCATGACGTCACCGGTGCTTATCAGGGTCTAGCTCCGAACCGGCCCTGGAACCGGGTTATGGCTAGAAAGGATCCGTCTTGTGTGAAAGTCTCGCGAGAGTTTGCAAGTCACGTGGCTGAATGTTTACGTTTGGCAGGCAGCCTTTCAGTTAACATCGATCGTTAACATCAGTGGGCCACAGCAAATGATGGTGAGAAGCTAAACTATCTATTAATTATGTCAATGACAGGGAGTGTGATTGTTGAAATAGGGTGTTAGCGGTCTTGCTGTTCAAAGAAGAATGACAACACTGTAGATCACCAACACTATGGTTTATTTTTTATTCACAGGCAAGTCAACGTTGTCGCAGTAAAAGTCCCAAGATAGCTCCTGGTGCAATACAATGTTCCCTTTCTGTGTTTTACTATTATGTCTGATGTTTCTCTATTAATATTGCTGCTGCATTAATGTGTATGTTGCATCATGTTACTGCTGTAGATGTGTTTCCGAGCCGCTCCGATTACAACGAGTTACAACGAGAACAGGACGTCATATTTACACTAGACGGATCCTTTCTAGCCATGGCCCTGGAACCGCTGTCACTACCCGATCTGCAGCTCTGCCCGATCTGCAGGGCGCATGTGCGAGATGTTCCGCCATATTGGAGAACTCCGGACGGCAACCCAAGAAGGACACTTGACACAGTGGCTTTTGGCAAAGCTGAAAAATAAAACTCGAGAGAGAGATGAGTAATTGTTATTACAACGTGATTTCACTATTATTGAACAACTCTTTTTTATTGGGTTCTTTTATTTGGGGTTGAGTACATTGTCAGATTAAGTGAGACATGAATTTAACTTCTGTTTGGCAGCTATAAATATTTACTGTGAATGTATGCAAAAATGTATGGCATATGGCTGTCTAACAGAAGTTAAATCAATTTCTCACTCATTCTGACAATATACTTATCCCCAAATAAAAGAACCCAATAAGAAGAGTTGTTAAATAATAGTGAAGTCACGTTGTATGTATAATATGATATATATTATAGACGTTATTGTATTGTGTGAAAGCCTCCAAATGTTTGTAGGATAAATCGCGAACAATTGTGGATGCAGGGTATATGCAGGAATCCTGAGGTCAAATGTAAAACCTTTTAAGACCTTTTTTTAAGACCCTTTCCATACATTTTAAGACCTCATCGCCACTTTGAGTTCTAACCGGTTACATTGGCAACACACTTTACTATATTGATTGTAAGATAGCAAAAACTAAACAGAGTGCAGACAGACTACTGAAGCCTCCTTTCCACATGAACTTCAACCTCTCTTTGAAGGTCAGGTTTAATGCAGTATGCTGCTTCTGTACTCTGTGCTCTTTCATTCCAGTAAAACTCCTCAGAAACCATTAGAAACCAGTATTTGACCAATAAATAAAACAATTGACAAAACTGTGAACTATGAAATATATTAAACTTTGGTGAGCTTCAGCGGGGTAATCCCATATAGGAGCTCCCTCACTAAGAAAATCCTCAATGAATTAAAATGGTACACAGCCGTCTAAATGCACACCATTAAATACTGAAACTCATAATTATTAAAGGCATTTAAGTGCAATCAAGTCACAAATTGATAGCCTACTTTAAGCTTCAAATAAATATCAGTGGCCATTATTAACAATCCAGCTAGACCCTCTTGCACGATACAGGTAGTGCTGCGTACCTGGACTCACATTCAGGTTCAGGTCCGGACTCAAGTCCAGAGGTTCAGGTTCAGGTCCGGACTTATAAGTCCGGACCTGAACCCATGGCTTGTGTCAAGTTGTGTGAGTAACTAAAGTGAACTTATTGTGAGCTAATTACCAATTGAAAATAAACTCATAATCAACTCAAATTCAAACTCGTCAGGTTTATTGTGCTCCGTTCCAACTTGTGTCTACATTTCTCTACAAAGTACAAATGTAAAAAAAAGACTTTTTGCCACTTAGTTTACAAATGACTTATGACAGCAACTACAGTGAACTACTACAAAGTTCAAACCTTTATTTCATTTAGCAAACTAAAGTAACCAAACAGTCCCTGAGCTGACTGAGCCTAAATCCCTAAAACTTTGCTGAAAGGTAGAGTGTAGAGTAGACTATACGCATTACACTGTTACACACCTACTATACAGTATACACTGCGGTGACTGTACAGTCTGAGTGTACTGTACTGTCTTTACACCATGTCTTTTCTACAACTCTACATGTGTACATTATACAGTACGCTGTCCACTATGTCTAAGCCAGCTTCCCTTGACGTCACACAGATCTCGCGAGCAGTTGCGATATTTTGCGAGACTTCATGAGTTAAGTAATGGCCGCCATTCTCAGCGCAAATTTCTCGATCTATGGAAGGTTTTAGATGGTTTAGAATAAAAAGGAGAATATACGTAAGTGCTAGTTTTTTTGCGAGTCCAAGTACCGGTTCCCGACGTTCCGGTTTTAACCGTACTTGAACCGAAACCTTTTACAAGTCCAGTACCGGTTCGGCGTACCGGTACGCAGCACTAGATACACGTGACGATTAATAGTGCCTTTACGGTAACAGCCTAGTACAAGGGCACAATAATGCACGTTTTTCTGATGTCTTTGAGTAATATTTAACATAAGTCCTTAATAAGGCTGACACTGTTGGACTCAGTACTAGTTTGACTGCTACCAGAAATAAAATGAAGTATTTCTCTTACTCTTTTAACTCCCTCTCTCGTCTGTATCAGCAGGTTCTGGATGAAGCCTCTTGTGCCGGGTCGTGAGAGCTCTGTTAAGAGAGAAACGAACATCAGACATTAAGAGTTACTTTAACATTAGAATTATCTTTCATGCCATTTGCAAAGGCAATCAATAATGAAAGCAATCAGTATTTATTTCCTGCACAAACTTATAACACTTCACAATAACAACATATCAACTACTTAGTAATACCAGGCATGAAAACGGGTCAGGGGTGAAAAAGGTGAGAAGGATATTATCCCTCTCGGGGGGTCCGGGGGCATGCTCCCCCGGAATCTTGAATATTCCATATTTTAAAGCATCAATCTGATGCATTTTGAGATGCATTTTTTTGCCAACCTGGGGAGAGCTGGAGAAACTTAACTTCAGCCATGAGTCAAAAATATTATGGCCTCCTTACTAAGTATTATGCAAGACATTTCATGCCAGCCTGTCACTGGGTATAACATTTACAGTATATGAGGCACAATGTGGTAAGGGCTTAATGCAAATGGCTTAATGCATATGCAGATGGTGGACATGCTGTAACTTAACTTATCTACTCTTCCATCATGACTGACAGCCAATACAATGTTATGTAATTCAGATTTTAATACATTTTATTGGCAAAGATAGCCTAAAACACACAATACAGTGGTTTCCAGCATTATCAAAACATTAAACACTTTTCAGTATTATTCAATACATCCTTTCTACTGATATTCTGTACAAACTGTGAAGTTCACTGGGACAAATGTAACATTTGTGATATTGGGCTATATAAATAAACATTGATTGATTGATCCTTTGTACTGAAGTATTCAAAAGTACAAATTACATGTTTAATATAAATGATTTGCTGTGACCAAATGTTTTCATTACATTTACAGACCCTTGTAACTCTGTGATACCACCCAATGAATGCACTGACTTGCTTGTAGAACCACGCTACACAAAACAGATAGCAACACCAATAAAAACTATTTAAAAAAAGGGGCTACTGTATCGACATTTTAAAATTATATTTAAATAAAAGGCCGATTCTGTGAGCTGCAGCTGACCACGCCCCCCTGCAGGAGAGGGGAGCGTGCTCTGAGATCAGCTGCTGGGCTCTCAGAAGAGGGGGAGAAAAAGAGATCTCCCTCCTCCATGTTTTATTCTTATAGACAAGTTTACGCGCCAAACCACGGGTAGCGCCATAACCCTACACAAATGCACTTCATTTCCGCCGGAAGTCTTTTGCACAGCGTCTGTCGGTGTCAACCGGTGTAAACAGTCAGACGGGCACTGGTGTAAACACAGCGATTTCGATGCTAACAGTGATGCTAGCTTGGGAACACGATTCTACTTCTTTGACTGGAGATGGCGTTACTCTCCCCCACCCGAATTCAGTGCAAAACTGGGAGGATAACATGACGACGTGGCCCAGCATAACGTACAGCAAAATTTGCTCCTACTTCGTTCAATCCATGGCAATAGATGGAAAAGCAATGGACAGTCTGAATGCTGCGCACATTCTACTTTGCCCACATGCTCCCGAAAATTGTTGACGATTTTGTTGAGGGAAGGTTACAGTTCTGCAGTAAATATCTCAGCATTTTAAAACCAAAATAAACTGCCTTATTTAGGTCATGCCCACAGGAGCCAACAGTTGTCTGTTGTTTACATAATGCACAATTTACATGATCTCTTTATGCTGTGCAATATATCATATGTGCCTGTACTGTTTGAGTGAAAATAAAGTTTGATGTAATTTAATTTCATTATTGCACTGTTATTGCATTATTGCATTTCATATGTTCCTTAGAGTGCTACAATTTCTTTTAACACAGTTCATCATTCATATTAAGCTCATACTGTACATAAATAACACTGAATTAATTAATTGTTGAGAGGAAACTAAAGAAATGGCTTCAACAAGAAAGATCACATGTTTAATCCTAACAGGTATTACAAATTAAAATATAAAAGCAGCCCACACAATTACATCACTATGAAAATATTCATATATAATATTAAAAAATACAATGCATGCAGTATTTGTTGTGTTTATCTGTATTTAATGAACAACATGGCTGGGTGCTGGGTGCTGGTTTGTGGTCGTAGCACTCTCTATCTAACCACTCGTTCAGGTGCTTTCTCGAGTGATTGCAACCAACTACCGCACACGTAGTTCCCGAACCACTTTTCTTCATGTTGTAATTGTTATATCCTCTTTGTCTCTGCGATATCAGTGCTTTGTCGGCACAACGGAGCTAGCTAGCAAAACAAACCCAGTCCGCCAAAACGGAAGTGCATTGCATCGAAGGGAGGAGTTCAGGATGTAGAGCGGAAACGGCTCAATAACTTGTGTATAGAAGTAAGGAGAAGTAACGGGGCAGAAACCCTCCTTTTTACGCATGCGGCCCAGACATAGACATCAAACGGCGACACATATTCAGTTGATATTTACTTTGGCATTAGGGCATGGATATCTAGATAATTTCCGAGGTTTGACATAATGAATTGTGCTACTTTGAACGCAAGCAACGATGTTTTCAAATCTGTAATCAAAAAGCTTCTCAAAAACGCTATCGAAGCAGTTCCTGCCGTTGCTACGTTAGTTCAAACAGTAACAACGGACTATTTTTCTTAGCGGATGCATGTCAATTTAAATAAATACAACTATTTTTTAAATCAATAAAATAATTTTCTAAATCCATAAAAGCATTTCAATTAATATTGGGAGTCATATCGTTACTTTGTTGAGAATGTGGCCATGTAATAAGCGGGATAATGTGCACATTGCATAATGTGCCTTCATGCCGATCTAGATCCCTCCGCAAAAAAAAGAAGAAGAACCGGCTCGTTCGCTGGCGCGAGTCGGCTCCCGTCGTTCACTTAAAAGAGCCGGCTCTTTCGCGACCGACACATCACTAGAGGCCGTAACGGTACGCACCGTGGAAGAAGAGATTCACGTAGGTCACCTATTTTGGTTTCAAAACGGCGAATTTCGCCGAAAGGTGAGTGATTTTCATGCCTGTAATACAAAAGCAACCACCTGATAAACATATTGTCATGTCCTTTTAATTGGTTGGCAAACTTTAATAATATAAGCCCTATACATTAAGGGCTCATCACACTTAATCATTAAGTAGGGATGCTGGGGATCTTCCATTTAAAGTGATGTTTAAAACTCAGTTAATGCTCATTCACTGGCGCTTCCACAAACAACAACCAACATAATTATTACATTCAGATGAAGCACATTATTCAAGTTTACATTCACTTTGGAGAATAACACGGGAGAGATGATCTCTCTCTCTCTCCCTCTCTCCCTCCCCCCTCCCTCTCTCTCCCCCTCCCTCTCTCTCTACCCCCTCTCTCTCCCCCCCTCTCTCTCTCTCTCTTTCTCTGTCTCTCCTGACAGCCTGTCAGTATCTCATGCAACTGATCCAGTAATGAGTGACCCAACAGTGAAGAATAAATATATGTATATCTAGTTTATCTTGTTCCAGAGGTAGATCAAATAGCTAAGTGTGTAAGGTCTAACTCTTGAGTGTGTCGCTCCGCTCACCGGTCCATCACAGCGGTGGAGCTGCAGGACTTCTGCTTCACACGCTGCATACCGCTATTTTATTGTCTTTTTCGGACACCTTAAAATACTGCCAGACTGGTGAAGCCATTTTGGCGAGCTTGTTTTGCCGCGCACTGAGAAAAGTGTCATGTATTTTACGTCATGCGATCAGCTCTCGCGATCGGCATTTTTAGAGAGCACCGATCGATCGGTAGAGAGTGAGTATCGGCCGATATCAATCGGAGTATCCATATTAAGGGCTTTTTGGGAGGGATTTCCCGGGGTATAAAGAGTAGAGATATGAACACAAGACAGTAATATGCTTGTGAGAAAGAACAACAGTTCATTGAGACAGTGATGGACAATGTTTGTCACTGTCAAATATTAGTGGGCTAAAATCTGCTATCTTTGATTCAGTTTACCTAAATGAACTCAATGGGCCGCCCACCTTATTACATAGCTGGTACCATGAGAAAAGGACCACAACCACCCAGTGGAGTGATCAATGGTGCAGGGAGCTAGTAACAGGGATGCAAACTCATCAGGTATGAAAAAGGTGACAACTATCCGAGCCCCCTCCCGACCCCACGGAATATCGGCTTTAAAATTAGGAATAACAGGATTTTAGCAGTCAGAACAACTAAAGCAGCATGGTTAATAATAACAGAAACGCCACATCTAAAATAAATATATAAAAGCATTTATTTTAATCTTTAATCGCCTCTGGAATCTCTGACCCCTCCTTTAGAGGGGAATAAAAAAAAGCGACTGAACAATGTAATTGAGTGCCACATGACATAGATTTAAGTAACTTTCATCAACGTGTTTAAATGCCATGACATTTTTATTTTTCATTTTGTTTCCATTTTTAGTCAGCATTTCAATACAACTGTGACCTACCCTCATCCAAAATGTCAGTGTCATCCATGGCTGTATCTCTTTGGGCCCATCAGCAGCAGCACAGACACCCTGACAGAAACAACCGATCTGTTTATATTTCGAATATGTAGCCAAACTTATAGCCACTTAATCAAAAGCTAGCTAAAAGTCCAAATGTTAAGAAAAAATGGAAGATGCTGGAACAGGAGATCATAGTCTAACATTCAGCCATTTAAGATGTATTACATTTGCTCATGATTGGAGCAGAGACACATGTTCACTTAGCCGAAAAACTATATCCGGTCACAGAGATCTGCTATTTTAAAGTAAAGTCAACACATATCGACCCGAACGAACGAAAACAGTTTTAACATAGCCTATAGTTTTTTGTATGACAAATTTGCGAGGGTGAAGACGTCAGAGCACCATTCATTTTAACAAACAAAATATATTGTAAAAGGCATAATATATTTTATAAATGTAAGTGTATGTAGTTTGAGATGGTAGAGATTACATATGTATTAGTTAGATAAAAATATGCAAATGTATCAGGCAACATTTTAGATGTTAGTATCTTGCCTTAATAATTTTAGATTTCAGGTTAAAAAACGGATGCATTTTTTGCATTCATATTTTATATATTTTACATGCAACACCATACATTAAAATAAATGTGAGGCTTACGCTTTGTGTCTGCTCTCTTACATGCTAACGTTAGCTTAATTTAGAGTTTAGCCTCAGCCACTCATGCCAGAGAATGCTAAAACATTAAACAACCTAACATAGTTAAAATATATAAAATATCACTTACCTGGAGCAGTTGTGTGTGTTTTTCCTGCTGTAATTCTTTACTCATTGCTGTGTTCCTTCTTTCACACACCATGTGGAGGGAGCTTGTCTCAGTAATCTTTTTCTGTGCCGATTCATGTTTGTAATGGTGCGTTCAGGTGCACATGTACATTGCGGTTTCGCGTTGGAGTTTGCAAAATGTTTCAAAACCAAAATGCTTCTTATGAAGTGAATTTCTCTCACTTGAAATAACTAACCCTAATAACATTAAGAAGAGATTACTTAACATAGTGTAGAAACTGTAATAGGGACTTCTTACTGAGTCGGGGACAGTAAAACTGTAATTTTTGTATTGCATGAATGCAGCATTAGCTGCTCTGAAGTTTTAGCGCCAAATGTTTGCTCTGCAGGTTTGCAGGTTCATGTGCATGAACTTCTTGAAAACCACTTCCCTCCCCGACCTGGACTTCCTCCCTGAAACACAGAGGAACACGCAATATGGTTTCAATGCATTCTGAGCAATATCTCAACAGAACTTAAAATATATTTTACTCTCTATCTTTTTTTTGATGAAAATTAGTGCACAGTTGTATACACACAAAATATTATTTAATAACTATATATAAGGAGACATGTCATGCTTTTCCGTTTATTACCAGTCCCCTTGTGTGTTATGAAGGTTTTTATGCATGTAAACGGTCTGCAGAGTCAAAACCCCTCAAAGTACACCCTGTAGGCCTATCCGTTTGAGACTCAACAGTATATGACTTTAAGCACAAATCATTTTGTCTAATTAATACATTAAAACAAAAAGGTGGCTTAGTCAACTTAATTTTTTAGTACATATAAAATAGGTAATAATGAGATCATCTATTAATTATGTTTGTCTAACTGCTATACATGTATTTATACATAAATGTAGATATTTATGAACATCTAAATATAGTTGTTACAGGTTTTAAGATATAAAATAATCACATCATGGGGTCATTAAGGTTTCAAACAGGTTCATGTAAGGTAGGCCTACTATAACATGAAGACATGATTTAAAAAATAATTTCTGAATCTCACATGAGCCTATAGTTTGGTATATTATTGATATGGGCTGGACACCCCTTCACAATGATCATTGACTTTTTTTAGACCAAATTAGGAGGGCCAGTCAGGCCACTAATGAGCTCAATCATTCACATGTATTATTATTACTTTATAAATTATATAAAGAGTACTAGGCATCTATTACAAAACATTTGAATGTTTCTGTACTTTAAAAACATCATGGCTCAAGATCCTGTTCTTGTTTAAGATTATTCATACTAATTTGGGAATTTAACATCCATATTCACTCTAAAAAACTGAAACAACACCAACATTTTTGTTAAAGCATTCCAGACCAGGCCTAAAGCTCCATGTCAGTGACATATTTAATTTCTTCCATCAAACTTTTAAAATGGCAAACTGCATGTTTTTAAAGATTTCATCTTTTAAGACACTAAATATTGTGGTGACACGTTATTGGACATAATTCACCTCTCGTATTGTGTTGCCACACGGACCCTTTAGTGGGAACACCTGTAGCTTTAGCTGCCATTCCTGCTAGCTCGTCAAGCAGAGCAGTTCATGCATTAACCTCTCTGATGTTAATGGCTAATAAAGATTGGAACTCTGTTCTCAATACACCGCCTCTGACTCCCTTTTCCTGGCACTACACTGGTGACCTTGACTTTTCCGAGAAAGTTTCCGGGAAATTAACGAGCATGGCTGAACGCGATGTGTTCGTAAAGCTGCCGGAATTCTGGGAGCACGCCGCGAAGGCATGGTTCGCACACGTGGAGGCGCACTTCGCCTGCCAACAGGTCCGTGACGGGGACCTGAAATACTACCATGTGGTAGCAGCGCTGGGCAGCTCTGCGTCGTCCAGGTTGGTGGGATTCGTCGCAGCCCCCCCACATCATGGCAAATATGAGGTGATTAAGGCCCTTCTCCTTAAGACATTTAGCTTATCTGCTAAGGAGAGGGCTCACCAGATACTTGACATTCAAGGCCTAGGAGACAGCAAGCCATCTCAGCTAATGGAGAAAATGCTAAATCTGCTAGGGGGGGAAGATTCCCGGATTTTATTCACGGAGATTTTCCTTCATCACTTGCCTCCCCGGGTCCAGACGGCGCTGGCCAACACGCCTGTCACGGAGCCCCGTGCTTTGGCTGAGGAAGCGGATCGTTTTTTCCTGGCTACACAACAGCCCGGGGCAGAGACGTTAGCAGCGATGCTCAGCGGCCCACCTGCAGTCAAGCAAGCGTTTCGGAGGCCGGACACGGCTGTGTCGAGCCGGCGTGGAGAAACCGGAAAGTGCGTTTACCATGCACATTTCGGGACAAGGGCGAAGAGATGCATCGCTCCGTGCAGCTACAAACCCCCGGGAAACGGAGGGGCCGGCGCTCAGTAGTGGCCCTGAGCGTCGACGGCACGTGCAGGCTCCTCTTCGTCAGCGACAGCGTTTCGGGGAGCCTGTTTCTGTGTGACACGGGCGCTCAACGGAGCGTAGTTCCAGCGTCGAGTGAAGACATCGCGGGCACGGACCGCGATTGACGACAGCTAACGGCGGTCCCATTCGCACGTACGGCGTGAGGCCTATGTGTCTGTGCATCGGAGGACAGTGTTTCAGCTGGGATTTCGTGACAGCGGACATTTCTTTTCCCCTCCTCGAAGCAGATTTTTTGTGTGCTCATGGACTCTTGGTGGACGTTAAGAATAGGCGTTTGGTTGATGCCTTCACGTTTTCTTCCCTCGTGTGCACACTTGGCAGCGCAGCGTACGACGGGCTGTCAGGCTCGCTGTCGGGGGCAGACACATTTCTCAGACTGTTGGCTGAGTTTCCAGACCTGTCGCTACCCACCTTCTCTGCGCTTACCACTAAGCATGGCGTGGAATACCACGTCACTACCGGGGGGCCTCCTGTCTACGCCAGGGCCCGGTGGTTGAACCCTTTTAAGCTGGCTGTGGCGAGGGCGGAGTTCGCAACCATGGAGCGCCTGGGCATTGTCCGCCGCTCCGACAGTCCTTGGGCTTCCCCCGTGCACGTCGTTCCCAAACCGAATGGCGGGTTCCGCCCGTGCGGGGATTACCGCCGCCGCAACTACGCCTGACCGCTATCCGGTGCCGCACATTCAGGACTTTTCGGCGCATCTGGCCGGTACGGGGGTGTTTTCCAAGGTGGACCTGGTGCGTGGATAACACCAGGTGCCCATGCACCCCCTGGACATTCCCAAGACAGCAGTGATAACGCCTTTTGGACTTTTTGAGTTCCTGCGGATGTCTTTTGGACTCAAGAATGCCGCTCAGACATTCCAGCCCCTGATGGATTCGGTGCTGCGGGACCTGCCGTTTGTGTTTGTCTACCTCGACGACATACTCGTCGCCAGCGCTTCAGTGCAGGAGCACCTGTCCCACCTCCGAGCCCTTTTCACACTGCTCAACGAACACGGATTAATCATCAATCCTGCAAAGTGCCAGTTCGGGGTGTCGGACATCGATTTCCTGGAGCACCGCGTCACCAAGGGCGGTGCGACTCCTCTGCCAGCGAAGGTGGAGGCTGTTGCGGCTTTTCCTCGCCCGGTCACAGCCCGGTCGCTCCGTGAGTTTCTGGGGATGGTGACTTTCTACCACCGTTTCATCGCCCGGGCCGCGCACATCATGCGGCCGCTGTATGAGGCGCTGAAAGGCAATACCCCCGTCCAGGAGATCGACTGGACAGCAGAGGCGGACGGCGCTTTTGCTGAGGTCAAGACCGCATTGGCTCAGGCGGCTTTGCTGGTACACCCATCATCTACGGCTCCAATCTCCATCACCACGGATGCGTCGGACTACGCGGTCGGCGCAGTGCACGAGCAGTGGGTGGAGGGCGCTTGGCAGCCGCTCGCCCTTTTCAGCCGCCAGCTGACGCCTAGAGAACGCAAATACAGCGCCTTTGACCGGGAGCTCCTCTGACTTTATTTGGCCATGCGGCACTTCCGTTTCATGCTGGAAGGCCGTGAATTTACTGCGTTTGTCAACCACAAGCCGCTCACCTTCGCCATGTCAAAAGTGGCGGAGCCTTGGTCGGCACGTCAGCAGTGGCAGTTCTCCTACATATCAGAGTTCACTACGGACATTAAGCACTTGGCTGGCAAGTCGAACCTGGTTGCAGATTGCCTCTCCAGGGTCGTCATCGGTGCCGTCCAGTTGGGCCTGGACTATACTCGCATGGCGATGGACCAGGTCACAGATCACGGCGTCCAGGCTCTGAAGGTGGAGAGCGCTGGGCTGCGCTTGGAGGACGTGGTGTTCGGCGACGCGGGCATTGCTCTCCTGTGTGACGTCTCTATTGGCCTGGCGCGGCCTGTCGTCCCTGCCAGCTGGAGGCGTCCTATGTTCGAGGCTGTGCACGGCCTGTCACACCCCGGCGTTAAACCTTCGGTACGTTTGGTGGCAGCGAAGTTCGTTTGGCAAGGGCTGCAAAGGGATGTGAGGACTTGGGCCAGGGAGTGCGTGGCTTGTCAACGCGCTAAGGTGCACCACCACACGAAGGCCCCGTTGGAGCGTTTCCTGGTGCCTGAGAGGAGGTTTGATCACGTCAACATTGACCTGGTTGGTCCATTGCCTTCCTCTCAGGGGTTTTCCTACCTCCTCACCATGGTGGACAGAACAACCCGTTGGCCGGAGGCGGTTCCGCTCGTTTCGACATCAGCCGCAGACGTTGCCCGGGCCTTCATTGCAACATGGGCGTGTCGTTTTGGCACCCCGTCGGACATTTCCTCAGACAGGGGCTCTCAGTTCACGTCCGAGCTCTGGAACGCTGTGGCAGGCGGTTTGGGGGTTAAGCTGCACAGGACTACCGCTTACCACCCTCAGGCTAACGGCCTCTGCGAGCGCTTCCATTGCTCCATGAAGGCGGCCCTCAAGGCCGGCCTTACGGACGGTAACTGGGTCGACAAGCTGCCCTGGGGGATGCTGGGCCTGAGGACAGCACCTAAGGAAGATCTGCAGTGTTCTACAGCGGAGATGATCTACGGTCAGCCGCTGAGGGTTCCGGGGGATTTCCTCCCAAATGCATCAGCTCCCTGGTCTGCCACGGCCCAGCAAGTTTTTCTGCGGGACGCAGCGGAGGCTTTCGCTCCAGTCCTGACTACTCAGCACGGTGCACCGGGGTTTCAAGTTCCCGCGGAGCTAAGCTCGGCTGGGCTCGTCTTCATTCGTCACGACGCACACAGAGGCCCCCTGCAGCCCCCTTACGATGGACCTTTCCGGGTGTTGGAACACGGTGAAAAACACCTGGTGGTCGACGTGGGCGGTAAGGCTGAGCACGTCTCGGTTGACCGGGTGAAGGCTGCTCACTTGGACGTGGACCGGCCGGTGGTGCTGGCTCGTCCGCCGAGACGGGGCCGACCCCCGGCTTTGATTCCTGTCAAGGAGGGTGGACCTGTTGTTCCGGTCCCTCCTCTGTCGGGGGCCGCACGGGCGGAGGTCGCTGTACCGACTCCGGTGCGCAGGTCTCGTGGGGGCAGGCGGGTTGTTCCTTCCCGCCATACGGATTTTGTTTATACGTGAATTCTGGGGGGGCTTGTGTGGTGACACGTTATTGGACACAATTCAACTCTCGTATTGTGTTGCCGCACGGACCCTTTAGTGGGAACACCTGTAGCTTTAGCTGTCATTCCTGCTAGCTAGTCAAGCAGAGCAGTTCATGCATTAACCTCTCTGATGTTAATGGCTAATAAAGATTGGAACTCTGTTTTCAATACACCGCCTCCGACTCCCTTTTCCTGGCACTACAATATCAACTTTGAACAGAAGGGTTTAAAAACACGTTTTTAATGCAAATAAACTTGAAACATAAACCTATTTGTCATTTCAAAATTAACTTGTATTGTCTGCGTGAAAGGCACAGTAGGCTATGAGCGAATACATATCAACATTCAAAAATTACAAAGTCGTACAATATATACCATGTAACTGTCTATGATTAAGTATGGTGAGACTTTTCAGCCCGCGACCCTCAAAATAACAGTGCCAGAGACCGGCGACCCTCAACGGGATAGTGATCTCCAGTGTGCTGGGCAGTGTGGCGGCGGAGGGAGCCAAAGGCACCACCGGAGGAGAGACGATCGATGACCGCAGCATCACCGTGGTGCAGAACGGGGAGTACCTGGGCGCGGCGCTGCTCCCCGCACAGACTGAGGGGACTTGTTACACGGAGCCCATCACCGGGGAAGCTGCCGGACCGAGAGTTTGATCCTGCCTGCGGATAGAAGAAGGCGGTCTACTCGGCCTGCCCTTGGCTCTGGGGTCCCTCCTTAAACAAATAAATAAAAACCTTTTAAATGAAACATTCATCTTAACAGATAAGATTTGATCATTTATTTTAAACGTCAGGCCTACAGCATGGCCACAAACCCCATCTAAAAACAGAGGCTCTGTCCTAATTACCTGATTGCATCCACCTGGGTTACTTGGCTCAACCAAATAACTTTATATAAGTTCACTTTAAACCACACTTAAAATAATAATATAATTATACATATGTAGGCCTACATGTCTACAGTATAGCAACTAATACACGTTTTAAATAAATAAACATTCAAATATGAAAGACACCCATTAAGTTTTAAATATTCATTGAGAATATTTAAAGCTTACACAAAATCAGATTATTGTAAAAATTAGAGTACATGCATTGTTCCATCTGTCAAGCTAAGATACAGTATACACAGGTCTATATCTTAGCTCTTAGCTTGACATGCTCATCCAGTTAGGATGTATGCTAACTGGACATGCTCCCTCAGTTAGCATACACATGTATATTATTTATGTATTCCATTCCTTTAACTTGAATAATATTTAAAATACAAATTAGCAAAATAAACACAATTGCACTGCGCTAAACAGCCAAATCGACAAACAACTGAGAACCTACATAGCATGTAATTATATCTAAAACCACAAGACGTTAATTACCTGAACTCGATGCGCCATATCGTTTGTTGTGTGTTCTCTGTAAATCTCCATGTCCCCTTCTCATTTCACTAATTCCCCTCCTCGACTGCCCTCCTCGACTCCTATCCTCGTGTCTTAGTCCCGCCCACAAGCGATGCGAGCGGAGGAGCCGCGGTTAGAGAAATGAGAACTCCTCTCCTCTGAGCGGTCATTTTAAAGAGACGGCAGGGCGGTGGGAAGTAGGGGTGCTGAGGGTGCTGCAGCACCCCCTGGTGGAGGACAGGGGATCTGCACTTCCACAAGATTAAATACAAATATAATACAAACTAATGAATGTGACAACATTCATAATTAAGTAAAGATAACACCCTTTTCACCCCGGTTACATTTTCCATTTGCCCTGTACCATGGGCGCTGTAAGTGATGAAAGTGTGGGATGTTGGCTTATCAGGCGCCCGCAGCTCACAGCCAGCGTGAGAGAGAGAGAGAGAGAGAGATAGATAGATAGAGAGAGGGGGTGCACCGGTACCGGCGGGGATTGTTGTTAACGGCTAACAAATATGAGAATAAACAATAACAACAATAATGTGGAGGGAGAGTTCTCTCCTGTCAGACTGAGAGACTCAGTGAGGTGTTTAAATATTTCCAAGGCACTCCTTTATAATTATTAGGATAAATAAAAACAGGTTTGAAATCATTCCAATGTATACTATAGGACAGTAAACCCAAAATATTGTTTAAAACTGGAGAGATTTAAAAATATGCATAAATAAATAAATGTTAACTGGTAAAATGAGATATAAATGGACCACAAAAATAAAACAAGTTAGCCTACATTTTTTTGTTATTGGCTATGGTAGGTTATTGGTTATGTTCACATATGTTATTTGATTATTAAAATGCAAACCGATATTTTTCATATGGGTATTTAGAGTTGTATCCCCTAGATCAGTCTCTAGTAATTGGGCGCTCAAAGTGCACCAGATTGAAGCATTTTACTTTAAAATGTTAAAAGAAATCTTCCCGGACGGGCACCCCCTGACCCCCCAAGAGGATGTGAAGTCCACCCCCCAATTAAAACATGTTCAGGCAATACTAAATACATTTGAAGTCTTTTTATATAAGCTGTCCACCATGTCAATACGTTTCTCTTTTCATAGTGTATTGGTCTTTTGTAGAGGTTTTTCATTGCCAGCTAAAATCTTGCCTAGGGCAGCAAATTGGTCAAAACCGGCCCTGGTGTCATCCCCACAGCACCCCCCATTTGAAACATGTTCCCACGGCTATGAGAGACGTCCATTAATGATGACAGGAGGCACAGCAGCCCTCTGTCTGATGGACAGATGTGTTCATGATGACTTATATATTTACTTTTGATTCATTGACAGTGTGGTATAATGAGACAATAACAGATGCGGACAAACACACACACACACACACACACACACACACACACACACACACACACACACACACACACACACACACACACACACACACACACACACACACACACACACACACACACACACACACACACACACACACACACACACACACACACACACACACACACACACACACACACACACACACACACACTGTACCACACACACATACAGCTCCTTAAGCATAATCAGGCTACAGCCGTTGTGTGTTTTATTATGTGAAGCACTACATGGTTTTTAGAAAAATATCGCCTCTTTGTTTGTAGATATCTACTAAACTAAAGCAAATAAAGAGAGTAGGCCTGTTATACTGAGTGATATATATTAAACACACTGTTCTGCTTTCTGCACGGACCTCACAGCTGTTCTCTCTAGTCTGTAAACATCACGTCGCGATGAAAGCAGTTAATAAAATAATATCTAGGGGATGCCTGCAGAGCTGTGATTGGCTGAGATAAGTCCGGCCGTGCATCACGACTCTTTGAAACATCTCTGTTCCCGGAAATGCATCTACGAAGGAGCCGTGGAGGAGCCATCAATGTATCCTCGGTTATAGCTCCTCCAGAGAGCCTCCTCGATGCTTGATGCTCGGTCCTTGATGTGCATTTAGAGAAATGAGATGTCCTTCAACATGGCGCGCTGAAATTCATTTCAGGGTTACTACCGGAGGACCGAGGAGTCGAGAGAGGTTTCTCAATACTCTAATTTCCCCTCCTCGACTCCTCGACTCCTCGGTCCTCCGGTTGTGACCCGGAAATGGATTTCAGTAAATTCACAGTAAATATTTATTCAGTATGATAACTGTCTAACAGAAGTTAAATCCATTTCTCACTTATTCTGACAATGTACTTAACCCCAAATAAAAGAACCCAATAAAAAGAGTTGTTCAATAATAGTGAAGTCACGTTGTAATAACAATAACTCATCTCTCTTGAGTTTTATTTTTCAGCTTTGACAGTGTCAAGTGTCCTTCTTGGGTTGCCGTCCGGAGTTCTCCAATATGGCGGACCATCTCGCACATGCGCACTGCAGATCGGGCAGAGCTGCAGATCGGGTAGTGACCTCTATGGTAGTGACAGTGACAATTGTCCCTACACTGGCTCGTTCGCGACCGACACATCGCTAATCTTCACGAAACAAGGAACGACCTGAAGGTAGTGATGGCGAGATGGAGCCTTATGAAGCTTTGCAGTAGTGATGGCGAGATGAAGCCTTATGAAGCTTTGAAGCTTTCCAGCCAATTGGTTCGCAAAAGGGTTCATCTCATGAGGCTTCATCATGGGCTTCATTTGAACACAAACCCCCTGTTGGTCAAAGTGTGTAAAACAGGCAGATTTGACATCTCAACAGTGTGCTCTATCTCAGTGATTCTTAACCATAGGGCCGCGGCCCACACTTGGGCCGCCAGCGCCCCCCAGAGGGCCACAAAAAACTTTCAGTTTTGCACCTGTGGGCCGCAAGGGCCGCGAGACTGCGTGCAGCTTTCGACCACGTGGTGGCGTTTTTTTTTTTGTCAATGTATCTTTATTACCACTCAGTTGTTAACAAGCGCCAATACACATAGATGAAGCGGCAAAAATTGAGAAGTTTTTAAAAAGAAAAAATGAAGACGAATGTCCTGCCAACCCCCCCCACCCAAAAGACAAAGTTTTTACGGAAATACAATCTCGACTTCATTAAATACGGTTTCGTAAATGGAGGAACAGAGGCAGTGCCAAAAGCCCAGTGTGTGGAGTGTGGGCTAATGCTGTCCAACGAAGCCCTCAAGCCCTCAAAACTACAGCGGCATCTAGAGACCAAGCACCCGAATCTCGTGGGAAAGCCGGTGGAATATTTTAAGAGGAAGGAAAGTGGGCTGCAGATGCAGAAAAGGTCTGTCGTGTCACTGACAAGCAACTCTAAATGTGCATTGAAAGCGAGCTACCTCGTAGCCAGACGTGTGGCACAGAGTAAGAAAGCATTCACCATAGCGGAGGAGTTGGTTCTGCCTGCCGCTGTTGATATGTGCCGTGAGATGGTCGGAGAGGCCGCTGCAAAAAAGCTGCTGACCATCCCACTCTCAAACGACACTGTGAGTCACCGTATCGCGGACATGGCATCAGACATACAGCATCAACTTATAGAAAGAATAAAAAGCAGCCCTTTTTTTTCTTTGCAATTAGACGAGTCCACGGATGTCACGAATGCTGCACTGCTGCTTTTTTTTGTTCGCTATCGCTGGGACAGTAGTTTGCACGAAGACATACTGTTTTGTGGAGAGCTACCAACACGAACTACGGCTCAGGAATGTTTCCGCTGCATGGATAACTACTTCACTGAGAACGGCCTGGACTGGCAGAACTGTGTCGGGGTGTGCAGTGACGGTGCAGCATCAATGACTGGCAGGCATCATGGTGTCATTAGACAGATCCTTGATCGTGCACCAGAAGCTAAATGGACACACTGTTTTCTCCACCGTGAAAGCCTTGCAGCAAAAAAGATGTCACCAGACCTCCACCAGGTGATGGATGTAAGTGTGAAAACCATAAACTTTATTAAAAACAATGCTGTGAACTCCAGATGTTTTGCTAAGCTTTGTGAGGACATAGAAGCAGATCATGTCCAACTGCTATATCACAGTGAAGTGAGATGGCTTTCCAGAGGACTGGTCCTCAATCGTTTGTTTGAACTGAGGAATGAGGTCTTCTCTTTTCTCAGTGAGAAAAAATCTAATCTTGTAGATTACTATGCTGACACAATGTTCACAGCAAAACTTGCCTACCTTTGTGACATTTGTTCACTACTGAACCAACTGAACACCTCACTTCAAGGAAGAAACAGCAACATATTTTGTGTTGCAGACAAAGTTGAAGCTTTCAAGAGGAAACTTGCTTTGTGGACCAAGAGGGCCCAGGAAAATAGGATGGACATGTTTCCACTTTTGTCTGACATTTTGGAAAACTCCCCTTAGGTGAAGATCAGCGACTCAGTCTCCCAGCACCTCTCACAACTGGCAGAGAAATTTGGTGACTACTTTCCTGAGGATCCCAGAGAGGGAAACATGTGGATTTTGGACCCATTTTCAGTGGATCCCACTGCAAATGATGTTGCTTTGCCCTCACACCTGGAATCCCAGCTTCTGGACGTTTCCACTGACAGCACTTTAAAGCTGCAGTGGGGCAAACTGGACCTGGGCTCATTCTGGGTTGCTGTCTCAAAGGAGTACCCATGTCTTGCACTGAGGACTGTGAAACTCCTTCTCCCATTCACAACTACGTACCTGTGTGAATCAGGATTCTCCATTGTGGCCACAACTAAGACCAAAGCCCGAAACAGACTCAGAGCAACACTGGAGTCTACTCTGAGAGTGAGCCTTTCTCCCATTCCACCCAGACTGGATCTGATTATGTCTCAGAAGCAGGCCCAAGTGTCTCATTAAGAGGTCAAGATAAAAAGGGAGTTGTATTATTGTTGTTATTGTTGTTCATTGTTGTTATTATTTGTGTCATTGTTCATTTGTTACAGATATAAAGATTATTCTGGTTCTGCCATGCAAAAATGGAGACTGCTGAAGCAATTTTCAAATAGCTTTGCAGATTATAAGGCTATAGTTTCATTTGCACTTTATTTCAATTTCATTTAGTTTATTTATTTAATTTAAAAATAGATTTATATTATTTGAATGCATTTATTTTATCACCCCCTTTTATTGATTGATTGATTATTTATATATATATATATATTTTTTTTATTAATTTAAAGTAAAATCCTAATATTGGTCTTTTTTATTATTATTTAAAAGCCTGACTTGATCCTTGACATTTTTTCTTGTCACAGCTTGATTTGGTCCAGGAATTATCAGCCTGTTCGGTGTCTTGATACAGTATGTGTAGGTTTACATACACATGTTTAATAAAAGTATTTGTGATGATCCCATTTTATCATGTCATTTTATTTGATAAGGTTTTTGCTTGTTAAACAGTTAGTGGATTTGGTTTATTATTGAATACAAATCAAACCGAGAATGAGGTCAATTAAACCTATACAGTGTTAATATTTAATGGGCCCCGGGCCACTTTGTACTATAAAAATTGGGCCTCAAGGTCAAAAAGGTTAAGAACCCCTGCTCTATCTCATACCGAGTTCCCAATGAGTAATGCCTTAGAATAACTCCAAACAACGAACATAAAATCATATTTTCATGTTAACAATATTGTTTTTATTCCAGTTTAATGATTGTCATTGAAAAGCCTTACGAGGCTGTTAAACATTGCAAAGAGGGATTTGTATTCCTTAATAATATTCGTAAACGTAACCATGTTGTAGCCTGAGAAAGGCTAAACCATATCAAAGAACACATTTAACTACATTATCTCATTTAGCTGTAACTTTTATAAACAACAAAAAAGACGTATTGTTCAGTCGTTGAACCAGGGACCCTGCGGTCGTGAGTCAACTGCTTTCCAGCTGAGCCACAGCACACACATTGAATCTCACTGAAAACACTGCACGATATTCATTCATTCATGTTTTTATTCCTACATTTATTTGTGCTTGTATCCAGTGGTATAGTGGGCGTTGGACGCGGGGGTATGCCGTACCCCCACTTATTTGGAGCATGATCTTTTTTTTAATAAATATAAAATCATTGCCAGTGTTATCAGTTGCAAGTGTGTATTTGTTGTAATAATGACACACACATAATACATTTCACAGTAATTATAATAAAAAATAAAAACGATTTCCTTAAAAAAATGATGATTCCTCATCACGCTCGTGATCCCGCAGCGAGCTGGGGGTGTGTCAGTGATTAGGCGGGAGCTCTTTCCCTCAAGAACTCTAACGACGACTCGAGAAAGCTCTACAATGGCCGGCAAACATTCTATACTTGACTTATTTTCTAAAAAGAATATCATTCACAAAAAGAAAGAGGCTAGCGGCACCAAAGCTACAAGTGAAGCTGCTACTAGTACATCATCAGAAGAGCCGCCTAAAGATGTGGATAATGCTAGCACTAACGTCAACGTTAGCTATGCTAGCAACGTTCAAGCTCACCGCTCCCAGAGGTATGGACGGAGGAGATGTTGCGGAGGAAACAAGAGGCATACCCGTGGATAGACTGCAAAGCTGGGAAACTGGGCTGCAAAGTTTGTTCATCCATTTCGGATTTATCAGTCTTCAAAACGCAAGGGGTGTGTGTGTGTGTGTGTGTGTGTGTGTGTGTGTGTGTGTGTGTGTGTGTGTGTGTGTGTTATGGTGGCCATCCGTCCGGTTTTAGGTCGGACAGTCCGGTTTTCAATGTCTGTGTCCGTCTGCCGGCGCAGCCTTGAGCCGGACGCTCATTTGTCCTCCTTTTGAGGTGATCCCCATTTTATACTTTTAGGGTATAAAAAAAAAATAGACAATTATACAAAGAAATACAAAAAATAAGTTATGTGTAAGTATATATCCCTGTAAGACTTGTGGTCTTACAAATTATTGGCTGAATGTGATGTCAAATAAATATCTTGTATTTCATTGGTTAATAAACGTAAACAATTAGCCATGTGCTTCTTGACGTCACGTTCACGGCATGGCACTGTGGCACAGAGTGACGTTAGCGCTAGCAGACTAGCTCATGAGCCAACTCCGCCTAGTTAGCGGTAGGTTAAACCGCAGAAATGCCGAAACGAAAGACTTCATTTAATCCTGAATGGTCGAAAGAGCATGGATTCCTCACAAAAAGCCGAAAGGACGACTTCCATGCTTTTTGCACGTTGTGTCGTTGCGATGTGGAGGTAAGTAGCAAAGGAAAAGGTGCTGTCGACAGACATGCTAACACAGATAAGCACAAAAGCAACGATCAAAGCGCAGGTGCCTCTTCACTTTTATCGTTTTTCCGTGAAGCTTCATCGCCTCAAGATGACAAAATCTCCGCAGCAGAACTTTGTAAAGTTTATCATGCCGTCAAGCATCACCAGTCATACAGGAGTGTAGACTGTGGAATAAAAGTTGATCGCACAATCTACAACGACTCATCAATAGCAAAAGGGATGACCTGTGGAAAAACAAAAGCCAAAGCTTTGTGCGAAAATATCCTAGCACCCTACTCTGTCCAGACGCATGTGGATTACATAAAAGAAAATGAACTGCATTATTCAGTGGCAAGTGATGCTGTTAGAATATGACATAGATATATGTATATTGTATATGACTTATATTATTACTGTGCACCACATTGTCTATGTAAGTAGCTGCGACTACTAACTGTGTTCATTGGTTAGCTGCTGTACCACATGATTGATGATGTCACTACCTAGGGTATAAGACCGTTGGAAGTCACGCCCCTTCTCTGTCTGTCCTCAAGCCTCTTGAGATGTGTGCCTAAAATAAATAACGCCGTGATGAATGGCTAAACTTGAACGACTGAGATTATTCACCTTTCTGCTGCAGGAGACAAAAGGTTTAAGTCTAAATCTGCTAACAGATGCATCAAACAAAGGTACGATCAAGTGTTTCCCCATTGTACTGAGATATTTTCACTTTGAGGAGGGCGTGCAACATGCACTGTTGGATTTTTACAGTGATAGCAACGAAAAGTCGGAAGCTATAACAAATCAGCTGCTATCTAAACTGGAGATGTCTGGACTAGATGTGAAAAAAATGTCAGCATATGCAGCAGACAACGCCAGCGTTAACTATGGAAAACACAACAGTGTTTATCAGAAACTGAAACAGGCTCAAAAAGACGTGCTCGCTGCAAACTGTTTAGCCCATATTCTGCACAATGCAACAAGATATGCAGCAAGCAACTTGGATATTGACATTGAAAATGTTGTGCTTAAGGTGTATAGCCATTTTAGCATCTCAGCTAACAGAACGGCGCAGTTGAAGGAATTCTGCGAGTTTGTGGAAGTGGAGGAATGCAATCTGCTGCGGCACGTTGTCACGCGATGGTTGTCTCTGCTGCCATCTATTGACAGAATCCTGAAGTGTTGGAGACCCCTGACCAGCTACTTTCAGAGTCTAGGTGAGGAGGAATGCTCCAAGATTTTGTGGAAATGCTTTGGAGAGGATGGCAACGAAGTATCTGAGATGTATTTTCTCTTCCTCAGTCACATTCTGAAAGTGTTTTCAGACTGCATTGAAGCACTCGAGGCCAAATCATTCAGCATAACCTCTGTGTTTAAGGTAATGACTGAACTGAAAGGGAAACTTGAGAGAAGGTTAAAGGACACATTTTTTGGCTTTGCTGTGAACAACAAACTCAAGCAGCTAACCCCTGATCTGGCTAAGAAATGTGAGGCTGATTTTCTTGTTTTCTATGAAAGAGCCAAGAAATACGTGAGTGAAAGGTATGACTTCTCTGAGAACAGCTTTCATAGTAAAGTGTCAAAGCTTGGCCTCACAACTGCTGTGTCCTATGGAGAATACAGTGATGCAGTCCAAGCCTGCAGCCTGAAAGACATTGACATGGATGGACTCTATGAGGAATATGGCATGGTGGAAGCTATTCTCAGCTCTTCAGAAATGGAAGGATGCCACAGTGAGGAGCGGTATCTGAAACTGTTTTCCAAAGCAGAAGTCCCACTTGTGAATCTGAGGAAGATCAGCGCCTACATCTTCTCCATCCCATGTAGCAATGCACATACAAGAACGTGTGTTCTCAATGATGACCTCAGCATGGAGAAATGAGAGAAATCGTCTGGATGTGGACAGTGTCAAGGCAGAGCTGCAAATTTGTGTCAACTTCACATTTGAGTGCACAGACATGTACCAGAGACTCCTTACAAACAAAAAACTCTTGGAAGCAGCCAGGAAAGGGCAAAAGTATCGTAAATAGACATTCAACTTGTGGTTAGTACACTAGAGTCTTATTGTGTTTTGAGTGTGAAGGATTCAGTGAAGCCAGGATAAAAACTAAAAGATAATCCCAAAGTGTCCTCCTTTTTGGTGTTATGGAAATGGCCACTGTGTGTGTGTGTGTGTGTGTGTGTGTGTGTGTGTGTGTGTGTGTGTGTGTGTGTGTGTGTGTGTGTGTGTGTGTGTGTGTGTGTGTGTGTGTGTGTGTGTGTGTGTGTGTGTGTGTGTGTGTGTGTGTGTGTGTGTGTGTGAGAAGCAGCGCTGTCTGCTTATTTGCAATGTAGGCTAGGCCTAATCAGAATAATTTCAAGTCCAGATTCAATGTTGTTTGCATAAGTAGGCTATATTTTTCGTTTCGTTTATTTAATAAGTTAATTTCAGGACAACTTTGGGAATTGTGTTTGTTTGTTATGAGTTTTAAATAGATTTTGAAAGTGGAGAGAGATTTTGTCAGTTCAGACAACGACTGAAAATAAGATCCTCATTCTCCACAGAACACAAAGCATTTTTAAGGCACCACATGGCCTCAACTTCTCCCACATTTTTGTTAAGCAAAAGTAACCGTAGTCCGCTTTCAGTCTTGCTTTAACCATCCGCTTGAAAATCGAAACTGCATCGGTATCCAATGATTCTGCAACTGTATTCCTCCTGCTGAGGTAAATGGCCGTTTTAGCCTGCCCCAACAAAAAATTCAAAAGCTGACTTTTGCACTTTTGCTTCTGATTGTACCGACAACCCAAAATGAACATTGTCTTAGAAAAAACCACATTAAACAAAATCAACATCTGAGTGAGTAACTGAAAAAGACAAAGGAGTCGACCACATTCCGTAAAGCAATGAAAAATGGTTTCCCTCTGTTCACAGAAAGGACAGGCGTCAGACACTGTAGGGTTGATCACTGAAACAAACGCATTGACAGCTACAGCGTGGAGAACCCTCCACTGGAGGTCCCCACCCCTCTTAGTCAGCGGAGGCTTGTAGAGCGCTCTCCACTCAGGCCTCTGAGCCTCAGTCAGGCCCAGGTTGGCTCTCCACCGGGTGTCCACTCGCTCCTGGAGTCTGCTCTGATTCAGCACCTTTGTCACCAAATAATAAAATGTTTTGTTGGACATGGTGCTAAACTTCAAATCAGTAACATTGTCCAACTTTAACAAAAAACCCTCACAACTGAGATCAGGAAAACATCGCATCTCTGGAAAAGAGTCATTGTCATTTGGAGACTTCAGTCCGTTACAGTGAGCAGCGATCAGCGCCAGCTCTGATTGGCTGAGCTGCTGTTTCCAGCTCTGCAGCAGGAGGCTGACCACCCGGACTGACCTGAGGCTCAGACGTGAGGCCAGGCCTGCAGCGTTGTCCAGACGGGGGCCACACACCTCCACAACCTGGCCCAGCGTGAGGATCCTCTCCTCACAGAGTCTCTGTTGTAGAGAAGGCCCTACTCCACACACAAACCGAGATCCACGGACCACCGGCTCTCTGAGGAGCCAGAACAGTGAGCCACAGCACTCTGCTCTCTCTTTTTTGAGTAGTCCCCACACCTTGAAGAGACCTCCATAGAAACCCGAGAGATTGTTCAGGCGTAATCCTTTCAGGTCCATCAGGAACAGCGACTCAGCCAGACCCAGCCCACCACAGCGTTCCAATAAGGCCCGAGCTACGGGTCTCCAGACCAGGTCAGCAGGTCCAGTCAGGAACCTCTGGACGAACCAGAGCCTGAAAGCAGCCCCTCTGCTTGCCAGGTGAACCAGGCCATGTCCCCCCTCGTCCTTTGGCAGGATCAGGACGCTCTGAGGGACCCAGTGCATGCGGTCCCAGAAGAAGTCCACCATGAGAGCCTGCACCCTGGACAGCAGGTTTACGGGTGGGTCGGTGCATGCCAGCCGGTGAGCCGGCATGGAGGAAACAAGGTTGTTTAAAATAAGGATACGCCCTTTAAAAGAAAGTTTGGGAAGGATCCATTTCCACTTCTTTAACCGGCCTTCCACTTTCTCTATAAGCCCGTCCCAGTTTTTCAAACAAAACGTGTCATCACCAAGATAAATACCCAGGTACTTTACCCCTGCCCTTTTCCAACCAAGGCCCCCAGGTAACAACAAGCTGTCAATACTGCCCTCTCCTACTGCTAAGGCCCCACTTTTCCCCCAGTTGATCAATACTGCCCTTTCCTACTGCTAAGGCCTCACTTTTCCCCCAGTTGATCAATACTGCCCTCTCCTACTGCTAAGGCCTCACTTTTCCCCCAGTTGATCAATACTGCCCTCTCCTACTGCTAAGGCCTCACTTTTCCCCCAGTTAACTCGAGCAGATTCAGTTAAAACATTGATGTCATCTTGTTTTTTAACAAAGACCATTATGTCATCCGCATACGCAGACAATTTAAAAGCCAGGAAAAGAGAAACCCTGTAACTTTGACCCGGTGTAAAAAGGGCTCTATGGCCAGGGAGTAGAGCATCCTGGACAAAGAGCAGCCCTGTCGGTCTCCTCTCTGAGCTTCAAAAGGAGCACACAAACTACCGTTTATCTTCAGTACACTCTCAATGTCCCTGTACAAGACCTGGATCTTGACTATGAGACCAGAGCTGAACCCAAAAGCTTCCAGCGTCTGCCACAAGTACTGTTGTTCAACTCGGTCAAAAGCCTTTTCTTGGTCTAGAGAAATCAGACCAAGCTCACAGCCCAATGAACCGGAGAGGTCCAAAACATCTGGAATCAGAGTCACGTTGTCAGTTATCAACCTGCCGGGTACACAGTATGTCTGGTCTACGTGAATGACATGCTCCATCACTTTCCTCAGCCTCGTCGCTAACACTTTGGAAAGCAGCTTGTAGTCGGTACAGAGTAGAGACACAGGACGCCAGTTCTTAATCTCCTGCAGGTCTCCTTTCTTAGGGAGGAGAGTGAGCACAGCTCTCCTGCAACTCAGAGGCAACCTCCCGTTACTTAGACTGTCTCTGAGCACACTCAGCAGGTCGTCACGTATAACCGGCCAGAGAGCCTTATAGAAGTCTGCAGGCAGGCCGTCTATGCCAGGAGCCTTCCCACTCTGCATGCTCTGCTGGGCCTCCTGCAGCTCCTGGGCAGAGAGCTCCACCTCCAGCTCAGCATGGTCCTCCTCAGGGACGTTAGGAAGGCCCTCATAGAACGACTGCGCCACCTCTGGCTCGGCCTGGAGCTGTTCTGTAGAGCTCTTTGTAGAACTCCACAGCACACTGACGAATGTCGGCGGACTCCTGAAGCAGCTGCCCAGAATTGGATGGCAGGGAGTGCATCAGCCTCCTCTGACCATTCTTACGCTCTAGACCAGGGGTGTCAAAGTCAAGGCCCGCGGGCCAGATCCGGCCCGCGAATGAATTATCTTGGCCCCCGGGATGATATTTGATTAGTATTAGAACCGGCCCGCAGGCCACAGCCGCCTGCTTGTGTTTTGCACGCACCAAGACTACATTTCCCACAATGCAACGGTAGCCCGCGAACTCACTGCAGCGCCGCAAGTGGGCCTCGGCTTCGTTAGTCATCAGCATTCAGGGCAGATGTCAACTTTCAGCAACCCCGCTCCCCAATAATGGCTAAACGGAAGGTGGACGGTGAGAACAGGGGGTTTAAAGCCAGGTGGGAGGCAGAGTACATGTTCACGGAGGTAAAAGGCAAAGCTGTGTGTCTTCTGTGTGGAGAAAGTGTGGCCGTAATGAAAGAATATAATCTAAGAAGGCACCATGAAACGTCTAAGAAACACAAAGACAAAGACAAGAATATGGACATGGAACAAAGGCTACAGAAGGTGGAAGAATTAAAACGAGGTCTTAAGTCCCGGCAGGCTCTGTTCACAAAAGCCAAATCACAAAGCGAGGCTGCTGTCAAGGCTAGTTTTATTGTGGCAGAAGAAGTTGCAAAATCAGCCCGGCCCTTTACAGAGGGAGAGTTTATCAAAAACTGTATGCTTAAAGTTTGTGACACGGTGTGCCCAGACAAAAGGCAGCTATTTTCAAACGTGAGCCTGAGCAGAAACACCGTTGCTGAACGTGTAGACCAGCTTTCCACCAATCTAAAAGAACAGCTTGTGGAAAAGGGAAAAGATTTCATCGCATATTCACTTGCTGCGGATGAGAGCACCGACACAAGTGACATTGCCCAGCTGTCAATTTTCATTCGTGGAGTTGACTCCAGCCTGGGCATAACAGAAGAGTTTTTGGCATTACGTCCTATGCATGGCACAACTACAGGACAAGATCTGTATGAAGAGGTATCCAGATGTGTAAATGAGATGGGGCTGCCTTGGGGAAAACTCGTGGGATTGACAACAGACGGAGCACCCGCGATGTGTGGACATAGGAGTGGATTGGTGGCAAGAATACGTGAGAGGATGCGGGACGAAAACGTCACAGGTGAGCTGACAGCTTATCACTGCGTAATACACCAGGAGTCGTTATGTGGCAAAGCCTTGAAAATGGATCATGTAATGAGCATCATAACGCGTGCAGTTAACTTCATTAGGGCCAAAGGTTTAAATCACCGCCAGTTCAAGGCATTGCTGGGCGAGTTAGATACAGAGTATGGTGACTTGCCCTATCACACGGCTGTGCGATGGCTAAGCCAAGGAAAAGTGCTGCAAAGATGTTTCGAGCTGCATGAGGAGATCTGTCTGTTCATGGAAAGCAAAGGGAAAGACACAACAGAGCTCCGAGATGAAACATTTATGTGTGAAATGGCGTTTCTGTGCGACATCACAAGCCATCTGAATGCGATGAACCTGCAGCTGCAGGGACGGGGGCGTGTCATCTCTGATATGTACAGTACAGTGAAGGCGTTTAAAACCAAGCTGATCCTGTGGGAGACACAGATGCGGAAAGAAAACTTGAGCCACTTTCCCAGCTGCCAGACAATGAAAGAGAAGCTCTCTACCGCTGTGTTCCCGAGTGCACAGTTTGCTGATAAACTCAACATACTTGCCGCCGACTTCCGACGCCGATTTGCTGACTTTGAAGCTCAAAAAAGCAGGTTTGAACTGCTCGCCAATCCTTTTGGAGTTGACGTGGAAAGCGCACCAACAAACCTGCAAATGGAGTTGATTGAGCTCCAGTGCAATGACACACTGAGGGAAAAATATGAGAGAGTGGGTGCTGCTGAGTTTGCACGTTTCATCCCCGACACATTGCCTCAGCTGCGCATCCAAGCTGCTCAGACGCTCTCTATGTTTGGCAGCACATACCTGTGTGAACAAATGTTCTCTTTGATGAAGCTAAACAAAACATCACACAGGAGCCGTCTTACTGATACACACCTTGAGTCAATCCTGAGGATTTCCTCAGCTCAGAGCCTGACCCCGAACATTGATGAACTTGTACAAAAGATGGGACACCACCAAGTATCAGGCTCAGCCTCAGACAAGTGAGCATCACAGAGCATTAACTTATTTTTAGTTTTTAATTCAGTTAAATTTTTATTTATTTTTATTTTTTGTTTCTACAAGACATGATTTTTCTTTGAAAGAAGTATTGTTTTGTCTGTGTGCCATAGATTTTTGTATTTTATTTATTTATATTTATTTTTCAGTTAATGGATTGCAGATAAGAGCCATGAGAAAGAATACAACTGATTTTATTTTTATTTTTTTATTTTCTCATTTTACTATTTGAAAGCATGGGAGCAGCACAATATTGCATTTTCAGTTTATAATGCATGCAATTTCATTTATGCATTTATCTCGATATTAAGGAGCATATTTTATTTTTGAAGGACATTAACTTTTTTGCTGTTTGCCTGTTGAAAATGTTTTCCCTTTAAATAAATGACAGAGCCATAAGAAAATATTGCTTCATTCATTTAATCATTAAATAATATACGATGCACTGTGTTAGGTCTTGGTTCAATAGGTTATGTGCAATCATTTTAATATGTTTTAATAAAAATTGAACCAGTCCGGCCCTCGGCTTGTAGCAAATTTGTTTTTTTGGCCCTCTGATGCATTTGACTTTGACACCCCTGCTCTAGACCAAAGAAAAAGTGAGAGGGAGCATCCATTTTCACGATGTTCTGAAACCGGGATCTGACCAGAGCAGCCTGAGCAGAAAACCCCAGCAGGTCAGACAGAGCTGAGCTTTTACTTTTGAAAACTTCAACATGTTCTCGCTCTCCTGTGGAGTCTGCCAATCCCTGCAGCTCCACCACTTCTCTCTCCAAAGCTCTCAGAGATCTAGCCATGTCCTTTGTGACATTGAAAGTGTACTGTTGGCAAAGCTGCTTGATCTTCACTTTACCTACATCCCACCACTGCTGAAGAGAATTGTACTCACTCTTAGATAAACGGTAGTTTTCCCAAAATAATTTAAAAACATTTTTAAAATGGTTGTCGGCCAACAGAGAAGCATTAAAATGCCAATACGCACTATTACACTTAACATGATTAATAAAAAGTGAGACTTGTACGAGGGAATGGTCAGAGACTCCCACTGGACTGATGGAGCAGCTTCTGGTTACATTAATGTGATGATTAAAAACATAGACACGATCCAGCCTAGCTGGAGACAACAGGTTATCCCTAGAGTGCACCCACGTGTCCTGCCGCTGGCCCGGGTGGAAGTGCCTCCAAACATCACACAGCTCAAAGCTTTCTGTCAATCTTATTAAGGCACTCTTCGAGGCAGCATGCGGTTCCTGGTGGTTCCGATCCAGCACAGGGTTCTCTGTACAGTTGAAGTCACAGGTGCTAAGAGTGTGTTTCAGTTTCTCAAAAAACAAAAGCCTCTCTATGGGAGCATAAATATTTATAAAACATATTTTAACTTTTTCAAATTCAGCATTTATTTTGAGCAAGTGTCCTGGGATGACCTCATCGACCGTACAGGAGAAGGGTGTAAAGCCCCTCGCAAAGAGAATGGCAACCCCTCCACTATTGCTGCGCTTATGGCTGAAGAAGCCCTCCCCCCCATTCCCTCCTCCAGTCACTCTCGTTCTCAGCAGTACTGTGAGTTTCCTGGAGAAACGTCACATTTAAACTCTTGTTTCCTAATAAAGTAAAAAAAATTGCTCTCTTAGCATCCCCTCGAGCACCGTTAATGTTTAAAGAGCCCATCTTTATGTCACTCATAATGAAGTTATAGTTGCATCCTAACAAAATCAAAAACCTGGCTGAAGAAAAAAATAAAATAAAACCAAGATGTACTTAATCATCTTTCTTTGCAGTTTCCTCTCTGATCCTCTGAAGTATCTTCTTTAACCGAGCCTTCTCTGGGCCGCTGAAGAAAGGTTTCCTAAGGCTTCTTTGAGCCGCATGAGAACCCTGGCAGAATTGTGAAAGATCTGCAAATCAGTAAAAAAATCATCTAACTTCACTCACTATCTGCTTTCTGTGTGACCTGAGTGTCTGTGTGTGTGATACTGTGTGTACCGGCTGCCTGTGTGCTTCCCACGCGTGAAACCGTTGGCTCTGCCACGGACCGACTGACCCGCGGTTCCACCACCGGCGTTTCCGCCGTGGACAAAGCAACCGGCAGCGGCTCCGCAGCGGGCGCGGACCCCAGCACCGGCCGCCCGGCCGTGGACAAAAGGACCTGCAGCGGCTCAGCCGCGGGTGCGGACCCCAGCACCGGCGGCCCGGCCGTGGACAAGGCAACCGGTAGCGGCTCCGCCGCGGGCATCGTCGGGCCGGCTGCGAGCGCGGACACCACGGGCGCGTCACCCGCCCTCTCCGGGCACGCGCGGATCAGGTGTTCTGCCGCTCCACAACCATAACATCTCAAAATGTCAGACGTAACATGGACAGTATACACAAAATGATCAATTTTAAATTTGAGAGTCAGATTAAGTTCCCTTTCATCCTTCTTCAGGACCATAACACCTGTCTCCTAAAAGACACAACGTGCTTGAGGTGCGGGGATTTACAGCCCAGGGGGATCAACTTAATGGGAGACGCAAGCTGCCCGTGTCGAGCCAGCTCTCTCTCCAACAACTCGTTTTTCAGAAACGGGGGTACATTAGAGATGATTAGTTTTTTAGCTGGAGTGACAAGGGGTAGCACGGGTAACAGCGTCCCTTTAATCACTCGCCCGCTCTCCACCAGCTGGTTAGCTTTCTCCGTGCAGTCTAAAAAAATAACCACTGCACTGTTCATGCGGGAGGCAGATTTAACTCTGCTATATCCCACCACAGCCCCCACAGCCAGACCACACTCCTCCACCGACACACCGACAGGTGGAGAGAGCTTGATGGCGTGTTGGCGAGTCAGCTTCTCTAAACCAGCGCAGCTGCCACGGAACGCCATGCCGGGCGGCGTGACTGCAGCTGCAGCCGCTAGACAAACAATTAGACAAACAATTCACCAGTGCAACCAAAAAACACCAAAGTCGGTGAAATGATGCACAAAGACATAAACTATCACCCAGAGAAAAGTGAATTGTTAACAATGGTTTGAAAAGTTGTAAACTTTAAACGATCGCTCTCCGCTATACTCACCGGTCCACTCACAATCAGAGAGAGGGAGAGAGAGAAGCAGTGCTGTCTGCTTAGTTGCAATACTGTAGTTTATGCAATTTAGGCCTATAAATTGTTTATGTAATTTATATGCCAGTGTGTCCATGGTGTTGAGTCTGTGTGTGTGTTGAGCGCAGCCTGCTTTTTGCAGTAGGCTACAGTAACTAGGATTAAGCATACCGGTAGTTTCTGTGGACCTGTCTGCCCGTTTTGTGAGTGCAATGGGCGCGTGCGCACTTGTGTGGCATTGTTTGGGATGACCTAATTAAAATAGCGTACCCCCAGTAAACAAATCCCCACTACACCACTGCTTGTATCTATTTATACTTATGACATGTTCCGACCTCTATATAAGTGAGGGTCTGAGCTCTCTTAATTCCATCGTGTCACCGGGTCCGGGTACAGGAGGGGTAATATGGTTCTTATTTTACATCCATGGGTATTATGAGCGTTGTGGTTCAACGGTTCAATCGATCTGAATGGCTTCCTGAAGCAGTCACGTGGTATCGACAGGCAGCGAGGCTTCGTTTGTCATCAATGACGTCACTTGCCCAAAACGATACAAGCCTCGATACATGCTTCACAAAAAGCTTCGGGGATTACTCGACACACGCTCCGAAGCCTCGGCGCAATACGTAACATCACTACCTGGAGGCTTTTGGACAAACCTGTAAGTAGATGTTTATGATTTAAGGTACATTTCATTAATATAAATGTTGATGGTATATGTGTTTAAAAGCCGGATAAAACCCTTTTGAAACATCTGCTCTGTTTGATCAAGGTATTAAACTCCAAACTAAAGAATAAAGCGGATAAGTGTAAAGGACATAGGCCTACAGGTAGAAATATATAGCTAAAGAAATATAGGAAGGTAAAAAAGTTTAAATAAAAAGCTATTATGTGCAAGAGTACATGCACATGATGCTGAATTAAAATACTGAATGCGTAGTAAGTTGATATCATACTCTGCTCTAATGGATCAGTCCAACACCCTTATAAATCTAATCTAAAGTGTCCCAACGAGTTTTATTTGAAAAAAAGCGTTTCCATGGTACATTCAAGGACCCTGCGTTAGTTTAATACGCTTCCACATGTGACTACTTGTTATGATTAATACATCCATTATAATAATACTTTTGAATGTGAGAGAGATAACTGACACCACCCAACCTGCTGTATCCCATCAGTGGGAGGGTTGGGGTTTTATTTTGAAGGTTGTTTCCGTAATGGCGAAGTGCGCAGCTGATAAAAACAGATCTTGTACTTGAGTAAAACTAGTAGTACTCAGATCTTGTACTTGAGTAAAACTAGAAGTACTCAGATCTTGTACTTGAGTAAAACTAGAAGTACTCAGATCTTGTACTTGAGTAAAACTAGAAGTACTCAGATCTTGTACTTGGATCATTCCAGAATTGGAGGACAATTTAGACACCAACATTTTTGAAAAATGAACCTTTTATTTTATTATTTTTTGTTATGTATTTAGGGAAAACAGATAATACACCATCAAAAAAAAGTGATTTGCCCAGCTAATGCATCAAATGTATATTTTCCAATGAAGAATCAACCCTGTTACTCTAATTATAGTAACAGGGTTGCAAATCAATGCTAATTTGAGCTTTTACCTCAGGAATGAATGCTAGCTGCACAATGTAATGCTATCGTCAAGGAATGGACACTTATATATATTTAACTAAAGAAAGATACATTTGAAATTAATTTGTGTTAGTCTCATAATGTGAGTAACAGGGTTGCGTTTGTATGAGTGCCACACTCCTTCAAGAGTGACAAGATTGGAAATATATTACAAATAAAAGAGAGGACTTAGTTTTGGTCTACCCGTGGCACTAGCACATGGCTTGCTGATGTCCTTTCCACTGTGCCATGTGACAGTTTGTTCACTTCCTCTGCCAAGCTAAAAAGGTTTCGGTAACAGAGTTGCACGCATGTTGAGGAAAACACCTTCTGTGCAAAATTACTGTTATTTCAAATATGTTTATGACTTAACAAATTGATTTTACCATTCCAAGAGACATATATCAATAGAGTAATACCAAAATAAGTAAATAAAAAACCCTATTTTAAATGTTATAATTGACATGCAAGTTGGTCACCAAGAGGCGGGGACAAGAGAAAAATGCCATTTTAGGGGATGTTCGAGAGCTATTTGATATTTTAAATAATATTTCGAAACCACTTTTTCTACAACTTTATATACATTTTGTCTCAAGACAAGTATATTTAACACAACAAGTGCATCTTTTAGCTTTTAGGGCATGGACTATTAGATTTATTATATGGGGGACATGAAATGTCCTCCAATTCTGGAATTACCCTTTGAGTAAAAGTAGAAGTACTCAGATTTTGTACTTGAGTAGAAGTACCAGAGTGTAGGAATACTCTGTTACAGTAAAAGTCCTGCATTCAAAATGTTCCTCAAGTAAAAGTAGAAAAATATTCTCATCAAAATATAGTGAAAGACAGTAAAAGTAGTCATTGTGCAGATTGGTCCATTTCAGAATAATAGATATGATATGTTTTATAATGATTGATCATGAAAGTGTTCTCAAAGCTGGTAAAGGTGCAGCTAGTTTGAATGACTTTGTATACTGCAGGGTAGCTTGTGGATTTACTCCAGGTGGAACTAGAGTCTAAGAACTTGAGTAAATGTACTTAGTTACTTCACACCTCTGCTGCAAAGTGACTTCCTGCCTCTCTCCTAATGATCACGTTACACTTGTTATCAGCATTTCCTCCAGCAGGGAGCAGCAACAGACCATTCAAACTCTACAGATTCACCAAACGTCTGCTCAGGTGGAGCTGTATTAAAATACTGAATGCATAATAAGTTTATTTATTTGCAGAATAGATTAAACTAACGAAAAGGATGATATCATACTCTGCTCTAGTGGATCCAAAACTCTTTTCAATCTAAAGTGTCCAACAACTAGTCTTATTTAAAGGAACAAAAACTGTTTACATGGTGCATTCAAGGACCCTGTGTTAGTTTAAAATGCTTCCACCTGTGACTACTTGTTATGATTATTTTGCCCAAAAGATGCATTCAGGTTCAGCAGGATCACAGGGTGGAGGGCTTTAAACTGAAATACATCTGTTAGAAAAATATCACTCGACACCAGGTTGAGAATCAATGATCAGGTTCTAATTTATTCTTGCAAGAAGGAGCAGAGTTAAATCACATACAAAGGATATGGGTTAACTCACACACATGAGGTATGTTGCTCAACGGAGCAGCAAAAAACATCAGGCTAATATAGTCCAAAACACGGAGATAACAACAAAGTCGTAAATCGAGGTTTGGGGGGGGGGCTTGGGGGACCTCTGTGTCGCCTGTCAGGAACTTACATGATGCCGTTTAGACAATATAATAATAAAGGGCGGTGCCGGCTGTCAGCGAACCGATCCGGCCTTTCTGCGCGACTATCACTCAAATGCGGGCCATAGTCTCAATGTGTGGGACGCGGGACAAATAATAAAAATGCTGTGTGTGCAGTCCCGCACAGTGCGGGACACCTGGTCACCCTACACACAAAGTTCTGCCCATCACACACAAACACTTCAAATCAAGTTGCATAAATGCTTGAGCTACGTTTTTATTATAATTACTGTGAAATCTGCCTATTATGTTTTCGTCATTATTACAACAAACACACACTTGCAACTGATAACACTGGCAATGATTTTAGATGTATTAGACTATTAAAAAAAGAAATCATGCTTCAAATAAGTGGGGGTACGGCGCACCCCTGCGTCCAACGCCCACTACACCACTGACTGCAACTACAAAAAGCTAAGGTTTGTTTTCTCATCAGGAAATGCAGACCGGCTCAAACAAAAGATTTTTAAATCATCATCCTCACGATCATTTAATGTATCATATGTTCGCCGAATTGACATGAAAGCACTAATAAATGTAGTTTCATCCACTTGAGTTTACAAATATAATCGATTTGTTTTTATATCACATCCGACGGGAGGAAATTCAGCAGCTCTCACTACCGATTTTTAATCCTAATTTAATCATCATCTTCACCACGATCATTTATGTTTATGTTCGCCGAATTGACATGAAAGCACTGACAAATATGAATATACTGTAGTCAACTTCATTAAAACGTTATTAACGTGCCTAAACTCAGTAATTCACCATTTCTACGCATGACAACACACTTTGTCCGTGTTTGGCTCTCTCGCCGCACAGTGAAGCGTTCCCGCGTTCCCGCATTGACGTCACTTCCGGCTTCCCCCAAAACTTCAAAATGAGTCGAAGGAATTTTCCCGCGATGTTCGAAATTATTGATATTTATCGGAACGGTGTAGCACCTTCTTTTTTAAACTGAAGGTTCGAGATGACTAGTAGTCCAATATTTCATTGCACAACAGTTGTTGGGAGGCTGTCACAGGCTCTTTAAAACAACTCAAAGATAGGAGAAAACAGTATTTCTCCGACAACATCCATTATTATAATATTTTTTAATGTGAGAGAAATAACTGACACCATCCAACCTGGTGTATCCCATCAGTGGGACTTTTATTTGAAGGTGCGAAATCGAAAGTTAATATCTGATTTATGCAACAGTCCGCATGAAACCTGAGACTTTGGGTAAAATAGCCACAAGGAAAGGACACCACTTGATGTATTAGTTTGGTGTTTGTTTGTCTTTGTGGGTGTGTGTCTGTCTCCCCGGCTGGGCGTGACCTATTTTCAAACTCAAACGGACTGAATTCGTTATCTAAAAAGTCTTCCGTTCAAACGCATTCGGCTCATTTAACGTGTCCGTTCACACGAGACCATTGGAGACGCTGTAGTACATATGCAGGGCCTGTAAGTGGGGCTGTACTCTCGCCACAAAATACACCAAAAGCAGCGAAGAAGATCCCCGAGCATGGTTGCCATGGTTGCCCTTCTGTTAATGCCCGCGTGGATTTAGCAACATGTAGTTCATGTAATTCTCCTTGTCCACTTGTTGCTGATGGTTGTGGTAGAGGAGCTGTGGATGTAGGACTAATATCTGTAGCATGGTCAGTAGCTACTGACCATGCTACAGCAGTGAGCAGCAGAGGGGCTATGGCTTCATCGTTATCAGGAAATGATTGTATAGGACGTACACACTGAGCCGTTTGCCTACAAGAGCGTTCCGTCCGCAGATCTATCCACCTTGGGACCCGTTATCGTTTGCGGGATCCGTTTCCGCGGTTCCTTTACGGCCTTGTGTGAACGAACGGGCTATACGAAAGAGAAAAGTAGCAGATACAACCCGTTTCGTTCTCGTGTAAACACCGCCTAAGTGAGACTCTTGTGTGTGTTTTTGCACCTGACTAATTATTTGTGTTCAACGTGTAAGAAGTAGAAAGTACAGGTATTTGTGTTCAACATGTAAGAAGTAGAAAGTACAGGTATTTGAGTTCAACATGTAAGAAGTAGAAAGTACAGGTATTTGGGTTCAACATGTAAGAAGTAGAAAGTACAGGTATTTGAGTTCAACATGTAAGAAGTAGAAAGTACAGGTATTTGTGTTCAACATGTAAGAAGTAGAAAGTACAGGTATTTGTGTTCAACATGTAAGAAGTAGAAAGTACAGGTATTTGTGTTCAAAATGTAAGAAGTAGAAAGTACAGGTATTTGTATTCAACATGTAAGAAGTAGAAAGTACAGGTATTTGTGTTCAAAATGTAAGAAGTAGAAAGTACAGGTATTTGTGTTCAACATGTAAGAAGTAGAAAGTACAGGTATTTGAGTTCAACATGTAAGAAGTAGAAAGTACAGGTATTTGAGTTCAACATGTAAGAAGTAGAAAGTACAGGTATTTGTGTTCAACATGTAAGAAGTAGAAAGTACAGATATTTGAGTTCAACATGTAAGAAGTAGAAAGTACAGGTATTTGTGTTCAAAATGTAAGAAGTAGAAAGTACAGGTATTTGTGTTCAAAATGTAAGAAGTAGAAAGTACAGGTATTTGTGTTCAAAATGTAAGAAGTAGAAAGTTCAGGTATTTGTGTTCAAAATGTAAGAAGTAAAAGTAAGAAGTCGTTAGAAAAATAAGTAGTGGAGTAAAGTACTGATACCAGAAACATATACTTGAGTACAGTAAAGAAGTATTTGTACTCCACTACGTCCCACCTCTGATGACGATGTCATTTTGCAAAGTATCTCGTATTAAACTCGATGTTTTTATTCTTTAAGAGAAGTAATAAGGATTTTGCACATAATTCCTCTTTTTGATCTCGAGGTTTAACATATGTTTGCGGTGATTTCCGTAAACAAACAAAGATGGGGTAAACTGTACTGTGAAGATTTTCTAGACTACATAAACAATGCTTTTTCAAAAGCATTTTCCCGATAATTAACGCATTATAGCCAATATTTACATCTTACTTTTATTATATTAAAATATGTAGTTTTACAGGAAATAATAAAAGTATATTAAAAAACACGATTGGCTAATTTTGCAAGTTGCAATGTTAAATTCGCATTATATTTTAGTATTATCATGTGGTATATTATGATGCAATGGTTTCCTATATTCAAATGTTAAATCAATATACCGTAGTTGGGACTTTTTACATGTTAAAATAGACTTTTTGAAACCATAGCTGTAATAAAAAAGTAAATTTTACCAACATTTGTAAACACCTGCGGCTTTAATGCATTTACTTGAAGTTGTTTTGTAGAAAAGCCACGTTAATGTCACGTAAAAATCTGACTGTTGCAGACCGTCCTTGATGATCAAGGCCTGTTGTTGCAACGCACCGTAAATTAGCCATAATGAACGTAAACAGGAGGGAAAAAGTGATATCATCCTGAGATTTGACCGTTATTGAAGTTATTTTTTGGCTTCCTGTATTTTGTTTTTCAGCTGCAGAAATGGCTGAGAAGAGAAAATCAAGGAGGAGGTCCATCTCTGATCAGCCAATCAGCAGTGAGCAAAGGTAATGTGCTACCCTATCACAGATAACACAGTAGGCCTATGTATTTTAATCACTTCAACTCCTCCACAGGTTTGTTATGTATAATCACAATACTTTATAACGTCATACAGTAACATGGCTGTAGACTCGTGGTTTCAGCTTTAAGGGACTTCATTATTAAATGAACTATAAGATTATTTGTGTCTCAGTCTTCAGACCTATTAAGATGTTGCTAATTGTTCTGCCAATGCGAGGGCAGTTTTATGTATTTTCTGCGTGCAACTACCATTGCAGATACGTTTTTTAGTACCTAGCAAGCAACTTTCTGAAAGTCTAAAGACATTTCCTAAAAGGGATTATTCTGATAAATTGCCCACATATTGGGAATTTTAAAGCTTTCTTTCTCGTCTGAAAACATTATTACAACTTCATAAAGTGCACATTGTGAGTGTTCAACCAATACAAACAATTCTGCACGGCAAACCCAACCCCAAAGTGACCGAACAGCCGGAAAGTTTTACCCCATGACTGTCACAGGGTAACATATTGTACCGTGAAATTCATTTTGGTCCCTTTTTCTGAAACGCAATGAGTTCCTAAAAAGATTCCTAGTTCAGGGAGAATGTTCCTGCAGACGTAGAGGGCCTTTAGTTATTTATTTTTAGACTATTTTGAGTATTTCTTCTCTCATTAGTTCACAGATGAATGAAGATGAGTCCACAGCTCCAAGTATCCCTGCCAGAGATCGATCCAAAAACAAGCTAATAGACTTTGGTAAAGGGCTCAAACGGTAATCCTACATTTTGTTGAATATTCATAAATACATTTACATTCAGCAATGTGTATAACAAGTTAAAGATTTCTCCTTTTTTTTAGTTCACCGTCGAGCGAGTCAGCAGCTCCAAGTGTCGCTCGGAGTCATCGATCCAGGGGCCGGCCGTTAAGCTTTAATGTGAAAAAAAGGTAATTCTCTGGCTTTGGCTCTGAAGTCCAACCCCTCCCATCTCCTAGAGCTGGATCTGAGCTACAACAATCTGGGAGACTCTGGGGAGAAGCTGATGTCTGAGCTGAGAGATAATACACAATACAAGCTCAGCAGACTCCAGTAAGAGCACCAGATATAATTTCTACTGAACGGAGAGAGGTACAATGGTGGCATACCTTTACAAATCAACAATAGTGAGATAGAGTGTATTGAAAAACTACTTTCGGGATGTCCCGATCACCTTTTTTGCTCCCGATCCGATTCCGATCATTTGATTTTGACAATTTGCCGATACCGATTTTTCCCGATCCGATCTTCATGCAATGCATTAAGAGAAAAAAAAGAAAAAAAGCATTCAAGTTGTCCCTTTAGGTTATTTTTTTATTTAAATTGGATATTCTATCCAACATGGATATAGCTTCTTTCTTTCACAGCAGCATTGGATCAGTTCAGTTGTGCTGCATTGGATCAAAACAAAATAAAGCTTATCAGTACTCGTTAGCTTACTGCTACAATTAGACACTGCGCCCTGCCCACTCTGTTGCCAGATTTGAGAGAAATAAGCAACCAGGTCTATGAAAACAAGCCCCAAAGAAGCAACACATACATGATGTTGTGTAATTTGAAAACCAAAACTAAGGCCTCAGGATGACTTTAAGACTTGAACATGGTCATTTTTGTTTTGTAACATTGAATACAAAATTTAAAAAAAGTATTTATAATTTTTTTTTTTTAAATCCCGATCCCCGATTTTTTTCTCCCGATTCCGATCTTTTGAAAATCACGTGATCGGGGATCGGAGCCGATCGGGACATCTCTATACTCAAGGTTACCCTAAATTCAAGTAGAACGGTGTCATATACAGTAAAACTAAGCAACAAGGTGTCAGTTAATGGTTGTTCTTTGTCTGAAAGATTGAACCCAAATGTTTCTTTACAGTCTTGAACATGGTGGAAGTCACCGGATGATAGATGGACTAAAGAAATGTAAGTATTTGTGAAAAACCTGGATATCTGGTTATTGTCCTGATCACGGTAATATATTGCAAATAGTCCTGAAGGTAAGGTACTTATTCTGCAATCTACACTACCAAAGTAAAGTGTTTTCTTACCTTTTAGATGCCTGTGAGCTCACTCTGGACCCCAACACAATCCACAAGAACCTCCTTCTCTCTGAAGGGAACAGAAAGGTGACCTGGGTTGAAGTCGAGCAGCCGCATCCCGATCACAAAGACAGGTTTGTTACCTGCCAACAGGTGTTGTGTGAACAGGGTCTCGACGGGCGCTCCTACTGGGAGATGGAGGTGTTGGAGCCCTTCATGGTTGGATTAACGTACAAATCCATTGGCAGGGAAGGGCATGATGGCAAACTGGAAAGCAACGACAAGTCCTGGTGTCTGGTTTATTCCTATGATGGTTGTTTTGTTACGGGCGATGGAAAGAAAGTCAGTGTGACTCCACATCATTCACGCTCCAGTCGGGTGGGGGTGTATCTGGATTGGCTGGCCGGCAATCTGTCTTTCTACAGAGTTTCCTCCGACATTCGGACCCGCCTCCATACCTTTAAAACAACGTTCAACGCGCCGCTCTATCCCGCAGTTGGACTTCACACTGTCCCCAAGAACTCACAGTCTTTTGCCTTGTTTTGCTAATGATGTGTGGGAGGTGGAATAGTGCGCTGATATTCAGATCAGTGGAGAGTAGGTTCGAGTCCCACTGCAGTCAGCATGTCGTTGTGTCCCTGTGAAAGACACTTCACTCCAAATTGCTCCTGTAGGGTTTGCCCACAGTATGGATGTATATTGATGTATGTAAGTTGCTTTGGGTAAAAGTGTCCAACAAGTGACATGTCATGTTGATCCAGTCAAGAGGTAGACAGTGATACAGCTGATCGATTACAGCCTTGTAAATAAGTAATCTTGTTGCATGGTGAAGTTTAGTTTCTTTGCCTTTTGTATTGCCATGTGCTGAAGATCAAGGGTCGTCAATGCAAGTACTTCTACGGAAATATCCTGTCACTTCTTTTTAAACCAGTACAAAGACTTAAATATGCCTTTTAAGACGTACCCTTGCAAATAAGACAAGAAAAACAAACAAAAAAGCAAGAAAAGACTTGCCACTCATAAAATGGTTGCTTATATTAATGCAATTGCAATAACAATGGTTTGTATCTTCATTGTTGACTGCACTTATTGTAGGACGCTTTGGACAAAAGCATCATCTAAATGTAATGATATGTAAATGTAGGGTATAACCTAGCTTGAGTAATATAAGCCTGATTTCCCACAAGGCATCTTTACGCAGAGAATAAAAAAAAGAAAGAAAGAAAAAACAACCAAATACAAAAACATGCTACGACTTTAGAAACGTTCCCACCTCTTCAAAAGAGGAGAGTACAGCACTAGCACTTTTTTTTTTTAAATTGACTAGATTTGAAGCCAGGCCTTTTCGTTTTTGGGGTGTAAATACGTTGTATCTTTTTTTTTTTTTTTTCAGTTACGCTTAAAGCATTACCTTTTTATTATTTTCCACTATGATTTTTAAATGATTTAATATCTTTAACTGTGTCCGGGGGGAGGGGTGAACGGGGTTCCACATTTCATGTCGTGTGTAGTTTTGCAGATACAGAAAACGAAGCTTTTGTGTGCCGTAACTTTAGAAAAAAATCCAATAATGCAATAAAGACTGCTCTTCCTTCATCGGTGTGTTTAGATTCTAGCTATGACCAAATACAGAGAAACTGAGTTGGCCTTAACTTTAGAAAAAGTAAATAATGCATTCCAGACTTTAGCTGCTCTTCCTTCATCTACTCTTTAGTCCTCAACACTATCATCCATATACATATATCCACCGTAATAACATATCTTGTATCTAAGCCAGGGGTGCCCAACCTTTTTTTAACCGAGAGCTACTTTTAAAGTTGCTAGTCTGCCGAGATCTACCAGTCCAAATAGAGAGGCGTAGCCATTACTGACAGCCTACTACCAGGTAAATACGCACTTCTACTTGTATAAAACTGACCTTTGTACGATTAATACTTCATAAAATACTGCAGATCCTTTATCTTACCTCTTTCTAATCTACACACATACAAGTATTTAACTGAAGTTACACAACAGTGTTGTTGATACAGAGTTGGAGTTTATTCACATGTCACATGTGAATGTGAGTAATTTGGGTAATGTTTGAACAGTGCTGCCACATATGACACAGGAAAAAAAGAAAAGACTCTGAACCCTTTCTTTGCCATTATATAAAAATAGTGTTGCTACAAAAGTATAAATTAGGCTTACTAATAAGACAACTCAGATCTGAAGTTACACAGGAATCTGCTGCCAAAGTGCAATAAAAAAGACAAAATTAATAGAATCAAACCTTTTTTTTGTTGCATTTTAGTAGAGTATAAAAAGAAATCCCTTTTAAAATAGGATGCAAGCAACACTAGTTTCTTAACCTGAATTGATAATAGACTATAATCAATTTAAACAGAACAGATCTTAATGTTTGCATTCTTATACCATTTTGTACAATAATTATAATGAATAAGTTCAAACAAACTAAAACTTACAGCTGATTAATAACGTTATCTAACATGAGTTTTTATTATATCAAAAGCCTGTTGAAATGCAAGTGTTATTTTTACTGTCCCCCAAAAGCGTCGGCAGCATCAAGGAATGCTTCTTTTTCACAACTTCGCCGTCTTTGAAAGACTTCATGTGTTTCGCAAGAACGTGACTGACACGATAAGATGCTATGGTAGCAGCCTTGCTCTTGTTGTTGGGCCTGGTGAAAATGGACTGCTGTGCATTTAGCTGTCCTTTCAGGTCCCTCCCCTTTTGGGAGCGTAGTGCAGAATTAGGAGGGAATTCCGTCTCGTAGCGTTTGTGCACTATTTTGAAATGCCGCTCCTAAATGACCCTTCTTCAATAGCCACGCTGGCATTGCAGATGAGACAGATGGACTTTGAATTGGAATAGATAACAAAATAATCATCCTCCCACTCTGAGTGAAAAATGTTATATTTTGGCCTTTTTTGCTTCTGCCATAATTGCGGTCTTGTGTGTGTGCGGACTGTCACTCCTGTGTGTTGACAAGAGGACAACGTCAGCGAAATAGTGCCCACTGCCCACCAGCCACGCCCCGACACATGGGGTCACGGCGGCCAATCACAAAGCTTTGATGCGTTCAAGTGCATTATTCTGGCACAGGAAGATTATGTTATAGGACATTAAGGATAAAACAGAATATTGTTGTTCTATTTTTAGACACATCTCGCAATCGACTGGGAATCTCCCCACGATCGACCGGTCGATCGCGATCGACTGGTTGGGCACCCCTGATCTAAGCTTTCAGATTACAGCAGATCTGCAGTAACATCCGAAGCAGTCATGTGATCACATTGTTCAAATAAGACCATAAAACATTTTAGGTGAGTTTCCAACAACAGAGAGTTGTTCGGCTTTACAATCCTGAACGTCACCAAGCGCTCCGTCCCAGCTGTGTGCGTCACTCTTTAGTGTCCCCTGGTCTCCAGCTGTGTGCGTCACTCTTTAGTGTCCCCTGGTCTCCCAGCTGTGTGCGTCACTCTTTAGTGTCCCCTGGTCTCCCAGCTGTGTGCGTCACTCTTTAGTGTCCCCTGGTCTCCAGATGTGTGCGTCACTCTTTAGTGTCCCCTGTTCTCCAGCTGTGTGCGTCACTCTTTAGTGTCCCCTGGTCTCCCAGCTGTGTGCATCACTCTTTAGTGTCCCCTGGTCTCCCAGCTGTGTGCGTCACTCTTTAGGGTCCCCTGGTCTCCAGATGTGTGCGTCACTCTTTAGTGTCCCCTGGTCTCCAGATGTGTGCGTCACTCTTTAGTGTCCCCTGGTCTCCCAGCTGTGTGTGTCACTCTTTAGTGTCCCCTGGTCTCCCAGCTGTGTGCGTCACTCTTTAGTGTCCCCTGGTCTCCAGATGTGTGCGTCACTCTTTAGTGTCCCCTGGTCTCCCAGCTGTGTGCGTCACTCTTTAGTGTCCCCTGGTCTCCCAGCTGTGTGCGTCACTCTTTAGTGTCCCCTGGTCTCCGTTGTGTTTTGAGCTTCCTGCAGAGTCTCCTTTATGCTGTAACGCTTGTGCACCGGTTGGAATTGTTTGTAGGGATGCCATCATTAATCATATTAGCATTAGATGTGTCTTTATTCCATAATCAAATTGTTTGTCTTGAATTTTGAAAATGTGTCTGTCTGTAACATTTGTTTGACGATTATGGGATTGTGTTCATGCAAAAAAAAAGTGTATTTTTGTTTTTTGACTTGTAATTGTTTATCTGCATCACTTTTAATCTTTTTTTTAAATGTAGCTATACTGTATAGAAGGTATTACAAAAACGTTTGAATCACTCAATGAATCACTAGAAATACTGAATATTGTTTAAAAAAATCAGTTACAGTTTGGGAATCTAAGATGTGTATATCTCAAGTATTCATACACACCATGCAGATTTAATATTCCATGTTACATGTGAAGAGCTAATGTGCAAAAACAGATGAAGGCCATTCATTGTTAAAACCATCCAAACCAGTTGAATTAATATTCCCTAAATTGGACAATAAAAACAACGTGATTTAGATTAATTAATAACCATGGCAACCTATGTTTTTGCTCATTCACTCTTCATGTGTTTTACCTTCATGTTGGTATGGCTTCATACAGTAAATGTTGGATGTTTTCATGTTACCATCACATCTATATCAATAAAACATCGATAAAGAAAGATCTGTTTCTGGATGTTGCATTTAAAGACGTCACGATAATCGATAAACAGGTTGTGAACTCTTTAAGCTCACAGTGGGAACACTTTTTCATGAAATCACATTTTTTGTATTATATTTGGTGTAAAAAACGTTAAGAATGATCTTTTGATATATTTTCAAATGGAAAATCTAATGAGCTGAAAAAAATCTTAATTATTTCTAATTTAAAAGAAAAATCCCAACACTTAATAAAATAAGCTGCTCTGTTTTTGAACCAATTTGTAACACAGGTGGACACTTCCTACCTTTAATTAATCTGTTTATATTCACAGTTTTTGATTATTATCTTTTAATTTAAACACACACAGAAACTACATGGTGCCATTTTCTTACAATTTACTTTTAAGAATATATATATATTTTTAAGAATTGCCTCGTTTCACTTCTAGAAAACATATATCCCGCTCGCTCACTCTCGCTCTACCATACCCACACACACATGCACGCCCACACCCCTCTCTTAAAGCAGTGATGCAAACACAGGTATGGTGAGAAAAGAGAGAACTATTCGAAGCAGAAAAAAAACAGCGTAATAAACCATCTGACAAAGGCCTGTGCTATAATGCTTCGATTAACTGGTTATTCTTTATAATATACTCAGATCAATAGGAGACAGAGATGTTAAGTTATACATCAAGGGTTTTTATTATTATTTACAGGTAGATATTATACACTTTTGACTTTAAGGGCTTCAGTTTTTCTTCTTCTTTGCTTGCGAAAGTGTTTCTACTGCTTTACGCAACCGACTGGTGCTGTTGCTGCGTCATGACGTCACCGGTGCTTATCAGGGTCTAGCTCCGAACCGGCCCTGGAACCGGGTTATGGCTAGAAAGGATCCGTCTTGTGTGAAACTCTCGCGAGAGTTTGCAAGTCACGTGGCTGAATGTTTACGTTTGGCAGGCAGCCTTTCAGTTACGATCGTTAACATCAGTGGGCCACAGCAAATGATGGTGAGAAGCTAAACTATCTATTAATTATGTCAATGACAGAGAGTGTGATTGTTGAAATAGGGTGTTAGCGGTCTTGCTGGTGTTCAAAGAAGAATGACAACACTGTAGATCACCAACACTATGGTTTATTTTTTATTCACAGGCAAGTCAACGTTGTCGCAGTAAAAGTCCCAAGATAGCTCCTGGTGCAATAAAATGTTCCCTTGCAGTGTTTTACTATTAAGTCTGACGTTTCTCTATTAATATTGCTGCTGCATTAATGTGTATGTTGCATCATGTTACTGCTGGAGATGTGTTTCCGAGCCGCTCCGATTACAACGAAAGTTACAACGAGAACATGACGTCATATTTACATTAGACGGATCCTTTCTAGCTATAACCGCCCTGCAGATCGGGAAGAGCTGCAGATCGGGTAGTGACAGCGGTTCCAGGGCCATGGCTAGAAAGGACCCGTTTACTGCGACAACGTTGACTTGCCTGTGAATAAAAAATAAACCATAGTGTTGGTGATCTACAGTGTTGTCATTCTTCTTTGAACACCAGCAAGACCGCTAACACCCTATTTCAACAATCACACTCTCTGTCATTGACATAATTAATAGATAGTTTAGCTTCTCACCATCATTTGCTGTGGCCCACTGATGTTAACGATCGTAACTGAAAGGCTGCCTGCCAAACGTAAACATTCAGCCACGTGACTTGCAAACTCTCGCGAGAGTTTCACACAAGACGGATCCTTTCTAGCCATAACCGAGCCGATCGTGTACTGACAACCATGCTGACAACGGCAAACGCTGCGGCTGCAATGCATTATGGGACAGCATTTTCTCCTCTCCTTTCGTCAAGGGAGGTCCAATGGTTCCTAAGCTAAAGGAGGTTATAAAGAAAGTTTGAAACCTCCTTTCCTTTCATTTAGAGAATTGGAACGGCACTTAACATGGCTGCCACTGACGTACGTCCGGGTCATTTCACTTGGTTAGGAAGGTTCCTAAGCTAAATGGACTATTCGAACGCAACCCTTGAGTAAATGTACTTAGTTACTTCACATCTCTGCTGCAAAGTGACTTCCTGCCTCTCTCCTAAGGATCACATTACACTTGTTATCAGCATTTCCTCCAGCAGGGAGCAGCAACAGACCATTCAAACTCTACAGGCTCACCAGACGCTACAGCACTCATGATCCCCGTGAAGTCAAATTAAATCAAAATATTAAAAACAGGAAGGATGTTTCTTTAGACTTCCTTCTTTCTAATGGCCCGCCTATCTGAACAAAGAGACACGTAGGCCTATAAACACGGAACACGGAACGACCTGAAGGCTTTTGGACAAACCTGTAGATGTTTATGAATTAAGGTACATTTGTATAAATGTTGATGTGATATACAGTACCAGTCAAACGTTTGGACACACCTTCTATTCAATGGTTTTTGTTTATTAAAATGTTTTTCTACTTTGTAAATTAATACTGAAGACATCCAAACAAATAACACATATGGAATTATCTGGTTAACAAGAAAGGGTTAAACAATCCAGAATATGATTTATATTTGAGATTCTTCAAAGCCTCAGCATTCTGCAGCAGCAGCAACATATAAATCACATTCTGGATTTTTTTAGCACTTTTTTGTTTACTAGATAATTCCATGTGTTCTTTTATAGTTTTGATGTCTTCAGGATTAATCTACAACGAAGAACAAATTACAAATAAATGCAACAATTCGAATGAGAAGGTGTCATAACATGCACATGATGCTTAAATCTAATCTAAAGCGTCCAACAACTAGTCTTGTTTACAGTACACGGTGCATTGAAGGACCCTGTGTTAGTTTAAAACTCTTCCACCTCTGACTACTTGTTATGATTATTCTGCGCAAAAGGTGCATTCAGGTTCAGCAGGATCACAGGGTGGAGGGCTTTAAACTGAAATATATCCATTATAATAATACTTTTGAGTGTGAGAGTAATAACTGACACCATCCAGCCTGCTGTATCCAATCAGTGGGAGGGTTGGGGGTTTTATTTTGAAAGAAACCCAACGTTAATATCTGATGAGGATTTCCAAACTGTCTGCATGTAACCTGAAACCTTCCGAGACATACTTTGGGGAAGAATCGCCACAAGGACACCACAGTTGGGGTTCGGTTTTTATCAGGCTACTTTGGACACCTGTTAGTATTTGCTGCAATGATCGCTGTGTGTCATTTGTGCGTGTTTAGGTTTTGGTGTGGGCGTAAAGACGACATGTTGTTTCTGTAATGGCGAAGTGCGCAGCTGTTAACAACAAGATAAGGGTGGCAACCATGTTTCAACAGACTTTTCGATCACAAACTATGTTATTTTCAAAGTATCTCGTAGTAAACTCGATCTTCTTATTTTTTGAGAATTTTGTACATAATTCCTCTTTTTGATCTCGAGGTTAAACATATGTTTGCGGTCATTTTCGTAAAAAAAAGAAAGAAAAGGTAAACAAAGACGGGATAAACTGTACCGCGAACTTTGTCCAGACTACATAAACAATGTTATTTCAAATGCATTTCCCCTATAATACAAGTATTATAGCCAATATTTACATTTTATTTTGATTATATTAAAATATGTAGTTTTACAAGAAATAATAAAAGTATATAAAAAAAACACGATTGGCTAATTTTGCAAGCTGCAATGTCAAATTTGCATTATATTTTAGTATTATCATGTGGTATATTATGATGTAATGGTTTCCTATATTCAAATGGTGAATCAATATACTATAGTTGGGACCTTTTGCATGTTAAAATATACTTTTTGAAACCATAGCTGATGGGTCATTCCAGAATTGGAGGACATTTCATGTCCCCCATATAATAAATCTAATAGTCCATGCCCAAAAAGCTAAAAGATGCACTTGTTGTGTTAAACATACTTGTCTTGAGACAAAACGTATATAAAATTGTAGAAAAAGTGGTTTCAAAATGTTATTTAAATTATCAAATAGCTCTCGAACATCCCCTAAAATGGCATTTTTCTCTTGTCCCCGCTTCTTGGTGACCAACTTGCATGTCAAATATAACATTTAAAATAGGGATTTTATTTACTTTTTTTGGTATTATTCTATTGATATATGTCTCTTGTAATGGTAAAATCTATTTGTTAAATCATAAACATATTTTAAATAACAGTCATTTTGCACAGAAGGTGTGTCCCTCAACATGCGTGCAACTCTGTTACCGAAACCTTTTTAGCTTGGCACAGGAAGTGAAAAAACTGTAAATCAGATGACACAGTGGAAGTGACATCAGCAAGCCATGTGCTAGTGCCATGGGTAGACCAAAACTAAGTCCTCTCTTTTATTTTTCATATTTTTACAATCTTTTCAGTCGTAAAAGAGTGTGGCACTCTGACCCACTCAACCCTGTTACTGATATTATCAGAATAAAGCATATTAATTTCAAAGTGATCTTTCTTGCATTAGATATCCAAGTTTTTCATTGCCTTGGAAAGTAGCATTACATGCTACATCTAGCAATAATTCCTGAGGTTAAAGGCTCAAATTAGCATTGATTTTCAACCCTGTTACTTTCAACCCTGTTACTATAATTAGAATAACAGGGGTAATTCTTCATTGGAAAATATACATTTGATGCCAAGCTGGGCAAATCACTTTTTTTGATGGTTTATTATCTGTTTTTCCTAAATACATAAAAAAACATTATAAAATAAAAGGTTCATTTTTCAAAAATGTTGGTGTCTAAATTGTCCTCCAATTCTGGAATGACCATACCGATATTTCTAAGCACATGTATTGTAATATCTAGCTCTTATGTGGCTTTAATGCATTTACTTGAAGTTGTTTTGTAGAAAAGCCACGTTAATGTCATACAAATCAGACTGTTGCAGACCGTCCTTGATGATCAAGGCCTGTTGTTGCAACGCACCGTAAATTAGCCATAATTAACGTAAACAGGAGGGAAAACGTGATATTATCCTGAGATTTGACCGTTATTGAAGTTATTTTTTGGCTTCCTGTGTTTTGTTTTTCAGCTGCAGAAATGGCAGAGAAGAGAAAAACAAGGAGGAAGTCCATCTCTGATCCGCCAATCAGCAGTGAGCAAAGGTAATCTGCTACCCTATCACAGATAACACAGTAGGCCTATCACTTCAACTCCTCCACATGTTTGTTTATGTATAATCACAATACTTTACAACATCATACAGTAACATGGCTGTAGACTCTTAAACGTGGTTTCAACCTGAGTAAAAGTAGAAGTACTCAGATCTTGTACTTGAGTAAAAGTAGAAGTACCGTAGTCAGATCTTGTACTTGAGTAAAAGTAGAAGTACTCAGATGTGTACTTGTTTAAAAGGTGATTGAACAAAGTTACATCAGAGAGACGGTCCACTGTGCAACAGAAAACCGAAAGTAAAGCTCGTGGGGATTTTTAAAGTGCAAATACTTAAAAAAAATAAAAATTGCAAGACTTAGGTTTGATATAAATGTAAGAGTGTGGCGTCCACCAAAAAGACATACAAATGATCGGGAACTAATTTATTTCTAAACTGCGTCTGGGGCCGTGGTTTGAGAAGCCTCCTTCTCAAACATGTTTGTTTATGTATAATCACAATACTTTATAACGTCATACAGTAACATGGCTGTCGACTCGTGGTTTCAGCTTTAAGGGACTTCATTATTAAATGAACTATAAGATTATTTGTGTCGCAGTCTTCAGACCTATTAAGGTGTTGCTAATTGTTCTGCCAATGCGAGGGCAGTTTTATGTATTTTCTGCGTGCAACTAACATTGCAGATACAGTTTTTTAGTACCTAGCAAGCAACTTTCTGAAAGTCTAAAGACATTTTCTAAAAGGGATTATTCGGATAAATTGCCCACTAGGGGTGTAACGGTTCACAAACATTTTGGTTCGGTACGTACCTCTGTTTTTAGGTCATGGTTCGGTACGTTTTCGGTACAGCAGAAAAAATTATCACAAAACATGAAATATTTTTTGGGGTTTTTCAATTATTATTAAACTGTGAATAATGTATTCACTCAATTAAATACAAAATATCATAAAATAAACATTAAGGTGCAGCATTTTGATGAACTGAAATAATCAGTATTTGAACTGTATAGTACTAGTACCTAGGCAGCCAGCTTGACATTAGGACTTGCTTGTCATGTTTTCTTTAAGAAAAATGAACTTGTCCACATTGCTTGCCGAAAGGGCAGATCTGCTGGCACTAACAATGTCTCCTGCTGTGGAGAACACCCTCTCTAGGGACAGAGGTAGCAGATACAGCCAGTGCTTTGCTACCATGGCAACATAAGGATATTTGGCGTTTGTAATAGCTTTGGCTCGGTCTGAACTTTTTGCGAGTGGCGGAGGCTTAAATGCTAGTGATATTCACGTTCGGGTGATGCCTTTTCGAATGAGTGTGCAAGTTTGATGTATTGCCAGCCGCGTAACCGATTTTAGGTGAACAATGCCGACAAACAGCTTTGGTTCGGTTCACCTGTCTTTGTCCATCATCCTTGTACGTTACTGTGAAACCAAAATGTTCCCAAACCAGAGACTTCAATGATGCTGGAGGATTTTCGAGCTCAACTTTATCTGCATTCACCATTTCCTCAAATTACTGACTACATTTGAACGCATCCCTGTGACCAGCTCTCATAGTATGCCTCTCGTCCAATGAAATGACTTGCTCGCTCTATGACGCGTTGAACCCAATGTGAGCAAATTACTCTGAATGCTGCGACGCAGCACCTGAGATTACTTTCAAAAAGTTGTTCACGTTCTCAATTCTTTACGTTTAACGTTATATTCGTTCGGTGCATTTCGGTGCACACGTGTACCGAACCGAAGGGCCCGTACCGAATATTTTCGGTACGAATACGTATACCGTTACACCCCTATTGCCCACATATTGGGAATCTTAATGCTTTCTTTCTCGTCTGAAAACATTATTACAACTTAATAAAGTGCACATTGTGAGTATTCACCAAATCAAAAATGTTCTGCACGGCAAACCCTACCCCAAAGTGACCTAACATCTGGAAAGTTTTACCCCATGACCGTCACAGGGTAACATATTGTACCGTGAAATTAATTTTTGTCCCTTTGTCCAAAACGCAATGAGTTCCTAAAAAGATTCCTAGTTCAGGGAGAATGTTCCTGCAGACGTAGAGGGCCTTTAGTTATTTATTTTTAGACTATTTTGAGTATTTCTTCTCTCATTAGTTCACAGATGAATGAAGATGAGTCCACAGCTCCAAGTATCTCAGCCAGAGATAATATTACCGTAATTTTTGGGCTATAAGCCGCGCCTTTTTTCCCATTTTTCGACCCTGCGGCTTATATAACGGTGCGGCTAATCTATGGATTGTTACAGCTAACGGCCACTAGGGGACCTCCTAAATCTATGGATTTTACAGGTTACAGTCCACCACCTTTAACTCTATGGGCTCTATGGCCGGTCCGCGTCCCCCACCTTTAAGCGGCGGGCTCCAGCAGGAAAAGCTGGAGGCCGGAAAAGAGTGAGACAGGGAGCGCGCAAAAGTAAAAGTTGAACCGAGAGTGGTACGAGAGACAGAACGAGAGCAAGACAGACAGACATTACGAGAGCGAGACAGTTTGTCCCCGTACCACTGGTTGAAAACCACTGCTGTAGATCCCTGCCGGTACGTGCGCTGGGAGCGCACCGTTTAAGTTTGAAAGTTGAAAAGTTTGTGTGTCTGAAACGCTATGTGATACAGTACAGTTTACACAGCACATGTTCTGTAGCTACTATTGCACTAAATAATAACACTTGAATACGTTATGCAAATATGCAACTTGTTTGTTGAAATGTTAATAAATGGGAGCTTCCTCAAACAGCCATCTCTTTCCCGACAATCCCCTCTGTGCACGAACCCTTACATATGGTAATTAAACATTAAAACACCTGCGGCTTATAGTCCAGTGCGGCTTATACATATGTACACATCATTCAATTTAGCTGCTGTGGCTTATATTCAGGTGCGCCTTATAGTCCGAAAATTACGGTATTTAGAAAAGGGCCCAAACGGTAATCCTAAAATGTTTTCTTTTTTTTTAGTTCACCGTCGAGCGAGTCAGCAGCTCCAAGTGTCGCTCAGAGTCATCGATCCATGGGCGAGCCGTTAAGCTTTAATGTGAAAAAAAGGTAATAAAAATATTATGCAATATCAATTAAAATGGCTGACAGGTGACTTACAGTCGGCTAGCCTCTGTATGTTATTTCTGTTCAGTTTGACTCTTCATCTGATCACACCATGTCTTCTTTTGTTTAATTGGTCAATGCACTAGAGCTGCATTTAAAATATTCAAATCCTAAAAAGATTCCTAGTTCAGGGAGAATGTTCCTGCAGACGTAGAGGGCCTTTAGTTATTTATTTTTAGACTATTTTGAGTATTTCTTCTCTCATTAGTTCACAGATAAATGAAGATGAGTCCACAGCTCCAAGTATCTCTGCCAGAGATAATATTATTTAGAAAAGGGCCCAAACGGTAATCCTAAAATGTTTCTCTTTTTTTTTAGTTCACCGTCGAGCGAGTCAGCAGCTCCAAGTGTCGCTGGGAGTCATCGATCCATGGGCGAGCCGTTAAGCTTTGATGTGAAAAAAAGGTAATAAAAATATTATGCAATATCAATTAAAATGGCTGACAGGTGACTTACAGTCGGCTAGCCTCTGTAAGTTATTTCTGTTCAGTTTGACTCTTCATCTGATCACACAGTCTTCTTTTGTTTAATTGGTCACTGCACTAGAGCTGCATTTAAAATATTCAAATCCTAAAAAGATTCCTAGTTCAGGGAGAATGTTCCTGCAGACGTAGAGGGCCTTTAGTTATTTATTTTTAGACTATTTTGAGTATTTCTTCTCTCATTAGTTCACAGATGAATGAAGATGAGTCCACAGCTCCAAGTATCCCTGCCAGAGATCGATCCAAAGACAAGCTAATAGACTTTGGTAAAAGGCCCAAACGGTAATCCTACATTTTGTTGAATATTCATAAATACATTTACATTCAGCAATGTGTATAACAAGTTAAAGATTTTCTCTTTTTTTTTTGTTCACCGTCCAGCGAGTCAGCAGCTCCAAGTGTCGCTGGGAGTCATCGATCCATGGGCGAGCCGTTAAGCCTTAATGTGAAAAAAAGGTAATTCAAATATTGTGCAATATCAATTAAAATGGCTGACAGGTGACTTACAGTCGGCGAGCCTCTGTATGTTATTTCTGTTCAGTTTGACTCTTCATCTGATCACACCATGTCAAAGCCGTGGGAACATGTTTCAAATGGGGGGTGCTGTGGGGATGACACCAGGGCCGGTTTTGACCCATTTGCTGCCCTAGGCAAGATTTTAGCTGGCAATGAAAAACCTCTACAAAAGACCAATACACTACAAAAAGAGAAACTTATTGATATGGTGGACAGCTTATCCAACAAGGCTTCAAATGTATTTAGTATTGCATGAACATGTTGAATTGGGGGGTGGACTTCAGATCCTCTGAGGGGGTCCGGGGGTGTCCCCCCGGGAAGATTTTTTTAACATTTTAAAGTAAAATACTTCAATCTGGTGCACTTTGAGCGCCCAATTACTAGAGACTGATCTAGGGGATACAACTCTAAACACCCATATGAAAAAGATCGGTTTGTATGTGAACATAACCAATAACCTACCATAGCCAATAACAAATAAATGTAGGCTAACTTGTTTTATTTTTGTGGTTCATTTATATCTTATTTTACCAGTTAACATTTATTTATGCATATTTTTAAATCTCTCAAGTTTTAAACAATATTTTTGGTTTACTGTCCTATAGTATACATTGGAATGATTTCAAACCTGTTTTTATTTATCCTAATAATTATAAAGGTGTCCCTTTGAAGTATTTGCTTACATAAATTGTGATCAAAACGTTCGAGACCCACTGAGATAACTTAGACTAAAGTGAACTATCTAAACCCTCAGAGTCCTTTACCTCACTGAGCCTCTCAGTCTGACAGGACAGAACTCTCCCTCCACATTATTGTAGAAACAGCTTCTTATATCCGTTAGCGCAGCAGAAGCTAACAACAATCCCCGCCGGTACCGGTGCACCCCCCCTCTCTATCTATCTATCTATCTATCTATCTATCTATCTATCTATCTATCTATCTATCTATCTATCTATCTATCTATCTATCTATCTATCTATCTCTCTATCTATCTATCTATCTATCTATCGCTCTATCTCTCTATCTATCTCTCTCACTTTGGCTGTGAGCTGCGGGCGCCCGATAAGCCAACATTCCCCACTTTCATCACTTACAGCACCCATCGTACAGGGCAATTGGAAAATGTAACCGGGGTGAAAAGGGTGTTATCTTTACTTAATTATGAATGTTGTTACATCAAGGTGGAAAATTCGTTTTTTTTTGTATTATATTTGCATTTAATCTTGTGGAAGTGCAGATCCCCTGTCCTCCACCAGGGGGTGCTGCAGCACCCTCAGCACCCCTACTTCCCACGGCCCTGCACCATGTCTTCTTTTGTTTAATTGTTCACTGCGCTAGAGCTGCATTTAAATTATTCAAATCCTAAAAAGATTCCTAGTTCAGGGAGAATGTTCCTGCAGACGTAGAGGGCCTTTAGTTATTTATTTTTAGACTATTTTGAGTATTTCTTCTCTCATTAGTTCACAGATGAATGAAGATGAGTCCACAGCTCCAAGTATCTCTGCCAGTGATAATATTATTTAGAAAAGGGCCCAAACGGTAATCCTAAAATGTTTCTCTTTTTTTTTTAGTTCACCGTCGAGCGAGTCAGCAGCTCCAAGTGTCGCTGGGAGTCATCGATCCATGGGCGAGCCGTTAAGCTTTGATGTGAAAAAAAGGTAATAAAAATATTGTGCAATATCAATTAAAATGGCTGACAGGTGACTTACAGTCGGCTAGCCTCTGTAAGTTATTTCTGTTCAGTTTGACTCTTCATCTGATCACACCATGTCTTCTTTTTGTTTAATTGGTCACTGCACTAGAGCTGCATTCAAAATATGCTTTTGTTTTGATTCTGAACAAATCCTCGCCGTATCTGATACTATCTGATACTACACTTTCACCCTACAGCGAGCTAACCGAGGAGCCAGTTAGAAAGAAACCTAAAAAAGATCTTGAACCACAGAGAGAAGCTGAGGAGGACCCTGGTAAGTTTGAATACTTATGTATGAAATACTACTATTAAGTAGACCCTCCAGAAAAACGCGGGTTAAATTCCTTGATTATGCGGGCTAAACATGCAGGTTTTTTATGTGATTTTATGCGGTGAAATTGCGGGAAGTTGCGAAATATGCGAAAAGTTGCTAAATATGCTAAATATGCGGGAAAAAAGAATAACAATTTTTTTAAATATTGGGCTGTCTTATTTATTCTCTCTCACACACAACCTGCCACTAACGTTAAACCCCTTTACTATTCAATTAAACACATTCAATGTTTATTTATTGTAAAAGCAATTGGGCTATTTTAATCTCACACACCCCCCCCCCCACACACACACACACACTTCTCCGCCTCATTCCGTTTTCATTTACTCGTTCGTTATCTGCAGCTTCAATCTTGTAGGCTACTCACTTCGTTTCTTGTAGCCCTCTAAAGGGTTTTGGAGGTTGATGCCTCGTGAACGTGAGTTGTTTGGCTTTCTTGTCCGCAGCAGCAGAAAGCATTTTCGAATGTTTGAATGAATCAAAGTGGGTCGTCCCCGTCGAGTTTCTCTTATGCTCCAACACACAGTTGCACGGGGTGCAGAATAGTTTCCCCCCACTTTTTGCCAGGTCTTTAGTAGAAATGCTCGTCGGTAAATGAGATCGTGGGAGCTCCACACGTTCACTCTATACAGTGTTGTTTACATTCTGTGATGCGCGAGCTGATGACGTCAAGACGAGTTAACTTTTTTTTCTCAACTTTGTGGAAAAATTCGGGGATTATGCGGCCTTTTGATAAATATGCGGCATTTTAAAAATCTGCGCCATTTTGCTGATTATGCGGTAAATTCTGCAGAATCGCGTTTTTCTGGAGGGTCTAATTAAGGGTATCGCAGCTGCCTGTGGTACTAATAAAGGTATTCTGATTCTGAATATAATACTTTGGTTTACTTATAGACAACGCAGCTGCATATCAAGTTAAACGAACAAGTTAAATGTATATAATGTGTATATAAATGTGAAAGTGCAATTAAAATATTCTGTCACTAAAATCAATGAATAATCCTGATAAATACTGGTAATCTCAATATTGATCAAAACAATTGTTGTTTGTATTTTTGCCGTAACCGTGCAGCCCTACTACAGCTAATAGTAGTAATGGATGAATATCAACATCAGTACTGGAATTGAGCATTTATCTTACTGTTACAGGGGGCAGCCATCTTTTAAAAATACAGACCAATCATAGAAATGAAATGCTGAAGACATTTGCGAAGACATCTGAAGGTAACTGCGACCAAGAGAGCTCCCTGGACAGCATCTACACAGAGCTCATCATCAGCACCGGAGAGAGTGAAGGGCCACATGAAGAACATTCGTTCAGACTACAAAGACTACCGTCTTCTACAAATACAGTCCATCTCAATGACATCTTTAGAAATGTTCTTCCCCAAGACACGATCTGCAGAATATTCCTGACGAAGGGCGTTGCAGGGATTGGAAAATCGTTCTCTGTGCAGAAATTCATTCTTGACTGGGCCGAGGGAAAAGCAAACCAGGACTTTGAGTTTGTTTTCAGTCTTGCTTTCCGAGAGCTGAATTTGATTAGAGGTAACAAAAGCTTGCTCAAGCTTCTGACTGATATTCACCCCACACTTCGACATTTGAAAGAGTCAGAGGTTTTAGACAAAGCCAAGGTTTTAGTGATCCTGGATGGCCTGGATGAAAGCAGAATTAACCTGGACTTTGAGAACAAGCCGGTTAAATCGGTCACTGAAGAAACATCTGTTGGTAATCTCCTAGCAAGCCTCATTCAGGGAAACCTCCTTCCCAATGCCAACCTCTGGATAACATCCCGTCCAGCAGCAGCCAATCAGATCCCTGCAAAGTATGTCAGTATGGTGACGGAGATACGAGGTTTCAATGACTCCCAGAAAGAAGAATACTTCAGGAGGAGATTTAGAGATGACGTGAACCTTCCTGAAAAGATCATTTCGCACATCCGCTCTTCGCCGACTCTCGACATCATGTGCCAGATCCCCATCTTCTGCTGGATTTCTGGCATATTATTCAAGGAGATCTTTGCGGGAGACGAGAAAGCAGAAACTCCGCAAACCCTGACAGAGTTGATGGCGCACTACCTGCTCGCCCAAACAAAACGCAGCAGCAGAACGTGTGACAAGAAGACAGAGAGAAACAGAGAGAGACTTCTGAAGACACAGAAGGAATTTATTCTGAAACTCGGCAAACTTGCATTCGTTCAGCTGCAGAACAACAACATCATCTTCTATGACCAAGACCTTACAGACTGTGGCATTGACCTACAAGAGGCGACCATCTACTCTGGATTTTGCTCCACGGTTCTTCGGGAAGAATATGTAATTTCCCAGAAAAAGGTCTTCTTCTTTGTGCACCTGACCATTCAGGAGTTCTTTGCAGCTGTTTATGTTTATGAATGTTTCATAAGCAAGAATACAAAAGAGCTGGGCAACTTCCTCGACTTGAAGGACCAAGAACATACCTTATACGATCTTATGAAGATGACCGTTGACAAAGTATTGGAGGAGCAGAACGGCCACCTGGACTTCTTCCTGAGATTCCTCCTTGGCCTTCTGGTAGAACCAAACCGCAGAGTCCTTGAGGGTCTCCTGACATCGCCAGACCCGAGCCAAGATACCGACAAGAAGATCTTGACGCACCTTAAAGCCCTCCGAAAAAAGGCCCTTTCCCCGGAGAGTTGCATCAACCTCTTCCAGAGCATGGTCGAGATGAGAGACAATAAAGTCAAAGATGAGATTCAGGAATATCTCAAGAAGTCTGATCGTTCAAAAACTGAGCTGACTCCTCTGCACTGCTCTACGCTGGCCTACATGCTGCAGGTATCAAAAGACAGGCTGGATTCGTTGGAATTGAAAAGCTTCAACACGTCAGACGAAGGCAGGAGGAGGCTGATACCAGCAGTGAGGATCAGCAGGCAGGCCATGTAAGTTTATCTCCTTTTTTTTACGTATTCCTTCATAAAGTAGCACCTTTTCTTGCATTATTGAAACCCTTTTATCCACCGCTAGCCTCGCAGACTGCAAAGTGACTGAAGAATGGGTGAAACATCTCTCCTTTGGGCTGAAGTTCCCCTCTAAGAGGTCTGGATCTGAGCACCAATGACCTGAAAGACTCAGGAGTGAAGCTGCTCTGTGACGGACTGTCCAATGCAGGCTGCAGACTCGAAAGGCTGAGGTATTTACTGGAAGTTTACAAAGAAATGTGCTCTAATGTTTCCTTCTGTCTAAAGGACGATTCATACCTTCTGCGTCCGTTTGTCTGCAAGGGACCGATAGTGTCCTTGTCCTTAGCAATGTTCATTATCGAGTGTTAACCTCTGAAATGTCCAAATTGACCAATCAGAATCGAGTATTCAACTAAGCCGTGGAATAAATGCATGTTAAGTGTTACGACCCTGGTCGTTATGTGTATTGTGTGTAGAGATTTTTCCCTCCTCCTGTGTGTGGGTGTGTGTGTGTGTGTGTGTGTGTGAGCAAGCAGGTGGTGCCCGTTAGCTGATTAGCTACCTTCAACCTGCTGATTGGTCCACCTGGAGAAGAGGGGAGCATTTAAGCTGCAGCCGTGCAGTTCCTCGGCCGCTCTCTCCGACTCAGCTTCTCCTGCTCCCAACTGTTGCATATTTTGTACTTCTGTCCTTTTGTACTTCTGTCCTTGTATATTTTGTAAACCTTGGAAGGATAGCCATAACTTTAACCTGTCCTTGTTGGACACGCCTTAAGTCTATGTGAAAGTGTGAAACCCTTTTTCTTTTGGTTGGTTCTTGTTTTCTCCTGTTTTTACGTCAGTGTAGGTAAGAGTCCTGTATGTTTATTTTCTTATTTGTTAGAAAAGGTTTTTGTGTTCAGAGATTTGTTTGTTTTGTGGGTTGTTGCACTTATTTGTAAAACAAAAACTTTGGTAATTCAATTTACCAAACGGCATTCACTGTCTCATTGTTTGTTCTTGGGAGTGGGAAAAGAGGAGAGAGTGCACATTTTATGCTGCACCTAGGTTCCCCTAGATCTGGGCGTAACATAAGTCAGACGGAGGCAAACCCTTGGCAGTATAATGAATAGAACCCTGTTCCCATTCGATTTTACTTCAGGACTAATAGCAAGGAATGTGAACCGACCAGTATCATACCTGCATGCTAACAAACCAAACCCTGTGTGTCCTCAGTTTGTCAGGTTGTCAGGTCACAGAGAAAGGCTGCACTGATCTGGCTTTGGCTCTGAAGTCCAACCCCTCCCATCTCCTAGAGCTGGATCTGAGCTACAACAATCTGGGAGACTCTGGGGAGAAGCTGATGTCTGAGCTGAGAGATAATACACAATACAAGCTCAGCAGACTCCAGTAAGAGCACCAGATATATTTTCTACTGAAGTGAGAGAGGTACAATGGTGGCATACCTTTACAAATCAACAATAGTGAGATAGAGTGTATTGAAAAACTACTTTCGGGATGTCCCGATCACCTTTTTTTGCTCCCGATCCGATTCCGATCATTTGATTTTGACAATTTGCCGATACCGATTTTTCCCGATCCGATCTTTATGCAATGCATTAAGAGAAAAAAAAGAAAAAAAGCATTCAAGTTGTCCCTTAAGGTTATTTTTGTATTTAAATTGGATATTCTATCCAACATGGATATAGCTTCTTTCTTTCACAGCAGCATTGGATCAGTTCAGTTGTGCAGCATTGGATCAATACAAAATAAAGCTTATCAGTACTCGTTAGCTTACTGCTACAATTAGACACTGCGCCCTGCCCACTCTGTTGCCAGATTTGAGAGAAATAAGCAACCAGGTCTATGAAAACAAGCCCCAAAGAAGCAACACATACATGATGTTGTGTAATTTGAAAACCAAAACTAAGGCCTCAGGATGACTTTAAGACTTGAACATGGTCATTTTTATTTTGTAACATTGAATACAAAATTTAAAAAAAGTATTTATAAAAAACAAAAAAAACAAAGAAGAAAAATCCCGATCCCCGATTTTTTTCTCCCGATTCCGATCTTTTGAAAATCACGTGATCGGGGCCGATAGGGACATCTCTATACTCAAGGTTACCCTAAATTCAAGTAGAACGGTGTCATATACAGTAAAACTAAGCAACAAGGTGTCAGTTAATGGTTGTTCTTTGTCTGAAAGATTGAACCCAAATGTTTCTTTACAGTCTTGAACATGGTGGAAGTCACCGGATGATAGATGGACTAAAGAAATGTAAGTATTTGTGAAAAACCTGGATATCTGGTTATTGTCCTGATCACGGTAATATATTGCAAATAGTCCTGAAGGTAAGGTACTTATTCTGCAATCTACACTACCAAAGTAAAGTGTTTTCTTACCTTTTAGATGCCTGTGAGCTCACTCTGGACCCCAACACAGTCCACAAGAACCTCCTTCTCTCTGAAGGGAACCGAAAGGTGACCTGGGTTGAAGTCGAGCAGCCGCATCCCGATCACGAGGAAAGGTTTGTTACCTGCCAACAGGTGTTGTGTGAACAGGGTCTCAACGGGCGCTCCTACTGGGAGATGGAGGTGTTGGAGCCCTTCATGGTTGGATTAACGTACAAATCCATTGGCAGGGAAGGGCATGATTTTAAACTGGAAAGCAACGACAAGTCCTGGTGTCTGTTTTGCTCCAATGATGGTTGTTTTGTTACGGGCGATGGAAAGAAAGTCAGTGTGCCTTCACATCATTCACGCTCCAGTCGGGTGGGGGTGTATCTGGATTGGCCGGCCGGCAATCTGTCTTTCTACAGGGTTTCCTCCGACATTCGGACCCGCCTCCATACCTTTTAAAACAACGTTCAACGCGCCGCTCTATCCCGCAGTTGGACTTCACACTGTCCCCAAGAACTCACAGTCTTATGCCTTGTTTTGGTGATGATGTGTGGGAGGTGGAATAGTGCGCTGATATTCAGATCAGTGGAGAGTAGGTTCGAGTCCCACTGCAGTCAGCATGTCGTTGTGTCCCTGGGAAAGACACTTCACTCCAAATTGCTCCTGTAGGGTTTGCCCACAGTATGGATGTATATTGATGTATGTAAGTTGCTTTGGGTAAAAGTGTCCAATAAGTGACATTTCATGTTGATCCAGTCAAGAGGTAGACAGTGATACAGCTGATCGATTACAGCCTTGTAAATAAGTAATCTTGTTGCATGGTGAAGTTTAGTTTCTTTGCCTTTTGTATTGCCATGTGCTAAAGATCAAGGGTCGTCAATGCAAGTACTGCTACGGGAATATCTTTTCACTTCTTTTTAAACCAGCACAAAGACTTAAATATGCCTTTTTTAAAGACGTACCCTTGCAAATAAGACAAGAAAAACAAACAAAAAAACAACAAAAGACTTGCCACACATAAAATGGTTGCTTATATTAATGCAATTGCAATAACAATGGTTTGTATCTTCATTGTTGACTGCACTTATTGTAGGACGCTTTGGACAAAGGCATCATCTAAATGTAATATAAATTGACAGTATAATCTAGCTTCTGTAATATAAGCCTAATTCCCACAAGCAATGCTAGTTATCTTTACGCAGAGAATTAAAAAAATAAATAAAGACAAAACAACCAAATACAAAAACATGCTACGACTTCAGAAACATTCCCAACTCTCAAGTGGGGAGTATAGCACTTTAAAAAAATCGAGTAGATTTGTCGCCAGGCTCTTTATTTTTTAAACGTTTTTGGGGTGTAAATACGTTGTATCTTTTTTATTTTTTGAGTTACGTTTAAAGCATTGCCTTTTATTATTTTCCACTATGGTTTTTAAATGATTTAATATCTTTACCTGTCTCCGGGGGGAGGGGTGAACAAGGTTCCACATTTCATGTCGGGTGTAGTTTTTGCAGGACCTCTAGCTACAGATGTAGCGATTCATTTCAGACAGTTTGAAACGCGAGGGCCGTGATTGGTACGTGATCTGCCCTCGCTCAAGGGAAAAGCTTGACTTGAGACCGCCCCCGTGATAGATAAATGTAATTATAATGAAGCCAGCTGCAATGGATCATTGATCCACCAGGGGGTCCAGTGGGGTTCCACACTGGAGCTCATGTGAAATAAAGTCAGATACAGTATGCTGGATGTACAGCGGAACTTTGTTAAGATCCATATGTCACGGATATCATACTCTGTGCTAAATAAGAGACATGTAATCATTTACAAAACATCACCATGTTGTTATTTCACAAAATAATCTTGTTTAGTCGAAAAAAACGAACGGGAGGAAATGCAGCCCGGCTCTCGATTTGTAATCCTAATTTAATCATCACCTTCACAACGATCATTTATGTTTATGTTTGCCGAATTGACATGAAATCACTGACACATATGAATATACTGTCTTCAACTTCATTAAAACGTTATTAACGTGCCTAAACTCTAATTCACTAAACATATGTATATTTTAATGGAGCTTCGTCGGTCCCTGGATGAAGGGTGTTATTTTCCCCATAAAGAACAAGTCGCTGCAAATTATCCCGCTTATTACATGGCCACATTCTCAACAAAGTAACGACATGAATCCCAATATTAATTGAACTGCTTTTATGGATTTAGAAAATGTTTTTATTGATTTAAAAAATAGTTGTATGTATTGATTTAAATTGACATGCATCCGCTAAGAAAAATAGTCCGTTGTTACAGTTTTTTTAACAGTCTGAATGAAACGGCAGCTCTCAGCTGTGTATTTACACAACTAATGGCCAATCAACCACAGCTCTCTCCCCCCCCTCCCCCCCTGATCTTTCTTCTCCAGCAGCTAAATTAACAGTAGGTTACTCTGAGTGAACATAGACTGTATGTGACAAGCTTACAGTTAGTGACGTAACAACACCATAAAAGCTGGTGGGTTGAAAGCAATACGGGAGGTAAAAATAACTACAATAATTGTGACTTATTTATTGTGGCTTTTATGTTTTTAGGTTTAACATTTTATGTAATTCAGGCTTATAGTTCACCCTTCTCTAAAAGCCTTCAACAATGACAATATTCATTGTAATTTAATAAATCCTTCCAACACACATTGTAAAACATAGCCTACTGTAAGTTAAGAAATCATTTCAATATGTACATCTTCTGATGTAACAACAATAACATTATAAATAGTAACATAGCTGAACATGGTATTGCACATTTAGCTTTGAGTGTTACTGACCTGAGATGTTTTTATTACATGAATTAAGGTGACTGAGGCTTTTTAACATACAGGGATGCAAACTCATCAGGTATGAAAAAGGTGACAAGGATCCGAGCCCCTGGCTCCCCCACCCCACGGAATAACAGAGGATTTTAGCAGTCAGAACAACTAAAGCAGCAGTGTTAATAATAACAGAAACGCCAAAGAGTCACATAATAGAAATATATAAAAGCATTTATTTTAAATTGTGGAGCAGTCAGTTTATAGTTTTGGCAGCACTGTTGAGCATTTTGAAAATGTATTTTCATGCCTCTGTGCAAGGCTTAGTCTTTCTATCTTTATAGCCACATGGTGTAAAGTAACTAAGTTCATAAACTCAACAAGTACTATACTTGGGTACAATTTTGAGATACTTGTACTTTATTTAAGTATTTCAATGTTTTGCTACTTTGTTCTTCTACTCCTCTACAGTTCAGAGGTACATGGTGTACTTTGACTCCACTACATGTATTTAATACCTTTAGTTACTTTACAGATGTGGATGAATGATGTGAAATCTAATCAAGTGTTAAATCAGACTTTAGTTCCACCTGGAGTAAATCCACCAGCTACCCTGCAGTATACAAAGTCATTCAAACTAGCTGCACCTTTAGCAGCTTTGAGAACACTTTCATGATCAATCATTATAAAACATATCATATATATTATTCTGAAATGGACCAATCTGCACAATGAATACTTTTACTGTCTCTACTTTCACTATATTTTGATGAGAATACTTTTCTACTTTTACTTGAGGAACATTTTGAATGCAGGACTTTTACTGCAACAGAGTATTCCTACACTCTGGGACTATTACTTTTAGTCAAGTACAAGATCAGAGTACTTCTACTTTTACTCAAGTACAAGATCTGAGTACTTCTACTTTTACTCAAGTACAATATATATATATATATACTTATACCACCTCTGTTTATAGCCTATGAAAAAAACTATTAGAAATAGAAGGCTAAAGCTAACGTTAGCAGATAGTGACAATGTATGCTAGCTAGCTAGCTCAACGATTCCTTAAATAATATTGTCACAGAAAAAACTTTTCAGTTCACATCACGCTCTGCCGCTCCGACAGGGAGCTCTGCTCTGAACACCTGAACAGCCCGTTCTAACAGCTGTTCACCAGCGGTCCAGTCTGTGCCACAGTGACTCCGGACGCGCAGTTATTATTAACGAACGCACCCGTAGGTAATGTAGCTGCTGAAGCTAGACCATCATCTCGGAGCAGCAGAGCCTTATTATACATCCATGAGCAGAGCCAACAGGCAGGAAGACTCGAGCACACAGCTCGTACTTCATTATAATATATAAAAAAAGAACACCATGCGTGTCATGATGGCACATAACAGCTCACAGCCGCAGATTACTCCGGGTCCCAGCCCCCCCCATACCCCAACAATATTTTTATTGCAGATCTACATCAATCACACAAACGACTTATTTTGGATTCAAAACGGCGAATTTCGCCAAAAGGTGACAAGTTTGCATTACTGAACATAGACAGAGCACAACTGAAACATAACATCTGAAACGATGTAACAACATAATACACTTTGTGGGGATGCAGCTTGGGATGTGAGGAGTGAGGGACACGACTTAGAACGGGCTTGTCGCCTGGCAGGACAGGAGAGTGTTTGCACCAGTCTGCCTTGATCTATGAATTCATGTCCGTGACACTCACTGCTGCCCACAGCTGTTTTATAGAAGGAAATTCCTTCACTTCATGAAAGTGTTTTAACCACACACACACACACACACACACACACACACACACACACACACACACACACACACACACACACACACACACACACACACACACACACACACACACACACACACACACACACACACACACACACACACACACACACACACACACACACACACACACACACACACACACACCTCTACACACACATGACGGGTGTTATTTTCCCTATAAGGAACAAGTCGCTGTCAATTATCCCGCTTATTACACGGCCACATTCTCAACAAAGTAACGACATGACTCCCAATATTAATTTAACTGCTTTTATGGATTTAGAAAATGTTTTTATTGATTTAAAAAATAGTTGTATGTATTGATTTAAATTGACATGCATCCGCTAAGAAAAATAGTCCGTTGTTACCGTTTTTTAAACAGTCTGAATGAAACGGCAGCTCTCAGCTGTGTATTTACACAACTAATGGCCCATCAACCACAGCTTTCTCCCCCCCTCCCCCCCTGATCTTTCTTCTCCAGCAGCTAAATTAACAGTAGGTTACTCTGAGTGACAAGCTTACAGTTAGACACAACACTGTCATTGCAAGTGACCCTCAGTTAGTTGACTTTTATGTTCAACTGCTAAATTCGTTACTGATAAAAAAGGGCTTGTACCTAATTACCTTAACACTAGAACCGCCAGAGGTTTTTGTATAGGCCTACCTAAACCCGTCAAATCCCGCGATTAGAATGCAATTTTTAACAAAATAGGGTGCTACATAACACACTTTCAGGAAAAGTCGGACTGGGAGACTTTAAGATTTTATTGAAAAAAAGTTACATTGCACACACACAACACACATCACACAAATTGACCCGATTGGCGGTTCTAGTGTTAAATAAAATCACTAATTAATGAAACCAGTTCAATACGCATTATTCTTATTCTTATCATTCTTTATGAGCGCAGAAATAGTCTTAAAATCAGATCTGTTTTTTAAATGAAATCTGACGGCAGGCAGTTAGCTCTGATCACCTATGACAAATGCGCCGCACCTAATCGCTGGCCATTCAGCCACAGACACTGTTCGAAATGGGGGGGAGCTTGGGGGAGCTTGGCTCTGAGATAAATAGGGGGAGCCCAAAACAATCGTGCATATTTGTGTCACACAGATTAGAAATGTTGAGTTTCTGTAAATAACAGTTCTTGAAATAAATAATAGTTATTGTTCATTACAGTTTCTGAATATTTGTTTTATATTTGTGAATATGTCTGGGTGTTGCCATCTGTACGTGGCGGCGCTTCATTCTTACTTACGTTGCTATGGTTATGGCGGTGATGCCGGCGCGGTATTTGAAATGTTCATATTGATATTTTTTTAACTCTGGCTGTGTAATAAATAATATGGCAAAACGAAAACAGCCAAGCGTCACAGCTTTTGGATTCACAAGCAAATAAGCGAAGGAGTCTAAAAATGACAACGTGAACGGAAAACAACTTTTAGTTGGCCGGCTGTAAGCGGCGTTAGGGTCGAGCTTGACAGCTCCACACCGAGGGAGAGGCCTGCCGATGCGGAGCCTGAAGAGGTTTCAACAACGGCCACATCCGCCGGCATAGTGACACCGTCTGTATTAGTAGAAGAGTGTTTTTATAGCAATTGATCGCATCCGCGCTGCTGCGCCAGTCAACAGAGCGTGCGTGTGACATATTTAGTAGCAGGATGTGCTCTGAAAAATAGGGCTCCCCGAAAGCAAATGGGTAATTCGAAAACTGACAGAGCTCCCTCTCTATACAAATCAAACTGTAGACGGTGTGAAAGCACCTATTGTTTTAAATAATGGTCGGAATGTGACCTGTGAGCCTTCTGAATTACCGTGGGACAGCACATTCTAAACTAAAATGTTCAATCAATAAAGTAACATCTTATCTTATCTTAATAATATTTTCATATTAATAATAATAATAAATCATAAAGTATGTGTCCGAAAGGGAGCAGGAGGAAGCAAACACAAAAATATACTGCATATTAAAGCAAACGATTGTAAAGGTTAAAGTATGAGCATAACAAATAAAGAAGTGTAATGTAAACATTTACATTATAATTATGATTATTTAATATATAAAGACTATATATGATTGAATTACAAGATTAGATATACTTTAGTTGATCTAAAATATTGATGTGTTCAAATGCTCTTCAAAACACAACTGAAAGTCCATGAAACTTGTCTTTCTGTATTTGTGAATGAAGCGCCATCTCCTGGTTAAAACCTGAAATTGAAAATCTGGCAACGCCCTCTTGGAAAATAGTGGGAGGGCTTAACATTCCTCAATACTGGTCTTAGGCAGGTTGTAGGCAGGAAGCTGTAAGCTGGAGTCTGAAATTCAGTGCTACATCTGTATGACCAAATACAGAGAAAACGAAGCTTTTGTGTGCCGTAACTTTAGAAAAAAATCCAATAATGCAATAAAGACTTTAGCTGCTCTTTCCTTTATCTTTATCTTTTATCTTTCCTTTTTATGCGTTTAGATTCTAGCTATGACCAAATACAGAGAAACTGAGTTGGCCTTAACTTTAGAAAAAGTAAATAATGCATTCCAGACTTTAGCTGCTCTTCCTTCCTCTACTCTTTAGTCCTCAACACTATCATCCATATACATATATCCACCGTAATAACATATCTTGTATCTAAGCTTTCAGATTACAGCAGATCTGCAGTAACATCCGAAGCAGTCATGTGATCACATTGTTCAAATAAGACCATCAAACATTTTAGGTGAGTTTCCAACAACAGACAGTTGTTCGGCTTTACAATCCTGAACGTCACCAAGCGCTCCGTCCCAGCTGTCACTCTTTAGTGTCCCCTGGTCTCCCAGCTGTGTGCGTCACTCTTTAGTGTCCCCTGGTCTCCCAGCGGTGTGCGTGGCTCTTTAGTGTCCCCTGGTCTCCCAGCTGTGTGCGTCACTCTTTAGTGTCCCCTGGTCTCCCAGCTGTGTGTGTCACTCTTTAGTGTCCCCTGGTCTCCCAGCTGTGTGCGTCACTCTTTAGTGTCCCCTGGTCTCCGTTGTTTTTTGAGCTTCCTGCAGCGTCTCCTTTATGCTGTAACGCGTGTGCACCGGTTAGTATTGTTTGTAGGGATGCCATCATTAATCATATTAACACAGTGGTTCTCAAACATTTTCTGTCAGGCCCCCCCCTTTGGAGAAAAAAAAAAGTCGGGCCACTCCCCAACACAAGTCAGGCTCAGTGGCGGCACCAGAGATTTATTTTGGGGTGCTGTGGGGTAGCTTGACGTTTCATAGAGGGTGCTCAAACATTTAGGGTTTCCCATTAAGGTACCGGAGTAGAATTTTCTACTGCAACAATCCCCACGCAAATACACAGTGTACCCGTGACTGTTACAATGAAGGCTCGATAATCAGCTCACGGCATATGGGTGTAAGCAGGGGTAAAGTGCTATTTTTATAGGTGGTGTGTGGACCTCTCATAGGGGGGTCCGGGGGCAAGCTCCTCCGGGAAGATTTTTAAATATTGAAGTTAAAAGCATCAATCTAGTGCACTTTGAGAGCAAAGTGAAGAGATCTATGGATACATCTCTCAACACAGAACTGTAAACAGATTTAATTTTTTCTTTATGGATATTTTACAAATCACTCCCCTTTTAAACTTTATTCATTTTTTTTATGTCATATAGTATTTCATACCTGTTTTTAATTTATTCTCTTATTTTTTTATAACTATAATAATCATATAAACGTGTGACTCGGAAATAATTGTTTCCATTAATGGTGACCAAAACGTTTGAGACCCGCTGAGATAACACTGAGAGAGTCCTTTAGCTCACTGAGCCTCTCAGTCTGACAGGAGAGGACTCTCCTCCACTTTGTTGTTGAAAAAACTCCTTATATCCGTTAGCGTAGCTCGCTAGCACCAGAAGCTAACAACAACGATCTCCGGTACCGGTGCGCTCTCTCTCGCTCGCGCATGCACACAAAATGGCTCGTTCCACATACACAGAGCCGAGCTTTAATGAAACACAGAGACCCAGACGTAATAGTACTGTCTCATATTATTTTCGAATCAATAATCTTTGAAAATATGTTTTTTTTTTTTTTTAAATAACCATTTTTCCTCCTGGTCTCTCGCGCCCCCCCTGTCATGCCTCTGTGCCCCCCTGGGGGCTGTGAGAACCACTGTATTAACATTAGATGTGTCTTTATTCAATAATCAAATTGTTTGTCTTGAATTTTGAAAATGTGTCTGATTGTAACATTTGTTTGACGATTATGGGATTGTGTTCATGCAACAACAAAAAGTGTATTTTGGTTTTTTGACTTGTAATTGTTTATCTGCATCACTTTTGATCTTTTTTTTTAAATGTAGCTATACTGTATAGAAGGTATTACAAAAACGTTTGAATCACTCAATGAATCACTAGAAATACTGAATATTGTTTAAAAAATCAGTTACAGTTTGGGAATCTCCGATGTGTATATCTCAAGTATTCATACACACCATGCAGATTTAATATTCCATGTTACATGTGAAGAGCTAATGTTCAAAAACAGATGAAGGCCATTCATTGTTAAAACCATCCAAACCAGTTGAATTAATATTCCCTAAATTGGACAATAAAAACAACGTGATTTAGATTAATTAATAACCATGGCGACCTATGTTTTTGCTCATTCACTCTTCATGTGTTTTACCTTCATGTTGGTATGGCTTCATACAGTAAATGTTGGATGTTTTCATGTTACCATCACATCTATATCAATAAAACATCGATAAAGAAAGATCTGTTTCTGGATGTTGCATTTAAAGACGTCACGATAATCGATAAACAGTTTGTGAACTCTTTAAGCTCACAGTGGGAACACTTTTTCATGAAAACACATTTTTTGTATTATATTTGGTGTACAAAATATTCAAGAATGATCTTTTTTAAAGCACCATGTGGGTGATGATATGAGACATTACTGCTGCTACCAGTTGAGTATAATAAATAGAAAATCAAATGTTAAAAAATATATTAATTATTCAACACTTAATAAAATAAGCTGCTCTGTTTTTGAACCAATTTGTAATACTGATGGACACTTCCTATCCCTTTAATTAATCTGCTTGTATTCATGAAAACAGTTAGTTATTATCTTTTAATTTAAAACACACAGAAATTACATGGTGCCATTTTCTTACAATTTATTTTTTAAATACAAGATAAAAACTAAATTGTACTCACCAGTCCTTTGGGTCTGGATGTGCCACAGGAAGCTGTGTTTAGAAAACAAAACACAAATAATCACATAATTATTGAGCAATATTAGCTCACAAAGAAATGTAACCTTGTAGGACCATCCATTTTGTTATGCATGCAGTTCAGTTATGTACCCAATTAGATTGCATGTGAAGGAGTCAATGCACTTTTGATTCACACAATCTGCAAAGCATTTAACCCTCAACTTTATTCTAACCTTGAGGGCCCTTGTTGTGCTGCATGCAGGGGATTGCCTCGACTTCGAGGTGGAGTGGTCATTACGCTGCATCTTGCTTTATCCTTAAGCTTTTTCTTTCTTCTTGCCACTTCTTTCTCTCTACTCTCCTTCCTCTTTCACTGAGGTCTGACACGTCCTTCTTCTCTGTCTTTCTTCCACCTGTCCTTCTCTTTATCCAGGTACTGCTGCCTTCTTTCATTGTCTGAATCCCTTCGTGCCCTGTAGCGTCGCTGCTTTTCTGCATTAGACAACATTTCCTGATAAATACATTCATACCATTATATCATATCATTTAAGACTATATATAACATATATGCATATTAAACAAACAATACATAACAACACATGCTGGAAATAGTTAATCATCTAGCCCAGGGGGGTCAAACTAAATGTCATCGTGGGCCACATCAACATTATGGTTGCACTCAAAGGGCCGGTTGTAACTTTCAATCTCAATCTTTATTTACAGCAACGCGAGCAAAGCGACGGAACCACAATGCAGTTCGGCAAAGCGTGACGTCACCCCATTCAAAGTGAATGGGCAGAAGCGTTAAAGCTTCAACGCATGCCGTCGTGTGGACAGGCCGTAACAGGGTGGAAATGTTATTCTAAACTTGGCTATTGCTACATGTGTGATGATAATCAAGCTAGCACTTGGTGACAACAGAAAAATATATTTGATAGATATATTCACCATATTTTCTAAATGTAAGCATTTTGATCAGTTTCCACTCAAGATGAACATAACAGGGTGGCCATGTTATGATTCACCGCAACAGTTAAGTTCTTGAAAAACATTTAAAAAACGTTGAAGGAAGAGTGCATACCTACTCTGCTTCTTGAAGAGGATTTTCCCGCTCAAAATGTATCCTTCTTCTTCTTGAGTCATACAAATAGTATAATAGTAAAGGGGCGTGTCCAGAGGGATTCACATCAAGAGTAACAGGGGGGACATTCAAACAGGGGACACACTTTTTAAAAAGCTTTAAACAATAAATATGAATTAACAACACAAAGTGTAGAATTTGTTTGTATTTGTTTGTTTTCTTTTTTTATAGAAGTTGAGCAAACATTATTTGGGACCCTTTGGGACGCAGCAATTTGGCCTACTTGTGCTAAAATAGAGTAATTATTTAGAATTTTGAATATCCTGGGTAAATAACATTGTTGTTTTATGGTAGAGGGGAATAAACATGTAAACCCAAGCTTTTAAAAATAAGCATTAGACATTTTAAATGCAATATATGATATAATGCAGGGTTCCCCAGACTACGGCCCGCGGGCCGCATACGGCCCGCCACGCCCCTTTGACCGGCCCTCCACCTCTCTGCACCTCACCATTTGAACTGGCCCAAAGAAGAAAAAAAAAAAAGAAAAATTATAAAATATATTTTTTAATATTTTATTTTAGTTGTCCAACTTGTTTTGTGAAATAATAACATGACTCTCCAAACGAGGGCGGTAAACGCTGTTCATTCCGTCACCTGAGATTAGAACTCGAGGCCGTCAGTATGTAGTGGCCAGAGCGGCTCTGGTAGTGGCCATGAGCCAAACAGTGGAACTGTCAATCAGATCGCCAGCGCCTCTATCACGCTTTAAAAGCAACGTTATGTAACGTTCTGGTTGACATCTGTTACATTTGCATCTTGTTTTTTTAACACTAAAATATATTTTTATTAACCATTTATATTTTATATAATTTAATATGTGTGTCTGTATTATTTATATGACGTATGTTTATGACCGAATTTCCGCCACCTTACAAGCTGATCGAAGTCATGTGCAGAAAATATTATGCTACAGTTGAACAGCAGTGTAATGGCGTGCAGTAAAGTGAGGAAAATTGACAGAGAGTGTCGGGTTTTTAAAGAACAATGGACCAAGGATTATTTTTTTGTTCCATGGAAGGACCGTGCCATTTGTATTATAAGTAAAGACAATGTGGCCGTGTTTAAAGAATTCAACCTTCGCCGCCATCACGAAACCCGGCACGGAGAGTATGCTAGCTTGAGCGGGCTAGCGAGAGATGATAAGGTTCGGCGTCTGAAAGGCGGACTAGCTGTTCAACAGGATGCCTTCCTTCGTCAATCCCGGGTCAACCTGGCTGCTGTCCGAGCTAGCTACAAAGTAGCTAACCTACTGGCTACCCACGGCAAGCCGTTCACAGACGGAGAATTCGGGAAGGCCATGATGCTGGCTGTGGCCGAGGAGGTGTGTCCCGAGAAGACAGATGCCTTCCGTGGGGTGAGTCTCTCAGCACAAACGATGACGAGACGAATTGAGGAGATGGGGGGAAACGTGTTTGACCAACTGAGAGAGAGAGCCGCAGAATTCAAGTGTTTTGCTTTAGCCATGGATGAAAGTAATGACGTACAGGACACGGCACAACTGTTGATTTTTATTCGTGGAGTCAACACACGTTTTGAAGTGTCAGAGGAGCTGGCATCACTGAGAAGCCTAAAAGGCACAACAACTGGAGAAGACCTTTTTGTCGAAGTGTGCAAAACAATGGGCGAACTTGGTCTGCAATGGGCTAATTTTGCCAGTGTCACTACAGATGGTGCGCCTAGCATGGTCGGATCTACGAGGGGTCTAGTAGGGCGCTTGAACGGCGAGTTCGAGGAACGAGGTCTCACCCCACCGATTCAAGTCCACTGCCTGATTCACCAGCAAGCGCTGTGCTGCAAAGTTTTGAAGTGGGCGTCTGTGATGAAGGTGGTTGTGCACTGTGTCAACTACATCCGGAAAAATGGTCTGAAACACAGGCAGTTCCAGGCCTTTCTCTCCGAGCTGGGGTCTGCTCACCAGGATGTGCTGTACTACACCGAAATCCGGTGGTTAAGTCGAGGCAAAGTATTGCGCCGTGTCTACGACCTGCTGCCCGAAATCAAAACCTTCCTCCAGTCTAAAGGTGAAACGGTACGGGAGCTGACCGACCCGGAGTGGAAATGGGACCTCGCTTTTTTAACTGATGTGACTGAACTGTTGAACCACCTCAACCTACAGCTCCAAGGCAAAGGGAATCTCATCAGCGACATGTATTCCCACATAAAAGCATTCGAGGTCAAACTGCAGCTCCTTGTGCGACAGGTCCAAAAGCTGGACTTCAAACATCTCCCTGCCACCCAAAGCTACTGCGCCGAGAAACCAGCCGCCCCTTTCCCAGTCGCGAAGTGCAAAGATGCCCTGGAGATGCTGCAGCGAGAGTTCAGTGTGCGCTTCCGCGAGCTTCATGTCAACAACAAAGACATAAGTCTGTTCCAGAACCCCTTTGCTGCTGACATTGACGACGCTCTTCCCTTTCTTCAGTTTGAACTAGCCGAGCTGCAGAATTGTGATGTCCTTAAAGACGCATTAAAGCCTGACCACCTCCTTGAGTTCTATGCTGAGCTACCAGAGGGCACTTACCCAAACATTAAACAACATGCTCTGAAGATGTGTACCGTTTTTGGCAGCACCTACACCTGCGAGCAGACGTTTTCCCGCATGAAGCAAATAAAAAATCCAATGAGGAACAGACTCTCAGATGAACATTTGCATCAAACTTTGAGACTGGCAACCACTAGGCTACACCCAGACATCGGACTTCTCACCAGCCAGAAGCAAGCACACAGTTCACACTGATATGGTAAATATACTGATTTTAACTATTACAATTTTATATGGCTGTAAACATGAACTATGATTTTTTGATGAAATATGATTAATGTTTTTAATGAATTTTAATGAATAATGCTACACTGTATTTGTAAAATCACATCACAAGGAACAACAGGCAGCATATTTATGTAATTTACTGAATGTGTCCAATGTCATCCCTTTATGCCAGGTTTCCAGGCAGCAAGAGAGGGGACTGCAACTGCTGACCTCAAAGATCACTGCCCATCCATCCTTCCTTCCACCCTGGCTACAAGTACCAATTCAGTTCACCTACTGCACATATTGCTGACTTCCCATTCTGTTACTCTCTTCTAGTTTAACCTGCCGAGGGTTTACTGCTCAGTCTCTCCTCCCAATCTCTTCTCTCAGCATCTGCCTCTCCATCGTTGTCTCTCTCTCTCCCTCTCTCTCCTCTCTCTCCTCTCTCTCCTCTTTCTCCTCTTTATGCACTGCCCCTCATCTCAATCTCCTATTTCAAAGGGATGATAATTGTGCTGTAAAAGTGTTTGGGTGCTCATTGCATTTTCACCTTGAACAAAAAAAATCTCACCTGAATATACAAATAAGAGTTGGTTAGTTGATATATTGTTCACCAAGTTTCTTGTCTTGATGATTTCTCATCTCACTGTAATATAGGCCTACCATTTCTATTGTATCACTCATAAACTGTCAATCACCATGTTTTTCTAACCTTTCCTTGCTATTTTTACATGGTTGTTATTAGAAAATAAAAGGAATACCTGTGGTATTTCAAATTGAAAAACATGTGAAGTACTCACTTCTTTTGCAAATCACTTGTAATGATGAACTATTTTGTGCTAGAAATTATGGCTATAACAGGCAGTGGCCTAGTATACAGCCCACATGATCGATCCCGGCCCCTCATCACAGTCAGGAACGATAATGTGGCCCCCAGAGAAAAAAGTTTGGGGACCCCTGATATAATGTGTTGGGCACCTAAATGGCACCGAATGCTGGAATGACTCATATGTGTTTTTCTCCACTAGATGTCCCCACATCTTTAATTGCATTTTTTTTTGCAAACAAGGAAGCACTTCAGACTCACTGTTACTCACTGACTGAATAATCTAGATTCTCACATCAAAAGTGATATTAGTTTGGCAGATAATATCCTCATTTAGAGATCATTATGGGGGGAAAAAGGCAAGAATAATCAGTGTTTGGGAAGCCATCATTGACTTCACTCTGTGAGACGTTGAACTGCACCAAAGCTACCAGGGAAACATCTAACTGGGTTAACTATAGCTCAAAAAGAAAATAAGGAAATTACCTTTTTTACAAGTCGTTGAGAAGAATCAATCATTTTTGGTGTTAGGTTTGGATAATGCACTGGCCATGTTTCAATAAGTCGTAAAAAAATGCTGTAATATCTTTATTTACAAACATTAAGACACAAATAACCCCTTCAAACCTTTTAAACCATAACTGAGAACTTAAAAACTCCCTATGAGTAACAGGCAGGGACTTCTGAATTAATGCCTATAACAATTTTTTCCCCGTATGCTATGATGGTTCATGTGTACATAACATCATAGATTGTCCACCTTGTCATGTTGGGATGAATGGTTGACTGGTTTGACAGCAGAGGGTGGGGCTGTTTGGCAGCTTTGTGTCCCAGCTGTCGCCCCCACCCACCCTGGATACACTGAGGGAGGGTGGGGTCTCTTCTTCCATGTGTCCCAACAACGTATATGAAAGAAAGAAGAAAGAGAAAAGGATGCAGGTGAAACGTCGAGTAAAAACCGGATTGTATACATGTTTTATGGTCAAAATATCAAGTAAGCTGTGTTCACATACATAACGCAAACAATTGTGTTAAGATGACTGTCAAAAATGTTAACTATAATAAACATAATATCTATATATCTTGTTAAATAAGAGTACAAATTACAAATTGTGTTTTTTCGATTCTGCGCCAGACTATTTCTTGCCATATTTAAAAAGTCCCTTGAAACGGAATCATTTCACAACCAAATTTGACATTTTGTCAACGTAAATATTTACTAATACTGCCAAATACATATCTGCAATAATCTAATTTAGCTGATATTTAACTAACATTTAAAAACCGTAACCTGAGCGGTTTCATCAAAAAACATTGAATCACGCCTACCACAACTTCATAAAAAATGTAGCCCACTAACAGGGGAGAATTATTTATTACTTCAACCATTATAGTAATTTGTCATTATTTATTTATTAGGTTTTTCCCCCAATCGTTTCTACAATCTTTTGTTAACATAATACTTCTTTTAAAACCATTAATAATGATGTTGTTACTGTACAAATGAATAAAGCCATGGTAAAGCAGCATAGTAGTAGTGGTATTAACATAATGAAGTAGCCTACTGTGCTTACAGTTGGAGTAAGTATGGATAATTGCAGTAATATAAGTAATGGTGGCAATAGGACTAGATTTAGAGTTGAATTCACAAGGCTATGGCTATCGTGTGAAGAAAATCAAGATTCGTTTTAAACTAAAGTAAAAGCTTTGGCCCATATCTGATTTCCTGGCCAACGTCTACTGTTTCCTCTTGGTTTCAGTCTTAATGCTGTGCTAAGCTAACTGTCTCCTATCCGGGTGCTAAGAAGCGTTAGCTGTTACCTCCTCAAAGCATCAACGAATTTAGCAAAATCTTTATTTTAATTTTATTCTAACTATATGACCAAATGCAGCACCTTTAGCTGAATAAAACGTTATTTATGTTTTAATAATATCTGATTTCCAGGCCAACGTTGACTGTTTCCTCTTGGTTTCAGTCTTAATGCTGTGCTAAGCTAACTGTCTCCTAGCCGGGTGCTAAGTAGCGTTAGCTGTTACCTCCTGGAAATTATCAATTAATGGAGCTAAATCTATTTTGATTTGACTAAAAGTAACACAACAACACCTTAAGCTCAATGACCACATTTTATTTTGTAATGGTACGTAAAGAGGTTTTATAATTAAGAGTTTCGGTTTTAACTACTAGCTTTAGAGGGAGAGCTAGGCTAAGCTAACTATCTCCTGGCTAAAGCTTCATCTATTCTACAATGAAGTCAGTGGTGGAAAAAGTATTTAGATTCTTAACTTGAGTAAAATGTGTAATACCACACTGTAAACATACTCAATGTCAAGTACTGCGCCGAGAATTGTACTTCAGTAAAAGTATTTAAGTACAATTATGAAAATTTACATAAAGTATTAGGATTAAAATTACTAGGAGGGACTCCTTGCTGGAAAAAAAATAGTTTTAAGCAAAAGCAGCTAATCTTCACATTCAATCAATTATCTATTAACGCACTCATGGTTTTAGTTATTTAAATATAATGGTGGATGATTTAATATTTATCAAATACTCACATTTTAAAGGGTTTTCCTAAGCAAAATAAGAATGTATAAAGTAACTTGTCAATAAATGCAGTGAAGTAAAAAGGTACAAAGTATAGAGTAGTATTAAATGAAAGTAATTCCAAATTGTACTTTCCATCACTGATTACATTTAAAAATAAAACAAATAACTTGAAGATATAGTTGTTTTTATTTAATTTAATGTAGTCCAACACTATATTATTGTATGTTTGTAAGGTTAAGATATTTGATTATCTGCATTATGACGATATAACTTAAAAGAATTTGAATTTGAGGGAGAGACAAAAGACAGAGAGAGGAAGAGAGAGCTAGACAAAGACCTGGAGAGAGAGATGGAGGAAGGGGAGGGGGGGAGTCTGTCATCACGTATGCCGGGGAGGAGAGGGGAGGGCCGGGAAAGGGAGGGGGGTTCACCCGGTCTGTCGGTCTCTCCTCCCTCTGCTGCAGCCGCCATGCTGCTGTAGGTCTCCGTGCATCCCGGTCCGGTGTCTCTCTCCTCCCCGCCACTTCATCTCTGAATCCCGGGTTAGCAGGCTCGGTTGTAGCTGTCTGGATCCACCGGAACCTGAACGCAACACCGGGTAAGAGAGGAGAAAGCCTCCATAGCAACAAACCGGTTTAACGGCCTTATTGCTAGGTAGGTGCCTCCCTGTCCGTGTGTCAGCACAGCTTAGCGTTATAAGGGCGGAGAGATGGATAAAGTAAAAACATGTATCATATAAATATCAACTTATTTATGTATTTGAATGCACAAGATCCTGTTCTGCTTCTGGCTGCAGGTGCATTTTATGTGCCCGCAGAAAATCAATGGACAATTCTTCTCACTCTGGCCTTGCAGGACATTTCATTTCACTAAAGCAAGACGGTTGTATTTCACTTGAAACACGTTTTGCATGATGCTTTGAATGCACAACATTAATAATGTACATGCAAAAGCTTAAGGAAGCAAATGTATTGATGGTAAACCTGAATGCAAGCTTGTGTTCAGTGTTCTTAAATACTGAATTCAATATATTTAGAGATATTTGAAGGTCTATCGTATCAAATATAATATATCATATGGACACATAAAGCACATAGGTGATATATAATGTGATGCATAAACTCCTATTTGGTCTCTTGCTGCAGATACATTTAATTGACTGCAGAAAATCAATGGACAATTCTCATGCTGGCCCTGCAGGAAATTGATGGTACACTGAATGCAAGCATGGGTTCAGTACTCCTAAATACTGAATTCAATATATTTAGAGTTATACATGTGCAGGTTGTTGGAGGGAAATCATGTCCAATAGCCATTTGATTGTAATCTCTTTTGTCGGCAGTGATGGAGGATGAGAGGACGCTGAGGGAAAAAGTGTGACACCAACAACCGGCCGGAGAACCAGGACTATAAGCCCTTGGTGTAAAGAAAGCAGTTCCAGAAGACAGGAGTCATTGTTTACCGCTGTTGGACGATGCATCCTGTGTAGCCAAGACTCTTTTTGAACGTTTCTGGTCCAGTTTTGTCACCACCATGTCTTTGAGTAAGACCCTCGAGTTGGAGCACTTTGACGAACGAGACAAAGTTCGCCGAGGACGATCCACCCGGACCAAAAGAGATGATACAACATCTGGAAGAGGAGGAGGAGGGTCCGGTCCAAATTCCCGGGCCAGCAGTTTGGTCCCGAGTCCGGCCCACAGCGCTAATTGTAGCTACTACAGAACCAGGACCCTGCAGACGCTAACCTCGGAGAAACGAGCCAAAAAAGTCTGGTTTTATCGCAACGGAGATCGGTACTTCAAGGGTTTGGTGTACGCGGTGTCCAGCGATCGGTTCAGGTCCTTCGATGCACTGCTGATGGAGCTAACGCGCTCTCTGGCAGATAATTTACATCTTCCACAAGGGGTTCGTTCGATCTACACGATAGATGGCGGGAAGAAGATCACCAGCATGGACGAACTGATGGAAGGTAGGACTCAGAAAGTTCAGGTATTTGGGTTCAACATGTAAGAAGTAGAAAGTACAGGTATTTGGGTTCAAAATGTGAGAAGTAGAAAGTACAGGTATTTGTGTTCAACATGTAAGAAGTAGAAAGTACAGGTATTTGAGTTCAACATGTAAGAAGTAGAAAGTACAGGTATTTGTGTTCAACATGTAAGAAGTAGAAAGTACAGGTATGTGTGTTCAACATGTAAGAAGTAGAAAGTACAGGTATTTGTGTTCAACATGTAAGAAGTAGAAAGTTCAGGTATTTGGGTTCAACACGTAAGAAGTAGAAAGTACAGGTATTTGTGTTCAACATGTAAGAAGTAGAAAGTAAAGGTATTTGTGTTCAACATGTAAGAAGTAGAAAGTACAGGTATTTGCGTTCAACATGTAAGAAGTAGAAAGTTCAGGTATTTGGGTTCAACATGTAAGAAGTAGAAAGTACAGGTATTTGAGTTCAACATGTAAGAAGTAGAAAGTACAGGTACTTGTGTTCAACATGTGAGAAGTAGAAAGTACAGGTATTTGTGTTCAAAATGTAAGAAGTCAAAGTAAAAAGTTGTCAGAAAAATAAGTAGTGGAGTAAAGTACTGATACCAGAGAAATGTACTTAAGTCCAGTAACAAAGTATTTGTACTCCACTACTTCCCACCTCTGCTCTTACTTACATGTATTCAACATTTTTGGAAACTGAGAAGATCAAAACCACTATTTAAACTCGGATGGGCAAATAGATTATTATAATTAGTATTATCGTTAATCTAGGAAGTAATTGGCAAAATGAAACTAAGATTGAGTTGCAGCCCTTTTGAGTAACTGGTAACTCAGAAACACATCTAATTTGTTGAAACATGTTTATTTGTCGTCATGCTGAGATTAAAACCACTATCTGTACGCTAACTATGAAGCTACATCAAGGGGTAGCGGTGCAACTAATTAGTTATTACTTAGTTTTCTAGACTAATTGCTTCATTTGGTCTATACAATGTTGGGAAATAGTTAACAATTCCAAGATGATGTCTTTAAATCTCGGTTTTTTTCAAAGAAATTCACTAAATCCAGAAATTATCCATATGGCTAAGTATCAGCTTTCTTGCTTAAAGATGAATTGATTAATCATTGCGGCTCTTATAAGGGTCATGTTATTTCCAAAAATGCCACAGTTTGTTGCTTAGAATATTAAAGAAGTTAAAATATATTTTAAGATACACTTGCAGAAATGTGTTGATATCTTCGGAGTCTTGCTATCTGTCTTCAGTCTTCATGCTTCAGGGTTGGGAGTTATATATTATATATTCACCAGTGTTTCCCACAGAATTTCATTCTATTTGTGGGGGCACTGCCCCCCCCCCCCAACGTTCTTGTTGCTCTGTGTTGCGTTGTTAATGAGTGAAACACACCGGAGTTGAGGATCTGTTGGATTTATTCTCCCAAAAATATAACTTACAATTTACAATTTAGGCATTTAGCAGACGCCTTATTCCAAAGCAATTTGAAATGACCAATTACAGGGACATTCTCCCTGGAGTAACCGAGGCCTTGCTCAAGGGCACACTGGTAGTGATGTTCCAGGCAGGATTTGAACTCGCAACCTTCCGATCATCAGCCCGCCTCCCTATCCATTAGACAAAAAAAAAATATATATATTAAAAAAATATTATATATTAATAATAATATATATTTTTTTTTTATGAGATCCATTCGTGACGGACGATATTTAATTGTGGTGGCCCGCCATAAATAAATCAATGTATGGGAATCCTTGAATTATTGAAGTCCTTCCTGTCGCTTTCTCCATCAACCTATCGATTGATCCGTCCTCCTTAAACTTCCTCTCTGTCCGTCTCTGTTGGGCAAACATTCCTAAATTACTTATTGATGTGGACAGTCAGGGACTCACGAGCAGAGTTTACATTGTAACCCATCAAATACTCTATCTACCCTGCCGTCTTTCCCTTCCTGGTATCCCGCTGTCCGACCAGTCTGAGTAACTGCACTTACTCTCAGTGTTGATGTGAGACTGGTTCCTCTAATGATCATCAGCGCCAGGAAGCTGCTCGACGTAATAAAGACGGATGCATCGCTCTGAAAGGAATTAATAAACTCAGAGTGGACCGTGATGTGGAAACTGGTCATTTACAACTTCTCTGTGCAAGCCAGGGGGGAACATGGAGGCCTGCAGGGGTTAGACAGATTCTACCCACAGATTGGGGGTTTCCTGCTGAATATTTCATGTTTTAAGCGCTTTAAACGAACTCCTGCAGACGTTTGTTGAATGAGACATTGTGTGGATCGTCAGAATAATAATCTGTAACTATTTTAATCAACATTTTCATACAAATATGTCAGAAAAAGCAGTTTTGAGGCTTTAAAATATAGATATTTAGCACTTTTTCCTGTTTGATATCACATTAAACTAAAGATCTTTGGGATTTTGACTGAAAAACACGTCATTTAAAGACATCTATTTGGACTTTTAGAAGATGGCATGGACAAATATATTATTATTATCGTTAGTCTAGGACAGTGTTTCTCAAAGTGTGGTCCATGAGCGCCCCCTAGTGGCCCGTGAGTATATTGGTAACATTTCACATTTTAAATTAATTAATTAATTAATTAAAGTTTTCCGCACTCTCGCGGGAATATCTCCGCAAAGGAGCGAGCTTAAGTTTCACTTTTGATTGCATGCTATAGCCCAGCGCAACACCTTCGTCACACATGTTGTCACTTGTTTGTACCATTTTCAGGCGATTTGTAATCTGTTCTAGAAAAACAATGTGTTTTTTTTTAGATATCAAGAAGCGTATAAAACAAACAATGGATGTATTTTATGAACATGTATCCATGCTGGAAGTCGATCTAGATGTGTTAGGAGTGAGATAGAGATTATTATCTAATATATGCATCCAATGAAACACTGCATGAAGTCTGTTGATGATCAGAGGCTGCTTTTGGGGCAGACCATGCAGGCCAGCCCGATGGTCACCAAGGTTCATGTTTTAATAGCATTTTTACCAGAAAAGCCCAGACGAGCCTCACATTTGAAAAAATGGCTTACACCTCAGAGGGTTAAAGTATTGTCATACTGATATTCTGTACAAACTGTGAAGTCCACTGAGACAAATGTAACATTTGTGATATTGGGCTATATAAATAAACATTGATTGATTGATTGATTAAACTTGGGCCTGCGACCATAGTTTTATTGTATTTAGAAAATCCACAGCGGAGGTTTATGTCGTACTACATACGGTGTATTTTGCATGTCTCTCAGTAGCCAACGATCTGTGAGTCTGTTGGCTCGGACATAAACTCTGTGATAAATGTAGTGTACATTTCATATGAGGTGGGAAACCTGAGAGCATTTTAAATCGCATTTGAACTAAATGCTTATTTAATCTGTAGTTGTATTTGTATTGTTGATTAAATGTGTGAACGAGGTGATATACAGTAGAGAAGGTTAAGCTGTCATCATTAGGCTGTTCTGTATTGTTGGAGTGGTAAGCAGGCCTTTTGTTTCTGGATATTTGTGGAGTCAGGTGGTCCGTGAGTGTTTTTTTATTGGTTAATTGGTCCTTGGTATGAAACAGTTTGAGAAACACTGCGCTAGGAAGTAATTGGGACAATGAAACTAAGATTGAGTTGCAGCCCTTTTGAGTAATTGAGGAAGTGAGATTTTCCAGCCTCTAAAATCTAGGTATTTCCTGTTTTATATCACAGTAAAGATCATTGGGTTTTGAGTGACAAAATGGCATTTAAAGACATCGCTTTGGACTTTTAGAAGATGGGATGGACACATATATTATTGTAATTAGTATTATCGTTAATCTAGGAAGTAATTGGCACAATGAAACTAAGATTGAGTTGCAGCCCTTTTGAATAACTGGAGTTATTGTTGGGGAAATATATATTTTTAATGCTATCTTTGTCTTTGAACCTGTGTCCACGTTGCTTGTCGACACAGAAGGTATTTATCTAGTCGGTCAGGTATTTGAATGAAAACCCAGAGCAGTGCCGTCCTGCTGGTTTGAATAGCAAAGTGAAAGTCAGCTCATGGAGAGACAAGGTCACACACATTACCTGCAGAGTGTGTGTGTGTGTGTGTGTGTGTGTGTGTGTGTGTGTGTGTGTGTGTGTGTGTGTGTGTGTGTGTGTGTGTGTGTGTGTGTGTGTGTGTGTGTGTGTGTGTGTGTGTGTGTGTGTGTGTGTGTGTGTGTGTGTGTGTGTGTGTGTGTGTGTGTGTGTGTGTGTGTGTGTGTGTGTGTGTGTGTGTGTGTGTGTGTGAGAGTGTGTGAGTGAGAGTGTGTTTTTGAGGTTTACACGGGCTGACAGGTTAGTGTGAGGTGAAAAGAGGAACGATTGAAGGTGAGCCGTTGTAACCATATAAGGTAAAACAGGAAATGACTGAGTTACTGTACTCGTGATCGGCTGCAGGGGAAATCTAATAATTTATAGTTTTAATAATATACATAATTTATTATATATTAAAGAGGCACCACTGCTATCGTTCAAAGTCGATTAAAAGCAAATGTTTTGGTAATGCATTTAAAAGTAAGAGGTCTTTAAAACGCATCTTTGGTGCTATGAAACTCAAGATTTTGGTCCATTTTATTTGGCATATTTTAGTTAATTTACCTGTTTACAATATTCAGCTTTCAATGTATTAATATGTGTACAAATGTGTTGTGCAATTTCTAACCTATTTTTGTAAACTTCATTTATACAGTTTTTGTTTTAACTTATTAAACTTATTTTTACCATATTTGTTCTTTTTTAAAATATTTATTTTAAGTTTTACCTCTTTTGTTTACAGTATCATTTGAATATTATTTGTGCTTATTTGTTATTTTTTGTAATACATTTTTACAATATTTATTGCAAATTTTACCCCTTTTTTGTTTATTTTACAATTCTTTTGCTATTTGTTACATTTCTCACCTTTTTGTTTCGTCTATTTCTTTCTAATCTCCACTAATACAACGTCTACCCCCTTCCCTCAGGCGAGTGCTACGTGTGCGCCTCCAACGAGCCGTACCGCAAAGTGGACTACACCAAGATCTCCGTCCAGAGCTGGAAACCGGGCGTTGCCATCGGCCCCTCCTCCTCCTCTTCCTCTCGACCCTCCACTGTGTCC
>NC_136901.1:41906042-41966042 GCF_949606895.1 Notothenia rossii | reverse complement strand
AAAAACTACAACTCCCAAGACCCCTAGCAGTTCGAGCTTCTCCCCTAAGACCCCCCCCAAAGGTGGCCTCCCCAGGGCCAAGTCTCCAGGCTCAGGTACCGAACGCTTCTCTTGTAAACTCCGAAAGTGCTCCGTTTATATATTAAAGATTATGTTAACCAATGAGATGCTTCCTCTTCTCGTGTGTAGCCAATGAGGCGCCAAGTGGGCGGTCCTCCCGAACAAGCCCCTCCCCCACGAGTCCCGGGGCCCGACGCAGCCTCAAGGTCATTTACTTATTATTAATTGGCATAAAATCATACATTTTTAGACTTCTAAGCTATACAAATACACTATTTTCTATCATCAAATTCACTCGTTTATTTCAACAAAATAAATCTTCTTGATGTTCCTCTCCAGGTCTCGCCTCGTCGTTCTTCCTCCACAGACGCTAACGGAGAATCTGAGCAGCCTGAAGACAACACTTTGGAAGGTGTGTGTGCGAGTGTGTGTGTGTTCATCTGAGTGTGTGTGCTTGGTGATTTCTTACAATCAGTAAGTGTAGATGGGGGGCCTTGAAAATCTGTATTCAATGACCCTGAATGACCTTGAATCTGAGATGTGTTGGAAGCCAGTGTTCAATATTAGTGTGTTTTTTAAAATCTGGAATATAAAAGTAGTTATAAAACGGACAAGTCAAATCAAGCAATCTGACTGGTTCTTAGCCGTGATATACTGAGCGTATACCACGGGTAGAATTGTAAGTTACTTTTCACAACAAGTCAGTATCCCTCCGCGTCTGAGAAAAACAGTATACCGTTGGGCTGAAAAGCAAACTGCCTGCATACTGGAACAAGAAAGCAGCGGAGAAGTAACGAGGCAGAAGCCCTCCTTTTTGACGCAGCGGTCCAGACATAGACAGGAAACGGCAAAACATATTCAGTGTGCAGTTCCTTTGGCATTAGGGCAGGGATATCTAGATACTTTTGAAGGTTTAACATAATGAATTGTGCTACTTTTAAAGCAAGCAACGATGTTTTCAAATCTGTAATCAAAGAGGTCCGCAAAAACGCTATCGACCAATCAGATTGCTTGATTTGACTTGTCAGTTTTATAAATATATTTAAATTTCTTCCGTTACGAAACAAACTTACAAAGCATAAGATGGAAACATTTAAGTTTAACTTCGACCTCCGGGGGGGTCTTACTATGCGTCGGGCCGAACCACGCCCCTTAGCTGTGATATAATGAGCATATACCACGGCCTGTCGTGAGCTATTGCTTAAATATTAAAGACTCAAAATGTCGCCGTCTCTTCCTCACAGTGAACGGTAATCGCTCCGTTTCCTCGTCCGTCATCAACGACAAGTACAAAGTGGGGAAAGTGATCGGAGACGGAAACTTCGCCGTGGTGAAGGAGTGTGTCGAGAGGTGAGAGCAACAAGAGGGGCGTTTAAAAATAAATAAATATCCAATTTACTGTATTTATTTATGGCTTTTCAAGTAAGTATAGACAGTAAAAACATACGGACGCCCTGAGGGATGAAACTCTGATAATCCTGATTTGTTGTCATCAAAAACACGTGAAATCAGAGGTGTTTCACCACGAAGTCGTTGTTTATCTGTAAAAAAAGGTGCCACATGTAACACTTACACACCTGACATATTGTCGGTGATAAAAGCAAAAACACATTTTGAAATCAGATGCAGAGGAAGGATGTAACTTGTGTTATAGAATGTTTTAACAACACATTCACATTTTTCATGAAAACACAAAATGGAAGTAGACGGTAATAATCGCAACGTTCCATTTCTGTACCATTTGAACAAATGATTATTAAAAATTCAACAGATAAATGAATTGATATCACCCTAGTGACTTTAATGTAAATAGAATTTTTGTAAAGATTGATGTACATTTGTTTGATTTTCAGGGCGACGGGACAGGAGTACGCTCTGAAGATTATTGATAAAGCTCGCTGCTGCGGGAAGGTAACGCTAATTTATATTAATATGTTTTTATCTTTTATTGTATTTCAAAATAAGACAATGTCACTATAACTGTGTGTGTGTGTGTTCAGGAGCACCTGATAGAAAACGAGGTGTCGGTGTTGCGGCGAGTTCGTCATCCGAGCATCATCGAGTTAATCGAGGTGGACGAAACGCCGAGTCAGCTGTTCCTCGTCATGGAGCTCGTTAAGGTGCGTACTCTTCTACTTCCTGTTTACCTTTAGGGAATAGAGTGGTGCAGGAATGAGTCCTAAAACGAGGGGAATGAGTCCCAACACGTCATCACTCCCAACATTAGCCTCCTTTAGCTTAGCGGTGGTGACGTGAAGTCATGTGACCGCGCTGTAGTTCCTTTATAGCCCAACATTAGCCGCCTTTAGCTTAGCGGTGGTGACGTGAAGTCATGTGACTGTGCTGTAGTTCCTTTATAGCCCAACATTAGCCGCCTTTAGCTTAGCGGTGGTGACGTGAAGTCATGTGACCGTGCTGTAGTTCCTTTATAGCCCAACATTAGCCGCCTTTAGCTTAGCGGTGGTGACGTGAAGTCATGTGACCGCGCTGTAGTTCCTTTATAGCCCAACATTAGCCGCCTTTAGCTTAGCGGTGGTGACGTGAAGTCATGTGACCGTGCTGTAGTTCCTTTATAGCCCAACATTAGCCACCTTTAGCTTAGCGGTGGTGACGTGAAGTCATGTGACTGTAGTGTAGTTCCTTTATAGTCACACATTAGCTACCTTTAGCTTAGCGGTGGTGACGTGAAGTCATGTGACCGCGCTGTAGTTCCTTTATAGCCCAACATTAAAATTACATTATTTAAACTCCTCCTCTCTCTCAGGGCGGGGATCTGTTCGACGCCATCACTTCCTCCACTAAGTACAGCGAGAGGGATTCCAGTGCGATGGTGTTCAATCTCTCAGGAGCCGTGAAGTACCTGCACCGCATGAACATCGTGCACCGAGACATCAAGCCAGAGAACCTGCTGGTACACACACACACACACACACACACACACACACACACACACACACACACACACACACACACACACACACACACACACACACACACACACACACACACACACACACACACACACACACACACACACACACACACACACACACACACACACACACACACACACACACACACACACACACACACACACACACACACACACACACACACTTCACAATGCTTCAGCGTCAGTGTGCGTGTATTGTGTGTTTAAAGTGTTAGTGTGTGGGTATTTACTGTGTGTGTGTGTGTGTGTGTGTGTGTGTGTGTGTGTGTGTGTGTGTGTGTGTGTGTGTGTGTGTGTGTGTGTGTGTGTGTGTGTGTGTGTGTGCCTCAGGTGTGTGAGTACCCAGACGGCACTAAGTCTCTGAAGCTCGGGGACTTCGGGTTAGCAACGGTCCTGGAGGGGCCGCTCTTCACGGTGTGCGGGACGCCAACGTACGTCGCTCCAGAGATCATCGCAGAGACCGGGTGAGACGGAGACGGATGTTAGTGTTTGTTTAGTGTGTGGAAATAAAGGTGTGGAAATATATCAAATATCATCTCTGTGTGTGTATGTGTGTGTGTGTGTGTAGTTATGGTCTGAAGGTGGATATCTGGGCGGCGGGGGTCATCACCTACATCCTGCTGTGTGGATTCCCTCCTTTCAGAAGGTGAGTTTAAATAAAGTCAGCGTCTCTACTGGGACATGTCTCCATGCTTTAATGTTCAAAAAGCTCTTTATTTTCCTCATACTGCAGCACCTCTTTTCACCCTCTGTCTGAAACCAGAGCCCAGTCTGCTCTGATTGGTTAGCCTTTCCGGCTCTGTTGGGATTGGTCAAACGCTTAGAGATGTCCCGCCCCTTAGCCTATCACGTACAATGTGTTGGAGCGCTATAGCCAATAGGAGCGCAAGTGTTACATAGTGATGTCACCGCATTCCGGGAGTAAACTACATAGGTCTTGACAACTTACTGTATGTATCATAAGTGTTGTATTCTTCTGGTTTTTAAAGCTGAATTGCAGTAAAAGTATGTCATTTTCTTATATTTATTGTTATCCGCGTTACTGATGAAGCTCTTATAGTCAACTCTATAATATCTTTACAAAATCAAAGTATTTGGTCAATAATATTGTGATATTTGATAATTTACAGTTATTTTGTTACAAATTGGTCCAGCTCTAGTTTGCTTTCCCCCAGAATTTAACCTCGATATATTAAAACAAATGGGATGTGTTTCTTATGCTGCTGACTCATTATTTGGTTGTTATTTTTCCACGTCCGCTCCTCAGTGAGAACAACGTGCAGGAGGAGTTGTTTGATCAGATCCTCCGAGGGAAGCTGGAGTTTCCGTCTCCAGACTGGGACGACATCAGCCTCCCAGCCAAGGTACGGATCACTCAAACAGACAGAAAATTAAATAAAGTCAACGTTTATGTTAAAGGTCCCATGTCATGGCCGTTTCCACTGATCATAATTCCATTGTTGAGGTCTACTAGAATAGATTTATATTGTGCTATTTTCCAAACTCACATTGGTTTCTCAAACAGCATCTCTGTAAACTACGTGTATTCACTGAATTTCACTCTCTGCCTTTAACGGCTCGTTGTAGCTCCAATAGCTCCAGCCCGCCCCCTCTCTGTGAGCACAGTGTGCTCTGATTGGTCGGGGCGTTGTGAATCGCGCTGAGCTCCGTGGAGGTGTGGTTTCCTTGTTTAGCGATACACAGCGAAACACAGCCAAACTCATCCTGAGCACACACAAAGTCACAGCCGAAGTAAAAACAATAAGTGTGGCTTGATATTGAAAAAGGTTGATAAACGCTGAGAGAATGGGTCTGCAGAGAGAATGGGTCTGCAGAGAGAATTTTGCCTCTATCGCAACTGTCTGTTATCAGCCTGCAGCCAGGGAGGAGAGATCAGCAGAGCTGCCTGCACTGAGTGTGTGTGTGAGGAAGTCCGTGGATTGGTCAATTTGGACCAATCAGCGGGGGCTTAACGTAACGGCTCCGCGGACGTAACGTAACGGCTCCACGGATTGGTCCATTTAGTTCCGGGTACGGTTGACATCATGCGTACCCGGAAGAATCAAATGGACAGTGACGTATCTCCAACGAGGCGTTTTGGGGAGGTATTCTCTGTGTTAGAGTTTTACTCCCTACAGGGTGTACTTTGAGGGTTTTGACTCTGCAGACCGTTTACATGCAGAAAAACCTTCATAACACACAAGGGGACGGGTCATAACCAGAAAGGCATGACATGGGACCTTTAACAAATAATGCTGTGGGTTGGTCTGGTTGACTAAAAACCCTGAGTAATATAGGTTGAATGGTGTTTTTTGAGTAATAAATGAGTTGCTTCAACATTTACTGCTTCCTGGTAACTGTCACATGACCTGTTTCTCAGATGCTGATTAGTCAGATGCTGCAGGTGAACGTTGACACTCGATTCACCGCAGAGGAAGTCCTCTCTCACCCCTGGGTGACGGTAAGACCCACACACACATATTTTACACACACACAAACTACAAGAGGGGAACTAACATGTTGTGAAGATCCCGTTGATTTCAGACATTAACGCGTTTATCTGTCAGAAATCAACACATCTAAAAGCTCTGAGTGATTTAAATAAAAGCCGAAGTTAACTTTACATGCTCCTGATTATAAAGAAGCTGTGAAATAATTGTAATCGCAAGTTTATTTCTTTGTATCTGATGTTATTAAAACGACTCATTTTATGCACGGACTCTGGCTTAACGGCTGTTTCTCTCAGTTAGACAGCAGAGCTTAATACTACAGGTACAATTACTTATTAAAGAGCAGCACATGATGCTAAACACGTTCAATTCCGCCTTTAAAGGAGAGTTTAAAGGGAGTTCTTCTCAATGAATGTCAGAAAATTCTGTTCCTAAAAAGAAATTGAGCTTATTTCGAAAGCAAAGTAAGAGAACCGAAACCATTGTAGGAGATATTGATCAGTGCCATAACATGCAACCAAGGGCTAAAACCATCAGAAATACAGGAAAGTAAAACTAAAACTGACATGTGGACAAAATGCTTGCTGCACTTTTGTCTACTTGTCTGTCAGTCATTCATTTCGGCACCTTATAAAAACTTTGTTACTGACGAAAATAATGTATAAATAATTTAAATATTAGATATAAAAAGAATAATTCTCAAATAGTTTCTGTCATGTTCAAAAGGGGCAAGAAGAATCTTAAAAACGTTTCTGTTCCTCCCCCCTCTAGCGAACATTGTTCAAATGTAAAGTCAACTGCAAAAAAGTCATCCGAGTACTCACTCTTGTTCCTTGTGATTGGTGTGTTTGTTCAGGATGATCCTCACAATGTGAGCAGCGCTGAAGAACAAGCCAGTGGAGACGCTCTGGAACCACTGGAACCAGAGCAGGAACCCGCCGCACTGGAAACCAAACAGGTTCCCTCCCCTCTGGTCTGAAAACACACCACATCTCATCGACTGGAAACCACAGGAAACACCACTTGTTGGGTCGACTGGAAACCCAAAAGATTCCCACTTCTGGTCAAGACTCGTCCAGGAAACCAGAGGGTTTCCAACAATCTGGTTTAGAAATCGTCCCGTTTTGGAAACTAAAGGATTTTATATTCTGGAAGACTCACAAGTCCGTCATCGGTCTAGGAAAGGACCAGTTTACCCCCAATGGAAACCCAATGATTGCTCTTCAATCTGAACAACTCCCTGTTTCTACTGGAAACCCCCAAATAGATTCCCAGTTCTGGTTAAGACTTGTCCGGGAAACTAAAGGATTTCCAAAACATCTCGTCCTGTTTTGGAAACTAAATAAGTGTTTCTTCTGGAACCCAAACAATCCCACTAGCACCTTTTTAGGATATGTCTTTACCCCAATGACTTCTCTTGAATCTGAACTAGAAAACCCCAAATCATCCCCATTTCTAGTTATGAATGTTCCAGAAAACCAGAGAAATGTAAACACATAAGGTCTAGAACTTGTCCCATTACCCTAAATCTGAACTAGAACATCTCCCTGTTTCTTATACTGGGAAACATATTCCAACATTCTTCAATACATTTAATAACGAGCAAGTTTCCCCAATTCTGCTGTTGTAGTCCATGCGGTTTTAGGTCATGGAAACCAATCGAACTCTTGAACCCTCCATGTTTTTGGTCAGGACAAATTCCCGTTTCATCTCCTGGACACTGAGCAAATTTGGTCTGGAGCTCATTCTCTTCATTCACCTTAAACCAAACTCAAGTATCTCTAAAGACGTTCCACTATCAACAGGTTTCTTCACCTCTCGTCTGGGACGCATATCGCTCAACTGGAAACAAAACCAAGGTCTCAGTTGCTATTTCCAGTTCATCTTGTGGAAACTGCCTCTGGTGTAGACTCTCTTTTAATCTCCTGAAGACTTTCACAAGTCCCGTCTCTGCTGCTGTACTGGAAAGTATTTATTTGAATCACTTCTCTATCATGGAATAGGGGCCTATTTTCTTCTGTCTGGACACTAACGGGTACTTGAAGGATAACTCCATATTAACTTTGGGACACCGTGAAGGTGCTTTTGGACACTTCCTGTTTCAATACCCAGTGTCTCTTGGGACTGGACCCATTTCCTGAAGAAATGGCCCTTACTTCTGGGATATGAACCACTGATTCACTGACAAACGTTCCCTCTGGTTTAGGGATCACATTCCCAGTATGACCGGGATGTCTTCCATTTGTTCTGGGAAACGTCCCATTTATCCTGCCTTTACCTGAGGAGATTTCTGAGTACTGTGCCTGTTTACGCTGCTGATAAAATATCCTAAATCTCAGCCCTTACCTTGCATAAGTGCACCCATTCAGACCCTAGCATTCGTCATTGGCTGTATAGACAGATAAGGCCCATTGTTTTTATGGATTTTTCATAATTTTGCTGTCTTTTGAAAAGGTAAACCATTGGTTTAATGGGATAGTTTTGGGATTTTTGCCATTTGTAAAGAGTTATATAGGATGTCAGCCAAAAGTCTAAAGAAGACTATATCTATATATATGTCAATAATTATTGCTTTTAGGTTCAATGGTTTAATGAAAATACTAAAAGGTAAAACAAATTGACAAATTGTCTGTTTCCCCCCCCAAAAAGGCCCACACTTTAGCCCAAAAACAGGTGTTTACAGACACATTAACACAGATTGTTCCAGAAACTGATATTTAAAGGATGACATTTGGGGGAAATAACAACAGAAAAAACCCTAAACATAATGAGCCTCCTCTACATAGACTCCACCCTTATCACCTGTCCTCGTACTGTAACTCAGATTAATGAGTGACTTCTAAACCTCACACTTTAACAAAAAAAAATGAACAGACCTTTTAAAGGTTTTTAGCTGCAGTCTGACGGCTCGTCCCTCCTGCAGCGAGCGGGGGATAAAACATGTTGTAAATACTGTAAATATCTGTCTGTTGGTGTCTGTCTGTGTAAGTCCGTGTTGAAGTAGGGAAACAGTAGCAGTTCTGAAAAACAAAAAATACTACAATCTCATCATAAACGTGTGTCAGCAACCTGAAGAAAACCTTGATTATACCCCCAAAAAGCTCACATTGATAGCGTTTTAAATGGTACATATCGGATGTTATTCAAGTACATTCACTTGAGTTGTAGAATGAGATACTTCTATTACATTTCAGAGAGAAATATTATACTTTTTGCTCCATTACGTGTTTCGGACAGCTTTATTTCAGTAGAATTTGAAGTACAAATCCTAATAAAACAAAAATAAATCTACCTACCAAACTTTGAAGAACATTTCCGAATGAATTTTAATTTAACAAATATTAATCAGTGTGTGTTTAGGTATTTTTCTGCCAAATATTTACTGATATCAGCTTTAAAAAAGTGAAAATGTGCTGCTTTTCTTTGTCTTAAATTACAGAAACTTAAATAAATTTGAAGTTTTGAGTGTTTGACAATAGCATATATATTAAATGACATAATAGCATATCATTAAATATACTATATCAACTCACAGGGAAAGATGTACTGCTTTAAGTACTTTCACTTCATAAATACACTTACTTCCTAAAATAACATCATCAATGGAGCAAATTAACTTGTAATGGAGTATTTTTTAATATTTCTATTAGTACTTTTACTGTTGTAAGACTGTCTGAATACTTGACATGGCGAAAAAGTGCTTTATCTCCTAATTTAAAATGTAAAAATCAAGATATCTGAGGGATGCTGACCAGCCGTAATGAAAGAGTTCTTGCCTGTGAAGTCCATCTCATAGCAACCGTTGCCCGGCAACAAAGGAATGTTATGGCATTATGGGATGGATCTCTTTCCTTATATGGTCACAATGTCAATCATCCATCATCCGTCATGCTGTCTGTTGGAGGAGAGTAAGGTGTGTGTGTGTGTGTGTGTGTGTGTGTGTGTGTGTGTGTGTGTGTGTGTGTGTGTGTGTGTGTGTGTGTGTGTGTGTGTGTGTGTGTGTGTGTGTGTGTGTGTGTGTGTGTGTGTGTGTGTGTGTGTGTGTGTGTGTGTGTGTGTGTGTGTGTGTGGGTGTGTGAATGAGTTCACTTGTATGAGTTTGAATATTACTTCTGCATCAAAGACTTGAAATTATGATTTGTCTTTTTTTGGGATAAATGTGTCGACTCAATGCAGTGCTGTGACCTTACCGTGACCTTTGACCTTAGCACGACCTCTCCATGGCCTTGACCTTATGGCCACAGCCGCTGATTAACAGTTTTCAAAGGAATTCTGTCACTCAAATCCACAAAATATAAAAAATAAAAACAAGATTAGCATCACAAATTATATTTATTTCGGTCAAATTGTTATCAAAAAAGTTCAAATTAATGCTTTTAAATACATATTAAACACCAAATCACAGAGGGCGCGTTATGCTTATGACACTGTTAAATAATGAGCTTATTTTTTGGATGCTAGCGAGGTAAACATTCAAAATTCAAACACATTGTAGGTCAGGTGATAAGGGGGCGTGACATCTCTAAGCGGTTGACCAATCACAACAGAGCATTGGGCTTGTGTATTTATATATATATATATATATATGATAGTTTGAATAAAAAAAAACACTTAATGTTCCAAAATATTCCGTTAAAGCTCTGTTAATCAGCGGCTCGGCCTCCACCTTCTTGCCTGTGATGAACCCTTTAGTCTTAATTAATTTCTCTTTGCTTTAAACCAAACCATGAGGAGCCTTCTGTTGATGCACTGCAACACCCGGGTCGACACACAGCTGATATATCTCTGTTCTGCACTTCTAAAATATGTTTTAGAGAAGATAGAAGTGGCAGTAATACTAAAAACACATCCAAATGTTTTTAAACTGGCTTTGGATATATCATTTGGTTGATTTCTGGCAATTTGTTTTGTAAAAACATCACTTTAAGTCAATTAAATACTGCTAAATATGCAAGTAACTGTTCCTTTTCTTACATGCAGGGTTTGTATCCAAGATAATACAAAGATTTTGCAAAGTGTTTCCAAATTCCCTTTAAAAAAAATTGTAAGAAAATATTAATTAAACTACCTAACGATGGTCATTGAACGCACCATGCAAACTTTTTTCCCGTTACGTGCTGCATTCAAGTCCCATACAAATAATGTTTATTTAAGTGACATTTTTGTTTATTATCCAGGTTGCAATGATTCTGGGAAATCAGAATTGACTGTATTAATTAACATTCAATTCTATGTTGACAAAAGTAAAGAAAAAACGTCCGAAGATATTTCCAATTACCTTTCCTGGTACTTGAATGCAGCTTTAATTTACAGGTATTAATTAATCATTTCAGAGAAAATCCTTTTATTGCCATTGTCTTCTAAGCATAAACTTGAATTATTGGGTATATTTCAGGGTGTTTTGACCCGGGGGGGGGGGGGGGGGCTGCAGTTATTTGGTCCTTTGTGTGTGTTTTTATCAGATGCAGAAATGTGTGTGTGTGTGCGATCATTTCATATCATGCCTCATTTTAGACGAGAACTGATTTTTTTAATTAATTGCAGTAGACGAGATAGGATTTCAAACCTAAACAGGGCTGGTTTTCCTAAAGGGATTCTCAATACGATCAAAATATAATAAAATGTGAACTTTTAAAGACTGAAGTTTTGCTGCTTTAACAAGTGTTATTTCATCTTGAAACTGAAGCAAAGATGCTCTTGAGTGTTTTAACATTTAAATTGAGTGTTTGTTGTGAGATCATTTTTGGAAAACTAGTCCCGTGTTGAAGTGGAAGGAGATGTTTTAACGATGATGTGTAACGTGTGTTGATATGAAACGTGTGTTTGTGGGATCAGGGCGACGGCATTCATAGAAAATAAAAAACCCTGATGTGGAGAAACGATGAATTCAACTGTGAAAATAAAAACTGGTGCAGAGGCGTCATGTTATCCTGAAGTGTGTGTGTGTTGCTGTCCTTTAGTCTACTTTAAAGAGTCCTCTCCTGCTGATGTTCAGGTGTATATCAGTATGTAGTGTCTCTACTTTAAAGAGTCCTCTCCTGCTGATGTTCAGGTGTATATCAGTATGTAGTGTCTCTACTTTAAAGAGTCCTCTCCTGCTGATGTTCAGGTGTATATCAGTATGTAGTGTCTCTACTTTAAAGAGTCCTCTCCTGCTGATGTTCAGGTGTATATCAGTATGTCGTGTCTCTACTTTAAAGAGTCCTCTCCAGCTGATGTTCAGGTGTATATCAGTATGTAGTGTCTCTACTTTAAAGAGTCTTCTCCTGCTGATGTTGAGGTGTATATCAGTATGTAGTGTCTCTACTTTAAAGAGTCCTCTCCAGCTGATGTTCAGGTGTATATCAGTATGTAGTGTCTCTACTTTAAAGAGTCCTCTCCTGCTGATGTTCAGGTGTATATCAGTATATAGTGTCTCTACTTTAAAGAGTCCTCTCCTGCTGATGTTCAGGTGTATATTAGTATGTAGTGTCTCTACTTTAAAGAGTCCTCTCCTGCTGATGTTCAGGTGTATATCAGTATGTAGTGTCTCTACTTTAAAGAGTCCTCTCCTGCTGATGTTCAGGTGTATATCAGTGTGTAGTGTCTCTACTTTAAAGAGTCCTCTCCTGCTGATATTCAGTTGTATATCAGTATGTAGTGTCTCTACTTTAAAGAGTCCTCTCCTGCTGATGTTCAGGTGTATATCAGTATGTAGTGTATCTACTTTAAAGAGTCCTCTCTTGCTGATGTTCAGGTGTATATCAGTATGTAGTGTCTCTACTTTAAAGAGTCCTCTCCTGCTGATTTTCAGGTGTATATCAGTATGTAGTGTCTCTACTTTAAAGAGTCCTCTCCTGCTGATGTTTAGGTGTATATCAGTATGTAGTGTCTCTACTTTAAAGAGTCCTCTCCTGCTGATGTTCAGGTGTATATCAGTATGTAGTGTCTCTACTTTAAAGAGTCCTCTCCTGCTGATGTTCAGGTGTATATCAGTATGTAGTGTCTCTACTTTAAAGAGTCCTCTCCTGCTGATGTTCAGGTGTATATCAGTATGTAGTGTCTCTACTTTAAAGAGTCCTCTCCTGCTGATGTTCAGGTGTATATCAGTATGTAGTGTCTCTACTTTAAAGAGTCCTCTCCTGCTGATGTTCAGGTGTATATCAGTATGTAGTGTCTCTACTTTAAAGAGTCCTCTCTTGCTGATGTTCAGGTGTATATCAGTATGTAGTGTCTCTACTTTAAAGAGTCCTCTCCTGCTGATGTTCAGGTGTATATCAGTATTTAGTGTCTCTACTTTAAAGAGTCCTCTCCTGCTGATGTTCAGGTGTATATCAGTATGTAGTGTCTCTACTTTAAAGAGTCCTTTCCTGCTGATGTTCAGGTGTATATCAGTATTTAGTGTCTCTACTTTAAAGAGTCCTCTCCTGCTGATGTTCAGGTGTATGTCAGTATGTAGTGTCTCTACTTTAAAGAGTCCTCTCCTGCTGATGTTCAGGAGTATATCAGCATGTAGTGTCTCTACTTTAAAGAGTCCTCTCCTGCTGATGTTCAGGTGTATATCAGTATGTAGTGTCTCTACTTTAAAGAGTCCTCTCCTGCTGATGTTCAGGTGTATATCAGTATGTAGTGTCTCTACTTTAAAGAGTCCTCTCCTGCTGATGTTCAGGTGTATATCAGTATGTCGTGTCTCTACTTTAAAGAGTCCTCTCCTGCTGATGTTCAGGTGTATATCAGTATGTAGTGTCTCTACTTTAAAGAGTCCTCTCCAGCTGATGTTCAGGTGTATATCAGTATGTAGTGTCTCTACTTTAAAGAGTCCTCTCCTGCTGATGTTCAGGTGTATATCAGTATGTAGTGTCTCTACTTTAAAGAGTCCTCTCCTGCTGATTTTCAGGTGTATATCAGTATGTAGTGTCTCTACTTTAAAGAGTCCTCTCCTGCTGATGTTTAGGTGTATATCAGTATGTAGTGTCTCTACTTTAAAGAGTCCTCTCCAGCTGATGTTCAGGTGTAGTGTCTCTACTTTAAAGATTCCTCTCCTGCTGATGTTCAGGTGTATATCAGTATGTAGTGTCTCTACTTTAAAGAGTCCTCTCCAGCTGATGTTCAGGTGTATATCAGTATGTAGTGTCTCTACTTTAAAGAGTCCTCTCCTGCTGATGTTCAGGTGTATATCAGTATGTAGTGTCTCTACTTTAAAGAGTCCTCTCCTGCTGATGTTCAGGTGTATATCAGTATGTAGTGTCTCTACTTTAAAGAGTCCTCTCCTGCTGATGTTCAGGTGTATATCAGTATGTAGTGTCTCTACTTTAAAGAATCCTCTCCTGCTGATGTTCAGGTGTATGTCAGTATGTAGTGTCTCTACTTTAAAGAGTCCTCTCCTGCTGATGTTCAGGAGTATATCAGTATGTAGTGTCTCTACTTTAAAAAGTCCTCTCCTGCTGATGTTCAGGTGTATATCAGAGCAACAATTAAAAAGAAAACAAAGAATAAAAATACAAATTAAAATATTGAAATGTCTGAGTTTTATTTGTAATAAAAAGCTGGAATGTTTTAGTTGAACAAAGTGTTTCTTACAAAGCGATTCCTAAATATTTCAGTTTGTGTGTGTCTCATTTAATAACACACACATTAGTGTTACACATTTTAAAGCATTTTATAATAACATATAAGGTCAAATATCATAACGTTATAATTACCGGTCACTCCCGGTCATTTTTTGCAGAGATCATTGTGAATTGTAATTGTTACATTTCATATTTTTACAATGCATTTTAATGTGTTTATTCAAAATATGAGTGAAAATGATCCTTGAATCCCTTCAAAAACACACAAGCATTTCTTAATAACAGCATCCAGTGACCAATTCACCTAAACATATTGCATTAAAAACAGTGCTTTTGATGCAATATGTGATTAAAATGCATTTAAACGATGATACTCGCAGTGATTATTAAGTGTTGTGATAACTGACCTTATAGTTACGATCAAAAAAGCTCTATGAATATTTAAGAGTGCTTATAACTAATATTATACAGTGATAAAAGCAGATTATAACACATTATAGGTATTTTTATAATGCATTTAAGGCATGTGATAGTGTTACAAAGCTTTCAAGAGTCTACCAGTGGAAACGTGTGCAACAAAATAAACATTTATAAATAACTAAAAGGTACTAACCGTTATGAAATAAAACTCCTCGTTATTTCCTCACTAAAGTGGCAACGAGCGCTACGAGTAAAAACTTTCATGAGGACAACAAAAACAAAATGGCTGCCTGCCTACAATTTGACTCACCTCTTCGTAAAGCTCCACATGATTCATTTCTTAACACATTTTTATTCAGTTTTTATCCAGTTTTCTCGTCGTCTCCGCCCCATGATGAGCATATTTAAATACAAGTTTAAACTGAGTTAGTTCAAGTTAATTCATCTTCCAGTAAGGCTGCACTATTTGGGCAAAAATAACTAAATTGTGAATATTTTTGACTGATATTGCAACAACGATTTGACGCATGATATAAAAAAGGGAATTATTTTTAATTAAATCATCATCTCAATTATATATAAAAATAATACGTGTGATTTTTTTTAGGTGGATCTGAACCAAACAAGGGTTTTAATTGAGTCTGTAAAATACTGTTGATCTCTTACTTCATTCAGATAGTTTCAAATAAGCCATTTGGATACTCCAGTAAAGTGTCTTTCTACTACTTTCCCGTTTAAATACTGCAGGTTGAAAATGTCTCTCGATGCAGATACAAAGGAGGAAATTTCATCTAACGGCTGTTCTTAGAAGCAGAAGTCCGACAGAGATCATATTCCCGATATGCATATCGATTTTAAGCTTTGAAACGGACGCAGGGAGATGCGCTTGAGGCCGTAGGAGCTTTAAAAGTTGTTTTTTTTGCAGGAATATTGGACAAAAGTCAGTGAGAGGAATAACAAGTCAAATCCAGTCCAGGTGGGAAATAGTCCACGGAGTCAAACATTTGAAAACACAAAGCGTTAAATCACATTTACTCTGGCGGCAAAGGTCCACCCTGTTAACGTGACGATATCCACTTTCCCAAAAATGCCAATACAAACTGAACAGGCGGCTTTTTTAAAATTAAAAACCGCCTGAAAAGTTTTGGGAAAATGTTGAAACACTGGAACATAACTCCATACGTTTTCAGCCCTCAAAAAAATTTAAGAAAAAAAAAAGTATTCCTAGTTTTCAGGATTTCCCTTTTTCCTCATCAGAGAAGGGAAATGTAGTTTTTAGGAACAATCCCACGCTTCCCGCCCACATCTCCCAGAATCCACTGCTCATCAACAAACTCCACCTGCGTTATGACGTCACCCACCTGCAGGGGGGGAGACACAAAGAGAGTAAATTATTTAGTAAACAAAACAAAAATATGAGGTTTTTTTTTTTTTTTTTGGTAAGAAATTAAGTTATTGTTAAAGGCAACAAACATTTTAATCAAAACCCAATAAACACAAATGTATTGTTGTCTTTTAATTGATTAATTTGCCTAAAATAATACAAAACAGCATCTATTCTGAGCCACACACACACACACACACACACACACACACACACACACACACACACACACACACACACACACACACACACACACACACACACACACACACACACACACACACACACACACACACACACACACACACACACACACACACACCCCTTTAACAAGAGCTCGCTCTCGCCCTCTGCTGTGAAGTCGAACTTGGCCACGCCTCTAACCTCTGCCTGCTGGCCTGTGATTGGCTGGGCTGGAAACAGAAAGCATTCAACATTTTAATATATTATTTCTACTGATGGGAACGTGTGTGTGATGAGGAAGTGTTTATAATTGATTCTCTGATCTGGAGACTGGATAGATTTAATTTTGTATTCATTTGTCTATTAATTTAGTCATATATTATATTGATGGGAATTTGTGTGTGTTACCATTGCAGGGCTGTGTGAAGGCAGCAGGGTAGAGCCCCTCCTTCCCCCCCAGCTTCCCTCTCCTCCAATCCGCATCAATGTGCTCCATCACCAGGATGAGTGCCCCCTGCTGGAAGGACAGGTCCTCTGCAGTCTGACCGGGGAAATCAAACAGAGCCTCGACCCACTCCTCCACCTAAAGAAAAACACAAACAATGGATCTATTAGTGACATTTGGACAGGAAACATAAAATCTATTTATTACAAAATAAAAATTGAGTGATAATGTGTAATATTTAAAACATAAATTATCACTAATCCTAAATAAAAACAACTTTTGAACACAAGGGATCGTTCTTACTGTAGTCTGAGAGTCTGGATCCAGGGAGGTCTCTGGTGCTGCTGAGGACACAGTAAATAATAAATGAAACTACTATTTACAGAGATTTTTAACCATGAAATATATATGGTGGTGCAGTGATGACGTATTTCTGTGTTGGACTCTAAAAATATAGCAGAAAATAATCTCTATTCAAACGTTTATGATACTTATAAGTTTAGTTCAGCAGGATAATCTCCACATATTAACACATTAAAGCTAATGTTGGGCTATAAAGGAACTACAGCACGGTCACATCACTTCACGTCACCACCGCTAAGCTAAAGGTAGCTAATGTTGGGCTATAAAGGAACTACAGCACGGTCACATCACTTCACGTCACCACCGCTAAGCTAAAGGCGGCTAATGTTGGGCTATAAAGGAACTACAGTACGGTCACATGACTTCACGTCACCACCGCTAAGCTAAAGGCGGCTAATGTTGGGCTATAAAGGAACTACAGCACGGTCACATGACTTCACGTCACCACTGCTAAGCTAAAGGTGGCTAATGTTGGGCTATAAAGGAACTACAGCACGGTCACATGACTTCACGTCACCACCGCTAAGCTAAAGGTGGCTAATGTTTGGCTATAAAGGAACTACAGCACGGTCACATGACTTCACGTCACCACCGCTAAGCTAAAGGTGGCTAATGTTTGGCTATAAAGGAACTACAGCACGGTCACATGACTTCACGTCTCCACCGCTAAGCTAAAGGTGGCTAATGTTGGGCTATAAAGGAACTACAGCACGGTCACATGACTTCACGTCTCCACCGCTAAGCTAAAGGTGGCTAATGTTGGGCTATAAAGGAACTACAGCACGGTCACATGACTTCACGTCACCACCGCTAAGCTAAAGGTGGCTAATGTTTGGCTATAAAGGAACTACAGCACGGTCACATGACTTCACGTCTCCACCGCTAAGCTAAAGGCGGCTAATGTTGGGCTATAAAGGAACTACAGCACGGTCACATGACTTCACGTCACCACCGCTAAGCTAAAGGTGGCTAATGTTGGGCTATAAAGGAACTACAGCACGGTCACATCACTTCACGTCACCACCGCTAAGCTAAAGGTGGCTAATGTTGGGCTATAAAGGAACTACAGCACGTCACATCACTTCACGTCACCACTGCTAAGCTAAAGGTGGCTAATGTTGGGCTATAAAGGAACTACAGCACGGTCACATGACTTCACGTCACCACCGCTAAGCTAAAGGTGGCTAATGTTGGGCTATAAAGGAACTACAGCACGGTCACATGACTTCACGTCACCACCGCTAAGCTAAAGGTGGCTAATGTTGGGCTATAAAGGAACTACAGGACGGTCACATGACTTCACGTCACCACCGCTAAGCTAAAGGAGACTAATGTTGGGCTATAAAGGAACTACAGCACGGTCACATGACTTCACGTCACCACCGCTAAGCTAAAGGAGACTAATGTTGGGCTATAAAGGCTCACCAGTACTTCCTGTCACAGTGCTCTCTGTTGTTGTCGGTTTCTCCTCTGGAGGCTCCAACACTTCGGCGAAGTTCAGTGGGAAGATTCCGATTCGTCCGTGGATCTGGCCCCGCCCCCAGTCCTGACCAACCAGCTCCAAGAGGGCGATGACATCACCCTGAGAGAAGGTGAGCTCGTCCTCCTCCTCTCCCTCATAATCAAACAGGGCGACGCACCGAGGACCGCTGCACAGACAGAGGAATGTACAAAATTAGATACAAATAGTTCATATTTAGTTATAAATGAGTAGTTTCCTTTACTTATGATATAGTAGTGTTTCAATATTGTGTGTTACCTGACAGGAGGAGGGTTGAGTTGTTCTTTCTGCTCCGAAGACTCCACAGGAAGAATGGACTATCGGACAAAGGAAAATCAAGTCTTGTAAAATAATTGTGAAAAACACAAATTATCTTTCTATATTATTGCTAATTAGTGTTGGAAAGTACATGCATTCAAGTAGTATAGACATTTTTAAACAACTTGTTTTGTACATGTATCTCTATTCAATGCTATTTTATACTTACACCACATTAATACGATTTTATTTATTATCAAACCAGCTTTTTGAGGTAAATGTAATCACTATATATTTAAAAAAGGCAAAAAAAACATAATAAAAAAGGCTTTATAAAAAGTGTCTTCCTGTACCTGTGAGTCTGAAAGGCTGAGGCCCTCCAGGTCGGATTTTGATTGGCTCTCCTGATCCGGCGCAGGCTCTGGTTGGCTGTCCAGGTCCAGGAGACTCTGTGATTGGTCGATGACGATGGTTTGACTCTTGCCCTCATCTGATAGGTCCTCTGAGGGGCTCGGGTCGTCCAGGACGATCAGCACTTCTTGTTTCTGAAAATTAAGACGTTATAACGAATATCTATGATGGTGTTTTGTGTGTGTGTGTGTGTGTGTGTGTGTGTGTGTGTGTGTGTGTGTGTGTGTGTGTGTGTGTGTGTGTGTGTGTGTGTGTGTGTGTGTGTGTGTGTGTGTGTGTGTGTGTGTGTGTGTGTGTGTGTGTGTGTGTGTGTGTGTAAACCTCGTAGCTGTTGTATAGAGGGTGTCCAGGTTTAGGGCGGGGGGGAAGAGGCGGTCCTCTCTTTGGCGCTCGTTGAGGCGGCACCTGATTGGTTGACTGGTTGGCAGTGGAAACAGAGGGGGCGGGACTAGTTTTGGACGCAGGAGGAGTCTGATTGGCCGAGGAGCTGGCGGCTGGAGGCGGCGGACGCCCGGGAGTGGATTTGATTGGTGGAGGACGAAGGGGGAGGAGCTTCACACCAGAAGGGCTGGCGGGAAAGAGTGAGAATTATTATTATGCTCCATAGCTTCTCTTGTTACTGTACATTTGTAATTCAACATGTATATTTTCTACTTTCTTTAATGCCATTGTATTTTCTATTGAGATTTGTTTTCTATTTATTTTAATTTTGATTGTACAATGCCATGTTTTTTTATGCTGCTGCAACGCAAACATAACCCAATTTGGGATCAATAAAGTACTTCTTATCTAATCTTAAATAAACAATATAAAGAAAACTCATTTCATTTAACTTCTATCTGTACCGTGGAGCTCAGTTTGACTGTTGATCACAAATGTGCTTCTTACCGTGGAGGACGAGGGGGGTCAGACGTTGCGTTAACGCTGGTTTCTGGTTTGCTTTGGATCACGGGGCCTTTCCTTAGAGCGGGAGCGGGATTTGGAGGTTTTATAGCGGGAGTTGGAGGTTTTATAGCCGGAGTTGGAGGTTTTATAGCCAGAGTTGGAACCGGCGAAGGTCCTGAAGGTTTGGGGGCCAGAGAAGCAGCTGAAGGTCTCGGGGCCAGATTTGGAGCTAGAGGTGGAGAGCAGATCCCAGAATATATTGCTAGTTCTTAGTGTTCATATCAGAAGCTAAAGAGAGATAATAACTGTAGAAGCCATATGTTAAAATATATAATTTCATGTATTATGTGTGTATATACTGTAGATATATTTGAACATTGAATTTCTTTGTTATTAGTATCATTATATCATTTATTTAAACCAGCTGTTGTAAAATTGACCTCGTGGCCGACCGCAGCTGCTGGCAATGAGAAGGAGAAAAGAATCAAGGAGCAATATCGTTTTTTGAACTTTGAAAATATGTGTTTTGTACCGATACCTTTTATTTAAGTAAAGGGTCAACCAAACTTACCTGAGACGTATTTGTGTTGGAGTCAAGCCTATGTGCATATATAAATGTTTGGATTAGACGGAGCTACACTTGTCAAAGACAGAAAGGCACATTTCATATAGTCCACTTTAAAATATAATACACTGTAGTTAGCCATTACTGTACATTTGTATTTCCACATGTACATTTTTTACTTTTAAATGCTATTTTATTTCTATTTGAGATGTTTACATTTTGGATTGTTTATTTCTAGTCTATTTGTTTCTCTATTGTACAATGCCATGTCTTTTGATGCTGCTGCAACGCAAACATTTCCCAAATTGGGATCAATACTTCTTATCTTATCTTATCCACTCATTGTCCTAAGGGTTTTTGTTTTTTAGCTGTTATGGTTATTTGTTACATTTACATTTGGTGTAAATACTGGTCTTTTGCATCTTTTTTCAATACTAAATTGTTTCTTAAAAATACTTATTTTTTATTATCCTTATACATTTCTTTGTTTACCTACTTTGCTGTTGTTTATGTTCGCACCACCAGACACCAAAGCAAATTCATCGTATGTGTAAATGTACCTGGCAATACACTTGATTCTGATATGTAGTTATCGTCTCTTTTTTCTTTGTTGGTGTCAACATGTACAAGTCAGATGTACTTAAAGTTACCCAGCTTAAAAACATTAAGGGTACAGCAGAGTAACTATTGCACACAGCCTGCAGATTTCTTTCTTCTTTGGCTGATTTTGTAAACTCTTTCACAACCAAGAGCTGTGACGAACATAAATCAAATTGAAAAAACAACTGAACAAGCTCCCTGGATCCCACATGTTTATAAAGCAGCCAAAATAAGCCTGGATAGTTGCATAATGGGAATTCTCTCTGAAGAAGTCGACCAATCACATGGCTAGGCTGAACACACACAAACAAACACATTAAGCAACAGCTGAGTGCACACAACAACAGTGGAGCCTTTTTTCTTCTGGCACAATCACTGCATTTTTCTTTCACATGGTCTGGAGTGACTAATATAACCCCCCCTCTCTGTCTTTGTGACACACACACAAAAAAAATCCCTCCATATGTTTGCATATTTTCTGCAACAACATGAGCACGATGTGTGTCACTGAGCTCTCAAACACTTCATTGTACTGAAGCTACATCACACACACACACACAACCACACACACACACACACACACACACACACACACACACACACACACACACACACACACACACACACACACACACACACACACACACACACACACACACACACACACACACACACACACACACACACACACACACACACACACACACACACACACACACACACACACACACACACACACACACACACACACACACACACACACACACACTTTCTGCAACAACATGAGCACGATGTGTGTCACTGAGCTCTCAAACACTTAATTGTACTAAAGCTACATGGAGCTAGTGTTCCCTCTCTCTCACACACACACACTCCCACACTTACCGCTGGCTCTGCGTGGTGCGGTCAGAGCTGCTGGTTTGGTCGGGACGTCTGGACGGAGACTTCGTACTTTCACTAAAACAACAAAATTCAGAAGAAATTAAGATTATCATTTTTTTTTAGACTACTACTTACATTTTTTATTAGATTTTCAACCTTTACAGCACTAATTATAAAAAAAGACTTTTTTTAAAAACTTTTTTTTTCCTGTAATTTTGACCTACAATTGATCATTGTTGCATCTTGCTAAATAAACACATTTAAATAGAATAATATAATAAAAAAATATGTTCCCCACTGTTATAGAACCACACGCTTATACATTAAAACAGTTTTTATTTTCCACATGTTACTTCTAGCCTATTAAACCTGATGAAATCTGATCTGAGTGTCAGTTTGATATCAGTAGCTGGTAAAGGAACTACAAAGCCTCCCATTGAGAAATCCATCAAACTAATCCGGCTTATCAGCTGTGAGCAAGTCTGAAGTTCAGTCAATGACTCCAAACCAAACAGAGAGCTAATCTTTATTATCTGGGAGATAAGCAGCACGTTTCCCCCTGCCTCGAGTAAATATTTGTAAAATGACCCGCTGTGACGAGCCCCGTGTCCCTGCTGTCCCTGTTATGTGTATGTCCCTTTAAGGATTCTCCCTTCCTCCCTATCAGCACTGACTGATGGCACCTGGCCTCCGGTAACTGAAGAGTGAGAGGCCGTATCTCAATGTCGAGTAGAGCTGCTGCAGAGCCACTATTTCAAGTATACTAGGTCATCGAGTGGCGCCGAAGGACTGTTTATATGCATTTTAAATGCCCAGCATTCGGCGCCACTCGATGACGTAGTATACTTGAAATAGTGGCTCTGCAGCAGCTCTACTCGACATTGAGAAACGGCCACAGGCTCCAGCCAGAGTCGTGCTCGCTCGCTCTCTCGGTTGGAGGGTCTGTTTTTGAGAGCAGCTAGCTACCTGACTTATGCTTTTGTTTCCCTCCCTCTTATGGTGCATTTCCACTGCAGGGCCTCGCACGGCTTAGTACGGTATAGTTAAGCCTTGGTAGGCCAGGCTCACTTCATGCTGCGTTTCCATTACAGTTTAGTAGCTGGGGCGGTAACTATAGTAACACAGTGTAGGAGGAGCTGAGGAGACGTCATCTTCAATGCGAAACACAAAACCAACATCAGCTGTCAGCTGTTAGCCCTCAGAGCTCACAGCTCCTCATATCTGTTCAGAAACTAGACAAAAGTTAAACAAGTCCAAACCACAGACTGTCTGTGTCATGGAGAATACAGTCGCTGGTTTGTTTATGTCTGTAGGCCGTTGTTGTGAGTGTGGACGGTCGGAGCATATACAACGTTAGCTTAGCCAATCTCCATTCAGAAAACAAGCATTTTAAAAAGGTGTTTCGCCTGCCGTCTGTCTGCAGACTTGTCAAAGCATTAATTCATGGTTTTTACTAACCGGTATCAGTATGTTATTACTTCGGCATCATTTTGAAACATGTATTATAATTAAATCACTGTCAAATATGTTCATTTAGTTGTAGTTGTAGCCCCCTAGCCAGCGATTCTCTCTCTAGTTTAGCATACTCAGCCCGGTTGTTGGCCCGGAAAGAACTACGATTTTGGAGAGCCAGAAAAACTGTGAAAGGTACCCGTTAGCGGAACTACGACTAGTGGAAACACAACCAAAAACAGGCCGGGTTTGCACGGCACGATTAAACAGCGCTATAAAAATCCAATGTATTATTATTATAAGTGACTGTTATTTTGTATATATTGATTGTTGTGCTTTTATTTATGACTTAATGTGTGCATATGTATAAATGTGTATATATTCATCTTTTTATACATATTTTTATATATATTTGTATTTTTTGTATTGGGGATTGTGGAAAACGGTATTTCGATCTCTATCTGTACACACAAACGTAAAGATTGACAATAAAGTTGACTTTGAAGTTAATAACCCTTACCAGTTTGTTTCGCAGCGTCCTGCGTCTTCTCACTTCCTGTCTCAGAGTGAGATCCACTGCTGAGCTCCACAAAGGGTCTGGGGGGTAAAGTCGGGGTTCTTTGCCCAGCCGAGGAACTCTTTTCCTGGGCAGGAGCTCCGACGCTGGCCCTGGGGGCAACTGGAGGTCTGGGTGGAGGTTTAGCTTGAGTCTCACTGACAGAAGGGGTGAGTTTGGGGTGAGGAGGAGGTCTAGGGGCGGGAACAGGACCAGCAGAAGGTGGAGGGGGGTCCGTAGTGGTCTGAGGTTTTGGGGAAATGGAAGGTTTCTCCGTGTTTTTCACAGGAACCACAAAAGGTTCAGATTTCAGGACACAGGAATCAGGTTCAGGGGTTACATCTGTCTCGGCACCCTCCTCCCAGAATCGCTTGCAGGACGGTTTGGCAGCTTGTGCAACATTTTTGGGTTTCGGGGCAGTAGGGGGTGCGGATTTGTTTTTTTCGAGACGAGGACGTGGTTTGGGTTCAGGTCGGGTTTCGGGTCTTTTTGTGGCGGGAAAATCTCCACAGCTCCCATCAGCCACCTGTTGTTGCTGCTCAAAGGCTTGTATCCTCGCTTTTAACGCCGCCATGTCGTCTTCTCCCTTTTCCTCCTCGCTCTCCGATTGGCTGCCGCTGTCGCTACGGCGATCAGGGAAACCCCAATCGTCAGCGCTGAACGCCTCGAGAAGCTCCTGAAGGTATTTCCCTTGACTTACTTCCTGTTTAGCCGGGTCACTTCCTGTGCGAGCAGCTAGTGTAGCTGCGCCGTCGTCTCGTAGCTTCACCAGAGTCTGAACTCTGACCTCACTGCTGATTGGAGGAGGAGCGCTGAGCCTGGAGCGGGGGCGGGGCTTAGGAAGCTCCAATGGGACGCGAGAAGAAGAAGAAGTGGAAGGAGGAGGAGCTTCTACTTCAACGGGCCGATCCCATTGGTCCGTTTGAGAATCAAAAGTGGAGGGAAGGTGTGAGTTTGGTGCCACGCTGAGTGCTGATTGGCTGGTTGGGATGGTGATGTCATCAATGTGAGACTGCTTGGGAGGGCTGGGGAAAGGCGGTCGTTGTGGTCTTACTGGTCGTCTCACTGTAGACACATTATTATTTATAATTGTTAGTGTACAGTTTTATTATCAGCTGTTGTGTTTTTATAACTCTGGTACAACAATTTCCTTTGGGATAAATAAAGTCCTATCTTATCTTATTTGCATTTTCAGAAACTGGCATACACATCAAATGAGATACAGTTAAATCTACAAGAATATATATATATAATTACTATTTTTATTACTATTCTGAGGGTGATTGATGTTATGTGTTGTTTACCTAACTGATTTTTCAGGTCTCGAAAATGACATTCCCAGAACAAATGATCATAACTACACTTCTAAAAAAAGTAATAATCTTTTTTCTCAAAGCAATGATAAACCTGTGAGTTGGATGTAGAAGAGTCAGAATCAATATAGATGCTTTTATTTATTTATATATATAAGCAAATTCAGATTGAACATAGTAACGAAATGTAAATTATAGTGTCCGTCCAAAAAAAAACATTACTTAAAGAAAACCACCCTTGGATGATGGGATGGTAGACTAAAAGCTTTAGGAATCCAAAGTACAACATATAATAAGTACCCTGTATCAAGATTGATGCAAAACAAGTGACATTTGACCTTTTTAGAGAGGTTTAGCACAAAAAAAAAAATCTGGGGTCATTTGGGTGGATTTGCCGTTTCTCTGGAACCCATTGGTCGATTTTGATGATTGACACCACTTTTGAACCGCTAGAGCCAATAGAATCGAAGGGAAAGTTCCTAAATCCACCTACACGTTACCAAATAAGGAGTGAGAGTGATGCGCACGCAGTTTGCCCAAACCGAAAGCTATGTTACGCTCTGAAATCTGAAAACTAGTAAATATGATGATGGATTATCAGTAATCATTTTAAAGTGACAGACACATTGGATTAACCTTGAGCAGCGTTTTTATCGTTTTAATGCCATTGAAGACAACTTTTGATCAGAAAAACAACAAAGGTAAGACATTTGTCGTGTTGGCTACCTAAAGCTACGTTGTGTGTCGTCTTTGCTGGCTTTCGCTGCGGTGAGTTTTGATCACACAGTGATTATACTTATACCTGTAGAATCTGTGGAATATCAGCTTTGATCTGATATCTCGTATGTGCAGTTACGATAAGTAATACATTATTTATACCGTGAGTGCTATGCTAAGTGCGTTAGCATTTTTTTGCTCAGGGCTCATTTAGATGCTTCTTACGAGACTTGTATTTTGTTTCGGTACAAATGGTTAATATCATCAGTTAGCTGAGTTTCTTCCCGTTAGGAGGGTATGACACATTCATAGTTTGTTCAATGTTAAGAATCCCTGAGACAGTTTCGTGAGAAAAAAAAGCCCGTAGCTATTACGAGTAATAAGTGACAATCTTTCTTCTTGATCTCTTAAAGTGTTAAATGAACTTGTACATGTTTACTAGAAAAGAATTGAGCTTTCTCTCACCCTGGGGGTCGGGGGCAGATCCTGGGTCAGTCTGCGTGGCGATGGTTATTGTAGAAGCTAGACGTGATGATAATGATGACAATGATGACAATGATGATAATGATGATGATGAAGAGCTGGAGGGAAGACGAGGAAGAGGAAGAGTCTGCTCCTGTGTCTTCTCCCTGATCACCTCCTCATAGGATGGAGGAGGCTGAGGAGGAGAAATGCATGTGTCCAATAGGTTGTAGTGCATGTGAAAGGTCTGCAAAGGCAATAATCTCTGTCTGAAACGCCTCCTTTGTTTACTTCCAGATCACAGACTCACCTTAATGGACGGAGGGATGGTGGGACCCCAGATCTGAGCGGCAGGAGGGGGGGGCGGGGGGAATCCTGCAGAGGCCCCCGGGAACCAGGAAGTGGAGGAAAGCGGCTCCGCACACAGGATGGTGATCTCCGGGCGTCTAGAAACAAGCACCAACAACAACAGGAAGTCAGCAACAGAGAAATATATGGTGAGTGTAATTTAATTATATATGTGTCACTGTCAGTTTAAATTCACGCCTAGCTACAACATATTTCTATTCTATTTTATTTACTTCCACTATTTTATTTGTTTTATTGTGTTGCACTGCTGGAAGAGCCTGTGACGTCAGATTTTCATTGGCATAACTAGAAATAACAATAAAAGCGACTGAGAAATCCATGAAATTACACATTTCATCATTCCTAAACATAACTAGTAGATATTTTCTAGTTTTCTGACTTTTAATCCTTTAGATGTTCGATTAAAACCACCAAAAAGTATTATTTTCTTTATACTTTAATGCAAAAAGGGATATTTGTAGCCAGTCGGACATATAAGTCAATGAGAATCAACATTTTATTTTTTATGCATTGGGATTTCTTTGTGCAGGAAACCAGGAAAATCACATTTTTCTTTGCCCAATGTTTTTGTACTTTATGTGTTTTGCCTGCACACTAGGGCTGCAACAAACGATTAATTTGATAATCGATTAATCTATCGATTAATGAAACGATTAATTGACTATTGTGCCTTGCACAATTTCTCAAACGCTCTTATTTAGCCATCAACTTTTAGATTTAGCTTGAGGTTGTTTTAGGCATGTGGAAACTAACAACGAAGACAATAAAGATGAATACTTGATTAAAAAATGCATGCATGTAGCAGCCGCGCTTGTGTGTTGCATGCATGTAGCAGCCACGCGTGTTTTGCATGCATGTAACAACCGTGCGTGTGTTGCATGCATGTAGCAGCCGCGTGTGTGTGTGTGTGTGTGTGTTGCATGCATGTAGCAGCTGCGTGTGTGTGTTGCATGCATGTTGCAACCGTGTGTGTGTGTGTGTTGCATGCATGTAGCAGCCGCGTGTGTGTTGCATGCATGTAGCAGCCGTGTGTGTGTTGCATGCATGTAGCAGCTGCGTGTGTTGCATGCATGTAGCAGCCGTGTGTGTTGCATGCATGTAGCAGCCGCGTGTGTATGTGTTGCATGCATGTAGCAGCCGCGTGTGTGTTTTGCATGCATGTAGCAGCCGTGTGTGTGTGTTGCATGCATGTAGCATCCGCGTGTGTGTGTGTGTTGCATGCATGTAGCAGCCGCGTGTGTGTGTGTTGCATGCATGTAGCAGCCGCGTGTGTGTTGCATGCATGTAGCAGCCGCGTGTGTGTGTTGCATGCATGTAGCAGTCGTGTGTGTGTTGCATGCATGTAGCAGCTGCGTGTGTGTGTTGCATGCATGTAGCAGCCGCGTGTGTGTGTGTGTTGCATGCATTTAGCAGAGCGTGTGTGTGTGTTGCATGCATGTAGCAGAGCGTGTGTGTGTGTTGCATGCATGTAGCAGAGCGTGTGTGTAAACTGCCCCGCCCCCTCGCACACACACGGGGGAGAGATCTCTCGTCTGGATCGGAAAGATCGAAAATACACCATAGACACATTTGTTTGTCTTTTTGCATATTAGAAAAGGAGTTGGCAAAACTAAGACTGCGATATAATGTTTTTGTTGCAATAATACATTTGACATATAATGTCTCCAGTACCGATAAAAAGACCAATAACGTTGGAGCTTAACGGCGTGTAAAACACACGTGATGACATCACCAACGAATCAACTGAATTAGTTGGCAACTCATTTGGTTATCGATTAAGTCGATTAGTTGTTGTACCCCTAGTGCACAGGATCTGATGCAGCTAAAATGATGAAACGATTACAAAAACAAAAAGCCCAACTCTGCCCTGAGTGACGCACAAGGGTAGTTTATGAAAAGGGAATTTAGTTCAGACTTTGTAAAACTATTTAAAAATAAACTTATAAAAGCTTCCAAGTCCAGCAGGAGGAGGAGGTTGATATTGAATCCATTAAAACTCCTCACATGAAGATATGGACGGTAAACACCAAACATCACGCTTGCTTGTTTACTAAAATATCCCGTTTTCCTGACATGACAAATAACTTAAAGAGCATCAACATAAAACAGTACGACAGAGGAGACAACAAGATATCTGTGCTATATTTAAAAAGCAAAGATACAAAATCAAACAGTAATCTCATTAGGAAATGCTCCCATATGGACAACACACTTTGCACACTGGTTTAGCTTCAGTAAGCATATGTGTATGTGTGTGTGTGTGTGTGTGTGTGTGTGTGTGTGTGTGTGTGTGTGTGTGTGTGTGTGTGTGTGTGTGTGTGTGTCACCTCCTGTCTCTCTCTCTGTCTCTCTCTCTGTCTCTGTCTCTCTCCCTCTCTCTCTCTCTAGACGACTCAGAGAGAGACGTCGTCCTGGAGGCTGAGAGACACACAGGAAACAGTTCATATAAAACATAACAATACTAACAAACAAATACTTACAGATAAAGCCTGTAATAACTTAAAAAGTGCTGCTATCAGATTTCTTCCTGTGTTTCCTCAGTGCAGGTTCTTGTTATATTTGAAATTTGGTACAGAAAGAGTATGACGCTCATCAGGGTTTTTTAATAGAAAGATATAGTCTGAGTACTGAGGCGCTGATCTTGTTTATAAGATGTATAAATTCTCTCGAGATACAAGATGGCGGCGCGGACGTAAGCAACAACGTGATGTCAGAGCTCCGTAAAAACAAAGCTGTCTCCGCCGTCTGACGCTCTGTTTGATACTCAGACTTCTGGAGTCATTATATCGTTTTTCGAGGAACAGAAATATTGTTTTCTGGAATCACTTTACGGGGGGAAAATCGGCATTTTTGGTTTGAGTAAGAGGGCGCAGCAGCGTCCCCGTTTGAACCCCGATGCCATCATAGTTTCCGTTTAGTTTCCCAGATTGTCTTTATGTACTTGTAAACCCCTAAAATAATCTGCACCGTGATGACAGTGTGATTTGCAGCGACATGGTTTCTCTTTGTGTTTAAATGGAGCCTATCTGCACTAAAGCACACAAAGAAGAACAAGATCAAGAACAAGATGAGAAACTCAAAACGCATATACTCACTTCTCTTGATGGCCGCTCTGATGGACGACAGAGGACCCTGACTGCAGAGAAAGCAAAAGAGAAAGAGAGGAAAACATGAGTCACGTTGTTTAACCTCAGCCAACCCGACTGCAGTTTAATGAAAACCCAATATGTTTATTTCTAGCTCTCTTGGAAAAAGGACCGATCCTTTCCACAAACAACTGCTGTGAACATCCTTTTCCATCCCAGAGGAGACAAACTCAAAGACAGTATCATCACAGATATATATATTAATAGAGTGGTACAGAAGCAGCCTTAATACCTTTATATATAATCTGATAACAAAAACGTTCATGTTGAGACCAAAGAGACAATCACACGTCCAGAAGGCTTTTGACGTACACTTAAGACAAATATATAGTGGGCTAATGAAGAGAATACCAAGCTTTGAATTAACTGTTCGAAGATAAGCACATCTCATGGCCTTTTTGTAAGATGTATTATGAATGGTTTAACTGTTTTGAATCGCTTGCTACATGCAATAGCATCTGTTGTTAGCATCTTTAGCTGAATCCTCAGAGAGAGATTTTTTGGAAAACTGCCCTGAAATTCACAGCCGTCTACTACCCTAACGTGTTCAGGAATCAAGAGACTCACCCAGGAGACAGAAGGAGGTCAGACGGGTTTGACTTTCTGTCTTTTAAATCGTCTCTGTGTCTCTTTTCTTTGTCTCTGACTCTCTTTTACCCTTCCTTTCTCCTACAGAGCTGTTAACCATGAACACACACACATGACTCACCACACACACACACACACACACTAGGGATGTGCATCTCCATCACTGAGGCCGATGCGATGCGCATCTCGATACGTTACCACGATACGATACATTAACGATACCTTTGAAACACCAGGCGATGCGATACGATACGATTCACCCCTGTTGCGATACAGTTCGATACGATTTGATTCAACATTATGCGATTCGGGGCGATACGATGCAAAAATAATGATACTTCAATATGGTACGACAGAGGATTTTTGTTTTATTCCTTATATGCAGCAAATCATACATTAACAAAAAAGTGCTTTACATATTTGGTACTGCACATCCCATCATGCCGTTTATTTTTTTACCTTTAAAAGCTCTCCAGAGTACAATTGTATAACACCTCACAGTTAAACAATGTAAGGATGCATTGCTCATGATTAACAATGTGCAAATAACAGCTACCATAGAGCAATGCCCATACAGCTGCCAGCCTGATGTGCTTAACACTCAGAGGCTAACTCACCAGTGAGCAGAAAGCAGTGGTTTCTATCTGAACAATAAAGAAAACAAATAACCTTTCACAAACAGGTATTTCATAACTGCTTACAGTAAGGAAGACATTTAAATGATTATTGGCCGTCACAGGCTGCTGTAAGCTAAACACCTCTCTCTGACAGAACACCTCACTGAGTGATTTAACTCATATGTCTCACTTTCAGGTTTCTCTTTTCAGCCGCAGACCCCATGTCGCCTCTTTATGTGCGTCGCTAAGTTCCTCGTACTACTTGTGTACTTTAAAGCGGCTCGGCATCGTTAACAATTTGCGAGTGATTTTTCAAGTTGACCGTCTGTAGTAATAGTGCCGCGCACATATACCATCAGGACGTTACTGATGGGGTGCGGCTGCGGAGTGATACTGTGTGTATGCAAGTCCGCATCTATGTATCATGGCTGTAGACCTGTTAAGTAATAAAGATACCTCATACAAAGGTCTACGGATACCTTATTACTCTCCATGACCTGCGGTCAACTATATAACATAAATGACTATTACACCGTCTTTCTTGAACAATCCGAAGTGTTGCCAAACGTTTGATTTGTAGGTATTTTTCGCTGCGCTGTGTTTCTCTTTCTCCTCAACTTCCGTGTGTGTTGATAACTGAGACTCTCGTTCTCCGTAGTGGCGAAGCAAATATCAAAGATCGTCTCTGCTGAACGTTGACAAGATAAGGGGATTTTATATGAATGAATCGTTTTTTTACCGATGCAAAGACGCTACGCAATCGATGCATCGCGAGTTCAACGCAAACTGTAGCCGATGTGCACTCTTTCAACCGGTGCACTCGCATCTTGAACGTTTATGCCGGTGCACCGATGCGAATCGGTGAATCTTAACATCTCTAACACACACACACACACACACACACACACACACACACACACACACACACACACACACACACACACACACACACACACACACACACACACACACACACACACACACACACACACACACACACACACACACACACACACACACACACACACACACACACACACACACACACACACACACACACACACACACCTTTACTTTAAACAGCAATGGAAACCTTTCATCCCCCTTTTTCCATTTCAGGCCATCCACAGGAAAAGGGTTTGAAAAAAACATTTGCAAAACAGATCTAGTTCAAACGTGTTGGTCATTTTTGATGCTGTAGTTTCTATGTTTTTGACTTTCTACTTTTCCTTTTTGCTGAGGTAGTTTTTTGTTGTTGTTTGGCAGATGTTTGAGCCCTTTCCCTTTCCCCCCCATGACATCACTTTTAGGGAGTGTGTGTCAGATTACAGCTACAAAAGGCAGCAGGAATAAAAGGCTTGTTGTCTTTTGAACGAGCTTTTCTTGAAGGGTTTCAAACAGAAAGTGACAGAAATAGAATATGAGAAGATGCCTAAAGGAAGGGAGGGGTTTCTGATTCTGTTACCATGAGTAAAGCAGTCTTTTACCCAGTTTATTTTTACATTACATTGTTATATTTACCCCTATTTTGTTTGTAATGTGCAGAAGCACGCAGAAAGTGTTATTCAAACAAGCCAATGTGAAAGTAGACGGCTTGCTGGATGTTAAATATATTTTATTTGAAGTTTCATGAGGAAAATTGACACCATTTGTTGATTTTATGCACGCACACAATGAATATAAACATGATTATTTCCCTTTAAACCTCACATTAAAGAGGTCCAATTGTGCTTTTTTGGTGTTTTCCCTCTCCTGTAGTTTGTTATATAGGTTTGTGTGCATCTCAATGTTCTGCAAAGGCTTAACCCCCCCTCAATGTGGTTTTAGCAGCTAAATCAGTCAGAATATATCACTCATTTTACTGTAATTCAAACTTTAAAACCAGGAAAAGACAACATTCACAAGATTAAAATATGTTTTATTTATATATTGCCCAGTCAGAGTTAATTATTCACTAAAGAATTATAAACTGATGCTTTAAGAAAACGTTCATTAACTTTATACACACACACACACACACACACACACACACACACACACACACACACACACACACACACACACACACACACACACACACACACACACACACACACACACACACACACACACACACACACACACACACACACACACACACACACACACACACACACACACACACACACACACACACACACACACACACACACACACACACACACACACACACACACACACACACCTTTCAGGAGTGTGTCAGACGGGAGGAAAGTAGATCCGGCAGAAAATAGTCCCAAGCTGCTGGACTTTAAGAGCAGAACAAGTCCACCTACTTTGTGTTCTTTCACATGTTTAAACTCTAACAGAACAGCTGATTTATCCGTCTGTAACTTGCTTCTTTCTGAATCACGAGGAGTTTCAACATCAAACGCATCTCGCTGGCTCAACCTTGCTCAGTCCATGTGCGTCAAATTAAACATTGAGTGCCAGGTGAGTCAGAGGCGATGAAAAACTTACCTGAGACGATGCTCTGGCTTACGTCGACCTGGGAACAGAAAGAGATTGTTAATAAAAGGCCTGAACATTCTTTTTTTAATGTGCGTTTTTTTTGTTTAAAAATGCTTTATGGACTTAAAAATGGGCATAAATGCAATTTTCAGGCTTTTTTACTTGTATTTTGATCACATCCATCTTGTTTTCCAACTATATTTAATATATTTTCTGTGCTATGCACAACAGATGGTTACACAGATCAAATAATTATTAAATCAGAGTAAAATAGGGGATAGTGCAACAACAAGAGGCACCAGTACAAATAAAAGCAAGACATAATAAATAAATAAAAATAAATAAAGCGCTTTGAGCACCAGGAAAAGCACTATACAAATTAAATGTATTATTATTATTATAAGTAAGTAAAGAAAACATAAGTCAAATCTATATAGTTTACAATTTAAATGACATAATACACATAATAAAATGAGAATTTGTCTTTGAATTGTTGTTTGAAGGAAGGTTTGTAAGCAACGTGTCCCTTCAGTTGTTTGTCGTTTTAATTGAAAACAGTCCTCTGCGGACAGGAAGTGATGCGTCCTGTGTTTCCAGTTTGTTCCTAATTTACAGTAAGAGTCGTGGTGCAAAATAGCGCCACCTACAATCCAAAAATAATCCTAGGAGAGAAAGATGCCACTGTCCATGTTGGCACTGAATCACAGGTGACTTCTGGGAAGTGTAGTTTAACAGTATCGTTAAGAAGCGACAATCAAAAAGTCAAAGGTAAATTACTACTGTATGTCTTCAACCTCGCCTCATAGTGAGAAAATAGATGGATAAGTAAATAGTTTAAGCTGTTTTTCTGCATCCGTGTGCATTTAATCATCTCCTACCTCCTTTCTTTTAGTGATAATCAGGTCGGCTTTACGTCCTGTAGTCTCCAGAGAAACAAAATACTAACGGTTTTGTAAAATAACACGTCTTTCTGTTAAAAAACGCAAAAAAAAAACCTATTTTCTGAGTCCTTCTTCTCTGCCTCCAGTCTCTCTCCGTCTCTATAAACTCTGACTGGACCTCCTGTGTTCCGTCCAGCCTCCCGATTGGCCGAGAGCACCCAGGAAGTGGCGCTGTGATTGGCTGCTGAGGGATTCTGCTGCAGTCATCAGGAGTTTTTTAACACTTCCAGATGTTTGCTCTGCTGCAGGCTGGAGCAGCGTTCAAACATGCAAATGCACAGCGCAGCAGATTTTCATTTAACGCTCAACGTCATCGGTTGGGTTTTCTTTTTCAGCACTTTATATGAATAATGGGTCCAAAGAGTACGCGGCTATCAACTCAAAAAGGGTTTAAACATCTTTCAACTCCTCTTCACTTGACTTTTTAGACTGGTTTCCAGATGGTTACAAGAACAAAGCTGTACAAAGATGATGAAATTGGACATTTAGCAGCTAAAGAGACGTTTATGGATGTAGGAAGGGACTGAAACGGAGCAAAAAGAGCGTGAATATTGGAGTTAAGCATGTATCAGGTGGACAGGTACACCGCTCGGGCTTTATGGTTATTTTCATTATTGTTTTATCTGTTAAAATGGTGGAAAATAATGAAAAACTGACCATCACAATGTCCTTAAAATGTTTTAACCCTACACTTCCTTACCCAAAGACACTGAGATGATTATGACTTAAAAACAAGAAAAGCAGTGTTTTTACTTAAATAAATAACTTCATTATTACATATTCTAACCTTATTGTTTCAGCACTAAACACCTCTTCAAGTCAAGGCTAAAATGTCTCTGCTTGTACTGTCAAGACACAACTTTGGACATGACAATTCAAAACATAAATACAATTTTTTTGAGAAATGTAAGTTTGTTTTTGCCCTTTTTGGTAAAGAAAACAACTCAAAAAGGGTTTAAACATCTTTCAACTCTTCTTAACTTAACTGTTTAGACTCATTTCAAGAAGTTTTCAAGAACAAAGCTGGAGAAAGATGAAGAAATTAGACATTTAGCAGCTAAAGAGACGTTTATGGATGTAGTAAGGGACCAAAAACGGAGCAAAAAGAGTGTTTTTACTTAAATAAATAACTTAATTAAGAATCATTACATATTCTAACCTTATTGTTTCAGCACCAAACACCTCTTCATGTCAAGGCTAATAATTCTCTGCTTGTGCTGTCAATGAAACACTTTTGACATGACTATTTAAAACATAAATACTATTTTTTTGAGAAATGTAAGTTTGTGTGTGTCCGTTTTGGAACAGAAAGAGTTCATACAAAAACAGATAAAAACCAAGAAGTGTAAAAGTCCAAAAACATAAATAAAATATAAGGAATGAATAAATACTATAAAAAGGTACTGTTATAATAAGAAATTAAAAGCTGTATAATTCATTCAAAATGTCAACGAGCCAAAACATCTTTCTCCTTCCTTTAAACCTGAGAACATCTTTTCTGTTGTCTCATAAAAATGTAAATATTTAAATAACAACAAAGCTGAAATTGAACATGACCTTTTGATTAAACTGCATTTCCCAACTCTAAAAGGGAGGGGCGAACACATTGAGATGCCAGAGAAATTAATCACAGATTGCATTTAAGTCATGAACCACAGAGCTGGAGCGCTGCACAAAAATTAAATACTTTCCCATGTGAGGTTTCATTAAAGCGGGGCTTCCAAATGGTTTCAATCAAAGACTATTGGATATCATATTTTTAAAGATGATCTGATAATAGTCACTCCAAATGGCTTGTTTTTATCCCGTCTATTACACAACCACAGCTGACACAGACACATGCTCCTAATCTTGACGTGTGGTGCAGTGGGCTGTGCGTTGGTGTTTGGATCAGGGGGTCACAGGTTCAAACCCCACTGCAGTCAGCATGTCGTTGTGTCCCTGAGACACGTCATCCCAAAGTGCTCCTGTGGGGATTGCCCACAGTGTTGAGTATGGAAGTCGCTTTGGATAAAAGCGTCTAACAAGTGACATGTACTATGTTTTAACACTCTTTCTTTAAGTATGAACATGTGTTTATTGTTTGCCACAGAGAAGGACAGATGTTATTTTTGATGTTGGATGTTTTTAAATGTGTTTCTGTAACGCACTTCCCTGTCAGATCAACTGTCTCCTATTGATTGAATTTGAACTTCCCATTTCTACTACTTTTGTTTATTCTAAATAAGTTGTAAATAAGTGAGAAATGCAGATACAACTTAATATGTCATTAAATATCAATTAAAGCTAATGAAATCATGATATAGCACATATTGAAGACATCTAGTCAAGGAACTTTATATCTGGGAACGTTTTGCCTTTTTATGAAAGCTGACAGAGGATTTAATAATTGACAGAAAGCTAATAATTGCCCGTAGTTTTGGTTTCCAAACATCCGAAATGCAAAGAAAAAATCTCCCTTATACAAACCCTTAAAAGAAAGGAGTGAAACATTTGGCTGTGAGTGTTGGCACAGGCCTGCATGTTGATGCATGACTTTATGACCACACACACACACACACACACACACACACACACACACACACACACACACACACACACACACACACACACACACACACACACACACACACACACACACACACACACACACACACACACACACACACACACACACACACACACACACACACACACACACACACACACACACACACACACACACACACACACACACACACACACACACACACACACACACACACACACACACACACACACACACACACACACACACACACACACACCGGTATTTTTCGATACTCTTATCGATACTTTTCAATAATTTGGTGCTCAAAATTATAGACATGAATACAAGATGTGCAGATTAAACAGTCAATGTATTGTAATTTTCTTGCAGAAATAACTGTATAACTTATACATTAGCTTCTCAGAAGCATACACAAATAAATAAATAAAATAACTTAAAGGGGCCTGGCTCGCCCTGTCATGCTTTTTGGGGTTTTCCCTCAAACAGAGGATGAAAAGAGGCATTTTAAACATTTGTAAGTCAGTTACATCTTCATCCAGACATTTCAAACTGACAACCTAGCTCGACAAGAGATCCTTAAAACATTGTCCTCCAGTGACATCATGCAAAACTGTGATATGAAGAAATTGGTCAAAAGGCTAAAATGGCAAAAAGATAAAGGCGAGTACGTATATTATTCTGGATTGTACTTTTAAATCATCACAAAATAAATGATGTGCTGAACTGAAACACCTCAAAATGTGTCTGAAGGTTTAAAAATAGAATAACGTATTTGATCTTAAAATATGTCAATTCCTAGTAAACAACCAACACTTGCTGAACCATACATTGAAACGTTGACCTTTAACAACATTTAAGTGCAGTTTTCCAATTCACAATGACAACTGTAAGTTTAACTGGTTTATAAAGCATTCAATGAAAAGCCAACTTATTATAGGTGTAGGAGCTCACATTAATATACTGTCAGTGTTAATAAACTAAAAAAAGACAAGGCGATCTGCCTGCAAGACTGCACTCAGGTAAACAAAACATATTACCCGTGCGCAGCAGCTAACCTGTCTGCGAGCCTTCGCTCAGGTCACATTTACACACGGCGCGGCTGAAGCCCGCTAGCACTATTAGCACTAGCAGTATCGCTAGCACCGTTTTAGATTCAATGAGTGTCTCGTTTGCAAATGCTTCATTAAGTTGCTTGTGTTACCCCCTTTACAAGCAACTAATTGAGTACATAGATTGCACCTTGCACTATTGCCACTACATTTGTTTAAAGTGCACCCAGACCAAGCCCCCAGGAAGTGCAAGTCAGATGAAAATATTTGTGGTGGCCAAACTGCGGTACTACACTTCCGTTTGGTTGCCAGGCCCGGAAACACTTTTTCCCATTGACTTACATGGGGAAAGAGTGGTCTGTAAATCATTGGATAATTGTTTTAAAACTAAATAAACTACCCAGTATAAACACTTGTATAGCCCTTATTAAAAACATTCGTTCCTCAAGTTGTAAAAATATGCTAATAACGTTATTCTGAGAGTTATTTCCCTCTGCATTAGTGTTTCCCCTATATACAAATAGTGGCGGCGCAGCGCCGCTGCTGAAATATGAGCGCCGCTGCTAGGGGGCGCCAGCCAGGTGAGGTACCCAAAGAAAAGAAATTAAAAAAAAAAAGAAAAAAAATTAACTTTTTTTTCTTTTCTTAAAATAATAATAAGTGGCGACCCTTTTTCATTTTTGATTGTTTGTTATGTAGATTTGTAGTATTTGTGTTACTGGCATAGGCGACACAGGCGGTCGACTAGGGCGCCAGATCTGGGGGGCGCTGCGCTGGTAGCTCTGGGAGGGAAAAAACATTTTTGACCGTTGGCGCTCATCCAAATGTTCGGCCTTGATGTAACAACATTCATAATTAAGTAAATGTAACACCCTTTTCACCCCGGTTACACGTTTAATTTGCCCTGTACGATGGGCACTGTAAGTGATGAAAGTGGGGGATGCTGGCTTATCAGGCCCCCGCAGCTCACAGCCAAAGTGCGAGCGTGGTAGCGAGAGAGCGAGCAAGGGAGAGGGCGCACCGGTACCGGCGCTGTTGTTATTAGAATCTGGTGCTAGCTGCGCTAACGGATATAAGATGTAGATGTTTCTACAACCAGGGTGGAGGAGAGCTCTCCTGTCAGACTGAGAGGCTCAGTGAGGTAAAGGACTCTCTGAGTATTTAGATAGTTAATTTTAGTCTAAGTTATCTCAGTGGGTCTCAAACGTTTTGACCACAAATTATGTAAACACATATTTCCAAGGCACTCCTTTATAATTATTAGGATAAATGAAAACAGGTTTGAAATCATTCCAATGTATACTAACGATAAATATCGTTTGAAGTTGGAGAGATACAAAAATATGCATAAATAAATAAATGTTAACTGGTAAAACAAGATTTGAATGAACAACAAAAATAAAATAAGCTACATTTATCTGTTATTGGCTTTGGTAGGTTATTGGTTATGTTCACATACTTATTTGATTATTAAAATGTAAACCGATCTTTTTCATATGGGCGTTTTAGAGTTGTAGCCCTTACATCAGGGGCCGTATTCACAAAGCATTTTATCTTACCGCTAGGAGTGCTCCTAAGTCGCGCTAAAACATTTTACGTAGGAGTTTTTTCTTAAAAGTTATTCACAAAGCCGCTGAGACCTACTCATACTAAGGATAAATCACTAAGAGTGAACTAAGAGTGACGCGCCGTTGCTATGGATTACGTCGATTCTCGTGCATGAGTTTAGAAGCGGTCAGTACGGTGATTGGTTGTTCAGAGCAGGCGGTCTCGGTGAAACTCATCCGCAACATCCCACAAACGAGCCCACTAAAACAAGGAAATAGCCTCGGCTAGAAATGTATTCCTATCAAATAGTTATGGACAGTGCAGTTAGCAGAATACACGCATGATGACAAGTTTGTGCAGACCACGATAATGACGTCGTATATGCACGTTAAAGAGAGAGAGCAAACAATAAAAATACGTAAATTGCATTGAATCAAGGAGGCAATTAAAAGCACCCCGCAAACTATTATCCAATGAGCATATTTCCAGCACTTAAACACTTTCAATAACAGCCCATACCGCCGTTCAAGTCCCCCTATCATGATGAATGAAAACAATCTGCGTGTTGATGGAATGTACTTTCTTTCTATTGACGAACACGTCCTCATCTTTTGATGGCGCAATTATTTTTATGTGCGTCCCGTCAATAGCACCGACCGCACCGGGCATACCTACAATTGCCATGAAGTTGGCTTTGATCATGTGTAGTTGTTGATTGTCCAACGGAAACCGGATAAACTGTTGGATGATATGTGGTCTTGAGAGCGCGTTGATGGTTTGGTTTATGGCACGGCTGACTGATGGTTGCGATATTCCTAAATCGTCGGCATTGCAAAGTTGCATTTTCCTTGTTGCTAAATATCGTAGTGTTGCCAAACATTTTATTTCCGGACTAATCGGGTTATTCCTGTTAGTCGGGGATGTTATTGCATCCTGCACTAATTCCACAACAAGTTTGATACCCTCACGATTTAGCCTATATCTCTTGATCAATTCACAGTCTTCCATTGTCTCCAAAACATTTCGTCTCGCAGCCATTTTCAGATTCTTTGTGAATAGGTCTTACTGAGTTAGGAGTCCTCTCGAGGACTTTTAAGCTCTCCTAAGCTTAGGTGCTACTTTTAGGTCTAAAATACTTTGTGAATTGCTCTTAGTGAATAAAATTAGGAGTCCTAAATTTAAGACTGACACGCCCATTATGTTTAGGAGTTTCTCCTAAATTCGCCAGTTAGGAGCTACTTTTAGCCCTAAGATCCTTTGTGAATACGGCCCCAGGTCTCTAGTAATTGTGTGCTCAAAGTGCACCAGATTGAAGCATTTTACTGGATCCCCCTAGAGCAGGGGTGTCAAAGTCAAGGCCCGCGGGCCAGATCCGGCCCGCGAATGAATTATCTTGGCCCCCGGGATGATATTTGATTAGTATTAGAACCGGCCCGCAGGCCACAGCCGCCTGCTTGTGTTTTGCACGCACCAAGACTACATTTCCCACAATGCAACGGTAGCCCGCGAACTCACTGCAGCGCCGCAAGTGGGCCTCGGCTTCGTTAGTCATCAGCATTCAGGGCAGATGTCAACTTTCAGCAACCCCGCTCCCCAATAATGGCTAAACGGAAGGTGGACGGTGAGAACAGGGGGTTTAAAGCCAGGTGGGAGGCAGAGTACATGTTCACGGAGGTAAAAGGCAAAGCTGTGTGTCTTCTGTGTGGAGAAAGTGTGGCCGTAATGAAAGAATATAATCTAAGAAGGCACCATGAAACGTCTAAGAAACACAAAGACAAAGACAAGAATATGGACATGGAACAAAGGCTACAGAAGGTGGAAGAATTAAAACGAGGTCTTAAGTCCCGGCAGGCTCTGTTCACAAAAGCCAAATCACAAAGCGAGGCTGCTGTCAAGGCTAGTTTTATTGTGGCAGAAGAAGTTGCAAAATCAGCCCGGCCCTTTACAGAGGGAGAGTTTATCAAAAACTGTATGCTTAAAGTTTGTGACACGGTGTGCCCAGACAAAAGGCAGCTATTTTCAAACGTGAGCCTGAGCAGAAACACCGTTGCTGAACGTGTAGACCAGCTTTCCACCAATCTAAAAGAACAGCTTGTGGAAAAGGGAAAAGATTTCATCGCATATTCACTTGCTGCGGATGAGAGCACCGACACAAGTGACATTGCCCAGCTGTCAATTTTCATTCGTGGAGTTGACTCCAGCCTGGGCATAACAGAAGAGTTTTTGGCATTACGTCCTATGCATGGCACAACTACAGGACAAGATCTGTATGAAGAGGTATCCAGATGTGTAAATGAGATGGGGCTGCCTTGGGGAAAACTCGTGGGATTGACAACAGACGGAGCACCCGCGATGTGTGGACATAGGAGTGGATTGGTGGCAAGAATACGTGAGAGGATGCGGGACGAAAACGTCACAGGTGAGCTGACAGCTTATCACTGCGTAATACACCAGGAGTCGTTATGTGGCAAAGCCTTGAAAATGGATCATGTAATGAGCATCATAACGCGTGCAGTTAACTTCATTAGGGCCAAAGGTTTAAATCACCGCCAGTTCAAGGCATTGCTGGGCGAGTTAGATACAGAGTATGGTGACTTGCCCTATCACACGGCTGTGCGATGGCTAAGCCAAGGAAAAGTGCTGCAAAGATGTTTCGAGCTGCATGAGGAGATCTGTCTGTTCATGGAAAGCAAAGGGAAAGACACAACAGAGCTCCGAGATGAAACATTTATGTGTGAAATGGCGTTTCTGTGCGACATCACAAGCCATCTGAATGCGATGAACCTGCAGCTGCAGGGACGGGGGCGTGTCATCTCTGATATGTACAGTACAGTGAAGGCGTTTAAAACCAAGCTGATCCTGTGGGAGACACAGATGCGGAAAGAAAACTTGAGCCACTTTCCCAGCTGCCAGACAATGAAAGAGAAGCTCTCTACCGCTGTGTTCCCGAGTGCACAGTTTGCTGATAAACTCAACATACTTGCCGCCGACTTCCGACGCCGATTTGCTGACTTTGAAGCTCAAAAAAGCAGGTTTGAACTGCTCGCCAATCCTTTTGGAGTTGACGTGGAAAGCGCACCAACAAACCTGCAAATGGAGTTGATTGAGCTCCAGTGCAATGACACACTGAGGGAAAAATATGAGAGAGTGGGTGCTGCTGAGTTTGCACGTTTCATCCCCGACACATTGCCTCAGCTGCGCATCCAAGCTGCTCAGACGCTCTCTATGTTTGGCAGCACATACCTGTGTGAACAAATGTTCTCTTTGATGAAGCTAAACAAAACATCACACAGGAGCCGTCTTACTGATACACACCTTGAGTCAATCCTGAGGATTTCCTCAGCTCAGAGCCTGACCCCGAACATTGATGAACTTGTACAAAAGATGGGACACCACCAAGTATCAGGCTCAGCCTCAGACAAGTGAGCATCACAGAGCATTAACTTATTTTTAGTTTTTAATTCAGTTAAATTTTTATTTATTTTTATTTTTTGTTTCTACAAGACATGATTTTTCTTTGAAAGAAGTATTGTTTTGTCTGTGTGCCATAGATTTTTGTATTTTATTTATTTATATTTATTTTTCAGTTAATGGATTGCAGATAAGAGCCATGAGAAAGAATACAACTGATTTTATTTTTATTTTTTTATTTTCTCATTTTACTATTTGAAAGCATGGGAGCAGCACAATATTGCATTTTCAGTTTATAATGCATGCAATTTCATTTATGCATTTATCTCGATATTAAGGAGCATATTTTATTTTTTAAGGACATTAACTTTTTTGCTGTTTGCCTGTTGAAAATGTTTTCCCTTTAAATAAATGACAGAGCCATAAGAAAATATTGCTTCATTCATTTAATCATTAAATAATATACGATGCACTGTGTTAGGTCTTGGTTCAATAGGTTATGTGCAATCATTTTAATATGTTTTAATAAAAATTGAACCAGTCCGGCCCTCGGCTTGTAGCAAATTTGTTTTTTTGGCCCTCTGATGCATTTGACTTTGACACCCCTGCCCTAGAGGATGTGACGTCCACCCCCCAATTCAAACATGTTCACAATACTGAATACATTTGAAGCCATTTTGACGTCTATTACCTATGTCAATAAGTTTCTGTTTTTGCAGTGTATTTGTCTTTTGTAGAGATCTTTAATTTATTCTTTACACATAAAATGTCGCCTAAAATCTCACCTAGGGCAGCAAATTGTCTAGAACCGGCCCTGGTACTAGGCCTCAAGAGCCTTTCTTGTGCTGACACATGGCTGACAAATAGAAACAAATTGGCGGGGCGCACTTCGCTCGCGCACACACTAAAAAATTCCACGCGCTCCGCGCTCACATTATGCTGGGCCCACGTGCCTTAGCACCGCTACTATGACTCCATCCTAGGGGAAACACTGAATGCGCATCTAACCCACGGGACCGCGCCGCCCGGCACGTTCATGTTACGTGTTCAGCATGGTCCCGACCAATCAGAGCACACTGTGCTCACAGGGAGGGTTGGGGCTGGAGCTATTGGAGCTATTGGAGCTACAAAGAGCCGTTAAAGGCAGAGAGTTAAATTCAGTGAATACATGTAGTTTACAGAGATGCTGTATGAGAAACCAATGTGAGTTGCGATTATCTTTACCAATGGATGCACAATAAGAACGGACCCATATCGTCTTACTGCCATCCCACGGAGCTGTAATAATGGATATATTGCACATGTTTGCTGTAATTCATTATTAGCCTATGGGCTGTATGATTAAATCTTGTACCGTAAATGTTGTATTAAATAAAGTTAATATTACCGACGTTAGATTAACGTCCCTGTAGTTTCTTATTGCACTAAGATATAAGATATACAGTGCAATAATTATTTCATGCTAAATGAAGCTCTGTTGCTTGGATATCACTAGATACTGTTACAGCGTAATACAAGTACATAACGATTGATGTGTACATTAGCATAATTACTTGCTAACCGCTAGCAGAGCCCTAGAGAGAGATCTCTCTAGGGCTCTGGCCGCTAACTGCCGCCTCGTTAATATCAAATCCATCATAATAACAAATCATTACCATGCTGTCATGAACGCGCTGTGCTGTTACCTGTACGCAAATTGACGTGCTTGATGTGAACGAGCATTTTGGTTAAAGTTGCGCATGCGCTATGAGCGCACATACGGGTACTTCTCAGGCATGCCTAGTGCTGCGTACCGGTACGCCGAACCGGTACTGGACTTGTAAAAAGTTTCGGTTCAAGTCCGGTTAAAACCGGAACGTCGGGAACCGGTACTTACGTATATTCTCCTTTTTGTTCTAAACCATCTAAAACCTTCCATAGATCGAGAAATTTGCGCTGAGAAAAGACGAAAAACATTGTTTTGGCTTCTGATATGGCGGCCATTACTGAACTCACGAAGTCTCGCAAAATATCGCAACTGCTCGCGAGATCTGTGTGACGTCAAGGGAAGCTGGCTTAGACATAGTGGACACTGACAGCGTGGGATGCTGGTTGCCATATATGGTAGTGTAGCTAAGCTAACTCCTTTGTATGTATGGTGATATAGTGTCTGCCGAAAGAGCAACACTTCACCCAGACAATGTCAATATGCTGTTGTTCTTGAACAAGAACACATAGACTTGTACTCTTGCATATTGAGTCTTGTATGTAAATCATTATGTATGTAGTTGTGTTGTGTAGTTAGTAACACATGTAGAGTTCTAGAAAAGACATGGTGTAGACACAAGTTGGAAGGGGGCACAATAAACCTGACGAGTTTGAATTTGAGTTGATTATGAGTTTATTTTCAATTGATAATTAGCTCACAATAAGTTCACTTTAGTTACTCACACAACTTGACACAAGTCCGGACTTATAAGTCCGGACCTGAACCTGAACCTCTGGACTTGAGTCCGGACCTGAACCTGAATGTGAGTCCAGGTACACAGCCCTAGGCATGCCGGGTAATCTTTGGCGTTTCGCTCTCTCAAAAGTTGGGCCATTTTATCATCATGCGCCAATGAGCAACTCTCATAGGAATTCATGAGCCTCCCACGCTGTATCCAGTTCTTATTATACATCCATGACCCAGACCTTCGATCGCTTCGCTCTGTCCGCCATGCCTGCGGGAGTCTCACAACAATAATAAGAGCGCTGTTGAGAGAGATGACGAGTGGCATTTACAGTGGCCAATCAGAGGGGTTTCAAACCGGATACATCACACGGGATGAGGGTTCCCAACCAACCCGAATGGTTTAAAGTTAAACTAAGGAAGTAGACGTAACACATACCGATAGCAGCACCGTTTGTCCAGCGGCTTAACGGTATACCAATACCGTCCAATCAGGTACCGGTATTGACTTAGTACCGGTTCACGGTACCCAGCCCTATCTGTGAGTAAGTCATTTGTCAATTCTGGTACATGTCATGTTAGAAGGAAGTCCAAAAAGTCCCATTACAGATGATTAAATTACAATTAATCATATTCAAACTACCTGTTTAGTCCAATTGAAACCCCAAAACCTAGATATAATAGGTTTATATATCACAGAAAACTATCAAATAATCCAATTTGAGAAGATGGACAAGTGAATTTGTTAGCATTGTTGTTGTGAAATGTAAAAAGTATATGAATCTATACTCAAAATAGTTAGAATAATTCACAAATCATTCAATCCTTGAGCACAAAACCAATTTCTCTCCAAATGTCAACACTTTTAGAACATTAATGCAAACCTACTTTTACATGTCCTTACTGTACACACTCTAAAGCAGTGGTTTTCAACTGGTCAGGCCTCGGGACCCACTTTTTTCTTTGTCAATGGATCGCGACACAACATTTTTAACCACTCAAATCTATTCAACAAAATGTTTTGCTGTATATATACGCTTTTCAGCATACAATATTAATTAAAGTGAAGTACAGTGCATATATCCCTCATATCCCTTCAAAGAACTAAAGTATGCTTTAAAAAAAGGTTTAATGAGATGATGGAATCAAAGCTGAACTGTTTAACATAAAAAGGCACACATGCTGAAAACCCAACCCCAGAAAGGGGGTCTGGGGGATTCTTAGAAATACTAACATATAAACTACTCTGAGAAGAAAATAAATACATCTATTACTACCCGACATTTTTAATAATATTTGATGCCATTGTTTATTTTTCACTTTGTTCTGACAGCTGAACTTGCTGCTCCACAAAGAGAGAAGAGCAAAGAGGAGAGAGTCTGTGTGAATTACTTTAAATAGTGGGTAAGGGTAGATAGCCCTCATTGTTCTGTGACCTGTCAGTCATCAAACTGGGGGTCATATTTCATGTGTTCATTTTTATCTGAAGTTGTACCCATGGGTGTATAAAGAATAGTTATAGCCTACAGCAAAGTTATTCTCCGTGGGGACTTCCGGCTACAATCTTGATTCTGATTGGCCAGAAGACTCGAAAAAAATCAGCAAAGATGTTTTATTGAGAAGATGATCACTACGTGACAGAAGTTTTCGAAACCGTTTATGGACTCTGGTACTTCCAGTCCAACCCTTGCTGCATGCACAGCGTTAGAAAATCGGGCCTTCAAAATAAAAGTTTGACTTTTTTCTAAGAAAAAGAAAAAAGAAAATGACCCCCCCCCCCATTTTTTCTTCTTCATTCACACATCTGCGACCCACTTTTGGGTCGCGACCCACCAGTTGCGAACCACTGCTCTAAAGGGTACAGACTGCTTTATATATGTGTTAAAAGTTCATATTTTGCATGTTTTACTAGTACTTTGTATGTCCTGCCAGTACAGTTTTTACACTTGATCAAACAGCTGTATCAGTCCTATGAGAGATTTAACAGGGACACTGCAAATATCACAGAAGATCAAGACTCTGTGGAAGTATTACGGAGCTCAGCAAAAGTACTGCAATGCAACAGAAAGTATTACGAAAGATAGCTGCATGTGTTTTGAGTTATCTTGTCAGAAATGGGTGTGGATATCTGACCATTTAGATTCAGCTGGGATTATATAACAGCTTGGGATAGTTTATCAATCCCACGGGTATTAAAATACTTTAGATATACAAGGTTCAAGGTTGTGACCAAAAGTTAAAGTAGTACTCAGGTCTTGAGTAAAAGTAGAAGTACTCAGATATTGAGTAAAAGTAGAAGTACTCAGATCTTGTACTTGAGTAAAAGTAGAAGTACCAGAGTGTAGGAATACTCTGTTACAGTAAAAGTCCTGCATTCAAAATGTTCCTCAAGTTAAAGTAGAAAAGTATTATCATCAGAATACAGTGAAAGGAGCGACAGTAAAAGTAGTGATTGAGCAGATTGGTCCATTTCAGAATAATAGATATGATATGTTTTATAATGATTGATCATTAAAGTGTTCTCAAAGCTGGTAAAGGTGCAGCTAGTTTGAATGACTTTGTATACTGCAGGGTAGCTTGTGAATTTAATCCAGGTGGAACTAAAGTCTGATTTAACACTTGATTATATTTCAAATCATTCATCCACATCTGTGAAGTAACTAAAGGTATTAAATACATGTACAATTTACCTATGAACTATAGTGGAGAACAGGTACAAAATAGCAAAAAAGTGGGTAAATATTCAAGTAAAGTGCTAATACTTCAGACGTGTACTTAAGTGAGTAAATCTACTTAGTTACTTTACACCACTGGGCAGCTAGATGCAGGTGTTTTGAGTTATCTCGTAAGAAATGGGTGCGGATATCTGACCATTTAGAGTCAGTTTAAGGATTATATTTGCAGTAACATCTTATGACAGTGAATCATTCCCACAGGTATTAATATAGTGAAGCTAAATCAAGTGTAAACGGTTAATAATACACACATTAAGTTGGTAATTTCGCTCTTTTACCTCCGGAGCTGTTGGGCTGCCGTCGGACCACTTGTTCCCGGTTTTCCCTCCTTATGTTTTCCTCCTCTTCCTCTGACCTTGCTTCGGCCATTTCTCCTTGTTATTTACCTGCTTCTTTCTCCCCTAACTTTCCTTTCTCCTCCTGGTTGTTTGAGGAGAAAATGGAGCCGGGTCACAACAGAAACACCACCATTCCTCCTCCCGTTTCACCGTCTTTACCATCCAGTTCACCCCGACAAGGACAACTTTACAGCCCGAAAACACCTCCAGGGTTCAGTTAAACACTTCGGCTCGGTGTTTAATGAGCTGTCGATGCGTTAAATGGGTTAAAAAGTCGCAGTTTTTCAGTTTAAATCCGTTTGTTTGGTTCGTCTGAAGAGTTTCTCCCACGAGCTTTAGCGGTTGGTTTGCCCCAGGGTCGCGAGCTCAAGATACGGAGCTCCGCCGCACGCGCTCCGGCCGTCTGACGTCACCAACCGATACAAAATAAATAAAGCTAGCAAAACAATTAGCCTAGCTTACAAAATGATCTGATTTCTTGCACTAAACAATGCTTATTAAACAAGTATTGAGATAGCAATACCATAACACATTCCAGAATTTAAAATGGTTCATTAAAAGATTGATTAAGAGTAATTAAATAACAAAAAAGTCTTCAATTTCAAAATAAAAGTACTCGTAATACTGCAGGTCCTGGAAGATGTATTTTTTAAGTCGTAAATACACCAGTTAATTGTGAAACAGAGTGGTAATATAAATGGTACACCTTTAAACACCGTTTACTAAACAAGTACTGAGATAGAAATACCTTAAGAAAAGTCCTGCATTGTAATTGTCATTAAATAAAAGCAATTTAAAAAGTTAATGATTTCAAAATAAAAGTAGTCATAATTCAGTGTTATCACAAGGTCCTGGAAGAGGTGTATTATATTTAATCGTATTCACAAAAAGATAATTCATTGTAGAAAAACAAGACCTTTTCATACAAGCACAATTAGCAGAAGCACAAGATAATTCAAAAATAATAATTCAGTAAAAGTTATTTTAACAGCAAAACAGACTTAAAGATTTCAAAATAAGAGAACTCGTCATAATGCAGAAGGACTATGCGGCACACAAGGTCCTGAAAGATATATACTAATTTAATGTTATGGGCACAAGATACTTTCTTGAAAAAAATAGTGATGGAATTCAATTTAGTTTATTTAAGTCGTGCAATGAGTTTACATGAGTTAAAAGTATTTTTTACCCGCAATAAGTATTTATAATGCAGGATTATGATGCCCCAATGGTCCTGAAAGTAATTTAGTTTACCTTAAAATCCCTTCACAAAATAACAACCTAAAGGAAACATCATATTGTGTATGGCTTCAAACACTTCTAAAATGTGGAGTTTCCTTCAAGAAATGCGTTTTTTTACTGCTCAAAAAGCATTATATTGACATTACACTAAGGTAAGTAATACGCCTCTGAAAGCCCTCAATCTGTAGTGTGTTTTAGTAAAGTTTCATGAGTCTGTGAATCTCCCAGATCAGTTTAAAAAAGGTCCTACTACAAATCAATGGCATCTATGGTGAGCCACATCACCACATCTGTCTCTTTATGGACCTCAGCTTACAAAAATACACATTACATTTTGGAGAAGAAGACGACTCAAGCACTTAAAACAAATACATTATCAGTTTAAATGGTTAGAACTCATCAACGTTTACTATAACCAACATAAGAGTTAAATATTCGTCTAATTTTCTACATTAACTAAAAGTGAATATGAATATAAGACACAGAAAATGAGATTGAGATAATTTAATTGTAATCAATACACTGCAACATTGTAAACCCATACATCTTATAGCAGTGAAAGTCGTACAAGATGGGAATAATGTCCAAATATAAAGAATTCCAAAAATAATACATTTTCTTGAGTTTCACTACTGCTGACATCCAAAGTCTTGGTACGTCTGGACCATGTTCTCCATGCCCAAACAGGTAGGTCTGTGTTCATCAGCTTGACACTCAGCTACTGTGGGCCAGTACTCGATCCAGGTTCTTTCTCCAAGTACATACTGATACCTAAGGAGAGCAGTGTGAAAAACACGTTGGCTGTTCACATGATGAAGACCTATCTGTAACATTCAAACATAACATAAGAAAGCTTCCTTCCTCCTTCTGGATACTTTATTACTTGATCAATGGCAACAGTAAATGAGTACAACAAATATTGACTTGATTTAGTATAAAAAGCAGTGAAACAGAGAGATCTTAAATTCCCACACCACACAATCAAATTCAAACAAACTTACGCTTGATGTGCCTCATCTCTGTGAATATCATTTGATGTTCCCATGATAAGGTACGTTTTGCCCACATCCAAATCTAAAGACTTCCTGCAGTGCGGATAACTGAGGAATGTGCGAGGTTTATTCAGGGGACCCACATCAGATGTTCCTGTTATTTAAAACAAGGAGAACAAAGAAAAGGTGAGGATCAAATGGATAGCTAATCATTCATCACAAAACAAAAGCACTTTATTATTACATATTTCCAGTGGAATCTTTCTGAAAGGAACAAACGTTTCTGGAAACGCACTTATTTTGCCTTCTGTCCAAAAGTGAAAGGGGCTGTATTCTGCTTTTTGGGGTTTTCCCTCTCCTGCAGTTATTTGCGTTGTTGTGCATGTAAATGGTCTGCAAAGGCTGAAATCCCTGTGTTCCGTCCAGAGGGAGTTTCAGACACACTCCCACCCCCTGCTCGAAACTCTTCCATTGGACGGCTTGTTTTGTGACATAGTGACATCACTAAACAACACTTGCACTTCTATTGTCTAGCCCCCAACACATTGTACATGAGAGGCTAAGGGGCGGGACAACTCCAAGTGGTTGACCAATCACAACAGAGCCGGCCGGCTAACTAATCAGAGCAGACTGGGCTCTAGTTTCAGACAGAGGGTGAAAAGTGGTGCAGCAGCACAGGCACTTTTTTGACATTAAAGCTTGTAAACATGTCGCAGTAGAGCCCCAAAATATAAATATGAATCATAAAAGTGAGCATAATAGGGCCCCTTTAAATGTATCCCACTCACGACTGTATAATAATTATCCAGCCAACAAGCTGCTGACTGCACTAATAAATGAAACAAGAAGTCGAACATCTTATTTTGCCTAGAAACATGAAAATGACCGGTGTTGACATCTAACTGCCTGACATAAATGCATTCACCAACATTTTAAAAGTTGTATGTTATTGTCTGACTGAGATTAAATGTGCACACAACAAGCAAAAGGAGGTAAACCAACTGTTAAGTCACCTACACCTTTACGGCACCCTAGAAAACCTCAGGGGCTGCTCCATTTTAGGCAGTTAATAGATACCCACCTTCTTTGATGACTTCCAGAACACGCATTGTGTAAATGTCTGTGGACAAATCATCTTCAAACACTTCCAGTTTCATTTTGTACACTGAGGACAGACACATTGTAGATTGTTAGCTCATCTGTTTCATTGCTCACTTCTTCTCCCAACCTCTTAGGCACACACAATCAAACAAATACATGTTTGGTGTATAAAAGTACTATATTGAGTCCATTCAATCCATTTATAGTCTCTTACCAAAATCTATTTTGCTGGTTTGTGTACTCTCACAAGCCTTAGCTGTGCGCTGCTCATTGCTGATTTTCTCCTTCTTCTGCATACTGCAGTTCTCTGGAAATACACAATTAGCATAAAGTTACAACACATCCAATCAAATGTTTATAGTAGTACATGAGCATGGATGATGGCAGCTGTATTTACGTCACCATTTAGATTATTAGTGAGGTTTCTTTTAGACTTCAGGTGCTTATGTTTCAATCTGGTGATTTACTGCAAACTCAATTCTACAGCATTCTCCTTTACCAGATGTGAAGCTAAGTGCTTTCCTCATAAGGAGTACAACTCCTTGATTTATGTTGTAAATCTGAGAGACTATTCCTGGTGATATCATTATGATTCGATGTTTGCAGTGTGGCTTTCATGGGGACAATGTCTGTCTGTCGATTAGTGGCTCCAACACTTGGGTCAACACTGAATTATCTCAACAACTATGATTGGGGAATAGCATTTAGTGCTGGTGTCCATAGGTAAGACTCTCAGCTACTAGCATTGCTGTATAGCCTCTGAGTCTTTGTTTCCAAAGTATGATGATACACTGCTGCAGTTTACAGACCTCAGACCTGCAATTTACCTCTACAAAGCATAATTTAAGTGTTGTGTTATTTAGAATAAAAAATGGAACAAATAAAAGTTTAGTTGATGGATAAGGTTGCTTTGACCCGTTTACCTTCAGCACATGTGCATAGATCACCTCTGCAGAGCGTCAGTATCTGTCCACCTTTTCTCTCTGGATGGTAGAACTGCACACAATGTGTTTCTGCAATAGAAGAGAAAGATATTGAAACAGGTTCTTACGGTACTTTATAAAAGATATATTAAAGGTCCCATGTCATGGCCATTTTTACTGATCATAATTCCATTGTTGAGGTCTATTAGAATAGATTTATAATGATGATTTATAATCAATGTTCCAAACTCACACTGGTTTCTCATACAGCATCTCTGTAAAGTATGTGTATTCACTCTCTGTCCTAAACGCCTTGTTAGAGCTCCTGCCCCCCCTCCCTGTGAGCCCAGTGTGCTCCGATAAGTCAGCTCGCTCACTGGCTCGCTGCTGCAAGGAGCTGACAGTGTGAGCTGGTTTCTTGCTTGCTGCGAGACAGCGAATCATCTGCGAGGCTCCACCAGCACCCCCCCCCCCCCCCAGCGGGTCACATTTTTGTGTGTGTGTGTGTGTGAGGAGCTCCACGGATTGGTCCATTTGGACCAATGGGACCATTTGGGTATGGGCACGTCACCATACCCAGGATGAAAACAATGGAAAAAGATAAATGTCCAACGAGGCGTTCTGGGGCAGCATAATAATAATAATAATCAATGGGATTTATATAGCGCTTTTCTAGACCCAAAGACGCTTTACATTACGAGTAAGGTCGACAAACAAAACAAGAACAAAAATCCAAACAAAAACAAAACAAAAACAGAAAAGCAGTCAGGAGGATGTTGGTTCAGAGGGGGGAGGGGCGGGTTTAAGGATAAGCAGAGTTGAAGAGGTGGGTTTTGAGACGGGACTGGAACAGGGTGAGGGAATCAGACTCACGGAGGTCTTGGGGGAGGGAGTTCCAGAGCTTCGGGGCTGCCACAGAGAAGGCTCTATCCCCGAAGCTCCGGAGTTTGGCCTTGGGGATTGAAAGCAAACCGGCTGAGGTGGATCTGAGGGACCGGGGTGGTTGGTAGAGGATGATTATGCCAGTGAGGTAGGGGGGGGGCCAGATGGTGGAGGGCTTTATAGGTGAGGACCAGGAGTTTGTAGTCAATGCGGTGTGAGACGGGGAGCCAGTGGAGTTCTTTGAGGACCGGGGTGATGTGATGCCATGATTTGGTGTGGGTGAGGAGTCTGGCGGCTGCGTTCTGGACACGCTGGAGTCTATTGAGGGATGTTGTGCTGATGCCGAAGAGGAGTGAGTTGCAATAGTCAAGGCGGGAGGAGATGAAGGCGTGAATGAGTCGCTCAGCTGCGGGGCGGGTGAGAGAGGGACGGAGTTTGGCGATATTGCGGAGGTGGAAAAATGAGGTTTTTACAACTTGGCGGATGTGGGGGTCGAGGGAGAGGGTGGGGTCGAATATCACGCCAAGGTTGCGTGCCTGGGTGGAGGGGGAAACAGGGGTGCCATCGATGGTGACTGTCAGGTTGGGGGTTTTGCTGAGGGTGGATTTGGAGCCGATGAGGAGGAGTTCAGTTTTATTGCTGTTGAGTTTGAGGAAGTTGTGTTGCATCCAGGATTTTATTGCAGTCAGACAGGATTCGATATGTGTGAGAGGGGGGTTGTGGGGGGATTTGGTGCTGAGGTAGATCTGTGTGTCGTCAGCATAGCGGTGAAAGTCCAGGTTGTGATGGCGGAGAATCTGACCAAGGGGGAGGATTTAGATGATGAAGAGGAGGGGGCCGAGTACTGAACCTTGGGGAACACCTTGGGTGACTGAAGCTGTGGTAGAGGAGTGATTGTTGAGGGAGATGAAGTGGGATCTGTCGGAGAGGTAGGACTGGAGCCACCTGAGTGCAGTACCTTCGATACCGATATCCCGGAGTCAGGTAAGCAGGATGGTGTGGCTCACGGTATCCAAGGCTGCACTCAGGTCAAGGAGGATGAGGATGTTGAGGGAACCGGTGTCAGCAGAGGTGAGGAGGGAATTGAGGACTTTGATGAGTGCCGTTTCTGTGCTGTGGTGAGGACGTAAACCAGACTGAAGGGGTTCGAAAAGTTCATTTGTTTGGAGATGGCGGTGGAGTTGTTTGGAGATGATGCGTTCTATTGTTTTAGAGAGAAAGGGGAGGTTGGAGATGGGGCGGTAATTACTGAGGGAGGAGGGATCCAGACCGGGTTTCTTGAGGATGGGAGTGACAGCAGCAGTTTTGAAGGCAGAGGGAACGGTTCCTTGGGACAGGGAGGAGTTGAAAAGGTTGACAAGGTAGGGGCAGAGGACGGGGAGGCAGGACTTCAGAAGAGGGGTGGGTAGAGGGTCAAGCGAGCAGGTTGTGGGTTTGGAGGAGCTGATCAGTTGGAGTATTTCAGGGGGGGTAACCAGAGTGAACTGGGAGAGAATGCCGTGGGGAGGAGGGTTCGGGAGGTCAAGGGAGATGGAGGGAGGAATTGTGGCGGTGGATGTTGCGGGAGATTTTTGTGTGTCAGATGCAGCGGATAGGGAGTGATTAATGGCAGTGATTTTGTCAGAGAAAAACTGGAGGAATGAACTGCATAGAGTGGAAGTGGAGGAAGAGAGGGTGTCAGCACGGGGTTTGAGGAGCTTGTTGACGGTGGAGAAGAGGGTCCTGGGGTTACGGGAGGGGTCAGTAAAGATGGTGGAGAGGTAAGCAAATTTTGCGGCAGTGAGGGCGTCTCTGTAGGTAGTGAGATGGAGTTTGTAGGATTCATGGTGAACTGTGAGGGATGATTTCATGGTTAGGCGTTCAAGCTGGCGGCCGGTTTGATAGCCGGTTTGATAGACAGGTAGACAGGTCGTTTCTGTGTTAGAGTTTTACTCGCTACACGGTGTACTTTGAGGGTTTGTGACTCTGCAGACTGCTTAGATGCAGAAAAAGCTACATAACACACAAGGGGACGGGTGATAACCAGAAAAGCATGACATGGGCCCTTTAAGTACTTGAACAAATAATAATGCCTGCTTATTGACAGCGTTATATTCTCTGACATCTATTGGGAACAAAACACATGGAGGTTTCTCTAAGACTCACGCTCATAGTATTCATAGACAGATACAGCTGCTGGTTGTAAGACGCCCACTTTCATTTTCTGATGAACCCTAAAAATGATTTCTTCTGGTCGTGTGTGAGAAACCTGTAGATAAAGGTGAGATAGAGTTAAATACACAAAGAGCAAGGCAGAGAGGAAAAGTATGGAAGAAGGAAACATCGACGTCTTACCTTGTCCAGGTAGAGGATGAGTGAGCCTCTTTCTGATAGGACTTTGTTCATCTCATATTTTGCAATGGTGCGGGCATGTCCTTTTGACAACTACACACACACACACACACACGCACACACACACACACACACACATAATCAGACCACTAACCATCACACACATATTTTTCTCTTAACAGGAACCGTGACGAGTTCATTTGTTGTGGGTTGATGTGTATCTGTAAAAGTTCTTACTGAGTCCAAGTCCTTTGTGTTAGCGGTGAAGCCGGTTAGCAAGCCAATATCCAAAATTGACATTGTCGCATCTCTTTCCTTGTCCTTATACCTGTACACAGAATAGATTGAAGGACATGAAAGTGTTAAGAACATAGTTTAAAGGGTAATGAACAGAAGCAGAATATTTAATACAGATTGAGAAATATAATAATATTGTAAATAGCTGGTTAGAAAATGTTATGAATAAAGCCATGTGGCAGTGTGTTGCCTTGGTTGTACTTACAACACTTCTATCCTCAGCTTGTAGATCTTCTCGTTCTCATCCATTTTTTCTGCAGGAGTAAAATATTATATTTGTATTTAGTTAATTTGTTTCTCAAGAGTAAGGTACAACAACCGAATAAGAGGCAGAAGGCACTAAATCACCTGGGATGAGCTGCACTGACAGGTTAAACTTCTGACAATCACTTTCCTTTTGTTTAGGTAGAGCGTAGTACAGCGACACCATCTGTCACACAGAGAAGGTGCAATATTTGATATAAGTCCTCACAAAGTTAAAAGGGTATTAGGTAAAATCTTAATTTAAAAAAAGGACGGATCAGTTATTAACTGTTTTTTAAAGCTGGGGTAGGTAAGTTTGAGAAACCAGCTGGAGTGCCCTAGAATTGGAAAATACACAGCCGGAAAAAATCTGCCACTTCCTCACAGAGCCCCTCCTCCAACACACACGAACGCGCACATGACCAATGAGGGCACGAGATAAGTTTGTGCACAGATGGAAGGCTGACAGGCAGGTAGGCCATCCAGTTACTTTAGCCGGCGGCTCAGATGATTGGTCGTGCTTTTTACAGTACCACGGCTTCCACAGATGACATTTTTGTATGTATTTTTTGTCAAAGCACTTCAGATATTCATTGCTATCGGGATGTTAAGAGCATTCCATGGAATATAACAACAAGTATATCTCGAGCCGGTTTCTCAAACTTACCTACCCCACCTTTAAACTCAGAGTATAACATATACAAATATATTGTACTCACTTTCACTGTTGCTTCTCCTGAACCCCTGGCAGTCACTGTCACATTTGGTTTATAGCATTCATCTGTCAGAGTTTAAATATGAACACAAACACAAGCAGTCAAGGATAAGCAGATATTAAAGTATTTATTATTTGTGTGACGAAATCAACAATCAGTGTGTAAATATGCAAGCTGTACATTTAAACTTTTTCAAACAAATCTGATTAATCTGGCAAATCTCCATTGAAGAATTGAGATCCTCAGGACTTTAGAATTCATAAATAAAACTGGATAAAGTTCAAAAGTTAAGGGGACCTATCATGCAAAATACACTTTTTGATGTCTTTTATACATCCCCGGTGTGTAAGGGAACTCACGCAGCATCAGAAAATAAAACCTTCTCTCTTTTCCTCCGTACCCAAATCTCTAAAAACGGGGGAACAACGGAGCTGATCCAGATTTGCGTCCGATATGACGTAATATCGGAAATGTAGGCGTAAACGTTGCTATCAGAAACAATGCCCGACTGTTTGGACGTAATATGGTCGGTGTTTCCATTAGCATCGCTAACACTCAGAGCTAACCTGTACTGGAGAGCATGTGTGTGAAGAAGCAGGAATAAAAGGAACTCACCTTGTGGTATAACCGGCAAGAGAGAAAGCCTTTGAGCTCCATACTGTTTCAGAAATAATCCTCGATAATCCATGATATGCTGTTTCATCACGGCAGTATTTAGTTTAGACAGTAGCTGCCGGGTCCCGCATGAGCTCAGACCCCTCCTTTTTCTTTTATCAACTTTTTTTTTTTTAAAGCTTTATACCCCAAATCCGCACTTTTGAAACAGGAAGTGAAATAGAGGGATATGAGGCATGGCTAGAATGGGTGATCTGTTTGGTATTGTGAGCAAAACACTTAATAGACATGTTTTTTATATATTTGTATACATCGGAGACCTATGCTATTGCCTAAAAATAGCATAACAGGTGACCTTTAAAGAGCAACTTGCGGGGGGGTTTTTTTTCTACATTTATGCTTAAACTTGCTTGAAAATTACAATTAAAAAAGTGAATGCAGGATTTGATATGTTTTACGAGACATAAGGGCAGGAATTCAGATGGAAAGGAGCAATTTTGAGCTCTGCTCTTAAAAACGGCTTTTTTTAAGGTCATACGTCAAACGCGTCATATTACATCACAAAGGTAAACATCTCTGCTCTCTGACCGCGGGTATAGTTAGTAGTTGCGTTGAGTTGAGCGGTTGTGTTTTAGTGAGCTGGTATTTTTCGGTAGTTTTACATTGTATTTCACCATTTGTAATCATGGTGCAGTATTGTGGTTGTGCAGGTTGCACAAATACCAGCCTTTCAGGACATCGAGTCCACTATTTCCCTAACAGGAAAAGAAAGCTAGCTAGCTTTCGGTCCTGGGTTCGTTTTGTGCAGACAAAGAGACGGGACTTCAATGCTCCCCTCTTCGCTGCTCTCCCCGCCCCCCCCCTGCTCTGTTATGGATCAGTATCAACAGTCCTGCCAGTAACGTTACTATATTATCAATGCTACTTTAGATATAGCCTGATCTATGATAGCTAACTTTACAATGTTGTGATGTGACGTTAGCTAACATTCTGTAGCTAACGCCCGATCACTCACCAAGATAGCTGCCCCTTCCCTGCTCTCTCTCTCCCTCCGGTACAGCTCCGAAGGTAGTGTGGAGTTGCATTAGGTAACGTTTATCAGGAAACCGTATTACATCTCTCTCCCCCCTCCCTCCTTCCCTGCTCTCTCTCTCTCTCCCCTCCGGTACACAGCACCGTAGTGTGGAGTTGCATTAGGTAACGCGAGATACGGCTGATACTTGCGCATTAGTTTCTGTTATTTTCTGTTATGGATCAGTATCAACAGTCCTGCCAGTAACGTTACTATATTATCAATACTACTTTAGTTATAGCCTGATATATGATAGCTAACTTCACAATGTTGTGATGTGACGTTAGCTAACATTCTGTAGCTAATGCCGATCACTCACCAAGATAGCTGCCCAGTTCTCCACTGGTTCTCCTCACACCACAGCTCAATTTTTCTCCGATGGCCGTTATTTCTTCTAATCCTTGGCTGCTCCTGGTCTCTTGGACGCCTAGCAGGCTCATAATTATAATGTTGTGATCCGTCATATGAATTCGAATATACATGTTAAACTTCTTCTGTGTCTTCTGTGTCGAAACTAGCATTGGGATCCATGTTCATTAATACGTTACACCGGCCGCTGGGGAGGCTTTTTTGATGCGGAAGTAAAAATGTCTTACAAAAACGACGCCAGATGACACTGTAGTGTATACAGGACTGTCTCAGAAAATTAGAATATTGTGATAAAGTTCTTTATTTTCTGTAATGCAATTAAAAAAACAAAAATGTCATACATTCTGGATTCATTACAAATCACTGAAATATTGCAAGCCTTTTATTATTTTAATATTGCTGATTATGGCATACAGCTTAAGAAAACTCAAAATCCTATCTCAAAAAATTAGAATAGTTCCTCAGACCAAGTAAAAAAAAAGATTTATAACAGCAAAACACAATCAAACATTTGAAAATGTCCATTAATACACTCAGTACTTGGTTGGGAATCCTTTTGCACGGATTACTGCATCAATGCGGCGTGGCATGGAG
>NC_136901.1:41749611-41905842 GCF_949606895.1 Notothenia rossii | reverse complement strand
CCCCAAATATACCAACAAATACATAATAATAAGTGATAAACTAAGTGTGATAATATATAAAAAACAAAACAGAAATATATATATTATATAAATATTAATATAAAAATAAACTAATAAATGTAAACAATCAATGATATTAAATAACCAACCCTGCCTTTCTTAAACTCAGGGGCTCAAAGTCAATGGTAAAACAAGAGGTAGTTTGATGGCGTGTGAATACAGACGGAGGGTAAGTTCACTTATGTAATCATAGGGATCAAAACTGACTTGAATTACCCTTAAGTTGAATTTAAATATCTCTGGAACGCTCATCGTGAGGCCTAGAAAATACATTTTAAGTAATGTACTTTTAATTGTGACTTCCTACACTGATTTTAAAATCAAATGTGCTGTTTCCGTACTCACCGATAACCCCTAACAGCAGGTACATCTTCATCATCCCCTCCAGACGCCTGATATACACTCTCTGCAGCTGATTGAGTTTCTGTCTGTCAACTCAAATCTAAATGTGTTCAAACTGGAAACAGGAAGTATAACCACAATCAGGTGAGACTGAGATAATCTGACATCTTTACTTCACTTTATCTCCATACTTGGCTCTGTGAGAAACACTGTTTATAACCTCCTGACAGCAGGGAGGAAGTATACATTCATTTAATTGTTTATTCCACACTTGGACGTTATTTTAAAACAAAACATGTACACTTATACTGGTTGTTTTTTATAGCGCATGGTTGAAAGGAGCAGGGGTATTTGACCTGCCCCTTCTTACAAAAAATAACTAAATACCCATAAAAAAGTAAAATACAATTCTTTCAGTTGCTTACAAATACTGAAATCTAAAACCAGAACACGAAGTCAACTTCAAACTGTCATTATGCTTTCTTTAGACATTTTCTTACAGCCCTTTAAATAATTCGGCAAAGAATTCCACTTCTTGACGCCGACGACAGAGACACACATCTGCTTTAAAGTAGTACGTGCAAACTGATAATTAACATTTAATTTCCTGCTATGATATAGATTATTGTCTGCAGTAAAAGTACTTTATTCTGACAATACTCCACTTCACTACGAGTCCTCCAAAACTGTACGTAAGTCAAAGTTTGTCGTCACTCTTTGAAGTATTAATTGTGCAGTTAATGTGTGTGTGTTTTTTGGATTACAAAAATAAATGAGATTTGCACAAGAAATTAGAAACCCAAGTACTTAAGGTAAAAGTACTGTGAAATGTACATTGATTGAAAAGTATAAATATTGATTGCGGAGTGAAATGTACTCAAAATGCTTGAAGTATTAAGTGTGCAGTAAAATGCAGTTAAAGCACTTTTGTTATTAATCTTAATTTAGGAGACATTTCTCAACAAATACAAATACTTCATCACAAGCATATATTATATTCGATATTTTAAAAAGACATAAAGAAACAAATCGAGATATTTTTGGGCTTTCAGATTTTTTTTTATTATTTTCACGTCATTTTGGCAATTCCTGTTTCCACCAGCAGATGGCACTATCAACACACAGCAGTCCATCCCATAATATTACTGTCTTCATATTAAATGGGGAAAAGCAGTCGCCGTAACTTTGACATCTTTTTAAATCAAAGTTAGTTAATAAAACTGTGGGAATTAAATATTATATAAAATATGTTCTTGTTGTTTTGGCCAGCAGGTTCAACGCAGGACAGGAAGGACACACACTTCAAATGCACATTGATACAAGACTCAAAGGTCACCTGTTAAATCCACTTCTCCATTTCTCTTCTACATCAACATGTGTCCCCTCTTCTCCATGTCTCTTCTACATCAACATGTGTCCCCTCTTCTTCATGTCTCTTCTACATCAACATGTGTCCCCTCTTCTTCATGTCTCTTCTACATCAACATGTGTCCCCTCTTCTTCATGTCTCTTCTACATCAACATGTGTCCCCTCTTCTCCATGTCTCTTCTACATCAACATGTGTCCCCTCTTCTCCATGTCTCTTCTACATCAACATGTGTCCCCTCTTCTTCATGTCTCTTCTACATCAACATGTGTCCCCTCTTCTTCATGTCTCTTCTACATCAACATGTGTCCCCTCTTCCTCATGTCTCTTCTACATCAACATGTGTCCCCTCTTCTTCATGTCTCTTCTACATCAACATGTGTCCCCTCTTCCTCATGTCTCTTCTACATCAACATGTGTCCCCTCTTCTCCATGTCTCTTCTACATCAACATGTGTCCCCTCTTCTTCATGTCTCTTCTACATCAACATGTGTCCCCTCTTCTTCATGTCTCTTCTACATCAACATGTGTCCCCTCTTCCTCATTTCTCTTCTACATCAACATGTGTCCCCTCTTCTTCATGTCTCTTCTACATCAACATGTGTCCCCTCTTCTCCATGTCTCTTCTACATCAACATGTGTCCCTTCTTCTCCATGTCTCTTCTACATCAACATGTGTCCCCTCTTCTTCATGTCTCTTCTACATCAACATGTGTCCCCCCTTCTCCATCAACATGTGTCCCCTCTTCTTCATGTCTCTTCTACATCAACATGTGTCCCCTCTTCTCCATGTCTCTTCTACATCAACATGTGTCCCCTCTTCTCCATGTCTCTTCTACATCAACATGTTTCCCCTCTTCTTCATGTCTCTCCTAAATCAACATGTGTCCCCTCTTCTTCATGTCTCTTCTCCATCAACATGTGTCCCCTCTTCTTCATGTCTCTTCTACATCAACATGTGTCCCCTCTTCCTGATGTCTCTCCTAAATCAACATGTGTCCCCTCTTCCTCATGTCTCTTCTACATCAACATGTGTCCCCTCTTCTTCATGTCTCTTCTACATCTCCCCCCCCCCCCCCCCCCCCTTATCACCTGAATCTCCTCCTAGAGCACCATTGAGTTCTTTGTAACCAAATGTCTCTCAGAGGGGCGTGGGGAGGAGCTCCTTATTTTCATCTAAAGTAACAGACAGAGAATCAGCACTTTGGAAACAGGGCTGAAACAGAGGGGATTATGGGTAATGCTGCAATGATCTGTTTGGTGTTTCAGCCAATCAGAGACAGGCTCTGGATATATCTGAGACCTGTGATATATTGATGAAAAACAGAATGATAGGGGAACTTTAACATTTGATATTTGCACAAGAAATAAAAAACCCACACAAATATAGAAAATGATTTTCAAAAGTATCTGTTTAAATATTTTTATCCACGTATAAATACCGTCAAGTGCCGCTCAGAATATAAATAACACATATTTAACAGTCCTCATATATTACTCAGTTGTAATATTGTGTCACACTGTAGTTTTAAATATTTCAGAGTTAAATAATTGAATACAAATATTTATAAATACAAAAAAAGTTAGAGTAAGAATGTGCCATAAAAATAAAATGTAATAAATAATTCGTATTTTAAACAAATATAAGAATTAAAGCAGGATTTCCCCAAAACATTTTAAAATAACATTTTATTTTAATTATTTTTATCTTTTATTGGAATCTGTATTTTATTTTTACTTTGAATTCTTACTTTAAGTCTCTTTATAAATACAAAACACATTTTCCCTCAGGATGAATTAAGTTTTCTGGTTTTGATTCATATAAAATGGTGCAAATGCAAACAAGAAAAATACACATAATTTCTGTAATATCCACATATTTTGCTCACATTTAATCATTTTTGTTGCACGTTTTGTGATTTCTTCCGGACTTTAACAAGCCTTGTGTGTCCTTTCCTTCAGCAGTGCCTTCATACAGCACAATGCACTTTCTTGTCCTTCACCCCTCTCCTCAGCAGCACACGGAGCGATGCTTTGCTCCTGGGCGATGGCGGACATTTCTTTGAGGAACTCGGCGAACATCACGATGGCGAAGACTCTGTTTTTGGCCTGCGTTGGGATGGGGGGGCATGGCGGCAGAATGACGTCCCCCTCCTGAGACAGGAGACTCTCTGACACACAGAGGGGGCAGTGAACGCACCAGTAAGCTTCAGGTCAACTGTATTTGGACAGTCTTCCTCTACTGTACATTTCTCTGACTGTTATGTTTGTATATATTGATTGTTGTGCTTTTATTTATGTCTTAATGTGTGCATATGTATGAATGTGTCTGTTGATTGTGTGTATATTCATATTTTTATATACATTTTTACACACAAACTGAAAGATTGACAATAAAGTTGACTTTCACTGTTCTGAGTTTTATGAAACTACAAACATTACATTTCCCTCCATGTTTCCGGTATTTGTCAGCGTGTCACAATACATTTAAATCAATACGTTTCCGGGCAAAGCCACAAAGTTATTGTATTAAAGCCACTTTAAAAATTACAAGTTTTACAAATGTTTGTGTCTGGGAATATGTGTTGGTTTTCCAAGAGTGTGTGTGTGTGTGTGTGTGTGTGTGTGTGTGTGTGTGTGTGTGTGTGTGTGTGTGTGTGTGTGTGTGTGTGTGTGTGTGTGTGTGTGTGTGTGTGTGTGTGTGTGTGTGTGTGTGTGTGTGTGTGTGTGTGTGTGTGTGTGTGTGTGTGTGTGTGTGTGTGTGTGTGTGTGTGTGTGTGTGTGTGTCTGACCTCTGAACTTGCTGTCCTGGTCTTTAGCCAGCAGGAACCTCCAGGCCTGAGTGAGCAGAGCGGGGAAATCAGGTCTGTCCGCCACGTAGAGCTCGATCTGAGCGTGAACTGACACCAACACCTGGGAACACACACAGAGTATTAATATCATTTTCATCTGCGATCATCGTCAAAAACAAAAGTTTAGATGCCTGACACAAAGCAATATACAGTATGACGTGTGGGTGTGTGTGTGTGTTACCTGGTAGAGTGTGCGCACGTTGTGTGTGTGTGTGTATGGGTTGAGCAGGAAGTCTCTCAGCAGAGGTTGGGGGTACGACGCCAGCTGAGACAGGATTCCCGTCACCAGCAGATTCACTGAAATAGAATTTTTCAGAAGATTCTCCAGCCGGGACAACAAGACGCTGATGAACGGGCCTGTTGCATCATGGGAAAACTGCAGGTTAGTGTGTGTGTGTGTGTGGAACGCTAACACCTTACTCCATTTTGAAACTAGCTAATTCCAAAAGTATAATGAAATCTGGTCCACAAAATGAAACTTGTGCTTGTCATATATTGCACTTCTTAAATATAAATGTTCAAATATGTTACGCATTAGTATTCATGTGTTAAAAGGCCCTCTTTTCAAATAAATTCAGTCAATTCAAGTTGGAAACATTGTCAAACAAATCTTATTTGATAAAAAAAAGCCACATTTGATTGATTTTGCTAACTTTTAACTGCTCTAAACAACACGCACCTGTAAAGGGAACTCCATGCCTCCTGCTTCCTTCCTTACTTCCTTCCTTACTTCCTTCTTCTTCTCCTTCCTCCATCACTTCTTCCTCATCTCCTTCATCCCACGACGAGTGAAAAACAATCTCCTCTTCTTCCTCTTCCATTCTCTGTCTCAGCACTCGAACCCTCTTCCTAAACGAGCTAATGTCGTTAGCCACGTCTTCACAATCCGGCTCCACGCCTAAAGACATCATTAACTCGTGGTATCGGGACAGGAAGTCGTCTTTCTTAGCGACTTCATCCCTTTGTGGATTCATCAAGTGATTAATCCCAGAGTGGCCATTTTGTAACGTCTCTAAACATGTCGTTGGATGTTTGTCTTCTTCACGATCATCCTTTTCGCTGATGATGTTTCGCTTATCGTTGAATCCATTCGTGAGTCTTCCTCCTCCTTCCATTTGATTGGCCTCCTCTCCTGCTTCCTGCTTACTCTCCTCACTCCTTCTTCTCTCCTCCTTCTCCGCCTCCTCGTTCCTCCTCCGTGTCGACATTATACCGTTCACCGTTTCCATCACCGTCTTCCCAAACGTCGTTGTTTTGTTTCCTCGCGTCCGCCGATTGGTCGCCATTATTCGCTCCAAAATGGCCGCCTTCGTTTCCCTCTGAGCCACCAGGTTATAGACCAGACAATCGTCTTGGAAGTCCGATTCCTCCACGTAGGATCCGTGCACCGACTTGGTTGCCGCACGCCTCATTTCCTGGATGTGTCTCGGAGGTAAAGGCGTCGAAATGCATCCGGAGACTTCCATCGTTACGCCGCCGTTCGCTAACGAAGAAAGATCGTCGTCCGCAAAAATGTCGTCCCACTCCAGCTCTAACGAACAACCAGGTTTTAAGGCTTGGTTTCCCGTAGAAAGAGGATCTGAGCAAGGAGGCGAGGGGGACAAGGCGGATGTCGGGGAGTCGGTTTTGATCTGAGAAAAGATTTGTTCGTCGTCTTCTTCAACGGTGGATTGGTATTGGAGAGGCGGAGGATCGATGCCGTCGTACGGAGACGACCATCGCTCACACGCCCTGGAGAGGAAACGACAATCATCAGGACTGAAGATAAGAGAGAATAACACACTAGGAGTCAAATAATAAAACAAGTCTGTGAGTGTGCGTGCGTGCGTGCGTGCGTGCGTGCGTGCGTGCGTGCGTGCGTGCGCGTGCGTGTGATAAGATAAGAAATACTTTATTGATCCCAATTGGGGAAATGTTTGCGTTGCATTAAACAACAAGGCATTGTAAAATACAAATTAAAATGCTAGAAGTAAAGAATCCAAAACATCTCAATAGAAATAAAACAAATACCAATTTAAAGTAACCACATGTGTTTATTTATAATATGTTTGGTTGTTCTGTGTCTTTATGAATTGTATTTTGGTATTTGGAACATACTCAAACATATAACCGCAATTTAATATAATATGTGGGTAACACTTTATATTAAGGTCCACACATTAACCATCTAGTTCTTAATTAAACTGCATGTTATCAGTATATTGGCTCTTTAGTAGTCATTATTAAACACTTATTAATGCCTAATTCTACATGACCATATTTTACAAGTAATAAGCCATTAGTTGAGAGTTTTTCCTCAATAACCCTCCAATTAGTGCTTATTCATTGCAAATAAGGAACTTATTGTACATGAGTTTTGGTCTTATGATGCTCTATAAGGGCCTAATAAGGCAGTAGAACCACAAGAATAGTAATTCTCCCTTAATAACACTTAACAAATATGATCTATTCTTATGTAACAAGACATGAAACTATAAGTGTTAATTGTGTCTAATTAACTCAAAATTAGGTATTTATATCTAAGAACATGTTCCCTATTCTAAAGTGAAGTCTTGTTCATAACCAACTAGTTGCTGGTTAATTTGTGTACCTTAATATAAAGTGTTACCAATATGTCTTTTAATTTCCTGCTGTTTTCCTGGAAGAGAACACTTTTCATTCTCCTCCTCTGCACACTAAATATATTTAACAAGTTCATACAAATGCTTGATTTGATTTAATTTGAACGTTTAAAACAATAATACAAATACATTATAATAATAATTAAATGAAACATGAGAAGTATGATACTGTACAAACTTAAGCAGTGTCAAATTGATAAATACAAATATTATTGACTTACAAATAATATATAAACAAATTATCTAATTAATAACACAACTTTTTACTGTTTCAATAATCACTTTATCACTTTAAGCTTTTGAATGTTGAAAAGGAAACCCTGCTGGTTGAATAAAGTATTGCATGTTAGAGGAACTGACCAATGGGAGGAGGTTACGGCCTGGCGAGCGTCCCACAGGTAGTGAAGGTAGTTCACATCCATCAGGAAATCTGACGCTCTGCGGAAACCCACGCTGTCTGAAACATCTGACACACACACACACACACACACACACACACACACACACACACACACACACACACACACACACACACACACACACACACACACACACACACACACACACACACACACACACACACACACACACACACACACACACACACACACACACAATCTTAATCTGTATGTATTTATATAGCACATTTAAAGCAACCTCAGTTGACCAAAGAGCTGTACAGGGAACACATAGAATAACACTATAGGAGTAAAATAGTGTGTGTGTGTGTGTGTGTGTGTGTCTCTGTCTGTGTATGTGTGTATATATGTGTGTGTGTGTGTGTGTGTGTGTGTGTGGTACTGACCGGCTGCTTTGGGCCAGTGGATGTGCTCTGAGTGTGTGTTGCTGTTGTTGTTGTTGTTGTTTCTGGGGCTCCAGGAGGGAAGGAGCAACAGGAAGGAGGCGCTGGAAGAGGAGGAGCAGTGTTTCTGCTGGAGGTAGGAACGCTGCCTCCTGCTCAGGTGACTGCAGGGGATCAGATACCTGAGGACACACACACACACACACACACACACACACACACACACACACACACACACACACACACACACACACACACACACACACACACACACACACACACACACACACACACTGTATGTAAAGTAACTCAGCAAAACACTTTCATAAATATGAGTTCTCTGATCTGCCAAAGTATAGCTGCCCTCATGAAGCCAGCCTGCAGGTGAACTAAACATCTCATGAATAATATGTAATTGTGTCTCCAGATCCAGACCTGAAGACGAGCTGCAGCATGACGTCCTCACAGAAGAGACCGATCAGAGTCCTGAACAGAGCCAGAGACACGGTGCCCAGCTGAGGAGAGGGAAACACACATCTCTGTCTTTCCTCATTCATATAAACATCTAAAACACCTTCAGCTGAGCAAGGTGCAGGGAACACATTCAATATCTAAAAACAAGATCAAAAGCACAATAACTAACATTTAAAAACATATAGAAATGTCAAGATGTCAACTAGTATTAAAGACTGAGACAACAGCATGGAGGTGTGTGTGTGTGTGTGTGTGTGTGTGTGTGTGTGTGTGTGTGTGTGTGTGTGTGTGTGTGTGTGTGTGTGTGTGTGTGTGTGTGTGTGTGTGTGTGTGTGTGTGTGTGTGTGTGTGTGTGTGTGTGTGTGTGTGTGTGTGTGTGTGTGTGTGTGTGTGTGTGTGTGTGTGTGTGTGTGTGTGTGTTACCTGGGTGTGTTTGTGTGCGTGTGTGTGTTACCTGGGTGTGTGTGTGTGTGTTTTACCTGTGTGTGTTACCTGGGTGTGTGTGTGTGTGTTTTACCTGTGTGTGTGTGTGTGTTTTACCTGGAAGGGTGTGTTCACTCTGCTCACCAGCGTGTCCAGGATGTGCACGCCGTCGTGTGTGTGCAGCAGGATGAAGGACAGGAAGCTGTGCAGGAGGGCGGGGTCAGAGACGGAGCGCAGGAACAGATCCAGGTACGCCGTGGTGGTCATCACCTCCTCCACACTCACCTGGACACAGAAGGAAGACAAATACTCTTTTCTTTCTGTCCCTACTATTTGAAACCCGTAAAGAAAGAAAGACCCTAGAAAACGAACCACACAAAGAGACGTACTCCAGTGTTTCCGTCTCCACTCTCTACAGGTCTCTGTTTGTAAAGAATGAACCCAGAGGGAGATGAGGTTTCTCTCACCTTGTGCAGAGCAGGAGCCAGAACAGGAACCAGGAAGCCGTTGTAGATATATCCCAACAGCTGAGAGCGGATCGAGGGGTGAGACACCTGAGGGGGAGACAGTGTGTGTAACGGCACACATATGTAATCTGGGACGTTGATCTACAATACATTTAACATTTAAAAACGAGCAGACATGCCGGTGGACACGCAGAAACATGACCGTGAGACTGAGAGATAGTGCTCTGAAACATCAAGGTTTTGTGTGTGTGTGTGTGTGTGTGTGTGTGTGTGTGTGTGTGTGTGTGTGTGTGTGTGTGTGTGTGTGTGTGTGTGTGTGTGTGTGTGTGTGTGTGTGTGTGTGTGTGTGTGTGTGTGTGTGTGTGTGTGTGTGTGTGTGTGTGTGTGTGTGTGTGTGTGTGTGTGTGTGTGTGTGTGTGTGTGTGTGTGTGTGTGTGTACCTTTGTAACAGCACTACAGAAGTCCAGAGAGTGCAGGAAGTGGACGAGAGCTGGAACCTGTGAAACCAAACAAACACCAGGTGAGACGAGTGAAGACTTTAAATAAAAGTAGCATCATTTTAGAAGACAGATATACGTATTTGAAGTCAGACATTTGCAATACAAATGATCAGATATTGTCTAAAAATAAAGTGGTGAATGTATGAGAAAGTCATCCGCTAAAGCACCTCGATGTTACTCTCCAAAAGATATGAATCCACTGAAACATCAGCGTCCGTTAATCCCTTTGTGCACAGAAGAACCTCCTTTGTTCTCAATCTGTAATCTGTCATTAACAGCAAACGCATTACTCTCATGCTTCCATTCATTCATGCATCAATTACTTCATCCTGATACTTAGTTAAATGTGTGTGTGTGTGTGTGTGTGTTACCTGCTGCCAGTCTTCCTGGTCCAGACAGTGCCAGTCTTCACTGTAAACATGCAGCCTGGCAGGAAGAGACGAGTACAGACCAGAGAGACCTGTGGCCAGCACCTACACACACACACACACACACACACACACACACACACACACACACACACACACACAGGTCAGAAGGACACACACACAGGTCAGAAGGACACACACACACACACACACACACACACACACACACACACACAGGTCAGAAGGACACACACATCGTATGCTTTTAGGGAAATTGAATTCCGGTGCAGATTAGTGCATATTCTCTTTATAAATAGCAGAGAATTGGGGCAGATACAGGAGGAGGGACAAGAAGTGCCTCCAGAGTTCATCCTGAGTCTAAACGTTTACTAGATTAAACATTGCTTGAATTTCTATAAAGTCCATTCAAAAGGATTCAATACCAACACTATCTGGCAGGGGCGGACTGGGACTACAAATCAGCCCGGGACTCTCGACTGGCCCACTTCGGTACTGCCGGCCCACCGCGGTACCGCAAGTAAATACCGCTCGTAAATTGTCGACGGGGGGTGGGGGGGGGGACTTTCCGCAGAGGTAGACATTAAGGGTAAAATGCCACTGGCCCTCTGGAACAACACATTTGTTGCAATAGTAATTTATGCACTAACTACATTACTACTTGAATCATCAGTTCTTCCTCATTTTCCTCAATTGTTCATATTTGGTTTATTAAAATAATGATATTGCCGTCATTGTTAAAAAATGTCTGCTATTATTATGAGTATTATTATTTGTATAAAGCGCTTTCTGCCTTCCTGTCTTTAGGAGTTAGACATGTAATGGCTATGTAATAGATTAGATTAGAACCTTCATTCTCCTAAACTGCTGGGACATTTCCCTAAAGCCAATACCTTTATATTTTATACTCTTCACTTACTTGTCAGCATAGGTTGGCTTTGATGTACAGAGCCGACAGAAGACCTTGTTTATATTGGCATCATATTGAGAGGTGCAGTGACGCGTCCTAAAACCAGGAAGTAAGCTGCTGGTTCCCTCGACAAAAAGCAATGGGATTTCTCCACAGGGTTTTGGAAAATAGCTGGAAATAAGGTTTGTGGAAAACAAACCTGTTTGATAAATGCACGTTTTGTTCAGCCCGATAATCTCCACATGTCTACCCTACTTTTATAATTTTCGAATCATAAATCTAATCGATAGATTATTAAAGGGTTTTAGGACGCGTGACTGCACCACTAGAAGCCAACTCCATCGATCAAGCTGGCCGAAACTTTCTCTCGCTCTTCTTCTCATGCTCCCTGTCACTCTCCTTTAACTCCTCGGGTTACTTTCTTTTATTTGATGATTGTTTTTTGCCCGGCACTTGGCCCGTTACCGCTGGTATTAAAAACATTTTGGCGAATGGTTAGGTGGCGCAATAGTCTGTAGTGAAGGAGCGCGCTCAGGGGAGCTTGCTCGCGCTGCGCTCCGCAGCAAACAGCTGTTTGCTTTTCACCCAACAACGACAACCGACTCACAAAACGCTATGTTGTAGCGTTGATAAACAAAACAATTTAACTAAATTGCTAGTCAAAATACCAATACCACAGGACCATTTTTTTAAAGCAATATTTTTAGTGGCCCGAGCGGGCAAAGTACGTTATGCTGGCCCGGGGTGTCTAAATAGTGCTTCCGGTCCAGCGGGCCATTTAATGTCGAGCCGGCCCACATCGTCCGACCGGCCCACTTCAGTACCTGGCCATCGGGACGTTCTACCGGCCCATCGGGATTCGTCCCGAACGTCCCGATGGCCAGTCCGCCCCCGCTATCTGGTGTTTTATCCACACAATGACTCATGTAGACCAACAAAAGGATGGAAGAAGGGCACTTGAAATATCGTGTCAAAAAAGCTGCCAAGAAACCTATTTTTCATTGGTTATTTTACCACTATTTAGTACCTTACATATCTTAAAAGTCATTATTTTTAACAGATTGGGACCTATCATTTGAGAGTTAGATGAGATAACTAATATCCCTTCTATTTTTATAATTTTCTTAACTTTGTATCTTTTTTTATTAGCTAATTATTATTTATATTATTATGAACAGTGTTAAACTACAGTTGCCATGATTAGCTTAGCTAGAGCTAGGCTAGCAGTTTCCCTCTGTTTCCAGTCTTTGTGCTAAACTAAGCTAACCAGCTAGCCTTGTATCGACCATACAAACAAAAGAGTGGTATCAAAGTAAATTCCACATTCAAGCAAATTTCCAAAACTGCCTTTTAATGAGAGATAAGAGAAGAACAGAGGAGGAGGAATTAATAACAACAGCTGCAGTTTAGCATCTCGCTAACAATCAGGCAGCCGTCCAATCAGGAGCAGACTCTGTAATCTCATCCCGTCTCTAATCTGCTCTCTGCGGAGAGATTGAGGTCAGAGTGTGGTTACATGGGTTTATATCTGACGCGCGCGCACACACACACACACACACACACACACACACACACACACACACACACACACACACACACACACACACACACACACACACACACACACACACACACACACACACACACACACACACACACACACACACACACACACACACACACACACACACACTAGCAGTGATGGCTGGCACACTTTTTGCCCAATTATTTATTTAAAAAATCTTACTTTTGAAATGCAAGATTTAAATTGTATAATGTTCATGTATTTATTTGATTTTTTTTTTAATTTATATATATTTTTCCGACGTGGCGTTGCTTTAAACTCCTTAATGTTTGCAACGATTTTATTTTGTATATGTTTTACTCTTTTTAAATTATTTTACTGTCATTCTGGTATTTAATTGAATTTTAATTCGATCATATTCATATTTCTTCGGACCTAGGTGTTGTGAATTGACTCTTACTGTATTTTGTAATATTTGTCATTACTTCTAACCTCCTAAACACCTGGTTACCACTCTCTGATGATTTGTAATATTTATCTAATTCCCTGCATTGTATCTCTCTCTTGCTGTAACACACACACACACACACACACACACACACACACACACACACACACACACACACACACACACACACACACACACACACACACACACACACACACACACACACACACACACACACACACACACACTCACTATCTCACCATTCTCCCTTGAGGACTGAGTGTGAGCTCATTAGTTTGTTACATAACTTGTGATAATGAGATTACAATGCAGCGGGGAGACGGATGAAAAGGACTCATTCACTGCTCCAGAAATTAACTCATTAAATACCAAATCCTTCATAAAATAAGTTTGTTTTTAGGGGGAGAATTACAGTGGTCCTCACACAGCGTTTCTCTGCATGCGTGTGGAAGGTATGCAGAGATTAACCTAGTTCAGCTCAGATACTGGGGCTGTGTGTGGGGGGGATCAACCGGGGAATACACCTCTAAAGTCTACAAAAAATGTACTAATCTGTGGGATTAAAGTCACATGTATTCAAAGTCTGCTCACTATGGAATATCAGCTCAAAAAACAGTAGCTAACAATCTTCAAAATGTGGTTTCTTTTAGAATAGTCATGATTTTAACATCTCGTCATGCCAGAGTTCGACAGGGGGCTTATCTGTGGGATACATATTTCATTTGTGACGTTTATCCAAGATGAATTCTTGTATTTTAACTTTTAAAAACGAGCAGACACGCCGGCAGACGCGCAGAAATATGACCGTGAAACTGAGAGATAATATTCTGAAACATAAGTTGAGATGAGATGGACCTTTATCAATCTCTGTGGGGACGTTCAGTTGTTTGACAGCAACAGGTTGAGAATGAAAAACAGGAAATGATATACAGTTATAATAACTTAATGTATAACTGATAAAACAAGTGTGTGTGTGTGTGTGTGTGTGTGTGTGTGTGTGTGTGTGTGTGTGTGTGTGTGTGTGTGTGTGTGTGTGTGTGTGTGTGTGTGCACTCACAGGACAGAAGTATGTGTTCTGGGCGATGTGTCGGGCGACTCTCTGCTCGGTGTTGGACAGAGTCATGATGAGCAGCAGAGCGTCTCGAGCCTGCTGACCCACTGATCCCTGTCTGAGGGGAGACACAGGTTTATAATAATAACAATAATACACTTTATTTGTTTACAGAACAAGAAGAAATTATTATATTAAAATAATTAGAAAACAAGATGAAACATCAACAGTGATCCTAATGAAATGTGGGAGACACTCAAACACATATTTATATTTTAGAAAGAAGGTGTGTGTGTTCCTAGGTCTGTGTGTGTGTGTGTGTGTGCGTGTATGTGTGTGTGTGTGTTCCTACCAGTATGTGTGTATGTATGTGTGTATGTGTGTCACCTGTGTTTGTTTGTGTGTGTGTGTGTGTGTGTGTGTGTGTGTGTGTGTGTGTGTGTGTATGTGTGTCACCTGTGTTTGTGTGTGTGTGTGTCTATGTGTATGTGTGTGTGTGTGTGTGTGTGTTGTATGTGTGTGTGTTCCTACCAGTATGTGTGTATGTGTGTGTGTATGTGTGTATGTGTGTCACCTGTGTTTGTTTGTGTGTGTGTGTGTATGTGTGTCACCTGTGTTTGTGTGTGTGTGTGTGTGTATGTGTGTGTGTGTGTGTGTGTGTGTGTGCTGTATGTGTGTGTGTGTGTGTGTGTGTGTGTGTGTGTGTGTGTGTGTGTGTGTGTGTGTGTGTGTTGTATGTGCTGTATGTGTGTGTGTGTGTTCCTACCAGTATGTGTGTGTGTGTGTGTGTGTGTGTGTGTGTGTGTGTGTGTGTGTGTGTATGTGTGTTACCTGTGTGTGTGTGTGTGTGTTACCTGTGTGTGTGTGTGTGTGTGTGTGTGTGTGTGTGTGTTACCTGTGTGTGTAGGGGATCAGCAGGGAAAACAGCAGGAAGTTGACGGCCCCCTGGTCTTCACTGGTGTGGAAGAACAGCTCCAGCACTGAGGGGTCTTTAACCAATGAGACGCAGAGCTGGTGCAGCAGGAGAACAAGCTCCGCCTCCACCACACCTCCACCTTCTGTACAGGTAACTGTTTAAACATCTTAGCCTAATTAACCACCATGAACCAATTACATGTCGTTAATTCAGAGGTCTTTAAAGTGATAGCTGTGTTTACAGTTTCAAAAGCTAGGCTAAGCTAACACATGTAGCACGTAATCAAACATCTTAAAGTGGTTTTAAAATGTCAGTATTATATAAATAGTCCCCTCACCAGCGTTGGCCCCGCTGCAGGATGCCAGCAGCATCATCAGAGGACGGAGGACAGGTTTGTGATGAAGCAGAGGCTGCCGCGCTTGAGAGAGAAGCATCTGGTAGATCCTCAGCTGCTCCAGCTTCATGTCCTCAGTGAACTGCCTCCTCAGACTCCACAGGAACAGCCTTTCCATCACTCCCTCCAGCACCACCAGCTCCAGGATGGGCCCCATCGCTCCGCCTGACCACAGGTGGGAGAACAGCAGAGAGGGCAAAAGTACACACCTCCTTTACTCAAGTAGAAGTACAGATACTCGTGTTGAAAAATACTCTGGTGAAAGTACAAGTACTGACTAAACTTCTTTACTCAAGTCAAAGTAAAGAGCCTTTGAAATGTACTTCAGTAAAAAGTACCCATAACTAGCAGCTGTTTTAAAGAGTACCTGACCTCCCTTTATATTAATAGAACAATTATGTCATTGTTAGCTAATGAATGTTTCCATGCTGAACAACGGCAACATGACAACGTTTCCATTGGTCCCTCTTCTTTAGAGAAGACCAGGAAATGATGGATACACGGATCGTGTTCAAATCAATAGGCACGCAATGACTCTAAATAATAATGATCACGCCTCCAAACACACATTCAGACTAAAGGAACCAGCCTGTTTGGAAAATGAGAGAAGTAGAAAGTACAGGTATTTGTGTTCAACATGTGAGAAGTAGAAAGTACAGGTATTTGAGTTCAACATGTAAGAAGTAGAAAGTACAGGTATTTGGGTTCAACATGTAAGAAGTAGAAAGTACAGGTATTTGGGTTCAACATGTGAGAAGTAGAAAGTACAGGTATTTGTGTTCAACATGTGAGAAGTAGAAAATACAGGTATTAGTGTTCAACATGTAAGAAGTAGAAAATACAGGTATTAGTGTTCAACATGTAAGAAGTAGAAAATACAGGTATTAGTGTTCAACATGTAAGAAGTAGAAAGTACAGGTATTTGCGTTCAACATGTAAGAAGTAGAAAGTACAGGTATTTGGGTTCAACATGTGAGAAGTAGAAAGTACAGGTATTTGGGTTCAACATGTGAGAAGTAGAAAGTACAGGTATTTGGGTTCAAAATGTGAGAAGTAGAAAGTACAGGTATTTGAGTTCAACATGTAAGAAGTAGAAAGTACTGGTATTTGTGTTCAACATGTAAGAAGTAGAAAGTACAGGTATTTGGGTTCAACATGTAAGAAGTAGAAAGTACAGGTATTTGTGTTCAACATGTAAGAAGTAGAAAGTACAGGTATTTGGGTTCAACATGTAAGAAGTAGAAAGTACAGGTATTTGGGTTCAACATGTAAGAAGTAGAAAGTACAGGTATTTGGGTTCAACATGTAAGAAGTAGAAAGTACAGGTATTTCAGTTCAACATGTAAGAAGTAGAAAGTACTGGTATTTGTGTTCAACATGTAAGAAGTAGAAAGTACAGGTATTTGTGTTCAACATGTAAGAAGTAGAAAGTACAGGTATTTGGGTTCAACATGTAAGAAGTAGAAAGTACAGGTATTTGTGTTCAACATGTAAGAAGTAGAAAGTACAGGTATTTCAGTTCAAAATGTAAGAAGTAGAAAGTACTGGTATTTGTGTTCAACATGTGAGAAGTAGAAAGTACAGGTATTTCAGTTCAACATGTAAGAAGTAGAAAGTACTGGTATTTGTGTTCAACATGTAAGAAGTAGAAAGTACTGGTATTTGTGTTCAACATGTAAGAAGTAGAAAGTACAGGTATTTGGGTTCAACATGTAAGAAGTAGAAAGTACAGGTATTTGGGTTCAACATGTAAGAAGTAGAAAGTACAGGTATTTGGGTTCAACATGTAAGAAGTAAAAGTACAGGTATTTGTGTTCAACATGTAAGAAGTAGAAAGTACAGGTATTTGTGTTCAACATGTAAGAAGTAGAAAGTACAGGTATTTGTGTTCAACATGTATAAGTAGAAAGTACAGGTATTTGTGTTCAACATGGTAGAAGTAGAAAGTACAGGTATTTGTGTTCGAAATGTAAGAAGTAAAAAGTACAGGTATTTGGGTTCAAAATGTAAGAAGTAGAAAGTACAGGTATTTGGGTTCAACATGTAAGAAGTAGAAAGTACAGGTATTTGTGTTCAACATGTGAGAAGTAGAAAGTACAGGTATTTGTGTTCAACATGTGAGAAGTAGAAAGTACAGGTATTTGGGTTCAAAATGTAAGAAGTCAAAGTAAAAAGTCGTCAGAGAAATAAATAGTGGAGTAAAGTACTGATACCAGAAACATGAACTTAAGTACAGTAACAAAGTATTTGTACTCCAATACTTCCCACCTCTGACTATTCGGCCATCTTTGATCCTCTCACCTTGACCCGCCTCCTCCTCCATCAGCAGGAACAGCATGTGCTCCACGTAGTTCTGCACGGCGCTGGCCTCGTCGGGGGGGATCGGTCCGAGTCTCAGAGCTGAAGACCCCCCACTGTGAGACGAGAGGAAACTCAGAGCTCCGCTGCGACCCGGCTCGTGTTTCTCCAGGATCTTCACCACCTGAAGAGGAACCAGGGATATCATTTAAAGCTCACCTCTGATGCAAAATCCTCTTCTCCATGTCTCTTCTACATCAACATGTGTCCCCTCTTCTTCATGTCTCTTCTACATCAACATGTGTCCCCTCTTCTTCATGTCTCTTCTTCATCAACATGTGTCCCCTCTTCTCCATGTCTCTTCTACATCAACATGTGTCCCCTCTTCTTCATGTCTCTTCTCCATCAACATGTGTCCCCTCTTCTCCATGTCTCTTCTACATCAACATGTGTCCCCTCTTCTTCATGTCTCTTCTACATCAACATGTGTCCCCTCTTCTTCATGTCTCTTCTCCATCAACATGTGTCCCCTCTTCTCCATGTCTCTTTTACATCAACATGTGTCCCCTCTTCTCCATGTCTCTTCTACATCAACATGTGTCCCCTCTTCTTCATGTCTCTTCTACATCAACATGTGTCTCCTCTTCTTCATGTCTCTTCTACATCAACATGTGTCCCCTCTGTGGAAAGAGACTCTGAAAGTTTCAGGAACAAAGATTCTCTCTCTTTTTGATCCATTTCTATAAAAACCTGTCTGAAAATGAGCTGATCAGATTTTGGCCACTTTGTGATGTCATAACGATGTTTTGGCTTGAGTAACCATTAGCCAATCAGCAACCAAGGTAAGTGGTAATTGAATGTTTCATTTACACCGTTGATTGCCTACCTGAGCCCAGTGGTTTTTAAACACGATCATGCAGGTCTCGGGGTCCACCCCTCTCAGGCTGAGGGACTTCCTCCGGTTGCCCCTGGCAACCACTGAGGCCATCATTTTGATACGTGATCAGGAGGTTATAGCATGTCAAAGTGTGTGTGTTGGTGTGTGTGTGTGTGTGTGTGTGTGGAGGAGGGGAGGGGGCATCAGGTGGATCCCTCTGCCCAGGATCAGGCTATCTCTTTGGGCTTGACGGACTGCGGTCCTACTGGAGGTGGAGAGAGGAGACACTTTTTTTATTATTCCTTTCTAATCACTGTGTTAGTAAGCCAGCAGTGGATGTGACGCAAAGATTAAGGGGTTTACTCAACACTTAAAAGCCACATTTTCTTCTAGCCCTAACACAGACACATGTTAAGATACAGAGTGACTTCCAGGAGATATATTTCTATCTGTTCATCTCAATTAAACATCCATAAATCTGCTTAGAAATCCCAAAACGACGCTGCTTAATTCGTCTTTAGACTCATCATGTTTTTACGTTTTCTTAGCTATTTCTACAGATCCTTTATAAAGTGTGGTAAGTATGGGTTTAGTGTCTGATATTTAATTCAAATTAAGTATATATTTAAAGGTTTCATTTTCATGTGGCAAGGCCCTAGCTTCTCCAACTACTGAGCAACCTAAAATATACTTAGCATGAAAAGAAAGAAAAGACATAAAATATTGCAGGCGAGGTGCAGCATTAAAAAATGTAAAACAGAATGTAAAAGTAAACACTGTACAGAACTACATACTTTAATGATATATAAATATGATGTGTGTGTTCTCAACAAGGGACAGAGGTCAGGAGTTCTTATGAAATCTTGAATGAAATATGTTTACATTTGTATGTTCCTCTCCCTGTGTCCGAAGACAGATAACCCCAGAGGCAGGAACAGGAAGTGAGGGTCGTTAGCAACGAGTGACAATCAAACCGGAAAAATGTGAACACATCCTGAATCCCAGGGCGTTCCCGAGACATTCCTCAAATTCCCGTGGAGTTCTCCAAGAATCCCCCCAGTTATACAGTATCACAGTTATACAGTATTATACAGTATCAGAGTTATACAGTATTATACAGTATCACAGTTATACAGTATCACAGTTATACAGTATTATACAGTTATACAGTATTATACAGTATCACAGTTATACAGTATTATACAGTATTACAGTTATACATACCTCTGTTCTGCTGCAGGGACAACGTGAGTCCTGAGGAACACACACACACACACACACAGATTAGAGGGCCAGATGGTGAAGGAAAGATTTAGTGTGTGTGTGTGTGTGTGTGTGTGTGTGTGTGTGTGTGTGTGTGTGTGTGTGTGTGTGTGTGTGTGTGTGTGTGTGTGTGTGTGTGTGTGTGTGTGTGTGTGTGTGTGTGTGTGTGTGTGTGTGTGTGTGTGTGTGTGTGTGTGTGAGGGAGGGAGGGAGGGAGGGACAGAGATTTAATCTGAGATGAGACAGTGATGTTTAATCCCAAATCACCACCCTGTGTGTCCCTTAAACTCAGACAGTCACATGCCAACACACACACACACACACACACACACACACACACTTAGCTGATTGAGTTTTAATTATGATAATAATTCAGCAGCCTGATGTGGGAATTAAAATTAAAAAATAAAAGTGTGTATCGGTTGCATTTTAACAGATTGTCTTATTTATTGGACAAACAAATGTCTCTGGGGAGAACAAATGTCAACACACACACACGTGTTAATCTCCTTCCTCTACAGCAGCTGTTGGATTCAATGTCTGCTGTGAGCAGCTGTTTGTTTCTCACCAAAAACTCTTTTTAAAAAAGGTAAATATTTCACAAAACACCCTGAACGCTCCACCATAAAGAGTGTGTGATGCTACCTTCTTAATTCTGCTTACAACACACACACACACATACACACCTCACTGTATCAACATTACTCAGCAAAACTCACGTGTAAAGTCAATAGAATAAAGTACACATGACAACAGCATACATATTATTCTAGATAAAAAATATGCTCTCTTTTGTTCAATTATTAATTTGTTATAATACATCTTAATGAGTGTTTATGTTGTGCTTTACTCATTCATTTTGCAAGTAGGTTTGCATGTACAAGTTATTTGCTTATGTGTATTGGTGCCTTGACAAGAAACCACAGAAAATATTGAAAAAAATACAATATAAATATTAAAAAGATTAAGAAATATTAACTATATTAATTTTTTTAATTAAATAATTCGGAACAGATGCTCAACAATATAGTATTTCATTACTTTGTATCACGTCCTTATCATATACTTTTCTTTTTATACCCCTGGCTAAGGTTTTTAGTTCTACCTTGCTAGTAATGTTTTAATAATGTAAAATATGAAGTGTTTTTTGGTGTAATTTACTTATAATTACGTTTTTATTATTTGAACTGCCTGTAAACTACTGTAATTATACCAAACAAATACAAAAAATATATATACTATCATATTACATTACAAATTAATAATATTGCATTATATGACTCACGATAGACTTTATATTTGACAGGTTTAAGTGCACCATTACAGGCGGATCTTACCTCGGCTGGTGTTAGATGAAGGAATGTCAGTCCTTATAACTTCTTGGTAAAAAACCAAAAGGAAAGTAGATTCAAAGTGCTTTAAAGTCCAGAAAACGTGTAAAATAGGGAGTTATTTAGTTTTAAACTACGTGTTTGTGTCGCTTCTGACCGCGGCTCCGTCTCTGAGGCTATAATCTCAGCTGTCAATCACTCTGCTGCTGCTGCTGGGCGACGACAAGACTCCGCCCACCGGTACAGGAAGTCACGCCCCCTTTGTTTACACTGTATTTAATGCTGTGTAAACACACCATTAACCCACTTTTTACAGTTTATTTGCACACATTTAAAGCCTGTATTAGTATGTTCTTCATTAAAAATACACACAGGGAAGTTGTGTCCACTATGCACAAACCACATGGCTTTCAGGCAATAAGTTAATTAAAAATAATGAGAAATAATCGATAATAAGTTAAGTAAATAGATCAATTGGCCCCGGTTTTTTTGTGTCAATCATATTGTTCAATGCATTATTAGTTTTTATAGAGGAAATAATACATTATAATGTAATATGTGTATGTACAATTTAAAATACAGTGATGTAAAACAGTTACAAGTTTGCTGGTATTTTGTTCCCATACCACCTGCTATGACTGCATACAGGTGCCAGTGCTACACTCTGCTGGACACATAGTGAAACTGCACCTGATTTAGATATTTAAACCATGGACATTACATTACATTACATTTAGCTGACGCTTTTATCCAAAGCGATTTACAATTACCTATTACAGGGACATTCTCCCTGGAGTAACGAAGGGCTAAGTGCCTTGCTCAAGGGCACACTAGTGGTGGTGTTCCTGGCGGGATTTGAACTCACAACCTCTCGATCTTCAGCCCCCAGCCCACCTCACTATCCAGACCAGAGTTGGGTATAACGCGTTACAAAGTAATGCGTTACTGTAATAATATTACTTTTGTCGGTAACGGAGTAGTGTAACGCGCTACTTTTATAATTCAGTAATCACACTACAGTTACTAACATTGCCCCGACACGCGTTACTTCGTTATTTACTAAAATCAGTCATAATCACACTGACAGACAAGAGGGGTTTCCGCCGCAGGTTTATATGTAGCCTACTAATCTGCGCGACTTGCGCGTCCACATCTCCACGTGCAGTGCTACATAAACATGGCTGAGTCAGCGCATGCACAGTTTGTACGTGCTCGGCGAGTAAAGTAACGAGTTACTTTATGTAGAGAGTAACGAAGTAGTGTAATATATTACTTTAAAAAAAAAAAGTCATATGAAATATGTAATATATATTTTTATTTTAGTAACGACCCCATCTCTGCCTACGGACTGTATATATAAATGGACGTAGTATCCGTGACGTCTGCAGAGTTGCTGAGCAGCCTAACCCCCAGTTTCCATCGGGTCCGTCTGCGCCGCGCTGCGCCGCGTTACGGCTGTGCCGCGTTACGGCTGCGCCGCGGCGGTCGTAAGCTTCACGGCCACTCTAGTCAATGGGTGCTATTCCACCACACGTGCCGCGTTACGGCTCAGACGCGTCCCAGAAGCGGCTCGGCGCAGCGCTTCTCTAAAATTAGGATGAATCCTATTTTTGCAGCGGCGCAGCCGTAACGTAAGGTCGGGCAGGCAGCCCCCCCCTCGCAGGAAGTGGAAAGGTGAGCATCCGGGCCAGGCCCATCCCCCACATATACTAATTTAGCAGACCCCCCTCCTTCATCACAACACCTCCACTATGATACGCACAATGGACGACGAGGTTTTCATCATGGAAGTGGAAAAACACACTATTTTATTCGATGTAACCAAGGACAACATCAGAAAGGACAAGGCCTGGTTTTTAGTCGCTGCAGTTTGTGGAGTGGAAGGTAACAACTACATATTAATGTTTTAAAGTTAATTAATACCCGAATTAAACCCAAATCAATAACAAAACTGCGAGCCTGCACGCACGACGCTACGCTTCTAAAATGCTTCTGGGACGCGTCCGGTGGGTTATGGCGCTAGACCAAAACCGCAGCGCAGCTGTGACGCAGCGCAGCGCGGCGCAGACGGACCCAGTGGAAACTGGGGTAAAGTAGGCGGTGTCGGCCACTAAACGTCAGAGTCTAACTCCCTCCTGCTCCAGCCTGATCCAAATAGAGAGGCGAAGTCCCTCCCTTTCCGGTGGACCTCATGGGACCTTATTTCAGAAAGATTATGAATTGAAGTCAATGGGGAGAGAAAACGTATCTTTCGAATTGTGCCATGAATATGCCATATGATGTTTTTCAATCCTAAAAAATAGTTTTCAAGTAAAGAAAGTCAGAGTTTGTCGTAAAACTGTTGAAATATAAGACTATGAAAAATACGCAACTAGAAAGACTACAAATCCCAGAGCGTAAGTGATGTCAAGTGATGTCATAACTGATGTCATCATTGTTTTCCTCCACTAAATATAAGAGATAGCTAAGATAAGATAACTTTAACAAGATGCCTGTGTGCTTTGTACCAGGTTGTTATCATACCAGCAATGGGTCTTGCTCGTTCTTCGCTTCCCGTCTGATGAAAGGACCCGGAGTGGCTGGATCAAGTTAGCTAGCTAGTTGCAAGCACGTTAGTTAGCATTACAGCCTTAGCCTTGTCATTTTTATTAGCCTTAATATGAAGTAACATTAAGTAACCCAAAAAGTGAAATAGTAAGAGTAGTACTCATATTTCATGAACCCTTTGAAGAGTACTGTCACAGTGGTGTGATTATTCTATAATTCACCGTTTGAGTCCGGATGCCCCCGGGGAGACATACTAACGCTAACGCTACATTAGCATCGGCGATCTTTTACTTCATGCTATCTGCACAAATGGTTAACATTGAACATTAAAAAAGACCAGGCAGTTCAGAGAGAACCAAAGGAAGGAAGGCAGGCAGGCAGCTTTGCATGACATTCTTCTGGACATGTTTCATAGTGGTGATAGTGAGGGTAGTCAATCCCTTGTTTGGCAAGAAAGTATTGGTAGCCATCTTGGTGACGTCAGGGCCGGCTCTAGACAATTTGCAGCCCTAGGCGAGATTTTAGCTGCCCCCCCCCCATAGAATATATAAAGAACAAATTAAAAATCTCTACAAAAGACAAATACAATACAAAAACAGAAACTTATTGACATAGGCAAAAAGGCTTACCAATAACCAACCATAGCAAATAAATGTAACTTATTTTATTTTTGTTGTTCATTCATATCTTATTTGACCTAGTTAACACTCATTTATGTATTCATATTTTTATACGATATTTTTTGTTTACTGTCTTATAGTATACATTGAAAACACCAACCCCCCCACCCTACACACAAATACAAAAACCACACTTGCTTTAGTTATAATTCAACAAACATCTTTTAATAAACAAGTAGCTTCCGCAGAAGGAGTTATAGAAATATTTTAAAGAACACACGTATTGTAATAATAAATAAATAAAATAAAATAAATGAAAAAATATTAACAAATACATAAAAACGATTTATACAAAAAAGGAACAATTACATTTCTGTTTTTGAACACACATATTGTAATAATAAATAAATACCTTACTGACTTGCTTGACTTAAACACTCAGAATTGCACTCGTCTTGACTTCTTTGCTGCAAAGTCATCGATAACATCCTCATATGACAGCTGACGAGAAACATCACTGTTAATGCTGATGATGGCAAGTCCACTGAGGCGTTCTTGGACCATTGTAGACCTCAGGTAGGTTTTAATTAACTTCAGCTTTGAGAAGCTTCTTTCTGCTGAAGCCACTGTCACTAGCATAGTGACTGCGATCCTGAGGGCCACCCACATATTAGGATAAACCTCCCTCAGGTTCTTCCTTTCCAAGAACACCAACAGTTCCAGGGTGGTCATTGTGGGTGAGGGGAGAGTTGGAAAGTTCATCAGCTCCAGTGCCAACTCTTTTCCATCTATGTCTGACTGTCCGCCAGAGCTCAGGGTGTTGCTCAGTGTTTGACACTGCTTTGTCAGCTCGTTTCTGGGCAGTTCGGGGAAGTTGACAAGCACCCCAAACTTTGCCTGAACTTCTTCCAGGTGTTCAAAACGCTCATTGAGGGAACTGATGCAAACATCAACCACCCTGTTGAAAAATGTAACTTCCATCTTTTTTAGGGCATTGGCCATTGGCTCATCAGGTGATTCATAAGAGAACTGCCTCTTGGTTGACCTCAGCCTCTTCTCCTTGAGGACAGCATCCACATCCATGTCCTCACACATGTCTTTAGCACTGATCTGAGCAGAGGCAAATCCAGTGGCTCTGTAGTCTTCCAGGGTGGCCTTTGTCTTTCTCAGGAGGTCAACTGCGATGTCAAGTTGCATTGACACAGACTGCATGACCTTACTGACCTGTTTGACTTTACTTTAATGTCGTACCACACCACAGTGCAAATGGAGAAGTGGTAGGACCCCACTTCCTCAGCCAAAGACTGTGCCTCTATTTTGATCATTATGTCAGTGGCCTTGTCCCTCACCTCCAAAAGTGCATCTCGAACATGATGAGCCTGATATCGCACAGCTTCCACACTGTTGACCCGGCTCTCCCACCTGGTTTCAGACCATGATTTAAAGGTAGTGGTGACATGGCTCATCAAAATGTCCCAGCGCTTTGTGGATGCTGAAAACAATGTAAAAACCTTTTGGAGGTAGCCAAAGTATCCAGTGGCATCTAGGGAGCTTTTCGCTGCATCAGCTAACACCAGATTGAGAGTGTGTGCGCCACATGGCACGAATAGTGCCCTCGGGTTTAGTTCAAGTAACCTGGCCTGAACTCATTTGTTTTTCCCTCGCATATTGGCACCATTGTCATAAGACTGTCCCCTACAGTCCTCAAAGGGGATGTTCAGTTCTTGGAGCCTGTCCAGGATGAGGGATGACAAACTCTCGCCAGTTGATTCCTCAGCGACAAGGAACCCCATGAAGTGTTCCTTAACTTGTGGCATCTCCTCCATTGTAACAATCCTTAAGATGACTGATAACTGCTCTGTGTGGCTAATGTCAGGTGTGCAGTCCAGAATGATGGAATAATATTTAGCCTTCTTAATTTCTTCAATCATGTGGGCACTGATTCTCTCACCGATACATTCAATGAGTTCATTTTGAATATTTTTTCCGAGATATGTGGTATGGCTTGCACCCCTTTTGACTTTAGCAACGTGTTCTTTCATTACAGGGTCAAAAATTGCCATCAGCTCTACTTCTTTAAGGAAGTTGCCATTGTTGGGTTTGTTGAGTGTGTCACATGTTCCCCTGAGGCCCATGTTTCTCTCAGCTAATGATTGAATGATGGCGACCAACCTTGTTACCACCTCACGCCATCTCTTCCTTTCTATGTCTGTAAGCGCCATCTCAGTCCTATCAATAGTTTGCCCCTTTTGTAATCGAAACTCTAACTCTTTCCATGATTCCATGTGTTTAGTATGTTCTGGAGTGTTCTCGTGTGTTTTCAGTAATTGGTGGCAATTTTTCCAGTCATTTAGTCCTGCACTGATTAATTTGTATTCCTTCTGGGAGAACAGCTTGCAGCAAAAACAGTAAAGGCTGTCGTTTTTCTGTGAGTACAATAGCCAGCTTCTCTTGATTCTTTCCCCATTTACCAGTTTTCTATAAAAGTATTGGTGGTGGCAGCTTCTCCCATCCTGTCTTTTTGGAAAAATGAAGTGTGGTTTTGCCTGATAGGGTCCTCTGCTCACAAACTCTGTTCTTACCTTATCAGACATGGATGGCCAGTCGGCAGGGTTAACAGCTGCTGCCTTTGTGGCGTCACGTGCTGCAGACTGTGTTGTGGTACTCGGGATCAATGTTTCCCCTGCAGATTGTGTAGCAGCAGGTTCACTTGGGACAGGTAGTGATATGTTTTCACCTGCAGACAGTCAAACATGCATGGATACAGTCGGACACCCACTGTGTGTGTGTGTGTGTGTGTGTGTGTGTGTGTGTGTGTGTGTGTGTGTGTGTGTGTGTGTGTGTTTTACATTAACATGTACATTATTAGTAAGAGAAGTGCTATTGTAATGTGCAATAATAAACTGGACTCACGTGCTGCAGACTGTGTTGTGGTACTCGGGACCAATGTCTCTCCTGCAGATTGTGTAGCAGCAGGTTCACTTGGGACAGGTAGTGATATGTTTTCACCTGCAGACAGTCAAACATGCATGGATACAGTCGGACACCCACTGTGTGTGTGTGTGTGTGTGTGTGTGTGTGTGTGTGTGTGTGTGTGTGTGTGTGTGTGTGTGTGTGTGTGTGTGTGTGTGTGTGTGTGTGTGTGTGTGTGTGTGTGTGTGTGTGTGTGTGTGTGTGTGTGTGTGTGTGTGTGTGTGTGTTTTACATTAACATGTACATTATTAGTAAGAGAAGTGCTTTTGTAATGTGCAATAATAAACTGGACTCACGTGCTGCAGACTGTGTTGTGGTACTCGGGACCAATGTCTCTCCTGCAGATTGTGTAGCAGCAGGTTCATTTGGGACAGGTAGTAGTGATACGTTTTCACCTGCAGACAGTCGAACATGCATGGATACAGTCAGACACCCACTGTTTTACATTAACATGTACATTATAAGTGATATAGGTGCTATTGTAATGTGCAGGTGTGAACATGTGTATGAACTACCCACAACCCTAATAAACTCAACAGGCAATATCACAAAAAACTTGACTGAACTCACCTGCTACAGGCAGTAATGCAGTAGACTCAGGTTGTGCAGTGGTATTACCCAGATATTTTAACAATGCACCTGGAAATTACACAGAGAATAATGTAGTAGGTATCTATCTGCAATAATACTGAGCAGTTCAGACTAGCTGACATAATTTCCTGTGCCCAAATATGCAAAATATATTTTTTAAGTGATAACCTAGCTAGTTAATGATTTAGCAGAATTATTTTGTGTCCATTACCATTTGTAAGCTAAAGATGGAACAAAATAGATAGCTTTAATGATAATAAATATATATAAAGAATACAAGAAAAACCACACAGTGCAGTTGGTGTAAAAAGAGCTATCAAGCTAGATGGTAAAGCAGCTCATCTGCTAGCTTCTATCATACTATCTATCAGCTGCTATCATTAGCTAACGTTAGCTAGCTAGCTTTATACCGTTGCTTGAAAAATGCCAATAAACACAAACAGTCATCAGACATACCTCTGTTTTCCTGGAGTTTTTCCTCCTCTCTCTTTCTTCGCCTTTTCCAATGCGCCCCAGACGGCTTTTTGTTGGGGTTGCCCCGCTTCATGTTGTGACAGTGAAGTTCTAATTCTCGTTCAAAACGCGAGCGCGAGTGCGCGCGACACGCGAAACACAAATGGACAGAACCAAAGAAAACATAGAGAGGGGTGGTGCAGTGTTGGGGCGCCCCTACGTTTTATTTGTCATATTCTCAAAAAAACAAATGAATCCTGATCTGAGCGGCGCCTAAAAAAAAGGAATCTGGGGGGCGCCTACAAAAATAAAAAAATATACATAGGCCTATTAAATTTTTTTTTTTTTTTTTAAATCTGGACTGCACCCCTGCGCTCCCTCTACAGTTCAGCGCCCTAGGCGAACATTTATAACGCCAGTGCGGTGGGCCGGCCCTGGGTGACGTGTGTTGTTGTGCGAGGGATGTAGTTCATTGAGCGGTTTCACACAAAAAAAGTCTTACTTCAAAGTTTTACGGCAAATTCTTTTTTTTTTACTTGCAAAATTATCTTTTAACTTGACAAACATCATATGTGTAATTTGTGGCACAATTCAAACGGGATCGAAAGATAACTTTTCTCTCGCCATTGAAACTTACATACAGCTATGCAATATACATTACAGGAAAACATTTGGCCAGACGGTTTAACTCACATACATGTTAATTACAAACCAATGGTCGTAGAGACAGACTTGTGTCTGTTCTAAGGAAGTTTAAATTAGAGGCTAATGTGAATTAAATCCGTGGGAAATAAACAGATAATTAAGTTACAGTAATACTTATGATTAAATTAGACTTAATCGTTTATTTGAACCGGGACAATGCACATTAATGGACATTTAAAAAAAAATAATGCTTTCATTGTGTTCAAGGAACCTGTCCTTTGCCAGGAAAAATAGGTACTCGCTTGTTTCATTATTTTGCGGTCTAGATTTCTTACTTTTTTTGGCGTGTGTTTATAAATTACCTCGAGGGCCGTATCAAATGGTCTCACGGACCGTATACGGCCCGGAGGCCGGAGGTTCCCCACCCCTTCTTTAGACAAACAATTCAAAAGACAAAATCAACTAAATGTAGTTAAAGACCAATCTTTATTTGAAGGTGCCTCTTAACCTGAGATATTAGTTATACACAGTGTTGGGACTAACGCGTTACAAAGTAACTTTCTGCGCTAACTAATAGCGTTACTAGTTACCTATTCCCATTAAATAACGCCGTTATAGTTACTGTGATTTTAAATGGGTGCGTTACTGCGTTACATTGTGTGATGGAACTGAACCGAATCTCCCTGCGGATGTAACTCACAGGCGAATACAGCGATGTTCTCTCACAGCAGCATGGAAAAGTGAAAGTAACCAGAGAGGAGTGATGATTGGTTAACGCGGGGTAACATTTCAGGGTAAGCCAATCAGAGACAGAGTTGGGCGGGTCTTGCCTTATGGGGAAAATACACACACACGAACACTTGCTAATGCTAACACACACACACAAGGCAACGCACACCACTAGCACGCACACACACAATGGCAGATGCAAGTATCAGCGAGAGCAGCAGCGCATTTGCAACTTGGAAATATAACCACTATTTTCAATTTGTGGGGATAAAGGGCGCAAAAAAAAATCTTACGGTAAAATGTAAACTGTGTGCTGGACAGAAAGCATTGTCCACATCGAATAACAGCAATGCCAATCTCCCGAAGCACCTAAGTAATGGACATGGGGCTATAAAGCTAGTCGCCAAAGACCCCACCGTCTCAACCACCGGCAGTGACCCAGATGGAGCAACACCATCTAAACAGCCAAAAAACGATTTTTTAAAATCGCAACAGGTCACCCAGAGTCAACTAAACAGATTGATTGCCAGGTATGTTGTTGAGGACATGCTGCCCATCGCAACGGTCAAGTCTGTTGCCCTCAGAGAACTAGTCAGCAAAATACAAGTGAAAGCATTTCATTTTCAATTTTATTGTTATTATTTTTAAAGTAAAGTAACTTGTTACAAGTTACTTTAATAATTTAGTAACGAACAAAGTAACTAGTTACTTTTTTGAGAGAAGTAACTATACATATTACTAGTTACTTTTTAAAAGTAACTTGCCCAACACTGGTTATACAGTAATAATATTGACAATCTAAGAAAAACTGAGCAACTCAACAGTTAACTTCATATTTCTTATTGCCTAAATAATTTCTTATTTTCATTTTTCCCCTCTCATATTCAGTGTGGATGTATTGAGACAGCGTGGTGTCCAGAGAGGTGCAGAGACTTCAAGGACAAACCTCCGTGTGATGGACGTCAGTAGTAATAAGGATGCTGTTTCAATCATATTAGTATGTATCTTATTTACCCCTAGATTCTCAGTTCCTTTGGATCAGACTTGCTAATGCCAGTAAACCTTTTATTATGTCGATAAATTATTGAACTATTCCTGCTTACTCCTCCTCCCACTACTGCCAAAAGGGTTAACCCAAAATGATAAAATTCCCAAAATAAAATAAAGATTCTCAGACTAACTGTTTTTGTCTTCAGACTTTCAAATGGGAGAATTCCCCGCTGTTGAAAGTCCAAAAATCCCTGCCAAGTATTACTCAACAGTTTTTACCTGAGGACTTAGTGTGCATGTTCAATATGATTGACTATGTGTGCAGATTCAGCAGGTTCAGAATAAGAATTAAACATTAGTAATATTTCCCAAACAAGAAAAGAAGAACAAGTTTTCACATTTAAAAACAACATAAATGCAGAAAAGTTATTTGGGAGTCATTTTGAACTGGTCATTCAACTTTATGCTCCAAAGTTAGTCAAACATGTTATTGTTACCCCTTATTGATTTTCCACTGTTTATATTTTTCCTCAAATTGGACCTTGTGTTTATCAGTTTCTCAACTGCTGCTGGGAAATGGTGTGTATGTGGTTGTGTTCGTACATGTGTACAGAAACGCAGCGTCCACACGGCGTCGTGCGTTGAAGCTTGCCAGCGGGTGTGTCTAAAGCTCGACCAACAACCAATCACATGAATCTCCCGCCCCTGACACACAGGCAGCAGTTTGATTGGCTAGAGCTTGTGCTGGCATATGATTCGATTGTCTGACGCTTCTGCAGAGGCGTCAAAAGATTCATGTGATTGGTTGTTGGTCGAGCTTCAGACACGCCCGCCGGCAAGCTTCAAAACACGCCGCCGTGTGTAGGGCCGTGAGGTGGTGGTGGAGCTGGGCAGTGAGAGGATAAAAGGAGGGTGCTGCATAGCGACACTTCACTGACAGCGGATCAGGTAGGAAGATGAGGAAGACTCTGCTGTGGCTGCTGGCCTCTCTGGCCTTCGTCTCCCTGACTTCTCTTGCTGATGGAGCTCCATTGTAAGTAGACATGTCATACCTTTACCCACTCCAGCTCTGCTTGAATCATTTCTCACAAAACAAAGATATATATTTTTTTGTTTTTGGTCATCTTCCTGGTATCAGGGGTGCACATAACTGGTACGTGTGCACGGCAAAAAATCTGAAATGCGTATAACGTCACTATGCGCCTTTGCGTACCTGATACGTCATCAAAACAAAACACTTATTTCGTCAGCCGCAGGCCATAACCGACGGACCTCTGAAGCTTTTACAGGAGGCAGAGGCTTACAACACTGGATGACGAGGTTGGTTGCCGTGTGCACTAGGGCTGCTCAATTCATCATATTTTAATCGCAATTACGATTTTGGCTTGCAACGATTATGAAAACAACATAATCGAAATAAAAAGATTATTTTTATTTTTTAAATTATTTTTAAATTAAACAATGTATTGGTTTTTCAGTTGAAGTCTACTTAAAGTTCAGGGTAATCAACAGAAAAAAAATACTGTTCACATTTCTTTTTTTCAATAAATGGATGTATTCAAAGTAAATAATTGTTTTTAATAATTGTGATATCAATTATTGACCCAGATAATAGAGATTATGATTTTTGTCGAGCAGCCCTAGTGTGCACAGACAGGGTTGTTGTTAACGTTGGTACAGAAATGTAACAAAACTACACCAACTGGCTGCGGAGGGAGACACCTCTGTGCTCATTCTGTGCCCTGCACACACTGGAGAACTGCGCAGAATCAGCTGATCAAAACGTTCACGTTCTGTGAGACTTTTAATCGTTCTGTGGTCAAGCTGCTTCAATTTTATTTACAACAAGGTGGAGCAAAACACACAGCTGCAAACTTGTGTAAATGGAAGAGTTTGAAATCAGACAGAGGTGGAAGAAGTACTCAGATATCTGTTACAGTAAAAGTCCTGCATTCAAAATGTTACTCAAGTAAAAGTAGAAAAGTATTATCATCACAATATAGTTAAAGTACTGATTTAAGAGTTGATTATATTTCACCTCATTAATCTAAAATCTGTAAAGTAACTATTAAATACATGTAGTGGAGTAAAAGTGCACCATGTACCTCTGAACTGTAGAGGAGTAGAAGTACAAAGTAGCATGAAATGGAAATAGTCAAGTAAAGAAAGTATAAAGTATACATGTACTGTCTTAGTTACTTCCCACCTCTGAAATCAGATATGAGATCAGGATCAGATCAGATACGTCTGCATTCATATTATTACTAGGGCCGGGACTTTAACACGTTAAAAAAATTAACGCATTTTAATCGCATCGCGGAACGTTTCTCACTGGATGAGTTTCAGGGCTACCGATTATACTGGAGCACCAACTAACGTTCATGACTTCAGACAACAACAAACCACAGTGAACAATAGTCAAACATGAACGAAGAAGCTGATGAGACCGCTTTGGTTGGCCCCGTGGATGGGACATTTTGTTTTAAAAAACGTACGGATGGAAGCGTCGATAAGAGCACGGTTGTTTGCAAATTATGCAAAAAGGAATTTGCATATCACCGCAGCACATCAAGCCTCAAGTATCACCTCAATGCAAAACCTATAGCAGCTAGCGTGGAAGCTAGCGTGGACGTTAGCCCGACTCGGAGTACAAGGACCCACACCCAATTCGCGTTGATCAAACAGTGGCCTATGCAACAGAGAGATTTTATTTTTCATCAGGATATTGGAAGAATAGGAGGGATTGAGGTCAATCACTGGCACTTTTTTATTTTATTTTAAATGGTACACTTTATGTTGAACTATTTATTACGTTGTTGGTGCAACTGGCACTTTATGTTGAACTGTTTATTGTTTTGGCCAAGGTTATTGAGAGAGTTGGACTGAAATTGATTAGATTTTTTAAATCAACTGTTGGTAAATCAACAAAGTCTGTTATGGCCTCTGAAGCAACAGAGAGATGTTTTCTAATAGTCAGGGTTTCCAATGTTCTGAATGTACTTGAAAGTATTGTGTTTTACTTAAAAAACAAAGTGTTATAGTTTACAGAAGGTCTACCTACCTATAGGCTACCTGAATCTCTGAAATGTACTATATTCCTAAATATGCTATTGCTACACTTTATGGCAAAAATTGCACTTTTCTGTTGGTCTTGGTTAAGTACCACCTTGAAAGAAATAAACAATGTTTTGTTGCTTAAGCTTATGTATTCAGTCATTATTCAATGGTATACTAAAATCCATGTGAAAAAAATTGCTTCTCACTGTTCTCAGGTCAAATATTTATATGTGTTTAAAAATGCGATTAATTTCGATTAATTAATTACAAAGCCTGTAATTAATTAGATAACATTTTTTAATCGAGTCCCGGCCCTAATTATTACCTTAACTCGTGTCTTTCATAATAAGGAGCTACAGTCCACTCTGTGTTGCAAAATTCAAGGTCTTGTGGTGTTTCAAATGATGCCAATAAGTTGGCCTAATTTTTTGTTTAGAGTTTGCACAAAGATGCAAAATGCCAGACAGAGCAAGGGTCGAGAGATATGATGAAATCTTGTGTTGATCCAGTGCTGGGTCTTTGTAATCAATAGATTACTCATTGTGTGTGCAATCCATGCTGGAGCTCATGATCCACATCTTTTCTGCAGTTTGGGGGAATTGAATCCTAAAGTTAAATGTTCTGCTCCCCCTCACTGTTCCCTTTAATGATGTTCTTACCAATTGGGTTCGGTTTATTTATTTGACCACTTTAAGCACATACACACAACTCATGCAGTATCCCATATATTTATTTGTATGCTCACAATTTCCAAAACACATGAATATTCTTTGAACTTTACTATTTGAAACACTTCAAACTTGTCCTGCGAATGTAAATAAACCATGGAGGCATCATTCATTCAAGATGAGTAGTTAATTTAAAAAAGGTTGTTTTGTGTGTGAATTCATATTTTGAACTCTTTTTTTTCAGTACATCCAAAACAGCATGTGGTTGTTTCTGCTCGGTGACATCACATTCACATTCATATATATCTTCTTTTCCGTCCCTGCTTTGCAGGGAGGTGATGTCTGCCCCCAACTTGTTGAGGGTAGGAACAGCAGAAAACGTTTTTGTGGAGTGTCAAGACTGCACAGGTGAAGAAAAACGGGTGATAATCAGTGTGAAGAACCATCCAACCAAAAACAAAATGCTGGCAACTGCATCTGTGACACTTAACAGTACAGATAACTTCCAGGCGCTGGTACAGATAATGGTAAATGATGCGCTTTAACTCGGCTGCATTTTTTAAGATGATCTATGAATTTAAAAAATGTACATACTGTACACACCTTGCTCCTAATGAACTGTTTGTGTTTCTTCATAATGATTTCAGATCCCTGCTGGAGACTTCAGTAAGGATCCCAGCATCAAGCAGTATGTGTATCTGCAAGCTCAGTTCCCTGGCCGACTGCTTGAGAAGGTTGTCATGGTCTCCTTTCAGTCTGGGTATATCTTCATCCAAACTGACAAGACCATCTACACTCCCAACAGCAGAGGTGAATTTATTCAATATCAATGAATCAAGCAATATTTATTCATAAAGCCCCATATTACAAATGTGAAAGCCAAAAGGGGCTGATTAGGAAAATCAGTCCCAATTAATCAGTGAAAAAATAAAAACTATAAAGATATGACTTAAAGGTCACCTTTAAGGCAAAATCAACAATGTAATGTATTTTATACATTAATATGTGTCCCCTCTGTGTTAAGAGTTTCAGGAAAAAATACTCTTTATATTTTTATCCTAAATCGGCTGCATTACATATTACATATCTGCCGTAGTTCTCTATTTATAGAGCCTTGATGAGAGGACTTCTAGACAAACAGGAAGAACTGCCGCCGAAACTGAATATGTGACGTGGATCATAAATATATCAGCAATTAAACAAAATCTTCAATTTCTCTTCACAATATAAGTCTCCTCGCAGTATCAATACTAATTCGGCTGACTTTTATATTTGATCCAATCAGTATATTGGTATATGTACACCATAACGGTGCACAGCTGATAGAAAGGGACACCCGGTGGTTAAAGCACGTTATTGAAATGTATTATTTTTATTATTAGATATTAATAGGAGACACAGACAGACAAACTAATAAGGCTTTATTTAAACATTAAAGAATACTTTAGGTTAAGGTCTTATTTTGAATAAGAAAAAAGCCAAGTTTTTAATCTCCGACCTTGTCAGTTATTGAACAATCAATAAATAAAGAACACAGAATTATTAAATATAAAACACAGAATTTGTGTGATTATACTAAATGATTTACAAATAAAAACCACTGCATATTTACAACTGTTACACATGCTGATGTAACGCAAATGTTTCCAACTTAGGATCAATAAAGTATATCTTATCTTAAGATGATCGATGGCTACTGTCATATTTGCCTCTCAACCTTGACAAGTGCATGTTTCAGGCTTATCAATTAACAACAGGAGGGGTCACAGACATAAGACCAGCTGTTAAATAAAGCTCTTCTGACCTTAGCTGTCATGTGGGTATATATTAATCCTACCCGTTCAAATCCAGTTTTGGACAGTCTGCCGTGGTTCCATCCCATTTCCCAAGTGTTGTTCGACGCTCGGCGTAACCCTCGGCGCACACTCAAACATCCAATCACGGAGCTTGAGGACTATCACAGGGTTTGTCAAGCGAAGCGGAGAGAATACTTACTTCCGGGTGTAAAATGCTGGGAGTGAGACCGTGTTGTGGTAATAGACGAGTTGGGATCGCGGCAAAATGCTCTCCGCAGACCCATTCCCACAGCGTTTATCAACCTTTTTCTAAGTCAATATCATGCCACACTTATTGTTTTTACTTCTTTATTTTAATTGAATAATGTAGGACTTTTGTTGCCGTCAGTTAGGGGGAGAGTCGGGGCTCAGAATACTGAAATCTGTATCGTTTCATAGTTTTTTCCTTTTCATTTTGTATCATTTTCTAAACCACACGCTGTTATTTACTCAACAATAAGACACAATTATCCTTGTGTTTATTTATTTGTTTGATTGTATAGTGTCGAACCTTTGGAGTCCGTCAGGACCGAGGGTCGGAGCAGCTCATAGTAGTTGCTTTAGAGAATTTTCCACCAGGAAGTAAGTATTCTCTCCGCTATGTTTTTCAAACCCTGTGATTAGTCCTCAAGCTCTGTGATTGGATGTTTGAGTGGCAGTGCGCCGAGGGTTACGCCGAGCGTCAAACAGAACTTTGAAATGGGATGGAACCACGGTAGACTATCCAAACCTGGATTTGGATGGGTCCACCACCCCCCTCGCCCTCCCCGTCCCCAGAACTACACATGCTGGCTATTGTGTGTTTCGATACATGTTCTATGGCACGTCTCTACTGGGAGTTGTAGTTTTAAAGACGTTTTCATATTTCCCATACTAAGAAGTTGCCAGTATTAAACTGTGTACATCTCTAGAGGTTTAGGGGATAGGAAACACTCACATTTAAACATACAATTAATAAATGGGTGAAAATTGCTTGTGCCCATAATGGGTAGCATTAATATATACCCACATGCCAGCTAAGGTCAGAAGAGCTTTATTTAACAGCTGGTCTTATGTCTGTGACCCCTCCTGTTGTTCATTGATAAGCCTGAGACATGCACTTGTCAAGGTTCAGAGGCACATTTTGCAAATATGGCAGTAGCTATCAGTCATCTTAAGATAAGATAAGATAAGATATACAGTACTTTATTGATCCCAAGTTGGAAATGTTTTCGTTACATCAGCATGTGTACCAGTTTTAAATATGCAGTGGTGTTTATTTGAAAATCATTTAGTATAATCACACAAATTATGTGTTTTATATTTAATAATTCTGTGTTCTATATTTATTAAATGTTCAATACAAGGTCGGAGATGAAAAACTTGGTTCGCCAACACACTCTCACTCCATAAACGTCCAGGAGCGACGCTTGGTCAGGGTCCCGTGGCGTGCAGTTGTGACGCTCCTCGGCTCCTTCAGCTTCATAAAAGGACGCAAATATAGTCTAAAGTCTAAATAATAATAGTCAAAATAGTCTATGAAGGTCTATGGGACGACCTGCTCGTTGAAAACTGACGCTCAAGGGGTACCCTGTGCGTAATAAGGTGACAGAGAGGGGCCCTGACCGACTGTCAACATGTGACGGGTTGGGAGTGAGAACATGCTGTATATATACACACACACACACATACATATATCTACAATTTCAGAAACAAACAAGTATGAGAGCACTCTCATAATAACGTAACACTATCCGAGACTGTATATATCCCCCCCTCCTCTCTGGTCGCTACAATGAGGAATTCAGATTACGGGCCAAAAGTTGTAATTACCAGTATTAAAAGTAAGCAGAGGGAACCAGACCAACTGAGACCTGTCTCTCCGCCACACACACACACACACACACACACACACACACACACACACACACACACACACACACACACACACACACACACACACACACACACACACACACACACACACACACACACACACACACACACACACACACACACACACACACACACACACACACAGTACCACACACACCTACAGCTCCTAAAGCATATACAGCCGTTGTGTATTTTATTATTGACTCGTTGTTTTTAGATATCTACTAAACTAAAGCAAATAGAGAGAAATTAGATGTCCTTCAACATGGCGCGAAAAAAGTAAAGTCTTAAGTCCACTCTTTTTCTATGTCAGTTCATTACAGGATGTTTGCTGTGACACCCCGTATGGAGCCTGTGGAGAGGGATGACGCCAACGAAATGGATGCGTCTATTGCCATTGAGTTTGTGGTATTGTTTTCCGATCTTTGATAAGCACATATACCAAGCCTCTTTGCATTACAAAATCTTAACAGTAGATACTCCCCGGAAATTACCAAAATAAATAAAAACACAGCCAACCTGAGTTGTTGGGTTGTGTTACTTTAGGAACCCCTGTCCTATCACTTGCTACCCTCTAGTGGTTGACTTGCATAAACATAGCCACTTCCTTTAGTGGTAGATAAATACATTTTAGGAGTAGCTGGAAATTAAAAAAGTCTCAATGGAGACAATGACCAGGCTCATTGAGACATGCATAAAATAGTGTATGGATTTACAACATCAACTTGTTTCTGTCAATGTTTTATATTGTTCTTTTTTAGACCCCTGAAGGCATAATTTTAACACTTGATTCAGTCTCTTTGGAATCAGGGATCCACTCTGGAGATTACCAACTCGCTGAAATTGTCAGGTTAGTAGTTTATCTTGTTATGTTGTGTTCTCTACAATGAATTTCCATGTTGTGAATTTAGTGTTTGGAAAATAAATAAATAAAAAGTAATATCTTGTATGAAATGTGGAGACACAATGAATTCTCAGTTCACACATCACCCCATACTTCCAAGATGATGAATGTAAGTGAAAAACACTGGATCATTTTTACGGCGAAGTACGGTTTGGAAACGATATCATTTCCTTTTTGACGGGCATGCATAACACGGCAAAACACCGAAGCCTCGCTGCAGGGAAGCTTTGGTGCTGTTCTGGTTTGTTCTTGTTACGGTAGGTGAAGCAAGCAGGACCCAAATGCATCACTAGGCCACCAGGATGGGTGGAAGGGGTCAGGAGGACGGGATTTTGGGCTAACAGCCCAGTAGCACAGCGGAGGACCCGGAAGGGATCTCGGGCGGACAGCCCGGGGGCAAGGCAGAAGCCGAGAAGGGGGACTTGGGCGGACGGCCCAGGGGCGAGGCAGAGTCCAAGGTGGGGGACTCGGGCGGACGGTCCAGGGGCAAGGCAGAGTCCAAGGTGGGGGTCTCGGGCGGACGGCCCGGGGGCAAGGCAGAGTCCATGGTGGGGCGAAGGCCACAGCGGGCGAACTCAGGGAGCCGAGCATGAGGGCGAAGGCAGCGGCAGGAAGAGTCAGGGGGCCGGGCCCGAGGGCGAAGGCAGCGGCAGAAAGAGTCAGGGGGCCGGGCTCGAGGCCGAAGACCGCGGCACTCAGGGGGCCGGGCTCGAGGCCGAAGACCGCGGCTCTCAGAGGGCCGAGCTCAAGGGCGAAGACCGCGGCTCTCAGGGGGCGGGCTCGAGGGCGAAGACCGCGGCTCTCAGGGGGCCGGGCTCGAGGGCGGAGACCAGACAGCTCCGGAGGCCGGGCAGGACCCGGTGTCGGCCGAACAGGAACCGGAGCCGGTGGGACAGGCTTCGGCAGGATCCCCCACGGAAGAGGACCAGGAAGTTGGCAGGACCCCCGGCAGGAGAGTAGTCGGCGGGACCTCCAACGGGACTGGACATGGAGCTGGCAGGACCCCCAGCGGAACCTTGAACCCTGGACGCTCCCATCGATCGATCAGAGCAGGTAGCCAAAGAAAAGGTAAAAACCAACAATTCCTGCTCAAAAGGATCTGCTGGGCACATATTTGGTTGGTTCGTACTGTTACGGTGGGTGAAGCAAGCAGGACCCAAATGCAGATTACCAGTGATGGCAGTTTGACACTGACGCTTCGAACGGAGCTTCAACCCTGGACTTCCTATTCCATAGAAGCAGTGCTTCGAAGCTTGCTTCAAATCACGTGACATGTGACGTCCGAAGCAGCAACTGCTTCAAATCACGTGACATGTGACGTCCGAACCAGCAACTGCTTCATTTCCTGAATGAATCAACTCACTGGTTCGCCGTCCAATCAGGTGATTCAATGCACTGCCTCGTCTCGATTCTGACAGGTGACAGGTTGAAACAGTTTCAAATTTGAGCGCTTCAACACTTTATAACCTCTCTAAACAATGCGCAATGTGTGGGTTGTTGTCGTAGTTTGCATTGTTGCTGTTGAGTTGTTGTTGGCATTGTATTTTAATTGGATCATTATAGAGCAAGCCAGGAAGAAAAATAGGTCGTTCTGGCTCGTGAAACACTTCGAAATGTGGAGAAGTTGTGAACAAAAAGACAATGAGTAATATAAAAACACTTCGATGGTCTAAGGAATTGATAGCCCAGTGGATAGAGCCGGTGGCCAGGATCCGGCAATATCCTCCGCGCAGCTGGTTCAAAGCTCGGAATAGTTAAACTTTTAATCATTGCTTTTCAACTTTAATACTTTAATAACTGATAAAAGGCCCTCTCCGCCCAAAAAATGTCAAGCACTCTCGAGTCTCTTCTCAATAACCCAATACACACTATTATCAATCTTTAATTGCAAATAGAACATGATATTCAGTCTTAGTGTGTGTGTGTGTATCGAATATTTTTCAAGGCAAAGATATGTTAAACCCACTGCAGCCTTGCACTTCGCCAGGAGAGGTCGCTGTAACTGAAGCTTCGAGAAATGAACCTATTTCCGACACAATTGTCCAAGTGGTTCGACGCTTCATTCAAAGCTTCATTTTGCCATCACTACAGATTACACTGATATTTCAAGGATAAAATAATAACTTGGACAAAACAGAACACTCACCGGTGAACTCAGTCAAAAACAAAAGACAAACCAACACTGAACACAGGAAGAGACAAGACTAAATACAGGGAGGAGTAATCACAAGACGAGAAACAGCCGGGCAGGGGAGGAGAAACAAAAGGGCCACAGGTGAACACAATCAGACAACTAGACACACCAGGGAAACTAACGACCGGGAGGAAAACACAGGGAAAAGGACCAGACAATATACCAAGAGGAAAACATGACAGGGAGAAAAGCAAAACACCCAAACCTAGACATAGAAACGTGACATAACACAATAATCGTAACAGTTCTAATCTGTCAAAATGACAGACTGCTTTCAGATCAGACGGGAAATATTCTGTTAACGCGACCTCTGGTTGGCACAGTAGTTCCTGGGCTCTATAACACCTTACTGCACTTCATCTGGAAATTCATTTGTAAATTCATTCAGCTGCGAATATGCTACTTTAGTTCATTCAGATTCACAACTGAATGAACTAAAGTAGCATATTGGCTTTCTGGCCGAAATTATTAAGGATTGAAATAACAGTTTTCTTGTGGTCATTATATTTTCTCACTCTCAAATAAATCGTTTATTTATTAATTTATTTATCTATAACAATGAAGCATTTTAATTGTAAATGGACAGATTCAATAGAAATAGGCCAACATGTAATGCCTATGTAAAACTAATCAGCGTAAAAAGAAATACAATAAAAGTACTAATACCTTTACTCCCTACTACACTACTTACCTGAAAACGTTACATTTTAGTGTAGGGCACTAATAATTATATTCAGCAGCTCATTTTTTTATCTTTTATTTGTGAATTCACAAGATGTAAATACCTTCACAGAGTATGAGGCCTGATTCCTGTATTACCTTGTTACCTCTCTAAATTTGTGTTTAAATGTTGTGTTTGTGTTTTTGTTTGTTTCTATGTTTAGTACCGGACAGTGGAAGATCCGCGCAAAGTTCCACAGCAACCCACAGCAGAGCTTTAGTGCAGAGTTTGAGGTCAAAGAATATGGTGAGTCTCCCATTACCTGCACTTTCATTTAAAACCAATATCAACTTAAAACATTTACTCGTTTTTTTTACTGGATTGGTAAAACCATAAATATATTTTCAGTGCTTCCCAGTTTTGAGGTTAAACTGAATCCTACGAGATCTTTCTTCTACGTGGACGACCCAGCGCTCACAGTCAACATTAAAGCCACGTAAGAGAAATTTCTTGTTCCGTGGCTTTAGAGGCTGTCTGATTGGTGGATTGATTGTAGGAATGAATACCGGTTGCTGTTTAGAGGTTGGGTTGACGCACTTGCTCTTTTAGTTTCTTAATCATTTATTTTTACTTTGTTTAAAATGAACCTGTTTTGATTCATACATTTCCCTCTCTTCTGGATTTAGGTATTTGTTTGGTCAAGAGGTGAATGGGATGGCCTACGTTGTGTTTGGGGTCATAAATGATGGTGAAAAGAAGAGCTTTCCAAGTTCTCTTCAGAGAGTGCAGGTGAGCACATTCTACACTAACTATATTTCACATGTGTTTTGGAAGAGTCTCACACTCACAACATGTCTAGTATTTCTCCTCTAACTCAAAGATCTGCAGTTATTTCTGTTTCATTTCTATTCACAGATATTATGTATTTAGCGTGTTTAAAATGTAACATAGTGACAACGATGGTGGTGACAAAACACAGTCTTTTCATATTGTTTTAATTGAGAGACCCTTAGCAGCAGGAAATAAAATGTTGTATTATCAACTGTTCACTGTAACACTATACTACATTTTAAGACACATTTTTTAACTATGTTACATTAGATTAAAGAAGGTGTTGGAGCTGTCACGCTGAAGAGAGAGCACATCACAACAACCTTCAAAAAAATTGAAGAACTGGTGAAGAAATCCATATTTATAGCTGTCAGTGTGCTAACGGAGAACGGTAAGAAAGAGACTAAGAATATTCCCAAACGACAGGGGGGAAACATAAATATACTTTACAAAGATTACATTATAAACAACAATCTTGTAATCTGTATTGATTTTATTTGTTTCTGCATCTATTAACAGGTGGTGAAATGGTGGAGGCAGAGTTGAGAAATATTCAGATTGTTGAATCTCCTTACACCATCCACTTCAAGAAAACTCCAAAATATTTCAAACCAGGAATGACCTTCCAAGTTGTGGTAAAGTACTTTACATTAACTTTAAAAGATTACTATAAAAAAAGCACTTTATAATAACATTAGCAAAAGTATGGCTATAGTTTTGATGTATTAAATAATTTTCAGAAAGACGGTTACTCTTTTTTAAATTATTAAACCTAAATAGAGTTTTCTACGGAGCCCTGGAGAGTTCATAGAGAGAAAAATAAATAAAACAAGGCCACGTTTTATTAATTTGTGCGCACAATATACTTTCTCGTTCACACAAGATACTTTCTTATCGTAAGACACATCGAACTGCCCGATTATTACGCCATATTATTAGTTTTATGAAGAATATGTCCGTTCGCCAGGGCATGTGTGGGCATTTGTTTATGATAGTGTTGTTCGTTCCGGTGCACTCTGTCAGGGCTATAGCGCTACATCGAGATTAAGATTACACGTCTCTCTTGAAAGTGAGACCTTGAAAGTGAGACCTTGGCCCTTTCTCATTTCATCAAATCTCCCTCCTCGACTCCTCGGTCCTTCGGTAGTGACCCGGAAATGAATTTCAGCACGCCATGTTGAAGGACATCTCATTTAGGGCTGAATCTATTTTAAATCGAAATTATGAATCGCAAAGCCTGCAATTTAAAAAAAAAAAAAAATAATATTAATTCTTGTGTGTCAGTCATCCACACCAATCAGAAGTGCTGTGCTCCACATGTGCTCAACATGTACCAGCCATTGTTAACCAATCAGAAGTGGCCCATGATAGAAGGTGATAGACAGATTGATCCAATCACCTGCCAAGTATTTTTGAAAGTGCCTGCCCTTTCCAAATGGCTTCCAATGTGGAGCTTTCCTAGATAGTTTGGTGAAACAAACCATCTGAGTCAGGTTAGTAATGCTCCATCACATGTTTTACATCTATTACAGGGTGAATCTTAAACTGAAGCTTGATTTTAAAGCAACCCAACGGAAGTTTCATGTAAGTTTTGTTATTTCACTCGTAGCAGAAAAATCGCAATTAGATTTTTTCCCAAAATCGTGCAGCCCTAATCTCATTTCTCTAAATGCACTTCGAGGACCGAGGATCGAGCGTCGAGGAGGCTCTCTGGAGGAGTTATAAACGAGGATACACTGATGGGTCCTGCACGGTCCTCCACGGCTCCTTCGTAGATGCATTTCCGGGAACAGAGATGTTTCAAAGAGTCGTGACGCACGGCCGGAATTATCTCAGCCAATGACAGCTCTGCATGCATCTCCTGGATATTATTTTATTAACTGCTTTCATCGCGACACGATGTTTCCAGAGAGAACAGCTGTGAGGTCCGTGCAGAAAGCAGAGCAGTGTGTAACATATATATCAGTCAGTATAACAGGCCTACTCTCTGTATTTGCTTTAGTTTAGATATCTACAAACAAAGAGTCGATATTTTTCTAAAACCATTTAGTGCTTCACATAATAAAATACACAACGGCTGTAGCCTGATTATATGCTTTAGGAGCTGTATAGGTGCGTGTGTAGGTGTGTGCGTGGTACAGTGTGTAGATGTGTGTGGTACAGTGTGTAGATGTGTGTGGTACAGTGTGTAGATGTGTGTGGTACAGTGTGTAAATGTGTGTGGTACAGTGTGTAGATGTGTGTGGTACAGTGTGTAGGTGTGTGTGTGGTACAGTGTGTAGACGTGTGCGGTACAGTGTGTAGGTGTGTGTGTGGTACAGTGTGTAGGTGTGTGTGTGGTACAGTGTGTAGATGTGTGTGGTACAGTGTGTAGGTGTGTGTGTTGTACAGTGCGTAGATGCAGTGGACAGATGGGTCTCAGTTGGTTTGGTGTCCTCTGCTTACTTTTAATACTTGTAAATAAAACTTTTGGCCCGTAATTTCAATTCCCCATTGTAGCGACCAGAGAGGGGGGGATATATCCAGTCTCTGATAGTGTTACGTTATTATGAGAGTGCTCTGTTTGATTCTGAAATTTTATATATTTATATAAATATATAAAAATACGTATATATGTGTGTGTTTGTCTGCATCTGTAGCCTGTTACTTTCTGTTTATACCGCACTGTGAATGAATTAAAAGTAAATATATAAGTGGTCATGAACACATCTGTCCATCAGACAGAGGGCTGCTGTGCCTCCTGTCATCATTAATGGACATCTCTTCAAAATGACCGCTCAGAGGAGAGGAGTTCTCATTTCTCTACCCGCCTGCTGCTTCCCCTCCTCTCTCCTCGGTTCCCCTCCTCGGCTCCTCCGCTCGCATCTCCTGTGGGCGGGACTAAGTCTCGAGGATAGGAGTCGAGGATAGGAGTCGAGGAGGGGAGTTGGAGAAATGAGAAAGGGCCCTTGTGTCGCAATGAGATTTTACACCTCTATAAATAAAGGCTAAAAAAGATTAAACACATTTCTTTCACTTGGGAATACAAATCTAACTATGGAGAACCAGATGTGTGTAAATTACTGTTCATGGTAATTTGAAAACAAATGCCGGTGTCGGACACACACAAACACACCGAACACACACACACAGAGCGGAGCTGAGCACAAACACACACACATTACATTGACAGGTTTATGATATTACTAAGACACGAGTGGATCTGACTTTAATTACATTTGATTCGAGTGTTTCGTCAACTTGATGTGTTGATTAAAATAATACTTCTGCTTACAGTATGTGACACTGTGTGTTGCACGGCCAGATACGGCTCAAGAAGCTGATTCGGAAAAGGAAATATATGATAGTCTACATTGTGATGTGATATGAATGATAATGGGACACATTGACGTCTGCACTCACAGTGCAGAACTGTACGTAATGTTACTTTGATCCGGTTATTATGTTGTGGCAGATATTTAAGTAAGCTTTCTTAACGCTAATGTTATAATAGTCAGATTGCTCTGAAGATGGGAGGTGACATTCTATTAATGTTCACGTTCACACAGTCGGTGATTTTTGCCGGCCGTCTTTGCTGCAACGGCAGCTTTTCTGTATTTCCTTTATCCTGTAATATGACTTGATCAATTTCACTGAGTTGATCTCTTATCCTGGAATCTCACCTGGGGGGTATGCTACGAAGCAGGATTTTCGCTTAGCCGGCTAACTTCAGGGAAAACTCTGGGTTTCCGGTCCTACGAAGCTGGTTCTCTTTTTAGCAGGCTAGATCTCGCTGAAGTTAGCTCGCTAAGCGAAAATCCGGCTTCGTAGTAGAGGCCTCAGGTGACCGGACATCTCCTTCATAAAACGAGTAATAGGGTTCAAGGTTCTTTATTTTGTGTGTAGTTATGTCGATGAAATTCTTAGGTCACAGGCTTCTCCAACAGTGCAACACAATAACCCAGATACACAGAAAAATATAGTGCAAGTAAATAGTAAATAGTAAATACAAAAAGAAAAATAGTTTAAAAAAAGTGAAATAGTGCAATAAAAGTCTATATTTAAGTTATTGGAATGATATATTAGATAAATAGATACATAATTACTAAGTAGCAGATGAATGTTATGGATGTTGTTACAATAGTTCAGGTGTTTAACAGTCTTATTGCCTGTGGGATGAAACTGTCCCTGAGTCTGGTGGTTTTAGTCCGGATGCTGCGGTAACGCCTGCCAGACGGCAGCAGACAGAACAGTTTGTGGCTGGGGTGATGGGGGTCTTTTATAATCCGGAGGGATTTCTTCCTGAACCGCTGGGAGTAAAGGTCCTCCATGGATGGCAGCTCCATCCTGGTGATGTTCTGTGCAGTTTTCACCACCCTCTGTAAAGCGTTACGATTGAGGGCGGTGCAGCTGCCTTAAATCAATAGTGCGAAAAGGGGTGGGGTCAATATGACCCGCTTGGCGGAAATAGGTATAAATGGCAATTTATTTGGTGATTTCTTCAACCTGACTTCATATTGACACATTTTAACAACATAGGGTGCTACATAACACACTTTCAGGAAAAGTCACTGACTGGGAGACTTTAATATTTTATTGAAAAAAAGTTACATACAATAAAAAACAGCTCTGGGTCAAATTAACCCGATTGGCAGTTCTAGTGTTAATAAAAAAAAAGGGCAGGGCTCCCGGTCCTTCTGTGCCTCTACAGCCTGGCTGCTCTCGAAGCGAGCAAAAAAAAACATGCAAAAAAGCTTTTCAGCTCATCTGGGAGAGATGCGCACGCAGACACTCCTGCAGCACCCCCTGCTGCTCATTTGTAGTCTGTCATTGTTCTTAGTCCCGCCCACATTGAAGTCAGATTCCACCTTGTCTTTGTACTGTCTCTTTGCACTGCTGATAGCTCTCCAGAGTTCATACCTAGAATTCCTGAACTCCTCCAAATCTCCAGCTCTGTGCGCTTGCCTTTCAGCTTGGTACGAACCTCGCTGTTTATCCAGGGCAATTGATTTGGGAATGTTCGTACAGAAACCTTCAGTACCACGTCATCGATGCATTTCCCAATTAGCATATGACCGTGTCAGTCTGTGTATTGTGTTATTGTCCTCAAACACACTCCAATCCGTTGATGCAAAGCAATCCTGCAGTGCTGAATCTGACTCCTCACTCCATCGCTGTACTGTCCTTGTTACTGGTCTGTCCCATTTCAGTTTCTGCTTGTGAGCAGGCAGCAGTGAGATGTGGTCTGATTTGCCGAAGGGAGGGCGAGGGAGAGCCTTATATCCATGTCGAAAAGGGGAATAAAGATGGTCCAGTATGTTTCCCCCGTGCGTCGGGCAGCTGATGTGTTGGTAGTACTTCGGCATGACCTTCTTCATGTTAGCGGTGTTAAAATCCCCGGCCACAACGAACGCCGCCTCTGGCCGTGAATTATCTGTCTTGTCAATAATCCCAAACAGCTGATCGTGTTGTTGTCAGCGAGCGGCAGAATATACACTGCTGTAATAGGGGGAATAATCGGAATAATCTATTCAGCTGTTCTAATGAAGGGAAACATAGTGAAGTAAACAGTAAAAGCCACAGCTCTTTGCAGCTGGTGCTGCTCTTCTCAGATTATGCTGAGTTACACATGACTGCCTCCAGTGCCCTGTACGACGAAGCCGGTTCAACAGACCCTGGATATGTTTGAGTTACCCGGCTTAACTAACCCTAACAAACACGATCTCGCTAAGCGGTCCTACGAAGCTGGTTATCAACTCCGTAAATCAACCATGGCCCTTTGTAATTCACTAATTTCCCCTCCTCGATGGGGGGGAGCCGAGGAGTAGGGCTGTCCCGAATACCATTTTTCGGGCTCCGGATATTCGGTAGTAATCAGCAGCGAATTTTCGAATATTCGGTGCGGAGAGATTTGTATATATTTTTTATAAAAATATTTTGAAAAAACCTTTTTTTTTTCAAAAAGGTTTCATAACACGCTCCAAATCCGAGACACCTGACAACACGCTGTTAGGCAGAAGCGCAGAAAGAGCATACTATTACGATTTATATGTATTTATTGTCTCAGTACTCGCAAACATTAAAACTAAATGTGTCTTCTGTAGGGTAACTGTAGGGTCTGCTGTATTGTTGAGGATGTTGATTGCTCGGATGCGTTGCACAAGTTATTATTAGGCTGAGCTACTCAACTTTATGCCATTGCCTTAGCCCCAGATGTTCCTACATTAGTCACTATTTTCACTATTCGGATCAAATTAAAAAAACTAATATAAAAAAACAATTTGGTTGCTTGCTTGCAACTATTTTCCAAGCAAAGTAAGTGCACGTTTTTATCATGTGTAACGTTACTGTTTAAACGGCGGATAAAGCAGCTTCATCATGGCAACTTGACAACAGCTAAGCTAAGCTAGGCTACTACTTACAGCATCCAGCTGACTTTTCAGAGTTGTTGTGCCGCCGTGGTAGGCCAGTTTCTTATCGCATATATGGCACATATTCTTCTTACCGTCGTCCAATTTAAAATGGTCCCACATAGCTGAAGTCTTCGGCATTTTGTGGGTGAAGCGAGGTGAAGCGTGCCGTTTGCGTTCGTGACTGTGAGTGAACGCGATGTCAGGAGCACAGGCTGAGATTGTATATATTTCTGCATTTTAACAGTGCAATTCAAAAGTATAAATATAGCATAAGAATATGGCAATTCGCCTTTATTAATAGCATACATTTAGAAAAAAAAAAAAAAATAATTGAAAAAATAAAAAACATTTTTTGGGAAAAAAAAAAAAAAACGAATATCCGAATAATGAAATTGAAGCCTGAATAGTTGGCCAATGAACGAATATCCGAATAGTCGAATATTCGGGTACAGCCCTACCGAGGAGAGAGGAGTGGAAGCAGCAGGCGGTTAGAGAAATGAGAACTCCTCTCCTCTGAGCGGTCATTTTAAAGAGACATCCATTAATGATGACAGAAGGCACAGCAGCCCTCTGTCTGATGGACAGATGTGTTCATGACGACTTATAAATGTACTCTTAATTCATTCACAGTGCGGTATAATGAGACAATAACAGGCTACAGATTTGGATATATATACACACACACACACATATATATTTATATAAATATATACAATTTCAGAATCAAACAAGTATGAGAGCACTCTCATAATAACGTTACACTATCAGAGACTGGATATATCCCCCCCCCCCCTCTCTGGTCGCTACAATAGGCGCTTTCACACCGGAGTACTTTTCTCCGTACCTTTCCCTTTTAGTTCTGATAGTTCCTGGGATTTTGCTTTCACACCAAAAACAAAACTTGGTTCATGAGAACTTTCCCCCTCCCCCTTTTTAGTCCCTGCTAGAGAGCTGGTACTTTCCTGGGGAGAAAAAAGTTCCACTTTCTGATTGGCTGGGCGGATTGCAATCCACGCCCCGTAAAACTTTAAAAATTGTTGTGATGCCGCCATTTTTATTAGCATTATTAGCATTAGCCCGGCGCACCAACGGAGAGAGAAGCGGTGGAGATGAGGAGGTGTCGGTGTTCTGGCGATTTACCAGCAGCTTCTACCGAAGCCAGTCCCCAACTCCGGGGACTGTCTTCAGTAGAAGTATACGCCGTGAAGTTGTTTGCGGCCTGCCAGTAAACCCAAAGCAGAAGAAGAAGAAGTGACGTCAGCGGGTTCATTCGCGTAATCTTCCCTCAGGGACTTATTCCGGTGTGAACGTGATCTGCTCTTTAGTTCCATGAACTAAAGAACTCCGGGGAACTAAGTGCTGGGAACTAAGTACAGCAAAGTACTTGGTGTGAAAGCGGCTAATGAGGAAATGAAATTACCGGCCAAAAGTTGTATTTACAAGTATTAAAAGTAAGCATAGGACACCAAACCAACTGAGACCTGTCTGTCCGCCGCATCTACGCGCACACACACACACACACACACACACACACACACACACACACACACACACACACACACACACACACACACACACACACACACACACACACACACACACACACACACACACACACACACACACACACACACACACACACACACACACACACACACACACACACACACACACACACACCTACTACAGCTCCTAAAGCATATAATATATATCAGGCTACAGCCGTGGTATTGTGTATTTTATTATGTGAAGCACTAAATGGTTTTAGACAAATATCGACTCTTTGTTTGTAGATATCTACTAAACTAAAGCAAATAAAGAGAGTAAGCCTGTTATACTGAGTGATATATATTTTACACACTGCTCAGACCTCACAGCTGTTCTCACTGTAAACATCGCGTTGCGATGAAATCGTTTAATAAAATAATATCCAGGGGATGCATGCAGAGCTGTCATTGGCTGAGATCAGTCCGGCCGTGCGTCACAACTCTGTTAAACATCTCTGTTCCCGGAAATGCATCAGCGGAGGAGCCGTGGAGGACCCATAACGTTAAATTACATGTCACTTGTTACACGCTTTTATCCAAAGTGACTTACATACTCAATACTGTGGGCAATCGCCACAGGAGCAATTTGGGGTGAAGTGTCTCAGGGACACAACGACATGCTCACTGCAGTGGGGTTTGAACCTGTGACCCCATAATCCGAATACAAACGCACAACCCACTGCGCCACACGCCTAGATTATAGCTCCTCGTATGGCACGCTGAAATTAATTTCCGGGTCACTACCAGAGGACCGAGGAGTCGAGGAGGGGTAATTAGTGAAATGAGAAAGGGCCCATGGTTTCTCGGTCCGGCTGAGAGCGCGTTCACGTGAAAGGGACGGGGTTAGCAACATTTGATCAATCACAAAGATGGAAAAGCGTGCTGACAGCGCAGCGTCATACTTCATGAATGAATAGTAAATAGCAAATCCTGCTTCGTAGTACAGGCCACTGGTGCCGCAGAGATTTCATGAAGGGAAGGAGGTTTTCCTTCTATACAGCTGTGGGCAGCAGATACTGTGAGAGTCACGGACATTAATTCATAGATCAAAGCAGACTGGTTTACAGACTCTTCTGTTTTGCCAATCCGGTGCTCAAACAAAGAGCTCTACACCCCTGGCCAAAATGTTCCTAAAATGAAGTCTGAGTTTGAAATATATCTCAAATAATGTGTGCACTGCCATTTCTCCACATAAACATAACCGTCTGAAATTAAACGGTTGTCTCCTCTGTGCTGCACTTCCTACTTCATGCGAGAAAAAAAACAGTTCAAAGTAAATACTTTGTCGTTCGCACAAAATACTATCTAGTGCGCACGAGAAAGTATTTTGTGCGAACAAGATCATGAACCTTTAGGGGCTCCGTAGTTTACTTCTCTCTTATTATATTATTAATAATAACAGATCACATCATTATTTGTCATGGATTTGAATTATGATCTTAAGGCAGATTTTTCAGATAGAAATTAAGCTAAATTAAGCTTTGTGTCACTATAAACCATCTAAGTCATCATATTCAGTGAACAGAGCTAGATATTAGTCCTGAGATTTGACCTTTATAAGATCTAATAAGACAGTAAACCTTTTTTTTAATTGTTGAACTGTTTGTGTCGGTGTTGGCAGGTCGAAGTTGTGAATCCTGACAACACTCCGGCAAAAGGTGTTTTATTTGTGGTTGAACCAGGCACCGTGAATGGCAAGACCGCAGAAAATGGCATGGCAAGCCTAACCATCAATGCAGGAGGGAAAGAAAAACTACTGATGATCAATGTAAGTCTCTTAACAATTCATAGAGGCACCACAGGCCGAGTTTCAAATGTAAGCTTTGACCTACAATTAATGAATAATCATTATAAACATTTTTGATATTTATTTTTTAAGGTGAATTCAAGCAGAGCTATCAGCAGATGTTGTTGCTTCTTTATAGCTCATTGCTTAACTTCCAATTGTTTGCATATTTAAAGAGCCTGTGACACGAGTTTCCCCCATCATCCAAACCCATCAATTTGAGTAAATATTGTCCCCTTGAAAACCGTTACTGAACTGATTTTGGATATTTGTACTTTGATAACCATTAATCTGCCCTGCAATGTTGACCATTTTCTGGATCCTCTCGGGGATTCTTCAAGTCCCGCCAAATTATGTGTGACGTCATTGCGGGCACAGCGCTCCAGCTGCACCGTTCAGGATTCCAGCATCTGCATGTAAACGCACGATGGCGCACACAGCAGCAAGCTCAGACAGCGATGACAGTTTAATTTTGAACGTGTCTGAGAGCTCATATGAGGCTGAAGGATCGGTTTATGTTGTATCTGTTAGAAGTTTAGGAATTAGGTGCGTCAATATGGGCGATCATACGGTCATGTAGCCAGTGGTGGACTTGGACTAAAAATCATCCCGGGACTCTCGACCGGCCCACTTCGGTACCGCTAGTAAATTGTCAACGGGGGGAGTGGGGGATGTGCTAGTGACTTATCCGACCGGCCCACTTCGGTACCGGCCCATCGGGATTCGTCCCGATGGCCAGTCCGCCACTGCACCCAGCCCACGTAAACTGTCAACGGGGGGAGCCTCGCTGCGGGGAAACGGTGGACCGAGTGTCCCGATCGGAGTGGGAATAATAATAATAATAATAATAATCTGTGCATTTTATCCATTAATTTCCCCAACATTGTGGTAAAAAAAACACACGTTTAATCCATGTTGGTGTACTACAACTACTAAAAGCATCGGTTTGTTTTCTCATCAGGAAATGCAGACCGGCTCAAACAAACGATTTTTAAATCATCATCCTCACGATCATTTAATGTATCATATGTTCGCCGAATTGACATGAAAGCACTAATAAATGTAGTTTTCATCCACTTGAGTTTACTACAAAAATAATCGATTTGTTTTTATATCACATCCGACGGGAGGAAATTCAGCAGCTCTCACTACCGATTTTTAATCCTAATTTAATCATCATCTTCACCACGATCATTTATGTTTATGTTCGCCGAATTGACATGAAAGCACTGACAAATATGAATATACTGTAGTCAACTTCATTAAAACGTTATTAACGTGCCTAAACTCAGTAATTCACTATTTCTACGCATGGCAACACACTTTGTCCGTGTTTGGCTCTCTCGCCGCACAGTGAAGCGTTCCCGCATTGACGTCACTTCCGGCTTCCCCCAAAACTTCAAAATGAGTCGAAGGAATTTCCCCGCGATGTTCGAAATTATTGATATTTATCGGAATGGTATCGCACCTTCTTTTTTAAACTGACGGTTCGAGATGACTAGTAGCCCAATATTTCATTGCACAACAGTTGTTGGGATGCTGTCACAGGCTCTTTAATTTACAGTATGTGAAAGGTGAAGCTTATCTTAACCGTAGCCAGGATAAAGATGGAATAGGAAAGACTCCATATTTATTCAACCATGTGTATGCTTATGTGTTTCTTTCATTTCAGGCAAAGACGAATGATCCCTTTATTTCACCGACAAGACAAGCATCAGCCAACATGACAGCTCTCCCATATATTACCCAAAGCAGCAACTATATCCACATAGGTAAGAGACCAGGGGTGGGAATCTTTGTGTATACCACTATTTTACTTTGTATCTTTTGAATCAAGGTTTTATTCTAAATTGATCCTCAATGAACAGTTGCTAATTTAGGAATAGACTCCAATTCGCCTTGCGCTTATTATGGCTGTTTGGCAAATTACGGAGTGAAAGTAGATTGAAGCGTGTATGAAATTATGTTTTTTTTAGATTTGAGGAAGTTATGATTTGCAAGACTTTGGACGGTATTGAGCCAAATACCTTTAGAATAATATGCCTGGAAAACATGCTCCTTTTATTATATTTTTCACTTTTATGGAACAAGTTAATCTAGAACTCTCTTGCTCTAGAATTATTGTCCATCATAATCAATATAAAATATCATTGTTTTATGGGGAAAAAATGTACTACAATGCTCTACTTTAGAAATACTTCAGATACTGCAATCACAACATGTCATATTTGCAGGTGTGGATTCAGCTGAAGTACAATTAGGAAATAACATGAAAATCGACTTCAACCTCAAAAGGCAGGAAAGTCATGACACTGACATCACATACCTGGTGAGAGATGTTTTAAATCTGTGCATGTGTGCTTATACTACCCTTTTTGTTGCGTCCATCAACTCGTGGAGTGCAGTATACACGCTCATGTGCAATAAGTGCTGATATGTCTGTGTCCCTATAGATCATGAGCAGAGGTCAGCTGGTGCAAAAAGGCTCATACAACACAAGAGGTCAAGTACTGATCTCCCTGATGGTTCTCATTACCAAAGACATGCTGCCATCGTTCCGCGTCATAGCCTATTACCACACAAATGAGAATGAAGTGGTATCAGACTCTGTTTGGGTGGATGTAAAAGACTCCTGCATGGGTTCGGTGAGACACGCAATACAAAACACACACAAACTGATTTATTTATTAATGTATTCATCTGACATTTTCTATGTAAGCAACTGGTTCAACAAATCTAAACTGTAGGTGTAATTAATTTACCTCACCTTCACATTTAGCTGAAGCTGGAACCATCAAGACCCAGACCATCCTATGAGCCTGGCAAAAAGTTTGGTCTGAAGGTTACAGGAGACCCAGGGGCCATAGTGGGACTGGTGGCAGTGGACAAAGGCGTCTATGTCCTTAACAACAAGCACCGCCTCACACAGAAAAAGGCAATTCATTTATATCATATTTTTCTTGCATTCATTGCATGAATACATTTCTAATGACAAATCAGAACTTTAATGTGAGTTTCCAGATATGTCAACCTCTTGCCTTTAAGTCTTGTTTATTTATTTGTGTGTGAATGACTTTCATATGCTCAGGTGTGGGACGTTGTAGAGAAGTACGACACAGGTTGCACACCAGGTGGAGGGAAGGACGGAATGAGTGTGTTCTACGACGCTGGGCTGCTGTTTGAGTCCAACACGGCTTCTGGGACTGCCTACAGACAAGGTGACACTACTTTACTCTCCCCTTCCCTGAACATAGTTTTAAAAAGTGAGCACATACACCTTTATTCATCACCATCAGTCAAGTGCTTCTTTAGAAGTGAGCATATTGTGTTCAGTAGAAGAACTGCATCCTAAAGGGTCTTTTTATGGCTCCCCTTTATGGCTCCCATATCTGGGTATTTGTTCGTAGGAAATGTGTCTTTGGTTGAATTTTCCCTTTGAGGCATTTCCAAGTTTGCATTGACCATGGTGACTGGCCAATGAGCTGAATTGTCCTTATTATGAGGCGGTTTTAAAAACCACCTTTAGCACTTATTCTAAAAAAGTTGATAATTTAAATAAATCAGACGTTCAATATCACATTTTCTCACCCCCACACCCTGTTCACGTGTCCTACCAGAGAAATCACCTCACTCTGATTTTAAAAGTTCCACATCAATTATACAATGCAAAAGGTAGGTTGAATATTGTTGAGTTCTGTAAAAGATTTAATCTCTGTTCCTTTTTTTCAGAATTGAAATGTCCGGCACCGAGCAGGAGGAAACGAGAGACTACAATCATGGATGTCAGAACCAGCTTACGTAAGAACCATATCTCTATACAAAGCAATAACCTCATTTCCTGTTATCTTCTGTCTGAAAAGTATTTCTTACAAGTTTATGTTCTCTATCCCTAGGTTCCCATTTAGAGTAAAATACATGTAAAACCAGAGTATGGTTTAGGCTGCGGCTATCTTTTGGTTGTCAAGTAGCTAGTACGCATTTTCCTTTGGTTTGAAATTATCCAATATTGGGTGACCATATGTTTTTATTTTTAACTCTTTGTAAAAGTCTATTTTAAATCCATGTGCCCCTGTTCTAATTACAGTTTTTCTCAATTGCTAAACCCACTATTTAGAATCAAAATTAATTTCTTCAAAACAAGAACATAGCCATCTAAACAGAAACACACTTGCCATAACTCTGAATATCTTTTGCAAAATGCACTTACATGACCAAAACTGAAAATACTGGTCACAAAAAAGAATAAGTAGATCGAAACATAACAAATTGTCCTCTAATGAGACAAATGTGTTTTCATAACTGAAACTCCGGTCACCATAATAACACATTATACCATAACAATATACATTTCTTGCAAAGTGCTCTAAGGCACTCAAAACTAAAAATACCCCTTCTCCAAAAACAAACATTTGTCAGCTCATTAGAAGACTATTTGAACAGTCATTACTAAGTGGCACACTAAATACTGACTACAATCATCAATATACAAACCTCAAGCTATCGATATTGGAAACTGAACGGAAAACTGACAAGTTGGGAGAGAAACAAACTTACATTTAGGAAAAACAGTGTGTTACTGTAACTATGTCATTGTTTTTATTGTCTCATTTTCAGAAGAGCACCGTAACAGAAACAAAAGATGAATAGCAATACACTGGAAAGAAAATAACATGGGTAAATGATGTAAATCAGCAGTAAAGCAGAGAATGAGATCTATAGAGCTTTACTGATCTGCTCTTTGGCGTCTGTCTGGCCACATAGCCTCATCTACGTCACAGCGTATGTCTTCCCTTGCAAGGCAGCGTGGGAAATATCTCCTTGCGTGTCGACACCACCCTTGACAGGATTCCGCCGAGATGTCCCGACAGCCAGCGATCATTGCGTCCAAAAGGGGCATTCTGTCATGAGGATGATGGTCATAAACTTTCCATCTCCAGGCAGAGAAGAACTCCTCAATGGGGTTTAGAAATGGGGAGTATGGAGGGAGGAACTCCATGGCCATGTGTGGATGAGCCTCAAACCATGCCCTCACGTCACGAGAGTGGTGGAATGCCACATTGTCCCATATGACCACGTGAACCGACCTCACTTGATCCCTCTCTTCTGGTGGCACAAGTCGGTCATACAGGACATCCAGGAAGGCAAGGACACGTTGCGTGTTATATGCTCCCATTACAGGGATGTCAGTAAGGACACCTTGTGTCGAGATAGCCGCACACAATGTTATGTTTCCTCCCCTTTGACCTGGAACTGACTGTTGCTCTTTGCCCAATAAGGTTCCTCCCACGTCTCCTCACTTTGGAGAGGTTGAAGCCTGCTTCATCCACATATACAAAAACATGTGGTAATGCATTGTCTTCCAGCTCCATCATTCGCTAAAGAAAATGAAACAAACAGAGGACCGTTTTACATTACTGTAAGCAGTCCGACATACTAAAAATATAGGCAAGCCATCACTGTGATTGGGGTCCTTACCTGTACATACCGGTGCCTTAACTCCTTCACACGGTCAGAGTTGCGTTCAAAAGGAACCTTATAGATCTGTTTCATTCTGAGGTGTTGCCTCTTTAACACCCGGTCAATGGTTGCAACACTTATAGATGGAATGTTACTGAAGACATCCTGGTCTGCAATTATTCTGGCCTGAATCTCCCTTAAGCGGATTTCATTGTTGGCCACAACCATATCAACAATGGCAGACTCTTGTTCTGGAGTAAAGGCCTTTCCTCTGCCACCAGAGCGGGGTGCTCTTTCAGTTCTATCAATACATATTTGAGAATGTTATGTACTGTAATATAAAAACAGTGATCGAAACCTACATAAAAATAGAAATGCATGAAGTGCTGTAAAAAAGGGTTACAGTAGCTTACCTATTTTCGTGCCTGAAGATCCTAATAATGGATGCCACTGTTGATCTCCGTATATTGGGCTGAACCCTTTGGCCAGCCTCACTGAGGGACATGCCATGGTTTATGACGTGGTCCACAATAGTTGGACGGGTGTTGTCCGAAACTACTGTTCGCATTGGTCCCCTTTCAACTCTTCCACCACGCATATGTACAGCCCTCCCTCTTCCTCTCTGAACATCAGCCCTCCCTCTTCCTCTCTGAACATCAGCCCTCCCTCTTCCTCTGTGAACATCAGGGTTCCCTCTTCCTCTCTGAACATCAGCCCTCCCTCTTCCTCTCTGAACATCAGCCCTCCCTCTTCCTCGCTGAACAACAGGGTTCCTTCTTCCTCTCAGAGCTCCTCTACCTACTCGATCAGCCATTTTGTTCACACAAACATCTTACTGAAGTGAGGGAGGTCTTTTATAGGATTCTCACAAATTACAGTTACTATAGGAAAGTCATCGATATCAGCTGTGAGCAATTCATTTACATCGAAGTGAAGTACTCAATTCACCCCAATACAAAAAAAAAACATTTCTCAATGTGCAAAAAGGAAAACACAATCACTGACTGTAAAAATGTATTGCTCTACTATCAAATAAAGCTAATCCTCCCCATATGAACATCTCAAAGAGCTATGCAAGTCATATCAACACTATTATAGCTTTACCTCCTCTTCAGGAGGGAAGGCTCAGGTAGAGTCCCACGAGAAGCCCCCTTTGTAGATGTGGAGAGCAATGGATGGTGGTGAGTAGCTCAGGCTTGAGTCTAGGTCTAGCGCAACAAGTCCTCCAACTCATACGACTAAATATGTTGTTTGTTCAAGCGCTTAATACGTCCTGCTCCCGTTGAATGCAAACGTTACAGATGGTCGTTTATTCTCAAATAACCCTCTCTGGAAAATCCTAAATTGTAGGATAGTTTGGCCATTAAAACGATTTTTGATTAGATTTCTAGCGAGAAGTGTATATTGTACTTTTAGAATCCACGTCCAGTCGATATGTAGGATCTATAGTTTGATAGATATTACGAAGACGATTTGAGGTATGCGGCAGCCTCCATGTAAAGTTACGGGTTGAAAACAGTATTTCCGGTCACAACGTTTTCATAATAAAACCAATGATCAAATTAACATTTAATATTCATTACTAAAGGTACTAGTGGTGCACAATAATTATCGGCCCGATAATTATCGGTCCGATATTAGGAATTATGACGTCATCCCGATAAACCCGATAAAAGTATTAATAGCCCCGATAATATACAATATATTTTTGGGGTAAAAAAAAAGAAAGAAATACTGCGGTGTGGGTGGATTGGGATGAGGGGCGCTTGTTTTTCACTCGGCTCCTCCCGTTTTGCCAGTACTGTGGTATTAGTGGTTTAGGAAGAGGGGAGTTTTTCACAAATCCAGCGCTCCCTAACTCATGCCTGGCTGTGACGTAAATGGTGTGCGGCCGTGAAGCCAGGACAGTAAACAAACATGTCGTCGGTAGTATGGGACTATTTCAAAGTGTCAGAGTTAGATAGTTCGCTTGCTATTTGTATTAACAAATGCAATGCAGAAGTTCCACGAGGAGGGAAAAAGGCAACGAGCTATAATACTTCCAACCTGATTAGTCACCTGAAACATCGCCATCGCTACGATGGTGTGTTAAAAGCGTACGAAGACGCCTGCGCTGCTAAACTAGCGGCGAATCCAAAGCCAGCTGCAAAGGCACCGGGGCTTTTACCTATCGACGAGGCTTTTGAAAAAGGCAAGAACTTTGCCAGAGACGACCCCACCCCCACCTACTAGTCTTTTTTTTACCACCAGGTGTGCAAAAACTACAGGTACATTTAATATATATATATATTATATTATTATCGGTTATCGGTATCGGTCTTGAGAAGCAGGAAGTTATCGGTATCGGTATCGATTTCAAAAAAACAATATCGTGCATCCCTAAAAGGTACAGCCGAATCATCACAGCGCACAAAACCTATTATCGCCGCAGATGGACCAAAAAAGGGAGCGTTTAAAAAAAAAAAATGGGCGGGTCCGCTCAGTGAAACGATAACAACGAAACATGGAGGAACAGAAGTCTGCGTTTAAAGTGTGTGTGTGTGTGTGTGTGTGTGTGTGTGTGTGTGTGTGTGTGTGTGTGTGTGTGTGTGTGTGTGTGTGTGTGTGTGTGTGTGTGTGTGTGTGTGTGTGTGTGTGTGTGTGTGTGTGTGTGTGTGTGTGTGTGTGTGTGTGTGTGTGTGTGTGTGTGTGTGTGTGTGTGTGTGTGTGTGTGTGTGTGTGTGTGTGTGTGTGTGTGTGTGTGGATGCGGCGGAGAGACAGGTCTCAGTTGGTCTGGTTGTTTTCCCAATCCGGTGGTTAAACAAACATAGCTCTAAATCCCTGGCCGAAATGTCCTTAAAATGAAGTCAGAGTTCGACATTTTAATTCATTACCTTTCCAACTCCTCATGACTATTACGGCCCGTCCACACTACAGCTTAAAAAAAAACTTGGAGCTGGACGTGTTTGAAGCTTGGGGATTTTAGTCGAGCACCGCGACCAACAACCAATCACATGAATCTCCCGCCCCCGACATACAAAGCAATAGCAATGTTAAAACGAAGTAAACTGGATATAAACTCTCCAAACAGGCGAAAAACCTACCAGTTTCACCCACTGTCTCTGCCACCTCCCTCCATGATTGGTTCTTCCAGTTTGTATCCCGGTAGGTGAAGAGGGTCTGGTCATACAAAATCGGGTGACTTGCTACGGCGATAATTAGTTTCTCCTCCATCTTTTTTTGAAATATAGAAATGAATGGCGGGATATCTCTCCCAGCTTAGACGCGGTTTGATTGGCTAGGGCTTGAGCTGTCAGATTTTCAGAAACGGGATTTGATTGGCTGGCGCTGGCTACTCCGGCGTCTCCGGCTGCATAAGTTGAACATTGTTCATCTTCTGCAGCCGGAGACGGACCGCTATGCTACCCACAATTCAGTTCGGCGAAAAGCGAGGCAACGTGACTTCACCCCATTCAAAGTGAATGGGCAGACGCGTTGGAAATCGGTTTTGAAGCTGTCGAAGCTGTAGTGTGGACGGGCCGTTACAGGTCTACAGGTTCATGGTACAATGCATAAGCTTCAAATCGAGAGACTGAAACTGTATTTTTCTTTACCATTCTGTTTTAATTTCACAATAAAGTTAATAGTCATATTATGTTTGATATTATTATGTTTTATTAACTACACCACTGGTTTTTTAACCTGCGCCACCTAGTGGTTAAAGCATGTTATTGAATGTTGTTGTTGAATAAGTTTTATTTGATGAAAACATATAAATATTAAGAGTAGCCTACATACAAAATTAAAAATATCAAGAAGATACTGTAGTGATCTCTACAATCAAACAGTTTAGTGCAGGACGTCCAAAGATATTAACAGGAGGATGTGCAAAACAGACCAACTTGGCTTTATTTAAACATTAAAGATTACTTTAAGTTAAGGTCTTCTTTTGAATAAGAAAAACACGTTGGGGTTATCCACAGATGAATATGAAGTCTGACAAAGTACTTAACGTCTAATATATTGCATAGTTTATTTTGGCACTTGACAATCACCTTCGATGAATTTGACTAAGGTGTAACTAAAGTCTGATTTAAGGGTTGTTTATATTTCACATCATTAATCATAATCTGCAAAGTAACTAAAATAAATGTAGTGGAGTGAAAATACCAGGTTAACCTCTGAATTGTAGTGGAGTAGAACAAAGTAGTACATGCTGCTGTAACAAAAACATTTCCCAACTTGGGATCAATAAAGTATATCTTATCTTAAGATGATCGGTGGCTACTGACATATTTGAAAAATGTGCCTCTGAACCTTGACAAGTGCATGTTTCAGGCTTATCAATGAACAACAGGAGGGATCACAGACATAAGACCAGCTGTTAAATAAAGCTCTTCTGATCTTAGGTGTCATGTGGGTATATTAATTCACCCATTTATTGATTATATGTTTTAAATTTGATAACACCACTGTGTTTCATATCCCCTAAACCTCCAGGGTGTACACAGTTTAATACTAGCAACTTCTAATTGTGGGAAATACGAAAACGTCTTATAAAGAGACGTGCCATATAATATTGCGAAACACACAATAGCCAGCATGTGTAGTCCTGGGGGGTGGGGTGGGGGGGGGCTGGACCCAGGGGCTGGACCCGTCCAATTCCAGTTTTGGAAAGTCTGCCGTGGTTCCATTCCATTTCATAGTGCTGTTTGACGCTCGGCGTAACCTTGTCGCACTGCCACTCCAACATCCAATCACAGGGCTTGATGACTAATCACAGGGTTTGTAAAGCAAGGTGGATGTTGAAGTCCCAAATGATAGCTGGGGATGCTGGGTAGTGTAGTGTCTTTGAAAACTGTAGTGTCTAAACTCCTAAAAAACTATTTGTTTCTCTGAATCGAAGTTTAAAAACACAAAAGCATTGTATACAATTTAAACCAATCAATATTGTGTAATTAACAAGGATAAACTGATGTTTTTTAGTGGATGAGTGATGCAGATATCACTGTGTAATCATTTGACAGTGAGGGGAATACATCCGGTTTTATTATGAAAACTTAGACACCGGAAAAACTGTTTTCACCCACGCTAACTTTACATGGAAGCTGCCGCATATACACGTTAGCCTGGCGAGACCTCAGATCATCTTCATAATATCTATCAAACTATAGATCCTACACCTTCTCTGGACGTGGATTCTAAAAGTACAATATACACTTCTCGCTATAAATCTAATCAAAAAGCATTTTAATGGCCAAACTATTCTACTATTTAGGATTTTACAGAGAGGGTTATTTGTGAATAAATGGGAGCATGTTGTTTCTTACACGACCACTAGAGGTGCTACACTTTAAAACGTGGCTATGGGTTGTAATCTAAGATGCTTAAACAATCGACCTATTTGGTCGTTTTTTGTAGGAGGACAGGCTGGTCTAGCGACAGCGGTGGATGAAGGCTTGAAACAGGGAGTACAGACAACAACTGGGAGGGGTCATGCTGTGCTGCCTGCAGCTCAATAGCACAGTTATATGGTGGAGGAGGAGAGCTCGCCTTGACTCAACTGAAGACTTCTTTGAAGTCATCTAGGTTAGCGGGGTAAAGATGAGATAGGAAGGTCAGGGGCCGGCAGGATAGGCAACAAGGAAGCAGTCCGGAATAGTGTTGGAAAGTCCAGCATCAGTAGCATAGGACAATTTGTCAATGAGTTACTGAGCAAAAGAGGCTTATATGCTGGCTTGAATAAGGTGTGAGGTGGAGATGAGTGAAGTTACCGTGGTGCAGATGGCAGGGAGAGAAGCAGACTGTGGCAGTTCAGGCTCTCCACATGTTTGTAGATGGTGTGGTTTCAGATTATTCTTCCATGCCATGCTGGATTGTGAAAGTCAAAAGGGAAAACTATTTTTACTTTAATTTTCATTTAGTTAATAGGTCAATGTGTTCCTTCATACTTGGTATTGTTCCTTAGTCTTAAAAAAAACAAAACAATGTTTTGTTTCAAGTTTACCCTTCCTGCACAAATCTTTATCTCTGTCTCTTCTTCAAAACCCTTTTTTTTTATAGTGAGTAACTATACAGAAAAACTGCAACGGGACTGTTGTTTGGATGGCATGAGGGACACCCTCCTCTCTTACACCTGTGAAAGGCGTGTAGAGTACATTATTGATGGTGAAGCCTGTGCAGAAGCCTTCCTGCACTGCTGCAAGGACATGGAAAACCAGCGAGCTGACAGCAAGGTGGATAGCCTTCAACTGGCTCGCAGTAAGAGACCGGGATAAGGGATGGGCTGAAGCCCTGGGTGATCATTTTTTGCCATAGTAGTAGTAACAAAAAATTCTGAATGAAAATATGTTTGACGCTCTAGGTGAGGAGGATGACAACAGTTACGCTGACAGCAATGAAATTGTTTCTCGCACCAAGTTCCCTGAAAGTTGGCTGTGGTCAGATATCACACTTCCTGCTTGCCCTGGACGAAACCCATGGTAAGTCAACTAACTTCAATAGTGACACCACTAGAATTGAATTCTACACTTACCTCCCAAAGATTTAACACTATTCTTTGTTTCAGTGATACCACATCAGTGATTCAAAATGTTCAACTGCAAGACTCGATCACCACCTGGCAGTTTACTGGCATTAGTTTGTCAACTACTCACGGTGAGGATTCGGTGACTGAAAGCTGTTTCGTTTAGGAATCTAAACTTGAACTTTTTTTATCCCTTAAATCTTCTCTCTCTCTTTCTCTTTGTAATCCCTTTTTATTGTCCCTCTCATCTTAAAGGAATCTGTGTTGGTGATTCGTTAGAGGTGATTGTCCGGAAGGAATTCTTTATTGATCTCAGGCTGCCATACTCTGCTGTCCGGGGAGAGCAGCTGGAAGTTAAGGCAATCCTGCACAACTACAGCCCCGATCCTGCAACTGTAAGTCTGTGTTACATAAGATAGGGATGTAACGATATACCGAATATCGAGGTATTGCGGTAAATAAACGTCCCAATACCGTCGTGAGACTGATAAAATATACCGCGATTTAAAAAAATGTTATATTTTTTTTAAACACTTCTTTTTTTTAAAACCTTTATTTAACCAGATGGTCCCATTGAGATCATAGATCTCTTTTTCAAGGGAGACCTGTCCAACATGGCAGCAAGTAGGTTACAACATGAACATAAAACAAGAGATAACACAAAAGGACATCGTATTTACAGGGCTACATGTACATACCTAGAGACATTGACAAGTACCAACAATATATTTATATCTCGCCCTGTCAATAAGCCTCACCTTCTTTGCAAAAACTGTTTTTAAAGTGGTGAAAAGACAATGCACAGTTTGACCCATTGCTGTCACCCATGGCCAAAGCATATCTCTCCGTCCCACTGAGGTGGCGTTAGACTTTTTCGCTGTCCGTCATTTTGACAGACAGGATCGTGAAATATCCGTCATAATCCCTTATTACCCGTCGGGTCTGAACAGTTGACGAGAGAGCACGCTCGTGAACTGTCAACGGGGGGGGCGGTGTTATGCCGTGTGTGCATGCACCTCGATGGAGCGCGCACAGCGTAAAGCAAAACCTCCCAGACATGTATTGATCTGTACGGCAAAGTACGGTTTGGGAACTATATCATTTCCTTTTGGAGGGCATGCATAACACGGCATAACACCAGAGCCTCGCTGCGGGGAAACGTTGGCGCTGTTCCGAGTTTGTTCTAATCTGTCAAAATGACAGACTGCTTTCAGATTTTTCCGTCATTGTTAAATAAAATATTCGGTTAACGCGACCACTGCTGTCCCAGCAACATCAGTACCAAGCGAGAGAGTTTTTTCCAGAGCAGGGGATATTGTAAACTCCCAAACATCCCAGCTTATAAATACCTGGAAATGTGGACATTCTCATATTCCTAAAAACCTGTCTGATGATGCTGAGTGAGTGACTAGTGAGTTTGAGTTGAGTTACTTGAAAAACTAAAGTGAAACTTGATTTATTGTATTGCAGGGTCTGATTATTAGCTTGTTTATTTGTGAGATGCAGTGGCACAAAGAAAATGCCTACTTTGTTTGGTAGTACTAGTAGGTACAAAAACACTGGTTTTCTTGTTCCAGTCTGTTACTTCACTTTGTTTTTGACACTTTAAAATACTGCTATCCTACTAAAATGCTGTACAAATCAGATGTATTATGTAATAAAGAAAAAATCTATGAATAAAAAACTTTTTTATTGAAAAAAAAATTTATATATATATTTTTCCCTTTATTATTCAATATCGCGATAAATACCGTACCTTGGACTTGTTATCGCGATATTATCGTACCGTGAGTTTTTGGTATCGTTACATCCCAAGTATAAGAGGCAAGAGAACATTTTAGACTAAAGCGCAAAATCAACAGTAAATATTCAACTGACTTACTGTATCACAAAAGAGAAAAAAAGAAAAGCGAATAACCTTCCTACTCTCGACTTTTCATACCTGCTCACATAGTGGTTTGCGACTATCGTTTTTCCAACCCAGTTTAGATTTAATATATGGGCCTACCTGCGTGATAAAAAGCATGACGTAGCTCTGAATAAATGCGTGGATGTAAAAATAGAATGTCGCGGTCCCCATCCAAACAACGCTCTAGTAATACCATGTCTACTCGTGACTCGTGAAAACGATAGGGCCGCTTAATCTGATCAATTCAGTGTTTATTAGAACACCAAGAAGTATTCAAAAATAGCTATTTTCATCAATCTGCTTTGAAAAGGACGCTCTATGTAGCGACTGTAGCTATCAATTCCATATTTCATGGGATGAAAATGCCACAGGTGACGCTCTGATGCTACATTAATGCTAGGGGGCACCATGTCTGAACAGGGATGGAAATACAATTGATGCCTCAGCAGCGGGAAACCTTACTGCATTATTAACAGTTTGCCTTTTATTATTAAGATCAGATTGATCCTGTAAAAAACACAGTACATCATGAAATGTTAATTAAAATCAGGAAAGCATTATCGATAGATGACCTAAAATAAAACTAATCCTATTGTATCCTCAATCATAGTCTTTATCTTTGAGCAACTTTACAGCAGTCCATCTTTGTCCTGTTCTCCAGGTGCGGGTTGATCTGATTGAGGTGGATAATGTATGCAGTTCGGCTTCAAAGCGTGGAAAGTATCGCCAGGAGGTCCGAATTGGGGCTCAAACTACCCGATCTGTGCCCTTCATCATCATTCCCATGAAAGAAGGAGAATTCCACATTGAGGTCAAAGCTGCTGTTAAAGATTCATCGCTTAATGATGGAATTAGGAAGATGCTGCGGGTGGTGGTAAGAAAAAGACTCCATGTCGTGTTTTTTTTATTACACCATGTGGAATTGTTCTCTTATTGCACTAAAATGTTCAAGCTGACATAAAAAAGTACTCATCCGAGGTCTGTAACATTATGGATGTAATATTCTTGTCACTACTTTTAGTTTCAAGCAACAACCCGTTTAGAAATACTTTAAAAACCTCAGTTTGAATACAATTGGTTTCATAATGAAATGCATCTTATTGATATATAAATACCTTATTTAAATTTGGACCATACTTGACTTTGTTAAACAACAGCAAACAAAGATTACTCAAAAAGTGATGCAAATAATTGTAATTTCTAATGTTTGTCCTAACTGTTGTTTTTCTAGCCTGAAGGTGTTCTAGTAAAAGATCCTAAGATTGTAATTCTAGACCCCACTAATAAAGGTGTAGGTGAGTTGCCTTGATGAATGACATAGCTGCCTTTTACAGTATAGTAGTTTATCAACGTTATGTTTTTATCTTTTGCTAATTGATGCTGCAACTTGCCCACTGTTTCTCCCTTTAGATGGTGAACAAGTAGTAATTACCAACAGTGGAATTGCCAAAAAAGATTTGGTTCCAAACACACCAACAAGCACACAGATCTCTGTGACAGGTGGGACATGATGCCATGTCGGTGCATGTACGATTGAAACGATTTATACAATTGGTATAAATTGTTATTGTTCTTATTGGAAATATCTACCTCACTGGTCACTGGGGCACTTTGTTGTTTACTTAGTGGTTTCTTCTTGTTGATTTATAACGTGTTGTGTTTCTTTTCTGTCTGTCTGGGTTCATTCAGGGAGAGAACAAGTTTCTGCCCTCGTGGAGAACGCTGTTAGCGGGAACTCTATGGGTACTCTAATCAAACAGCCCTGGGGCTGTGGAGAGCAGAACATGATTGGCATGACCCTACCTCTCATTGCAGCCACATATTTGGACAAAACCAACCAGTGGGAAACTGTGGGCTTTCAGAAACGTAATGAAGCCCTCCAACACATCAAGACTGGTAGGCTCACCAGTGCATGACATTAAGGATTTTGGGAGATGGCCTTGTGGGCCATCTAAGCTAATTTACAGATGGCCCTGAGCCCAATAGAGATTGCCCTGAAAAATGCGTGCGGACGAAATGCCACAAAGGGTTTGGGGGGCCTCCCCCTAGAACATTTAGATTTTTGCAGGTCTTACTGTAGATGCTGTCTGGTGCATTCTATAAACTGAATTATAAGATGAACCAGCACAATATTATATTGTACAATTTCAATTTTATTCTTCATTTCACTTGTTTGTTTGTTCTTGCTTGTATTTGCTCGCTTGTATGCCCTGCATAGCTATAAGAAATACTTAAGTTGTTGGTCAAGACACTTTCCATCGGATGAAGGCAAATGCCTTCATCCGATGGAAAAAAGTAGAAAACATTACATTCAGTTGTAACTGCCAAAACAAACATTATTTACACTATTATGGCCCCTGTTGAAAAATTTTTGTAATGTTATCTACTGTAAGTTGGTCGAACGAATGCCTCTTCATCCGGAAGCTGACTGAACAGACCCGAGCAACAGTTGAGAGGAGCCGAGCGCATCCGCGAAGCATACAAAATGGCGACGTCAGAGTTGCCGTTGGCCGGCAAATCTAAATCTCTTCGGTCACAATAATTTCCCTTTAGCACAATACCGCTTCAGTTGCGCCACTTATGTGACAGACAAGAAGAGTATGTGACAGACAAGAATAGTAAATTCTAATGTCTAACACTTAATGTGGAGAAAGAGATGTCCTGTATGGGTTGATTGTGCGTTGATCTGTTGGTAATGCCTCGGGGTTCCGGTGGGCATGTAAACAAATGCATAATGCTGTGCTATACTTTGTGGCCTCACCCAGTTGCATAGCAACACTTATTGTTTAGGTGTCTTTTAATAAGCAGGTAGTCATATCATTAGCTAGAACTAGCTAGAACTGATCAATATGGACAGGAACGCGAGTGAAGTCTAATCTTAGGGGAGAGAGAGATCAGCTGCTGCTGACGAGTCGACACGCAGCACTGCATGATCACATGCAGCGGTGAGCGGACAAAACACACACTTCAGGTTAGAATATCACACGTAGCTATTTTAATTACCTCTCAAACTACCTAAACTAGTTATAGATATGTTTAGTTTTACTGTCGGGTCACTCATTACTGGATCCGCGAGCTGCTGGCATAATAGATTGCCCGATCGGGCAACCAGCAGGTGAGGCTTCATTGCCCGAGCTAAATACTAGATGGCCCCGGGCCATCGGGGAAGCCCTTAATGTCGAGCCCTGCTCACTGATGTATTTTTAGTACAGATAGCAGAATCGTATTAATGCCACTGTGAGTGTGATTTTAAATTGTCTGACATTGTAGAAGAGGTTTGAAAAAGAAAATCAATCTAATGACTGAAAAAGATTCAGGACTCCTGTTAAGCCCGAGAGACCCCTGTACCGGGGCCCTCCAACAACATCTTGCAGGAAACAGTGTCTGAGGGCATGGTCATTTAATAAACTATGAATGTTTTATATCCATGTAACGGAAAGAAACTCATCTAACTGATCATTTAAAAATGTTTTTCAAAAAAAAAACACAATGCTAACGCTGAGCCTCTGAATTAGCAACGAGCGAAAAATGCTAACAAATGACTGCACCGAAATTCACTCACAAAACCTTATTATTTATCTTTGCTGCACATCTCAACCCATCTTTTCACATTGTGAGGGGACACAGAATCGAGGGGTACCCTCATTATCACTCAATTATACAAACTCTCGGAGATAATAACAAGAACACACATCAAAACATATGGAGCTAGGTAGCTAGAAACGCTAACATGGCTCACCTCTGTTGTAGTCTGATCAAAAGTGGTCTTCAATGGCATTAAAATGATAAAAACGATGCTAAAGTTAATCCATAGGTTAATCCAATGTGTCTGTGTCACTTTGAATGATTTCTGTAATTCCATGAGCAATAAATCTGCTTTTCGGTTTTGAGATGTCAGACCTAGAGACAGCTTCACTCTGGTGCAAAACTGCGTGCGCGAAGCCCCCACCTTTTTGTTTTACCATGTGTGTGTGGGGAGATTCCCCTTTGAGATTCCCCCTGGCTCTAACGGTCAGAAAGAGATGTCAATCACCAAAATCGACCAATGGGTTCCAGAGAAACGGTAAAACCCCCATTTCCACCCAGATTTTTTTGCTAAACCTCTCAAAAAATGTGAAATGTCACTTGTTTTGCATCAATCTTGATACATGGTACGTATTATATGTTTTACTTTGGATTACTAAAGCTTTTAGTCTACCTTACCATCATCCAAGGGTATTTTTCACTATAAGTAAAAAATATATTTTGGAAGGACACTATAATTTACAGTGTTTTACTGTGTCCAATCTGAATTTTCTTTAAAATAAAAAGAATCTATATTGATTCTGACTTTTCTACATCCAACTCACAGGTTTATCATTACTTTGAGAAAAAAGATTATTAATGTAACCCTTTAAGGGAAGATATGGTCATTTGTTCTGGGAATGTCATTTTCGAGACCTGAAAAAGAGGCTCAGGGAACTGGCTTCTAATCAATAAGATTAAGTAGAGCAATGAATGGCACTTTTTTAAATGTTTGTGTATTTGTTTGTGTACAGGCTACAACCTACAGCTTACCTACCTGACAAATGATGGGTCTTTTACTGTGTGGCCAGGCCACATAAGTAGCTCCTGGTGAGGCATTCAAACATCCTTGAACTCTCACAATAATGTATGTCACGTATGAATAAATCTAAACTATTACACCTTCTTCTCTCCTCTAAGGTTGACGGCCTATGTTGCCAAGGTGTTTGCCATGGCACACAATCTGGTGGCAGTGCAAACATCACACATCTGTGAGGCCATCACGTTTCTGATTCTCAGAGCACAGCAACCTGATGGCTCATTTGAAGAACTTGGAAAGGTGATCCATGGAGAGATGATGGTGCGTTCACTGGTTTCATAGAAATCTGTTTTTCATCTGTGTGCTACAAAAATAGCAAATAAGTTTGAAAACAATAAAATGTTATCGACCCTTATTCGAAAAATAAGTGTGTGTGTGTGTGTGTGTGTGTGTGTGTGTGTGTGTGTGTGTGTGTGTGTGTGTGTGTGTGTGTGTGTGTGTGTGTGTGTGTGTGTGTGTGTGTGTGTGTGTGTGTGTGTGTGTGTGTGTGTGTGTGTGTGTGTGTGTGTGTGTGTGTCTAGGGTGATGTGCGTGGCGCAGATTCAGATGCCTCCATGACGGCCTTCTGCCTCATTGCTATGCAGGAGTCACGAACGCTATGTAATACCAGTGTTGGTGTGAGTACTTTACCTCCATACAATGTTTTCTCTTTTTCCCTCATCTGTTTCATTTCTTTATTTACCGTCTGTCCAACATGCTCCGGGTCTAAAAAGTGAAGCCAATCCGGATGTGCCTTTAAGCTGCATCTAATATCCAGCAGGGGGCGACTCCACTGGTGGCAGAATCAAGTCAGATTGTGTAGAAGTCTAAGAGAAAATAAACCAACACATTTTCCAGATTAGTTTATGGTCACAATGCTAGATTTTAGTCTTCTTTATTGAAGCATGATGTTCATTTGGTAAATGATGGTCCTATTTAGAGTAAATAGACTATTAATCAGTGTGCTTTATGACGTGGCCACCATGAGATTGAATAGTAGCAACAATTTTTTTATCCGGTTGGGATGTTGTCCATGTTTTAGTGTTAGACTCTCTAATAGTGTGTTTTCAGTTCATGAAAGGAACTTTTTTCCTTTTGGTTGCCTAAAAATGTCTATCCGACAGTTCTCACTAGTGATGGGAATTACGGCTCTCTGAAGGGAGCCAGATCTTATGGCTCCGTTCCTTTCCGAGAGCCGTTCAAAAGAGACGTTCAAAAGTTATGTTTTTACTAGGTTTATCTGCGAAATAATCACCAGGATAATGATTGACTGTATTGCCAGAAATCTACTTTTACTCACAGAGAAATGTATAACTTGCTACATCTCTCAGCCAGCCAAACTACTACTCAAGCAGCATGCGTTATGCCATCATCTATGGCAAATTTGCATTCAGGAAAGCAAGTTCCCGTAAAGGCGAGTGGATTTATGGTAGGCAGTGAACCAACGATAAAAATAACGTCTCTAACCAAGTACGAATCGGTTCCCTTCGTTTGTACCAAAGAGTCGTTCAAAAAAATTGGATCGTTCGCGAACATAACATCACTAGTTCTCACCTTATTCTCTTTCCTCCCTTACTTTTTGTACAGAGTCTACCAGGCAGTATAGAGAAAGCGGTGGCGTATCTGGAAAAGCGTCTGCCCAGCCTCAACAACCCATATGCTGTTGCCATGACATCATATGCCATGGCCAATGAAAACAAAATGAACCGCGAGTTCCTCTACAACTTTGCTTCCCCAGGTGCTGTTAATATTCTGAAACTATTATTTGGAAACACAGTCTATGTTTTGGTGATTAGATTCAAAACGATTTCTCATCCACAACTACTAAGAGCCGGACCAACACATTGGTATTATGGGATGATTTTTGCTCAGCACAGAAATGTCAAATGTTTGAACTAATTTAGAAACAGTCTCTTATGGACATAAATAGTGTTCCAGCCATACGATGTCCTGTAACAAATGTTGTTAACACTTTTTGAATAACAGATATATGGAGATTTGTTAAAATTCTTAAGAGCGAGCACATTTGAATATTTCCTAATGTATTTTATTTATACATTATTTTCTAAGATGAGATATCCTGGATTTATAAGTAAATAGATTGATGTATAGCAAGTAATGGGAAGATATTTATTTGTCGTCATTAGAGTTGAACCACTGGCCGACGCCTAAGCGAGGTATCTACACACTGGAGGCTACGGCTTACGCTCTTCTCGCTCTGGTCAAGGCTGAGGTGAGCATGTCGCATTTATGTGTGTTCCTTTCATGCTACAGACAACATACAATTTAGTCCTTATCCATGCTACTTTAACATAAAGGTTTGTATTCAATTTTCAATGAAATTAGTCTCTCAGTAATGTCACAGCCTTAAAATATAAGTGAAATGCTACCCTTTTAAGTATCCAATATTTTAAGTATTACAATTATTAAGTAACCGATATGATTTTTAAAATATTTTTAATTTGTGTATCATTCCAATGTGCAATGAATGACAGAACATTCAAACATGTTTACTCTGTGAATAAAGGCTTTTGAAGATGCTAGACCTGTTGTGAGATGGTTCAACGAACAGCAGAAAGTTGGCGGAGGCTATGGATCGACTCAGGTAAGAAGAGACTCCTCTCTCCATCTTGATCCGTCCATCCTGTTTTAGATATCATATCATCATATCATTTATTTTGTACTGATTCATTTCCCCCCACCTCCCTCTCTTAAGGCCACCATTATGGTGTACCAGGCTATATCAGAGTACTGGTCCAGTGCTAAAGAACCAGAGTACGATCTGAACGTGGACATTTTGTTGCCGGGCAGTTCAAAGCCTGAGAGTTACAACTTCAACAGGGATAACCACTATGCCACAAGGACATCGAAAGTAAGCACAGACACAAACTGACAAAAAGTGGCTCATTAAGGTGGCATATGTTTGTCTCAACACAGTTTGTTTGAACAGATTGAAATCATGCATGTGTATAGTGTGGGTAGTCTCCTGGAATACAAACACATCTGTAAACTCTGATGCTGGCCTCATCAGTATTCTCATCCTCCTGGACCTCTCCGCTGCCTTTGACACAATATCCCATAGCATCGTCCTCAGACTACCTTGGCCTCAGTCACACAGCTCTTGCCCTGTTCGAGTCGTACCTCTCTAACAGGACTCACTTCGTTACCATCAGTGACTGCAGCTCCCCTCCGGCCCCAGTTAACCAAGGTGTACCTCAAGGCTCTGTGCTTGGACCCCTCCTATTTGCCATCTACATGCTTCCACTTGGTCAAATCATCCGCCAACATGGTCTTAGCCTTCACTCGTATGCCAATGACACACAGCTCTATTTCTGCACCAAACCGTCCACACAGCTCCCACCTCTTTGCCTTGTCAACTGCCTCCAGGACATCAACAACTGGATGTCATCAAACCTGCTAAAAATAAACAGCAACAAAACGTTGGGTTACGTATTGTAACCCTTGTTATATTAGTACAGGCGGAGCCCTCTACTGGACTCTATGGGTACTACCTTACCCTGCAAGCATTCTCCCACTGAGACTTCTATAGAAGTAGCCGGCCTTGGGCGGGCCTACCTGAATGCGCGCGCATCACACAAAAAGGAGGCCTCGCCTCCTGACCATCATCCTACACCTCTCTTCAGCGAGCGGAATAGGACAGACAGTGCCCTGAGTAGAGGGCTCCGCCTGTGCTAATATAACAAGGGTTACAATACGTAACCCAACGTTATATCTCTCACAGGCTCCGCCCTCTACTGGACTCTATGGGTACAGTGGGTGGAGCCCCGATGTATACGCGCACTGTCGTCCAACAACAACATTCCACCCTATTGCCCCTGACCGGCTTTTCTGGTCAGCGGCTGCTGCCCCACATTGTCCTTTAACCCGGTTGTGACCGAGGAAAAATCTGGGCTGTGGCTGACAGAGCACACCCTGCTGCGCTTACCTCGCAGAAAGTGTGCTCAAAAAACAGTGCCGGGGGACCCCCCCTCCCCGCCCATTGTCGGATGGGGAGAGCCCCCTCGGCCCCGAATGGGCTTACTACACGTCTGCCTCCCTGAATCCCTAAGGATCGCAGCTACCCCCCTCCAGCCCTGTAAGGGCCCAGCGCGCCCCTCGCCCATCCCGGGACCCTCAGAGGGCCCGGGAAAGGAGAAGGCACATCACGTCGGGGGAGGGCGTTTTCTCTTTAAGTTTTATTTGATGGCCTTTGCAAAGCGACAACACTGAGTTTCACTGTGTTTTTGTGTTATGCATTATTGCATGAGAAAAACTAGAACACTCAGTAGCTATAACAGCATTTGGTTAAATCAGATGAAAGAATATAATTACTTATATTTATATTGACTATGCGTGGGCCTGGCAGTGGCAGATTAATTTCAGGCAAAAGTGTGCACAATCAACGGTAGGGCATGTATTTTAATTGTTTTAATAATTGATATGGTTATAAAATATAACATTGAAACACTGACGCAAAGAACAAGTATGTGGAATGTGTTATTAAGTAAGTTTACTTGACTACAGTCCTGTTCTGTATCCAACATAATAAAATATGACAATCGTAATTTCTTTGTCAATTACTTTTATCAAATGAATATCCCACATTTGTTTTAAGCACTTTCAAATGATATGTTAGAAACAAATATTATAGGATTGATATAATATGTACAATGTATTTAAGTCCTATACTCTGCAGGTACAGATAGATAGATAGATATAGAGATAGATAGATAGATAGATAGATGGATATCATATATAATAATAATACATTACATTTATAAAGCGCTTTTCCTGGTGCTCAAAGCGCTTACAAGCAAGTAAAACAAAATAACAACAAAAGTAGAAAGTGCTAAGCTAGTAGGAATAACGGCAAGGCGTTATACAGATACTTCATTCATCCCAAAATGTGAAATGTGTGGAAACAAGTATAAACACAATAACATTAAATACAGCAATAGACAGGAATATATGCATATACAGTAGAAAGGACACAATGAATATTATAACATTTAATGTAGCCTTACTACGTATGAAGGATAACCTAAATACGGTGCTTTTCTACAGATTACTTTATTACTGCACTGGTAAGGTAAAATTAGGCCGATTAATAAGATGTGAAGTGCTTTGTAACTTTGACCTGCGGCCGCTTGACTGAATACACAACAAACAATGAAGAAAGAGTTTTATCTGGGCTGCTTCACTGCCAGCTGCTCCCCCCAGGATCCGAAAGTGGCATATAGCCTGTACTTCAACATCAACGAAAGTGCTCGATATATGCTATATTGAACCAATAACACAAACTAACTGTATCACTATAACATGATGATGATGATGATGATAAAGAATGCATCTAACGTTCCGCTGTTCATTATAATAAAAAAACGGAGCATTAAACAAACCATAATGCTCTTACTTTGAAATCATGTGGAAATGTTGTCATCAGCAGGCCATCACGTGGTTTCCGAAAATAACCGAGTGACACGAGTAGATTTTAGCGGAGACCGGCGGAAAATATGTCTCAAAATTCCGTGTGTGTAAAAAGACGATCCACAAGCAGAAATGTGAGATCCGCCAGCAGAGATTTGAGATCCGCAAGCGCATTTTTGGTCAACAAATACAAAATGGATTCACAAATGCCTGATCGAAAGTTGTAAATGTTAAAGAGATATTCACAGATCTTTTTTTTATTTGTGAAAATATTTAGCGTATTTGCATATCCGTTTTACACTTGCACATTTATTTGTGAGTTTGCAAATCTTTTAAATGCATTTGTGGATGGTGTTTTACATTTACAAATCACATATTTACACACAAATTATTTTTATGTTCACACAAATAATTATGAGACATATCTATGCCCATATTTTGTTCTCACCACTACGGTAAACATCATTAATCTGAGTCTTTATAGGCATAGTGTGTTTTACTAAGGTCCCTGAACGCACCACCACGCGCTCTTGTGTGAGTGCAGGCTCCGCCATAATGCAGCCTTTACCACTACGGTAAACTGCATTGGAGTCTTTGCTCTAGGCGTAGTGTGTTCTCTGACAGTAATATGCCGTCCATAATGCCCCTTCAACCGCATAGCGCTCTCCTTTAGATAGCACTCCCTGCGGTTCATCCCTCTCATCTGCCCACTAGCCACCTCCTTTACAGGAGCTACAGCTGGGGCAGCGAATGGGGAATTTGTACGGTTAACATTGTGTGTAAATGTAGCCTTTGTGGAAACAAAAGACACTTAGATTTGGACACAGATCAACCTCATTCTTATTAGAAAACGTAGTGATCTGTGCATTATACAGGGAGGATGCGGGATTCGCCCCCTCGTGGGCGGAGAGATTTTCTCCCCCCGCTATTCAGATCCGTAAAGACGGAAAGCCCGTCCCCGTGAGTGCTGGCATGCCGGTTCCACGGGGTGGGCTGAAGAGGTGGAGGGCGCCGCGGGCACGGGATCTCCGTGCCGGCACCTCTCCCTTCGTCTCACCTTCCCTCGTCTGCAGGAAAGCCTGTGGAGGAGGATCGTGCGTTGCGGTGACTCTTCTCTCTACTGAGGTCTTTGAACGCACCGTGGCCCGCCCTCGGGGGAGGGGGGCCGCGCGCACCGCCACAATGCCGTCTCTTTGAAACGAACATTATGGGGAAAAGTGGAATTGTGGAGAGAAATGACTCTGGGATAAATGCAATAGTTTTTACTGAATGCATTTTTCCCACACACACACACACAGCTTACTCCAGAACTAGAGTTTACAAACGTAAACCACCGTTCTCCTGCGGAGGTCCCTGAACGCACCGCGGCCACTCTCACGAGGGCCGCGCGCCCACGTATTAATGCTGTATGCACACGCCCACCTGCTGGCTCCCTATACTGGGGTTTACAGCAGGAGCGGGGAGTGTAGGACGGTGTTTCTTCCTCTGTGGATCAGTGGCGGATTTAGGATTGTAGGAGATCCGGGGCTTAGCCCAGGAGTTGTTGGGGGGGGGGGGGGGTGCAGGGGTAAAGTGCTTGCGGCCCAATAATCGCTCTGACCTGGTGAGGCGGGGATATCTCTAGCAATGAGTGTAGGCCACAAACCCACCGCCATGATCATCATCCAGGGAGAGTACAGCCCTGGGAGGTGGATGTATAATAATAATGCATTACATTTTTTTATTAGGACGCTTTTACAGGTGCTCAAAGCGCTTTACAATTACACATTACACATATTAGACATGTAAGAGTCATTACTGTGGACATTACCCACAGGAGCAAATGCAGGTAAAGTGTCTTGCCCAAGGACACAACGGCCTGACGCAGTGGCGGCAGAGGTGGGATTCGAACTGGAGTTCACCAACGCCCCTTGATCTGATGACCAATGCTCTAACCACTGCACCAAAACCGCCCCACTTCCATGGACGCCGTACCCAGAAGTAATGGCGAACGTGAATGGCACCGCCTCGGCCATATCCTGGTCCCCCAAACACTCGAAGCAAAGGTGGTGGGGATCGGCGCCCGCTATTTCAGCCAGGGCACTGAGGACAGGCCCGGGTCTCTAGCAGTGGCGACTCCCTGGAGGTATGATAACTCTTTCTTCTTCTTTCAAACGTCTCAGTCTCTCGTGGAATCACTTCCGCTGCTGAAGAGAAAAGGATGATAGTCAGGAGGCGAGGCCTCCTTTTAGACGGTGTGATGCGCGCACATTCAGGTAGGCCCGCCCAAGGCCGGCTACGCTCGCAGGGTAAGGTAGTACCCATAGAGTCCAGTTGAGGGCGGAGCCTGTGAGAGATATAACTGAGCTCATCATTGTGGCTCTCAAGGCACAGCTCCAGAAGGTAGGTGACCTGCTTCTCACCATTGACGGCTGCTCCATCTCCCCGTCCACTGAAGTCTGCAACCTGGGAGTCATCTTGGACTCTAACCTCTCTTTCCAGGCGCATATCAAATCCATGACCAAATCCGCCTTCTACCATCTCAAAAACATTGCCAGACTCCGCCCCTCACTCTCTGACTCTGTGGCAGAAACACTCATACACGCCTTCATCACATCCCGTCTGGACTACTGCAATGGAGTCCTGTCCGGGGTTCCCAGCAAAACCCTGGCCAGGCTCCAATATGTCCAGAACTCTGCCGCCAGGCTTCTCACCCGCACTAAGCCATGGCAACATACCACCCCCACCCTCATCCACCTCCACTGGCTGCCGGACAAGTTCCGGATTTACTATAAAACACTCCTCCTCACGTACAAGTCCCTCCATACCCTCGCCCCCCAGTACTTAACAGACCTCCTACATCCCTACACCCCCTCTCGGAGTCTGCGGTCCTCAGACACGGGCCTGCTCTCCATCCCCCGCTCTCGCCTTCGTTCTGTGGGTGACAGGGCGTTCAGTGTTGCGGCTCCCACCCTCTGGAATGCACTTCCTCCCGAGATCCGGAACGCTGCCTCACTGGACATCTTCAAATCCTCACTAAAAACACACCTGTTCACCATGGCCTTCGGACCCTAGTCCTTTCCTGGTCTTCTGGGTTCCTTCATTTTATTTTAATTTTTTTTCTTATTTTGTTCGCTCCTCATTGTCTGTTTTGTTTTATCTCTCCACCATGTAAAGCAACCTTTGGTCCTGGGAAAGGCGCTTTCAAAATTCCATTTATTATTATTATTATTATTATTATTATTATTATTATGCGGGACCCGGCAGCTACTGTTAGACCCTCCAGAAAAACGCGGGCCAAAATCCTTAATTATGCGGGCTAAAATCATTGATTATGCGGGCTAAAATCCTTGATTATGCGATAAAAATGCGGGGGTTTTATGTTATTTTATGCGGGAAAATTGCGGGAAGTTGCGTAATATGCGGAAAGTTGCGAAATATGAGGAAAGTTGCGAAATATGCGAACAGTTGTGAAATATGCGGGAAGCGGAAAAAAGGTGATTATTCTCCCGCACCCTGTTACTCGGCTACTACTGAATGAAAGGGAGCACTTTTAAAGAGTTGCTATGATAAACAAGCATACTAGAAGCAAGCTACATCACACACACACACACACACACACACACACACACACACACACACACACACACACACACACACACACACACACACACACACACACACACACACACACACACACACACACACACACACACACACACACACACACACACACACACACACACACACACACACACACACACACACACACACACACACACACACACACACACACACACACACACACACACACACACACCTCCTCCTCATTCTGTTTTCATTTACTCGTTCGTTATCTGACCAGCTTCAATATTGTAGGCTACTCACCTCGTTTCTTGCAACCCTCGAAAGGGTTTTGGAGGTTGAAGCCTCTGTGAGCGTGAGTTGCTTGGCTTTCTTGTCCGCAGCAGAAACCATTTTTGAATGTTTGAGCGAATCGAAGTGGGTATTCACAGTCGATTTCCTTTTATGCTCCAACACACAGTTGCACGGGGTACAGAACAGTTTCCCCCCACTTTCGTGCAAGACATTGGGGTACTGCTTTGCCCGGTCTTTAGCTGAAATGTTCGTGGGTAAATGTGATGGATTCGATATGTTCATCTTGGTGTGTGAATTCCACACCTTCACACGACGGTGTTTGCCTTCTGACGTTGCGTCATCATCACTACTCGTCAAGACGAGTTAACTTTTTTATTTTTTTTCTCAACTTTGTGTGGAAAAATGCGGGGATTATGCGGCCTTTTGATAAATATGCGGACTTTTAAAAATCTGCGGCATTTTGCTGATTATGCGGGAAATTCTGCGATCGCAGAATCGCGTTTTTCTGGAGGGTCTATACTGTCAAAACTAAATACTGCTGTGATGAAACGCCATATCATGGATTATCAAGGATTATTTCTGAAACATTATGGAGCTCAAAGGCTTTCTCTCTGCGTGAGTTCCCTGACACACCGGGGACACATATTTATGTATAAAAGTCATAAAAAAGTGCATTTTGCGTAATAGGTCCCCTTTCAATTTTGAACTGAATTTACTTTCCATTTATGACTTCTCAAGTCCCTTGAGGATCTTAATTCTTCCATGGAGATTTGCCAGATGAATCAGATCTTTTTTTAAAGGTTTTAAATGTACAGATTGCATATTTACACACTGATTGTTGATTTTGTCACACAAATAATAAATACTTTAATATATGCTTATCCTTGACTGCTTGTGTTTGTGTTCATATTTAAACTCTGACAGATCAATGCTATAAACCAGAATGTGACAGTGACTGCCAAGGGTTCAGGAGAAGCAACAGTGACAGTGAGTACAATATATTTGTATATGTTATACTCTGAGTTCAAATAACAGTTAATAACTGATCCGTCCTTTTTTAAATTAAGGTTTGACCAAATACCCTTTTAACCTTGTGAGGACTTATATCAAATATTGCACCTTCTCTGTGTGACAGGTGGTGTCGCTGTACTACGCTCTACCTAAACAAAAGGAAAGTGATTGTCAGAAGTTTAACCTGTCAGTGCAGCTCATCCTAGGTGATTTAGTGCCTTCTGCCTCTTATTCGGTTGTTGTACCTTACTCTTGAGAAACAAATTAACTAAATACAAATATAATATTTTACTCCTGCAGAAAAAACGGATGAGGACGAAAAGATCTACAAGCTGAGGATAGAAGTGTTGTAAGTACAACCAAGGCAACACACTGCCACATGGCTTTATTCATAACATTTTCTAACCAGCTATTTACAATATTATTATATTTCACAATCTGTATTAAATATTCTGCTTCTGTTCATTACCCTTTTCACTATGTTCTTAACACTTTCATTTCCTTCAATCTATTCTGTGTACAGGTATAAGGACAAGGAAAGAGATGCAACAATGTCAATTTTGGATATTGGCTTGCTAACCGGCTTCACCGCTAACACAAAGGACTTGGACTCAGTAAGAACTTTTACAGATACACATCAACCCACAACAAATGCACTTGTCACGGTTCCTGTTAAGAGAAAGATATGTGTGTGATGGTTAGTGGTCTGACTGTGTGTGTGTGTGTGTGTGTGTGTGTGTGTGTGTGTGTGTGTGTGTGTGTGTGTGTGTGTGTGTGTGTGTGTGTGTGTGTGTGTGTGTGTGTGTGTGTGTGTGTGTGTGTGTGTGTGTGTGTGTGTGTGTGTGTGTGTGTGTGTGTGTGTGTGTGTGTGTGTGTAGTTGTCCAAAGGACATGGGTGCACCATTGCAAAATATGAGATGAACAAAGTCCTATCAGAAAGAGGCTCACTCATCCTCTACCTGGACAAGGTAAGATGGCGCTGTTTCCTTCTTCCATACTTTTCCTCTCTGCCTTGCTCTTTGTGTATTTATCTCTATCTCACCTCTCTCTACAGGTTTCTCACACACGACCAGAAGAAATCATTTTTAGGGTTCATCAGAAGATGAAAGTGGGCGTCTTACAACCAGCGGCTGTATCTGTCTATGAATACTATGAGCGTGAGTGTTAGAGAAACCTCCATGTCTTTTGCTTCCAATAGATGTCAGAGAATATAACGCTGTCAATAAGCAGGCATTATTATTTGTTCAAGTACTTAAAGGGCCCATGTCATGCTTTAGCTTTTTCTAAAAGTAAACGGTCTGCAGAGTCACAAACCCTCAAAGTGCACCCTGTAGCGAGTAAAACTCTAACACAAAAAATGTGACCCGCTGGGGAGGTGCTAGTGGAGCCTCGCAGATGTCTCGCTGTCTCGCAGCAAGCAGGTAACCACACCAGTAAGCCAGCTCACACTATCAGCTCCTCACAGCAGCGAGCCAGTGGGCGAGCTGACCAATCAGAGCACACTTGGCTCACAGGGAGGGGGGGGGCAAGTGCTCTAACAACCCGTTTAGGACAGAGAGTGAATACACATACTTTACAGAGATGCTGTATGAGAAACCAATGTGGGTTTGGAACATTGATTATAAATCATCATTATAAATCTATTCTAATAGACCTCAACAATGGAATTATGATCAGTAGAAATGGCCATGACATGGGACCTTTAATATATCTTTTATAAAGTACCGTAAGAACCTGTTTCAATATCTTTCTCTTCTATTGCAGAAACACATTGTGTGCAGTTCTACCATCCAGAGAGAAAAGGTGGACAGCTACCGCGGCTCTGCAGAGGTGATCTGTGCACATGTGCTGAAGGTAAACGGGTCAAAGCAACCTTATCCATCAACCTTTTCCATTTTTTATTCTAAATAACACAACACTTAAATTATGCTTTGTAGAGGTAGACTGCAGGTCTGAGGTCTGTAAACTGCAGCAGTGTATCATCATACTTTGGAAACAAAGACTCAGAGGCTATACAGCAATGCTAGTAGCTGAGAGTCTTACCTATGGACAGCAGCACTAAATGCTATTCCCCAATCATAGTTGTTGAGATAATTCAGTGTTGACCCAAGTGTTGGAGCCACTAATCGACAGACAGACATTGTCCCCATGAAAGCCACACTGCAAGCATCATAATGATATCACCAAGAATAGTCTCTCAGATTTACAACATAAATCAAGGAGTTGTACTCCTTATGAGGAAAGCACTTAGCTTCACATCTGGTAAAGGAGAATGCTGTAGAATTGAGTTTGCAGTAAATCACCAGATTGAAACATAAGCACCTGAAGTCTAAAAGAAACCTCACTAATAATCTAAATGGTGACGTAAATACAGCTGCCATCATCCATGCTCATGTACTACTATAAACATTTGATCGGATATGTTATAACTTTATGCTAATTGTGTATTTCCAGAGAACTGCAGTATGCAGAAGAAGGAGAAAATCAGCAATGAGCAGCGCACAGCTAAGGCTTGTGAGAGTACACAAACCAGCAAAATAGATTTTGGTAAGAGACTATAAATGGATTGAATGGACTCAATATAGTACTTTTATACACCAAACATGTATTTGTTTGATTGTGTGTGCCTAAGAGGTTGGGAGAAGAAGTGAGCAATGAAACAGATGAGCTAACAATCTACACTGTGTCTGTCCTCAGTGTACAAAATGAAACTGGAAGTGTTTGAAGATGATTTGTCCACAGACATTTACACAATGCGTGTTCTGGCTGTCATCAAAGAAGGTGGGTATCTATTAACTGCCTAAAATGGAGCAGCCCCTGAGGTTTCTAGGGTGCCGTAAAGGTGTAGGTGACTTAACAGTTGGTTTACCTCCTTTTACATTTTGTGTGCACATTTAATCTCCTGTCAGACAATAACATACAACTTTTAAAATGTTGGTGAATGCATTTATGTCAGGCAGTTAGATGTTAACACCGGTCATTTTCATGTTTCTAGGCAAATTAAGATGTTCGACTTGTTGTTTCATTTATTAGTGCAGTCAGCAGCTTGTTGGCTGGATAATTATTATACAGTCGTGAGTGGGATACATTTAAAGGGGCCCTATTATGCTCACTTTTATGATTCATATTTATATTTTGGGGCTCTACTGCGACATGTTTACAAGCTTTAATGTCAAAAAAGAGCCTGTGCTGCTGCACCTCTTTTCACCCTCTGTCTGAAACCAGAGCCTAGTCTGCTCTGATTAGTTAGCCGGCCGGCTCGGTTGTGATTGGTCAACCACTTGGAGTTGTCCCGCCCCTTAGCCTCTCATGTAAGATGTGTTGGGAGCTAGACAATAGAAACGCAAGTGTTATGATGTCACTCTGTCGCAGTAAGCCGCCGCAAGCCGTCCAATACGATACGATATTACTTTATTTGTCAGATCAAGTCTGAAATCTGACTTGCGTCACAGCAGCTCCATGTCCAACATCAACAGACAAATATCCAGACACAATACATGAAACACAAATAACAAATATTTAACGTAACAGCACACTCAGTGAGAGAAAAGCTGCTCAAAGAGCCTTCAGCGTGCATCTGATCTGGGATCAGCTCTGTAATTACTGTGAGGATTGACTGATGCACAAAGGAGTGCTTCAGTCTGACTTTATTGAATCGTGGGACCCTGTATCTCCGATTAGATGGTAGCAGTTCATATTCACTGTTCAGAACATGGTTTGGGTCAGAGATGATGTTGTTGGACAGCCTCACTAGGTTGTTATGATAGGCTGAGTCATAGAGTCTCTGACAGGGTTGACCAACAATCTTTGAGCAGATTTTTAACAGGTGGAGCAGTTTTGATTTTAAAGCTGCTGACAAACATTTGTACCAGGTAGTGTTGCAGTACTGCAGAATGGACATGATCACAGATGTAAAGAACAACAGAAGAATTTCTCTGCTCGCCCCAAAAGACCTAAGACGGCGGAGAAAATAAATTCTTTGTTTTGTCCTTTTGCTCAGATGCTCAATGTGATCCTTCCATGACAGCTGACGGTCAATCATTACACCCAAGTGTTTGTATGAAACTCCCTGCTTGAATTCATCTGTATGGATGACAATGGGGACTTTATGGGAGTGTGATGGTGAGCCAAAAATGATTTCCTCAGTTTTCTTGGTGTTGATCTCAAGAGCATTGTTATCAGTCCACTCAACCACCTGATTGGTGCAGCTCAGGATCGTCTGTGTTACTGAGAAGAGATATTATTGCAGTGTCATCAGAGTACTTAATGATGACTTGATTTGGTGTGTTGGTACGACAATCATCAGTCTAGACTCTAGAGAGTAAAGAGCACAGCTGAACTCACGCAGCCCTGGGGGGGGGGCCTACATTGGTTGTGATGGCAGATGACAGGGTTTTGTTAACCTTCACAAGTTGCTCTCTACTAGTGAGGAAAGCAGCATACCAGTAAATCAGGTATGGATTTACTTCCATTTTGGCCATTTTTGACACCAAGATGTCTGCTTGTACTGTGTTGAATGCTGATGAGAAGTCTAGGAAGAGGGCTCTTGCATAGATGTTGCGTTTATCTAAATGTTTAGTGATGATGTGAACCAGTGGCCACAGCATCTTCCGTGCCACACCCTTGCTTATAGGCAAATTGGTATGGATCCAGTTTGTCTCGTGTTGTACTGATAAGAAATCGGAGCAGAATTCTTTCTAGTGATTTCATAATCACTGAGGTGAGGGCTATTGGTCTGTAGTCCTTATGTTCTTTTGGGAATGGCATTTTGGGAAGCGGTTTGATGTGTGAAGTTTTCCATGACAGAGGGATGGTGTGCGTGTCAATAGAAGCCTGAAAGATGGGTTGCCTCACTGGAGCCAGCTCAGTAGCAAAGTTCTTCAGCAGAAAGCCGCTGCACCCATCTGGCCCAGCCGCTTTCTTGGTGTTGGTGCACTGAAATGTTTTTCTGACCTCTTCAACACTGATGGTAATTTTGTCAGAGGAAGCAGGTATTATGGTTTCGAGCATTTCAGTGCACTTTGCAGAATTATCCAGTGACTCAAAACGGGTAAAGAACGTGTTTAGTTCGTTAGCAAAACAAAATTCATTGTTCGGCACAATAGGTTTAGCTGAGGATGACATTCCTGTCATGGTTTTCATGGTGTCCCATACCTTTTGGGGGTTTTTGGCTTTAAAAGCATTTTCCAAAAGCTCTATGTGTGCCAATTTTGATTCCCTCAATTTGACTTTCAGTTCTTTCTCTGTCTGTTTAAGTGCTCCATAGTCCTTGTTTTTGAAAGCTATTTTCCTGGTATTTATAACGGTTTTAATGTCCTTAGTCACATAAGATGTATTATTTGGATAGATTTGTATTTCTTTAGTGGGAACAACTAGTTCTACACAGAAGTTGATATAGTCATTGGTAACAGTAGTTATTTCATCTAGTGAACCTTCCTGAAAAATTTCCCAATCTGTCCAATCAAAACAGGCTTTCAACTTTTCCCTACTTTCATTTGTCCATGTCCTTATTACTTTCTTTTCCGGTTTACTTCTCTTCAGTTTGGTCTTATACACTGGTATCATATTCACAACATTATGATCAGAGTTCAGTATTGGTGGTCTACATTTAGTCACATAGGCTCCTTTAACATTTACGAAACATTTGTCCAGGATATTGTCTTTTCTGGTGTGATCCTTAACATACTGTTGGAACCCAGGTAACACAGTCTCTAGGCGACATTGGTTCATGTCCCCGAGCACTATTGCCGGTGCATCGGGGTGGCTGAGTTGCAGCTCGTGAACACAGCCAGTGACGCTCTGCCGCTGGGAGACACGTAAACAACAAACAGTAAAATACACCCGAATTCTCTAGGCACAAGGGAAGAGTTTGGAGCAGGGGGTGGGAGTGTGTGTCTGAAACTCCCTCTGGAGGGAACACAGGGATTTCAGCCTTTGCAGACCATTTACATGCACAACAACGCAAATAACTGCAGGAGAGGGAAACCCCAAAAAGCAGAATACAGCTCCTTTCACTTTTGGCAAGAAGGCAAATAGTGCGTTTCCAGAAACGTTTGTTCCTTTCAGAAAGATTCCACTGGAAATATGTAATAATAAAGTGCTTTTGTTTTGTGATGAATGATTAGCTATCCATTTGATCCTCACCTTTTCTTTGTTCTCCTAATTTTAAATAACAGGAACATCTGATGTGGGTCCCCTGAATAAACCTCGCACATTCCTCAGTTTTCCGCACTGCAGGCAGTCTTTAGATTTGGATGTGGGCAAAACGTACCTTATCATGGGAACATCAGATGATATTCACAGAGATGAGGCACATCAAACGTAAGTTTGTTTGAATCTGATTGTGTGGTGTGGGAATTTAAGATCTTTCTGTTTCACTGCTTTTTATACTAAATCAAGTCAATATTTGTTGTACTCATTTACTGTTGCCATTGATCAAGTAATAAAGTATCCAGAAGGAGGAAGGAAGCTTTCTTATGTTATGTTTGAATGTTACAGATAGGTCTTCATCATGTGAACAGCTAACGTGTTTTTCACACTGCTCTCCTTAGGTATCAGTATGTACTTGGAGAAAGAACCTGGATCGAGTACTGGCCCACAGAAGCTGAGTGTCAAGCTGATGAACACAGACCTACCTGTTTGGGCATGGAGAACATGGTCCAGACGTACCAAGACTTTGGATGTCAGCAGCAGTGAAACTCAAGAAAATTAATTGTTTTTGGAATTCTTTATATTTGGACATTATTCCCATCTTGTACGACTTTCACTTCTATAAGATGTATGGGTTTGCAATGTTGCAGTGTATTGATTACAATTAAATGATCTCAATCTAATTTTCTGTGTCTTATATTCATATTCACTTTTAGTTCATGTAGAAAATTAGACAAATATTTGACTCTTATGTTGGTTATAGTAAACGTTGATGAGTTGTAACCATTTAAACTGATAAATGATGTATTTGTTTTAAGTGCTTAAGTCGTCTTCTTTTCCAAAATGTAATGTGTATTTTTGTAAACTGAGGTCCATAAAGTGACAGATGTGGTGATGTGGCTCCCCATAGATGCCATCTATTTGTAGTAGGACCTTTTTTAAACTGATCTGGGAGATTCACAGACTCATGAAACTTTACTAAAACACACTACAGATTGAGGGCTTTCAGAGGCGTATTACTTCCCTTAGTGTAATGTCAATATAATGCTTTTTGAGCAGTAAAAAAATGCATTTCTTGAAGGAAACTCCACATTTTAGAAGTGTTTGAAGCCATACACAATATGATGTTTCCTTTAGGTTCTTGTTATTTTGTGAAGGGATTTTAATGTAAACTGAATTACTTTCAGGACCTTTGGGGCATCATAATCCTGCATTATTAATACACAATTTTAAAGTACTTATTGCATATACAAATACTTGTATCTGAAGTAAACTCATTGCACGACTTGTGGTATTGCTACATTTTATTCCATTACAATTTTTTTCAAGAAAGTATATTGTGCCTCTAACATTAAATGAGTATACATATTTCAGGACCGTAGGTGCCGCATAGTCCTACACTCTTACTTTGAAATATTTAAGTCTGTTTTGCTGTTAAAATAACTTTTATTCAAATATCATTTTGAATGCTAGACTTCTCTTGTGCTTCTGCTAATTGTGCTTGTATGAAAATGTCTTGTTTTTCCGCAATTAACTATCTCTATCTCACCTCTCTCTACAGGTTTCTCACACACAACCAGAATAAATCATTTTAGGGTTCATCAGAAGATGAAAGTGGGCGTCTTACAACCAGCGGCTGTATCTGTCTATGATTACTATGATCGTGAGTCTTAGAGAAACCTCAATGTCTTTTGCTCCCAATAGATGTCAGAGAATATAACACTGTCAATAAGCAGGCATTATTATTTGTTCTAGTCTTTAATATATCTTTTATAAAGTACCGTAAGAACCTGTTTCAATATCTTTCTCTTCTATTGCAGAAACACATTGTGTGCAGTTCTACCATCCAGAGAGGAAAGGAGGACAGCTACTGACGCTCTGCAGAGGTGATCTGTGCACATGTGCTGAAGGTATACGGGTCAAAGCAACCTTATCCATCAACCTTTTCCATTTTTTATTCTAAATAACACAACACTTAAATTATGCTCTGTAGAGGTAGACTGCAGGTCTGAGGTCTGTAAACTGCAGCAGTGTATCATCATACTTTGGAAACAAAGACTCAGAGGCTATACAGCAATGCTAGTAGCTGAGAGTCTTACCTATGGACAGCAGCACTAAATGCTATTCCCCAATCATAGTTGTTGAGATAATTCAGTGTTGACCCAAGTGTTGGAGCCACTAATCGACAGACAGACATTGTCCCCATGAAAGCCACACTGCAAGCATCATAATGATATCACCAGGAATAGTCTCTCAGATTTACAACATAAATCAAGGAGTTGTACTCCTTATGAGGAAAGCACTTAGCTTCACATCTGGTAAAGGAGAATGCTGTAGAATTGAGTTTGCAGTAAATCACCAGATTGAAACATAAGCACCTGAAGTCTAAAAGAAACCTCACTAATAATCTAAATGGTGACGTAAATACAGCTGCCATCATCCATGCTCATGTACTACTATAAACATTTGATCGGATGTGTTGTAACTTTATGCTAATTGTGTATTTCCAGAGAACTGCAGTATGCAGAAGAAGGAGAAAATCAGCAATGAGCAGCGCACAGCTAAGGCTTGTGAGAGTACACAAACCAGCAATATAGATTTTGGTAAGAGAGCATAAATAGATTGAATTGACTCAATATAGTACTTTTATACACCAAACATGTATTTGTTTGATTGTGTGTGCCTAAGAGGTTGGGAGAAGAAGTGAGCAATGAAACAGATGAGCTAACAATCTACACTGTGTCTGTCCTCAGTGTACGAAATGAAACTGGAAGTGTTTGAAGATGATTTGTCCACAGACATTTACACAATGCGTGTTCTGGCTGTCATCAAAGAAGGTGGGTATCTATTAACTGCCTAAAATGGAGCAGCCCCTGATGTTTCTAGGGTGCCGTAAAGGTGTAGGTGACTTAACAGTTTGTTTACCTTATTTTGCTTGTTGTGTGCACATTTAATCTCAGTCAGACAATAACATACAACTTTTAAAATGTTGGTGAATGCATTTATGTCAGGCAGTTAGATGTCAACACCGGTCATTTTCATGTTTCTAGGCAAAATAAGATGTTCAAATTCATTTAATGTAAAAAAAGGAATTGTTTTAATATACTCATACTGCCTGTGCATGCTGCACCTTTTTTCACCCTCTGTCTGAAACCAGTGCCCAGTCTGCTCTGATTAGTTAGCTGGCCGGCTCTGTTGTGATGGGTCAACCACTTGGAGTTGTCCTGCCCCTTAGCCTCTCATGTAAGATGTGTTGGGAGCGAGACAATAGAAGTGCAAGTGTTATGTAGTGATGTCACTATGTCGCAGTAAACAAGTCATCCAGTGGAAGAGTTTCGAGCAGGGGGTGGGAGTGTGTGTCTGAAACTCCCTCTGGAGTGAACAGGGATTTCAGCCTTTGCAGACCATTTCAACACATTCTCGCTCCCAATTCGGCCTATGTTGACGTTATGTCAGGGTCCCTATCGTCACTTTCCAACGAAAGGTGGGGGCCCTTCAGAGTCGAGTTTCAACTTTCAGGGATGTCCATAGACTTCTATAGAGCTCCCTAAACGTATGTAGTAGGCGTCTTGAGATCGCGAGTGAATGCTCGCCGCTGCGTTGAAATTCAACGGCTGCGGCCGGTTCTCTGCTGAAGCATACGATGCGAGACTGCGTCGCGTTAAAAACATTATGCTCTCTATAAATTGTCTTTATTATTCTTTAAACGTTATGTCAGGATCTCTTGGCGTCACTACCAAACGCAGGGGGGGGGGCTTTAGCGTCAATATTCAACTATCAGGGAGTCCCATTGACTTGCATAGAGCTCCCTGAACGTTGGTAATAGACGAGTTGGGATCGCGGAGAAATGCTCTCCGCAGACCCATTCTCACAGCGTTTATCAACCTTTTTCTTACTCAATATCAAGCCACACTTAGTGTTTTTACTTCTTTATTTTAATTGTATAATGTAGGACTTTTGTTGCTGTCAGTTATGGGGAGAGTAGGGGCTCAGAATACTGAAATCTGTATCGTTTCATCTTTTTTCCTTCTAATTTTGTATTATTTTCTAAACCACACACTGTTATTTACTCAACAGTAAGACACAATTATCCTTGTGTTTATGTATTTGTTTGATTCGGAGCAGCTCATTCGAACACAGGAAGCTGTCACGATTCTTGTGCTATGCCACATGTTTTGTTTTGTAAGTTTTGTTATGGGTGTTTTGCTGTTCTATATTGTATAAGGCTTCGCCCTCTAAGGCTATCGCTATTGGGTAATCCCACTGCACGTGTGCAGCACTGACAGACTTAATCCACGCCCACCTATGACGTGGGCCTCACCTACGGACTCACTTCCGTATAAATAGTAGTAGTAATTGTAATCCCTACAATCTGCTCCCACTTTTCTTCAGCACTCCGTTGCAGAAGCACTGTCAGGCACAAGCTCTTTTCAGAGCTGTTTACTAGAAAGTAGGGGTGCACCGAATGGGAAATTCTTGGCCGAAACCGATACCGAAAATAGGAAACAGTTGGCCGAAAACCGAATGCCGAAAGGCCAAAAATGATTAATAGAAATATATATATATATATATTAGGGCCGGGACTCGATTAAAAAAATTAATCTAATTAATTAGAGGTTTTGTATTTAATTAATCGAAATGAATCGCATTTTTAATCACATATAAATATTTGACCTGAGAACAGTGAGAAGATGTCAATAAAGTGTGCCGTCACACAGAGGTAATTTGAATTGCTTACCGAGGTCCAATGATCCCCAGTCAGGGCAACACATTTGGCTTTCTCCAATACATTCTCTTTATCTTCCTTTTCATTGTCATAAAGCTGCTGGATTCTTTTTGTCACTGTCTTTCTGCATGGCAGCTCATATGTTGTGTCAGACGATGGAATCTGTAGTACCATTTGCAGCCCCTTATCTTCTACCACTCCAAGTGGTCTACAGTCGAGTGCAATCCAGTGAGATGGTTATTTTTTCAGACGTGGACTTAGTTATCCTGGCCCTGAAACCAGTCATCTGGTTGAGTGTGGGTTGGGTGTGGGTCATACTTGTCAACCCTCCTGATTTTCGCGGGAGACTCCCGATTTCATTGCCCTCTCCCGGTTTCCTCCCGGGGTCATATTTCTCCCGCATTTCTCCCGATTTCTGACAAAATCAGATTTACACACGACTGTTTCAACTCAGACTTTAATACAGCTACACCATTGTTTGGTTTCCATGGTAACACGTCTCTTTAGTAGCGCGCGCAACTCAAAGTCTGAGAGGGTGAGGCAGATATTCACAGAAAACAGATAAAAGAATCGACAACTACTCTACTCTCTGCTCACTCCTTTCCTGTAAAATGCAGGTCCAGCCCACACATATACTCCATCAAGGACGGTGCTACAGGCCGCAAGGCAGTGCACTTACAACTACAATAAGCATGTTAATGTTAATCTAACAGCTCCGGCGATCCACTAGCACCACCCCCCCCCCAATTTTGCATTTTGAAATGCTCCTGATTTCTGAGGGCAACTATGGTGTGGGTCCTTGTACTCGGAGTCGGGCTAACGTCCACGCTAGCTTCCACGCTAGCTTCCACGCTAGCTGCTATATGTTTTGCATTGAGGTGATACTTGAGGCTTGATGTGCTGCGGTAATATGCGAATTCCTTTTTGCATAATTTGCATACAACCGTGCTCTTATCGACGCTTCCATCCGTCTGTTTTTAAATCAACATTTCCCATCCACGGGGCCAACCAAAGCGGTCTCATCAGCTTCTTCGTTCATGTTTGACTATTGTTCACTGTGGTTTGTTGTTGTCTGAAGTCATGAACGTTAGTTGGTGCTCCAGTATAATCGGTACGCCTGAAACTCATCCAGTGAGAAACGTTCCGCAGGGCAAAAATAAGTGCGATTAAAACGCGTTAATTTTTTTAACGCGTTCTAGGTCTACCCCTTGGTCTCTTCCCAGCTGGACGTGCCTGGAACACCTCCTTAGGGAGGCGCCCAGGTGGCATCCTAACTAGGTGCCCGAACCACCTCAACTGGCTCCTTTCGACGCGAAGGAGGAGCGGTTCAACTCCGAGTCCCTCCCGGATGACCGAACTTCTCACCTTATCCCTAAGGGAGACACCAGCCACCTTGCGGAGAAAACCCATCTCGTCCGCTTGTACCCGCGATCTCGTTCTTTCGGTCATGACCCATCCTTCATGACCATAGGTGAGGGTAGGAACGAAAATGGCGCGGTAGACAGAGAGCTTTGCCTTCTGGCTCAGCTCCCTTTTCGTCACAACGGTGCGGTAAAGAGACTGCAGTACCGCTCCCGCTGCTCCGATTCTCCGACCCATCTCACGCTCCATTGTTCCCTCACTCGAGAACAAGACCCCGAGATACTTGAACTCCTTCACTTGGGGTAAGGACTCATTCCCTACTTGGAGTGGACAGTCCATCGGTTTCCTGCTGAGAACCATGGCCTCAGATTTGGAGGTGCTGATCCTCATCCCAGCCGCTTCACACTCGGTTGCGAACCGATCCAGTGAGTGCTGAAGGTCGCAGACCGATGAAGCCATCAGAACCACATCATCTGCAAAAAGCAGTGGTGCAATCCTTAGTCCACCGAACTGCAGACCCCCTCCCCCACGACTACGCCTCGAAATCCGATCCATGTATATTACAAACAGGATTGGTGACAAAGCGCAGCCTTGGCGGAGGCCAACCCTCACCTGAAATGGGTCCGACTTACTGCCGAGGACCCGGACACAGCTCTCGCTTTGGGAGTACAGAGATTGGATGGCCCTGAGTAGAGACCCCCTCACCCAATACTCCCGCAGCACCTCCCACAGTGACTCCCTGGGAACCCGGTCATACGCCTTCTCCAAGTCTACAAAACACATGTAGACTGGATGAGCGTACTCCCAGGCCCCCTCCAGAATCCTTGCGAGAGTAAAAAGCTGATCCGTCGTTCCACGACCAGGACGGAATCCGCATTGTTCCTCCTCAATCTGAGGTTCGACAATCGGCCTGACCCTCCTTTCGAGTACCTTAGAGTAAACTTTCCCGGGGAGGCTGAGTAGTGTGATGCCTCTGTAATTGGCACACACCCTCTGATCCCCCTTTTTGAAAAGGGGAACCACCACCCCGGTCTGCCACTCCTTCGGTACTGTTTCCGACTTCCACGCAACGTTGATGAGACGTGTCAACCATGACAGTCCCTCAACACCCAGAGCCTTCAGCATTTCTGGGCGGATCTCATCCACCCCCGGGGCTTTGCCACTGTGAAGTTGTTTGATGACCTCAGTGACTTCCCCCCGGGAGATTGGTGTCGATCCCCCGTCATACTCCAGCTCTGCCTCTAACATAGAGGGCGGAGTTGTCGAGTTCAGGAGTTCCTCAAAGTGCTCCTTCCAACGCCCTAACACTCCATCAGTTGAGGTAAACAACGTCCCATCCTTACTGTACACAGCTTGGATGGTTCCCTGCTTCCCCCTCCTGAGGTGTCGGACAGTTTTCCAGAACAACTTTGGTGCCGCCCGAAAGTCTTTTTCCATGTCTTCTCCGAACTTCTCCCACACCCGCTGCTTTGCCTCGGCAACGGCTGAGGCTGCTGCCCTTCGGGCCTGTCGGTACCTTGCAACTGCCTCGGGAGTCCCCCGGGATAACAAATCCCTGAAGGCCTCCTTCTTCAGTCGGACGGCTTCCCTGACCACCGGTGTCCACCAGGAGGTTCGAGGGTTACCGCCCCTTGAGGCACCTAGGACCTTGAGACCACAGCTCCCCGCCGCGGCTTCGGCAATAGAGGCTTTGAACACCGACCACTCAGGTTCAATGTCCCCAACCTCCACAGGAATGCCCGAAAAAAAAAATATATATATATATATATAATGTATACATTTTTTACCAATGTTGTTCAGCTGCCTGATTATGGAAAAATAAATGATTATTGCAAAACTTAACTTAACTTAAATAATAATCACTATTATGGGTCCATAAAACATTTATTCAGCACTTTTGAATGCATACAGTACATTAATTCCAAGTCAAGTGCATTTTCTTTTCTCTGTAGGATACCTACAACAAAGTGCATTCAGAACAAAGCCAAGGTGTTTTAAAACTGCATAAACATCTAGGCCAGTAGGCCTACAACAAAATAGTGTAAATAAAGACTGTAACAGCCAGGCCTTCAACAACAACAAATGCACCTATAAGTGCATTCATACAAATGTGCAAACTGGATAAACCCACATGAATGCAACTATTTACAAATGAAATTACAATTGAATTTCAAGAATCTGTAAATAAGGCTGTCTGTCCTCATAAGCAAAGTAGTAAACATTGTATAAAGATACATAAAGTGAAAACTGGATACAAAATCCACAATCAATTACAAATTAAATTACAATTTCAAGAATCTGCAAATAAGGTGGTCTGTCCTCATGAGCAATGTAAACAACATTGTATCATTTAGATAGAATTTAGTACAATATATCGAACACTGTGCTGCTGTCATTTCCCCCTAATGATAACCTGAGATGGTGAATCATAACTCACAATGAAAATTGTTCAGGAAAGTGGGTATAGAGTAGACATGTAGAACTAGATAAGCTTATGATAAGCCAGCGTTGTCTACTTATTAAGGAAAAGTGGGAGGTTCTTTTTAATGAACAGTAGCTTCTCTGCTTTATCAGCCATAAGTCTGTTCCTCTTCTCATCAAGCACATGAGAGGCAGCGCTGAACAGTCTCTCGCTGTCAATGCTTGTGATTTGATCTTACTCCGCATATTTGTCCGGGTGTTTTGATTTCAAGTGGTGGAGTAATCCTGAAGTGGTGAAAGTCTTTGCAGTTACACCCCCTCGAGAAATGTCAGCTGAACACGTTTTACAAATCGCAATCCGCGCCTCTTTTTGTGATATTTTTAAATATCTCCAAGCGGCAGACATGTTGGCTGTGAGCCAGCCGCGAGCATGGTCGCGCGCCGTGCTTGTCGCCGCGTTTTGATTACGTCATCACAACAACAAGTTAGCTTACCAACGTAACCCTGTTCTCTGACATTCGGTGATATTTTTTCGGTGCTAGAACCCTTTCGGCCGAAAGCCGAAAGGGCCTTTTTAACCATTTTCGGCCGATCATTTTCGGCGGCCGAATATTCGGTGCATCCCTACTAGAAAGCAAACATTCCTGGTTCCCCTGGGCCCATCCTCCCTCTCCTCCGGACGGGGGAAACAGGGCGGGGGCCCGGTGTCAACCCGACATATGAGTTACGACTGGAGCTCACGGTGTGAGTCCTGCCGGGGATTAGAACACGCAAACGCGGCTCTCACTCCCCAGGTTTCGTGCACTCATTGTGTCCGTCTCCCTCTGGCCCACAGACAGTGGAGAGCGGACGCTCTCGCTGCTGCGGCCGAGGATGATTGGCTAATCCAGGAGTCTTACTCTGTGGACCAAGCCCTTTATTTATTGGATCTGAGTGGTGGGCAGCAGTCAGGCGACCCCTTCCCCTCCATTCACGGATCACCATGTGGTTCCCCCACCCTGTCTCCCTCTCCTCCAACATCAGTACCAAGCAAGAGAGTTTTTTCTACAGCAGGGGATATTGGAAACGCCCAAATATCCAAGCTTCTACCTGGAAAGGTGGACATGCTCATATTCCTAAAAGATAACCTTGATGATGCTGAGTGAGTGAGTGAGTTAGAGTTGAGTTACTTGAAAAACTAAAGTGAAACTTGATTTATTCTATGGCGGGGTCTGATCATTATATTGTTGACACTTTAAAATACTACGATCCTACTAAAATGCTGTACCAATCAGATTTATTATTTAACCTGTCAAGCCAGAAAGACCCCGGTACTGGGGCCCTCCAACAACATCTTGCAGGAAACAGTGTCTGAGGGCATGTTCATTTAATAAACTATGAATTTTTTATATCCATGTAACGGAAAGAAACTCATCTAACTGATCATTTAAAAATGTTTTTCAAAAAAAAAACACACTGCTAACGCTGAGCCTCTGAATTAGCAACGAGCGAAAAATGCTAACAGATGACTGCACCGAAATTCACTCACAAAACCTTATTATTGATCTTTGCTGCACATCTCAACCCATCGTTTCACATCATGAGGGGACACAGAATCGAGGGGTACCCTCATTATCACTCAATTATACAAACTCTCGGAGATAATAACAAGAACACACATCAAAACATATGGAGCTAGGTAGCTAGAAACGCTTACATGGCTCACCTCTGTTGTAGTCTGGTCAAAAGTGGTCTTCAATGGCATTAAAACGATCAAAACGATGCTAAAATTAATCCATAGGTTAATCCAATGTGTCTGTGTCACTTTTAATGATTTCTGATAATCCATGAGCAATAAATCTGCTTTTCGGTTTTCAGATGTCAGACCGGGCCCGGCGCCACGAGGGGGCAAAAGGGGGCATTGCCCCCTCAGTTGTATTATTTGCCCCCTCACTTTGAGCATCATTCATCCATCAAAAAGTACAATAAATGTCAAAATTATTAAATAACTTTAAATAATTTTTTTCCACAATACACGTTACTACGTTTAGATCAGATATGTGGGCAGGCAGTCAAGCAACGTGTAAAAAAGCCTCAACCCCAAGTGAGCTAGTCTTAATGTTAGCGTGTGTGTTTAGCTGTTTGTAGTTAGCGTATTTCTTCTTCTTCTACTACTACTTCTTCTTCTTCTTCTTCTTCTTTTGTCTTTATTGGCGAATCGCTTCCCCTTGGAGCATATATCGCCACCTACTGTTGATTTATTAAATGTTCATATTAAATCCTTGTCCTCAGACCAGTGTTTTTGAGGAACTTGAAGATCAGCTTGTTTGCTTAATTTCTTGATTTACTTTCGTATATTGACTTGAAATCCATGTTGTTTGACATCAACAAAAAATAAGACAAACAACTACAGATAGCAACACACGTGATGGTTACTTGTTATTATTTAGGGCTGTATGGATCAGGTTTTTGCCAAAGCGAGCCCTTTTACTAGAATAATAATATGTTATGTATTATATCAACCATATTGGTACAATGAGCGACATCTCGTGACAGATTTTGGAACATTGATTTGATTTTTCTCATGGCAGTTAGACTCTAGAGACAAACTAGGGGACTTTATTTTTATTTTGAATCTGTGTCTGTCCATTTGGTGTAGTATTTGTTCCAATATTACATTTGGTTTATATATTAGTCACTTTCTTATGAAATGCCAGGTTTTAGGCCTTGATTTGAACATTCAATCCTGAAAATAAAAAATCAATCAATCAATCAATGTTTATTTATATAGCCCAATATCACAAATGTTACATTTGTCTCAGTGGACTTCACAGTTTGTACAGAATATCAGTATGACAATACGACACCCTCTGTCCTTAGACCCTCACATCGTACAAGGAAAAACTTCCAGAGAAAACCCACAGTTTAAAGGGGAACATGGGAGAAACCTCAGGGAGAGCAACAGAGGAGGGATCCCTCTCCCAGGACGGACAGACGTGCAATAGATGCCGTGTGTAAATTGAAAAGATAATACATTTGCAACATAGGTAGTCCAAATGTTTGGAAATGCATGTGCGTATAATAGGAAGATGAATCCACGAGTATATCCATCCAGGACTTATGATCCAGGACCACAGCCACGACTCAAGATCCAGGACTCGCAATCCATGACACAGGACCGCAGGATCATCCATGACTCCGGATCCCGGCGTATATAGACACCAAAAAGAAAGAAATTTGGGGAAGCTGGGTTAATCGGAACATGAGAGTACACAGGTATAGACAGAGAGAAGGAAGAAGTAAGATGTCCCCCGACAAACTAAGCCTATATCAGCAAAACTAGGGGCTGAATCTAATCAGCCCTAACTATAAGCTTTATCAAAAAGGAAGGTCTTAAGCGCACTCTTAAAAACGGATAGGGTGTCTGCCGTCCGAACACAAACTGGAAGTTGATTCCACAAAAGTGGAGCTTGATAAGAAAAGGCTCTGGCTCCCATTGTACTTTTAGAGACTCTAGGAACAACCAACAACCCTGCATTCTTGGAACGCAATGCCCTAGTAGGACAATAGGGTATAATGAGTTCTTTAAGGTAAGATGACGCCTGCCCATTAAGGGCTTTGTAGGCGAGAAGAAGAATTTTAAATGATATCCTGTGTTCTATAGGGAGCCAGTGTAAGGCAGCCAGAACAGGAGTAATGTGGTCCCTTTTCCTAACTGGTTAGTACACGAGCTGCAGCATTTTGAATCAGCTGAAGCGACTTGACTGACTTCTTGGTACACCCTGATAATAAGGAGTTACAATAATCCAGCCTTGAAGTAACAAATACATGGACTAGTTTCTCTGCATCTTTTTGAGGCAAGATATGCCTGATTTTTGCAATGTTACGTAGATGGAAGTAGGCGGTCCTTGAAATTGATTTTATGTGGGTGTTAAAGGATAAATCCTGATCAAATATAACACCAAGATTCCTTACAGTCTCACTGGAGGCCAAATTAATGCCATCCATAGTTAATATATCTTTAGATAATTTGTTTCGTAGATTCTTTGGGCCAAGTACAATAACTTCAGTTTTGGTCGTGTTTAACATCAAAAAATGTAAGGTCATCCACGTTTTTAAGTCCTTGAGGCAGTCTTGAATTTTATTTAGATGATTAATTTCATCAGGCTTGATTGATAAATATAGTTGAGTATCATCCGCATAACAATGAAAGTTTACAGAATGATTCCTTATAATATTGCCTAACGGAAGCATATATAGTGTGAACAAAATAGGTCCAAGCACTGAGCCCTGTGGCACTCCATGGCTAACTTTGGTTTGCATGGAAGATTCATCGTTGACACGTACAAACTGAGAGCGTTCAGATAGATAAGACCTAAACCAGCCTAAAGCAGTTCCCTGTATGCCAACTAAGTGCTCTAGTCTTTGCAATAGGATGTCATGGTCGATAGTATCAAATGCAGCACTAAGATCGAGTAAGACAAGAATAGAGACAAGTTCCTTGTCTGAGGCTATTAGAATGTCATTTGTGACTTTAACCAGAGCTGTCTCTGTGCTATGTTGTGTTCTAAAGCCAGACTGAAAATCTTCAAATAAATCATAGTTTTTTAAGTAATCACACAGCTGTTTTGCGACTGCTTTCTCAAGAATTTTTGAGGAACGGAAGATTAGAAATAGGTCTATAGTTGGCTAAAACCTGTTTCCGGGAGCTGTTGATAACACTATACTGGTCAAAGGCAAGAGGTCATTGATTTTGTTTCTAAGAGTAACAATTTTATCGTTAAAAAAGAGTGATATGGGAATAGAAGGCTCAGTCGAGCTGTGGCTCTCTGTCAGCCTGGCTACAGTGCTGAAAAGAAATCTTGCATTATTCTTATTCTCATCTATTAATGAAGAGTAGTATGCTGCTCTCGCTTTACGCAGTGCTTTCTTATATTCATTGAGAGTAATATGCCAAATTAAACGAGATTCTTCAAGTTTAGTGGAACGCCATATCCTTTCAAGTTGTCTCGACTTTTGCTTTATTTTGCGGGTTTCGGCATTATACCATGGAGCTAATCTATGTTGTTTTATTTTCTTCTTTTTCAAAGGAGCAACAGAGTCTAATTTTATTCGCAGCGCATCTGTAGCACTATCAACAACATGATCAATTTGGGGTGGTGTACATTTTGTATAAGTTTCCTCCCCTACATGCAGATATGCTATCGAGTTAAGTATTGGTGGAATCTCTTCCTTAAATTTGGCTATAGCACTAACAGGTAGGTTTCTGCTGCAGGAGCTTTTGGCTAACCAACCAGATTAATGTTTATTTAATCCTGACTTGACTAGAGGTAAGTAAATCTGTATAGGAAGATGAGTTAAGGGATAGAGGAGAAAAGGTTATGGTATAATTACAGAGCCTGTCCATTTATAAATTGAGGAAATCAATGTTAGTCTGTTAAACAAAGTTCGGCCATCTAATAATGTACTATCTAATATTAAAGATCAGAGGAAAAGAACAGAACAACAGAGGTAAATCCAGAATAACAAATAAAGAAGCAAAGAGATTCTAGAGCAGTGAGAAGGAAAAAAGCTTGGTGTGTAAATTCATTACATTGCCAGTATTTTTCGTTGTTGTGAAAAAAAAATCGCCCCCTCGGATTTTTTAACAGCCCCCTCAGTCATTTCATCCTGGAGCCGGGCCTGTGTCAGACCTATAGACAGCTTCACTCTGGAGCAAAACTGCGTGCGCGAAGCCCCCACCTTTTTGTTTTACCATGTGTGTGTGTGGGGAGATTCCCCTTCGATTCTATTGGCTCTAACGGTCAGAAAGAGATGTCAATCACCAAAATCGACCAATGGGTTCCAGAGAAACGGTAAAACCCCCATTTCCACCCAAATCACCTCAGAGGTGGAGTTGTTTTTGCTAAACCTCTCTAAAAAGGTAAAATGTCACTTGTTTTGCATCAATCTTGATACAGGGTGCTTATTATATGTTTTACTTTGGATTCATAAAGCTTTTAGTCTACCTTACCATCATCCAAGGGTAGTTTTCACTGTAAGTAAAAAAAACATTTTGGACGGACACTATAATTTACAGTTTTGTACTATGTTCAATCTGAATTTTCTTTAAAATAAAAAACATCTATATTGATTCTGACTTTTCTACATCCAACTCACAGGTTTATCATTACTTTGAGAAAAAAGGTTATTAATTTAACCCTTTTAGAAGGGAAGATATGATCATTTGTTCTGGGAATGTCCTTTTCGAGCCTAAGACCTGAAAAGCAGGCTAATTTTAAATGTTGGACTTAAATGCATCAATCTGGTGCACTTTGAGGGGGAAATAAAGAGACTACACTCATATGAAACAGAACTGCATACATTTAAATAATCATAAAATCATAAGTACATGGCCATAACCAATAACATACCATATCCAATATGAAAAAACATTGAAACTTGTTTATTTATTTGTTTTTGGTTCATTTATAGTTGTGAGTAGTGCTGTGTACCTGGACTCACATTCAGGTTCAGGTCCGGACTCAAGTCCAGAGGTTCAGGTTCAGGTCCGGACTTATAAGTCCGGACTTGTGTCAAGTTGTGTGAGTAACTAAAGTGAACTTATTGTGAGCTAATTAACAATTGAAAATAAACTCATAATCAACTCAAATTCAAACTCGTCAGGTTTATTGTGTCCCCTTCCAACTTGTGTCTACACCATGTCTTTTCTAGAACTCTACATGTGTTACTAACTACACAACACAACTACATACATAGTGATGTACATACAAGACTCAATATGCAAGAGTACAAATCTATGTGTTCTTGTTCAAGAACAACAGCATATTGACATTGTCTGGGTGAAGTGTTGCTCTTTCGGCAGACACTATATCACCATACATACAAAGGAGTTAGCTTAGCTACACTACCATATATGGCAACCAGTATCCCACGCTGTCAGTGTCCACTATGTCTAAGCCAGCTTCCCTTGACGTCACACAGATCTCGCGAGTAGTTGCGATATCTTGCGAGACTTCGTGAGTTCAGTAATGGCCGCCATATCAGAAGCCAAAACAATGTTTTTCGTCTTTTCTCAGCGCAAATTTCTCGATCTATGGAAGGTTTTAGATGGTTTAGAACACAAAGGAGAATATACGTAAGTACCGGTTCCTGACGTTCCGGTTTTAACCGGACTTGAACCGAAACTTTTTACAAGTCCAGTACCGGTTTGGCGTACCGGTACGCAGCACTAGTTGTGAGTGTGTCCGGGCTCCTGAACCAGCCTCTCCTGTCTCCCTCATCTCCCCCTGCTCCTCTTTGAGGCAGCAGTAAAAACTAGTTTTAGCTCTCAACAAGTTTTAAAAGTTTATCTTACCTTTTTTCACCTAGTTAACATTTTTTTTATTATTATTCATGCATATTTTACTAATCACTCCCTCTTCAAATGGAAATATGTGTTTACATACATGGTGACCAAACATTTGAGACCCACAGAGAGAGACTTGCATTCACACCTAATAGTCCGTTTTCTGGTGCGCACCAGACGACAGTTTGTTACATTGTTTCATTTTTCAGAAGGTTCGGTTTGCGTTCACACGGGCAAAACTCAAACAGACTATACACTTTAAAAACAAGTCATGTGCTCGGAAATGCTGTTCAACCATTGGTCAGACATTAAGGGGGTAAAAACGCAAATCCCGGCAATTTCTACCGGAGCCTCACCATGGAGCATCGGCACTTTCGGCAGGTTATTCTCATGCTGCTGTTAATCTGGAGATCAACAGACACTAGCGGCCCGCGCATCTGATTATATAATCAGACAAGTAAGGGGTAATGTGCAGCGACGCGGTCATTATGGGGAAAAGAACACCGACAGGCTGATCAGGAGCCAGACGCGAAGCGGAGGGATCTAGATTTTTTATAACGTCCGACGTAATAATGTCCGTTAAAAACATTATAACTAAGGCTGTCAGTCGATTAAAATATTTAATCGCGATTAATCGCAAATTAATCGCACATTTTTTATCTGTTCTAAATGTTCCTTAGAGGGATATTTTTCAAGTTTTTACATATGAGTGGACACATGTGCTTTATACAAATGTTTGTTTATTATCATTTGAACAATGACAAATATTCTCATGAATATTAAACATAACATTCTCTGAATATTACAAATATTCGCCTCAATTCGTGTGTGTGTGTGTGTGTGTGTGTGTGTGTGTGTGTGTGTGTGTGTGTGTGTGTGTGTGTGTGTGTGTGTGTGTGTGTGTGTGTGTGTGTGTGTGTGTGTGTGTGTGTGTGTGTGTGTGTGTGTGTGTGTGTGTGTGTGTGTGTGTGTGTGTGAGTCGGCGCAGTTGTCGGCGAAATGCCGCTCCTCTGTTTTCGTAACTGTCAAAGCTGGAGACTGAAGTTCCCACTGTGGGTCAAAATAATGCGCTGTGACCCCGAGGTAACTGTCATTACCGAGTGAAGTCCAATAGTCTCCGGTGAGTCTTTCTTAAATCCTCCTCTACTTTCGCTTTTTGGACTTCATACAAGTTGTGTATTTTCGACACAGTGGTGGCTCTGGAAGGCAATTCATAAGTGCAGTCGTTGGATGCGACCCAAATTATATCACGCAGCCCCTCCTCGTCTACAATGTTAATTGGCCTGCAAGCTGTCGCCACCCATTTTGCGATCTTGTTAAAGGTTTGCTGCTCGTAGACGTGTCCGAGCATCTCCCCCGCACACTTTCAAGTGTGTTCTGCTGCAAGCGGGCGGCAGGAGCGGGGCTGTCGGCATCAGCAGTGTGCTTGGAATATATAGATGGTATTTTAAACTCAATGCGCTCTGAAACTATGGGGCGGCTGAGGACAAAAAATGCACATGCGTCAATCGCGTTAAAATAATTAGTGGCGTTAATTTTTTTTTGCGTTAATGCATTATTAACGCGTTAACTTGACAGCCCTAATTATAACACATATAATGAGACGTTCTGCAGTAAGGAGGGGCATTTCACAGACGACAGGTGTTCTTACTTTTATTTAGTTGACGGAACATTTTTACTTTACACGACACTGTTCAACACTCTTTAACTAAACAACCGCGGATGTCTTGAAAGACACTTTCGCTTGTGACACGTAAATACTACGCTTCCTATGTTTTGGTGAAGACAGCGTTCACACCAGCAATAAACCGCTCCAGGGTTCGCAAGCCAGTGCTCCAAGACCACCTATTTCAGCAGAATGGTTGTTTAGTTCACTTAAGAGGTCTCGGATTGTGTTCACACCGACCCAAATGAACCGCACCAAGCGGCTAAATGCACCAGGGTTCGATTCAACCGGACTATACAAGGCAGGTGTGAAGGCACCCTTAGACTCAGTTAACTATCTAAACACTCAAGAGTCCTTTACCTCACCTGAGCTGAGGTTATCCCGAGCTGTAGTTATCAGTCTCTCAGTCTGACAGGAGAGGACTCTCCTCCACCTTGTTGACAGCTCATTATATCCGTTAGCGCCGCTAGCTAGTACCAGATGCTAACAACAATAACACGTAACCGGTGCGCACGCTTTCTCTCTCGCTCGCTCGCGCCACACATACACACCCTCCCGAGCTTGAATGACACACAGAGACCAATCAAGGGCATTAGTGTATGATTTGTATGAAAGTGGCCATGTCACTCATCATGTAGTCACCCTCTGTGAGGCAGAGTCAGACCCACATTTCTGCAGCGTTGCGTTCACAATACATAAACAAAATATTTCTTCTGGCAATGTGTGGGGAATACCGCAAAAATGAACAATAGGTTTATTGATATATTTTTGAATCAATAGTCATGAACTTTTTCTTTGGACAAAACAGACTCTCCATTAGCAAATGTTTACTCTGTGTTAACGTTATTTTGGTGTGTAAAAGTGAGATTACATGTGTAGATGATTCAATTGATCATTTATTCGTCCCACAACAGAAACATTTACAGTGGCTATAGACATAGCCGTGGGAACATGTTTCAAATGGGGGGTGCTGTGGGGATGACACCAGGGCCGGTTTTGACCAATTTGCTGCCCTAAAGGCAAGATTTTAGCTGGCAATGAAAAACCTCTACAAAAGCTACAAACAGAGAAACATATTGACATGGTGGACAGCTTATATAAAAAGGCTTCAAATGTATACTATTTAGTATTGCATGAACATTGAACATGTTTTAATTGGGGGGTGGAATTCACATCCTCTACGGGGGTCCGGGGGTGCCCCCCCGGGAAGATTGTTTTTAACATTTTAAAGTAAAATGCTTCAATCTGGTGCACTTTGAGCACCCAATTACTAGAGACTGATCTAGGGGATACAACTCTAAACACCCATATGAAAAAGATCGGTTTGCCTTTTAATAATCAAATAAGTATGTGAACATAACCGATAACCTACCATAGCCAATAATAAATAAATGTAGGCTAACTTGTTTTATTTTTGTGGTTCATTTATATCTTATTTTATCAGTTAACATTTATTTATTTATGCATATTTTTAAATCTCTCCAGTTTTAAACAATATTTTTGGTTTACTGTCCTATAGTATACATTGGAATGATTTCAAACCTGTTTTTATTTATCCTAATAATTATAAGCGAGTGCCTTGGAAATATTTGTTTACATAAATTGTGATCAAAACGTTTGAGACCCACTGAGATAACTTAGACTAAAGTGAAATATCTAAACACTCAAGAGTCCTTTACCTCACTGAACCTCTCAGTCTAACAGGACAGAACTCTCCCTCCACATTATTGAAGAAAGAGCTTCTTATATCCGTTAGCGCAGCAGAAGCTAACAACATTCCCCGCCGGTACAGGTGCACCCCCTCTCTCTATCTATCTATCTCTCTCTCACGCTGGCTGTGAGCTGCGGGCGCCTGATAAGCCAACATCCCCCACTTTCATCACTTACAGCGCCCATCGTACGGGGCAAATGGAAAATGTAACCGGGGTGAAAAGGGTTTTATCTTTACTTAATTATGAATGTTGTTACGTCAAGGCTGAAAATTCATTTTTTTTTTTTTATTATATTTGTATTTAATCTTGTGGAAGTGCAGATCCCCTGTCCTCCACCAGGGGGTGCTGCAGCACCCTCAGCACCCCTACTTCCCACGGCCCTGGCTATAGACATGTTGTTGCCATCGATTATTGTTCTGTACAGATGAGGTTGTCATAGATGTATTTATATGTGTGCCTGTGATTATTTTTATCATACTGTTCTGTACAGATGAGACTTTGTCATAGATGTATTTATATGTGTGTCTGTGACTATTTTACCATCCTGTACAGATGAGACTTTGTAATCAGATGTATGTATATGTGTGTCTGTGATTTTATACTGAATATAAAGTAACTGGAAATACCTGTGTGAGAGAGAGAGAGAGAGAGAGAGAGAGAGAGAGAGAGAGAGAGAGAGAGAGAGAGAGAGAGAGCGAGAGAGACTCCTGTCCAACCTCCCAAACTTTCTTTTTATGTGTGCATTGTTATTTGTGCTTGAGCAACATTTTACTTGAACTTTATTTCAATGAAATTAGTTGTAATTATTGTCCTACATTTTAATTTGTTTTACAGAGATGTTTCACAGCTGCCTGGGCCTAGTGGCCCACAGGCGGCGTTTATCCAGCAGCAAGAACATCCATCTGTGGCTGCCACCAGGTCAACATACACCTCAGCACAAAGGCTCCACCACAGCCATCACCATCAACCCAGCCAGCAAGGAGGTCTCATGGAGGTCTCGTATAGCACTTGTACCCCCCACCTACACAGTAGCCCATGCACCATCACCCCCATCTTCACAGCAGCCAGACCCTGTGTCTTGGAAGACAGACAAAGACATTGACACTGTCTTGACATTTATAATGAATAGTTGGTTGAAAGTTCTGATGTTAAATATTGTATATAGTGAGATTTTCCAGTTTCTTATATTTATATAAATAGTTGGTTGAAAAAAACAAATTTATAATAAATTGTTGGTTGAAAAAAAACGTTTGAATGCTCAATTTGTATTTGTACACATCACATGAATCTTGGAATGTAATATGAAGTCATTATTCAGTCCTAATGTATCTCAGTCCCTGCTGTGGTGAAAGTAGAGTGATAAACACCTGTTTACTCAAACTTCAAATTGAATGTTTTTCATTTTAGACATGAATTACACATTTATATACAGTGCAATTCAAATATTTCACTACTTGTGTGATCCTAAGACTTTGGTAACCAAATCTAAAATACCAAAACACAAAAAGTAAATTTGTGTTTTCACATGAGTTTTGAAGATTTTCCGAAAATCGGATGTCAAATGTTAAGCTTTAGAGATACTTATCTCATCACACAGTGCTCTAAGGTGAGTAATTCGCATTTGTAGCAAGACCAGAGATGGTCCTGAACATTTTCATATGCAACACATGGGGGGCCATGTTATAAGAAGTACATTTAAAAGGTGATCTAAAAATCGAGAAAATACCCTTAGACTCAGAGGGTTAAGCACGGCCAAAATTGAAGTTATTGTACTCGGCCCAAAGACTCTACGAAACAAACTATCTAAAGATATATTAACTATGGATGGCATGAAGTTTCTCCCATTTTCCCCTTTAACAGTGTTTTTTTTTTTCTTGTACGATGTGAGGGTCTAAGGATAGAGGGTCTCGTATTGTCATACTGATATTCTGTACAAACTGTGAAGTCCACTGGGACAAATGTAACATTTGTGATATTGGGCTATGTAAATAAACATTGATTGATTGATTAAGTAATATCATACATTAACCCCATTATAGGGGTATTTCTAAATATAAGTTGTAAAAATAATTATATGTATTTAACACTAATAACATAATGATTAATTTTACTTTCAGATGATAATACTTTTCACTTGGGTAATTGGCCATTTTGAATGCAGGACATTTACTTCTAACACGTATTTTTACCTAGGAAAATAATCGGAATCTTCTTCTGAGTTTGGACCCTGTCACTGTAATGAAATGTTTGATATTCCAGAGACCCTTTCAGACCGGCAATGCTGCCCTGCATGTGTTGATCACCTTGAGGGGGGCTGTCGAGCCTACAGTATTTCATTTGTATTAAAGCCAGACCATTTTCAAATATAACAGTCTGATTGTGTCATTGCACAACATTTGTGAATAAACTCAATTTGTGATTGTTATGGCAATAATATTACAAACATTTTCACAGCCTCAGCTTGCAATGTTTTAATTGTTTTATACCATTTATCAAGACCTATACCAGCAATGGAGAAGAAGGGGGATGGGAGAGTTGTGTCACAATCCGTGGATAGGAGAATTCAAAAGGATTTAGGAGAAGAGACTGCAGTGCTTTGAAAATCCAACTGCACTTAAACTACCGACGCATTTATGATGCGCCAGTGGACGTCATGAATGTGCGTCTGCTGCTGTGGGGAAACTACAGTTTTCTATACAGCGGACTACATTGATGTAGGCTATAATAAGAACAACAACTACTGTAAACCTAGCGCCATATTCTATACGACGCTGTGTAAACCCATCTAGATACTTCGCACCGCGCTCTGATGGTGTTGTTTTATGCTTTATGAATGTGGACAACAGAGAAACATATTCTTCATGACCAAGGTTGTAATTTAAATAAAAGGAAAGTGAAACTTATGCTCGTCACCCTCTCCCTCCGGTCCACATTAATACAAATGATCCCAATACGTATAATTATTATCATTATTATTATTATTAGAGACAGATCACTGCATAAATATGCAAATCCAAACCTACAGTTACACTTTACTGCTGGAGAGGATAAATCAGGGGGGGAGAGCTGTGGCTAATGGGCTATTAGGTGTGTAAACAAAGAGAGTCACACACACAGCTGATCACCTGAGAGCTGCCGCTTCATTCAGACTATTTAAAAAAACAACGGTCTGATTTTAACATTGCACAACAATGAACTCAATGTGTGATTGTTATAGCAGTAATATTAAACACTAATAACAAAGTAAACTATTAACAATGTAGGCTACATATTCTTGTTTGCCCGTGGGGAGATGACGAGGCTCCATTAAAAATAAACCTCTTTTTAGTGAATTACTGAGTTTAGGAACGTTAATCCGGATTCCGCTCAAACCACAGTACCGAAACCGTACTCCTCAAAATTACAAATGACCTTCTCCTCTCCTCCGATGCTGGTAACCTCAACATCCTCATCCTCCTTGACATCAGCGCTGCCTTCGACACCATTAATCACTCCATCCTCCTCACCCGTCTTGAAACCACCTTCAACATCACCGGCACTGCCCTCTCTTGGTTCACTTCATACCTCTCTGACAGAAACCAGTTCATTTACATCAATAACTGCAAATCCCCCACCGCTCCTCTCCCCCAAGGTGTCCCTCAAGGCTCAGTTCTCAGCCCCCTCCTCTTCATCCTCTACCTGCTTCCCCTTGGTCACATAATCCGCCGTCATGGACTTCAATTCCACTGCTTTGCCGACGACATCCAGCTTCTCATCTCCACCAAGTCCATCTCCACTGCTACCCACTCCATCCTCACAAACTGCATCACTGAAATAAAATCCTGGCTCCAACTTAACTTCCTGAAACTCAACTGCGATAAATCTGAAATAATAATCATTGGACAAAAAAAGCTCACCACACCTATCCATAACTTCACCCTCAACATAGACGGCTTCCCAGTTCAAACCTCCCCTCACATCCGGAACCTAGGCATCATATTTGACCAAACCCTCTCCTACAACAGATACATCAATCAGATCACAAAGACAGCCTTCTTCCACCTCAAAAACATCGCCCGTCTACGTCCATCCCTCTCTCCCACTGCTGCCGAAACCCTCATCCACGCCTTCATCACCTCCCGTCTGGACTATTGCAACAGCCTCCTCTATGGTTCACTGTTACGTTCCCTATTGGGCTAGGGGAGCCAAAGGGGAAATAACACGACCAGAGTGGTATTGGTAATAATTACAAGTGGTTTTATTACACCAAGAGAGAACTTCAAAAGGACGTTTATAAACACAACAAAACCCTCCCGTTACACGGGGTACAAATGGTGACTCAAGAAGCTGCACACACACACAGTTGTAGCTGGTCTACAGGTGCTAATCACCTGGGTCTAAGCTAATATGGTTTGCAAAGATAACAGCTGGTCAACAGGTGCTACTCACCTGGGTCTAAGCTAATACACCACCACAACGTTACACAATAGGAAGGTACAACACTCTACTTGCACTCGGCTAAGTATCTGCGGATTACAGGGGGAGCTAACAGTATAACACACACAAGAAGTATCGCAATGCTAGAGGCGTCTGTCTCCCAACACAGAGCCTCCCGAATGATCTCCGTTCCCAGCCTTTGTACTCCTCCCCCCGGGGAATGTGCCGGAAAGGGCGGGGATTGGATCTCATCCAATCACCTCTTCGGATGCAGCGAGGGCGGGACGTTGGCGGCTGTAACACCTACAAAAATCCTCAACAAACTTCAATATATCCAGAACTCCGCCGCCCGTCTACTCACCCACACCCGAATCCGTGAACACATTACACCCGTCCTCATCAAGCTCCACTGGCTCCCCATCCCCCAGAGAATTCAGTACAAGATCCTCCTGATGACATACAAAGCCCTCCATAACCTGGCCCCATCCTATCTGACTGACCTCCTCCACAGACACACTCCCACTCGCTCCCTCCGCTCTGCCACTGCCAACCTCCTGTCCCTCCCCACCCGGACCAACCTCAAGTTTTGGGGCGACAGAGCCTTCTCCGTTGCTGCACCCACCCTCTGGAACTCACTACCCCAATCCATCAGACATTCTTCCTCCCTCACAGCATTCAAAACATCACTCAAAACCCACCTGTTCAACACTGCATTCAGCCACTGACCCCCCCCCCCCTATTTTCTGTTTTGTTTATCTCTTCTTGTATTTCTTTGTCTTTTTTTTGTTGTCTTTTCTTAATTCTCTGTCAAAGCGTCTTTGAGTTTCATGAAAAGCGCTATAAAAGTCCCATGTATTATTATTATTATTATTATTATTATTATTATTATTATTAATAACGATTTAATGAAGTTGACTACAGCAAATTCATATTTGTTAGTACTTTCATGTCAATTTGGCCAACATACACATTGAATGATCGTGAGGATGAGGAGTAAAAATCGTTAGTTTGAGCCGGGCTGCATTTCCTGATGAAAAAACAAACCGATTGTGTTTGTAGTTGTAGTACACCAACGTGGATTAAACAACATCATTTTGTTAAATAAAAACATGGTGATCTATGAGCTGTTTATTTCACATGAGTTCCAGTGTGGTAGCTTTTTAATCACTGCTCCCCTTGGTGGATCCATGATCCATTGCAGCTGGTTTCATCATAATTGTATTTACTTATCAAGGGGGGCGTATCAAGTCATGCGGGGGGTTTTCCTTTCAGCGAGGGCCGACCCTGTGCCGAAGACAGCCCCACTACGGTAGGGGCGTTCGAAATGAGGTGCTACATCTGTAGCAACTCTCGCCATGATTTGCACAAAGGACGAATGACAAGTGTTTAAAGGGCTGCGGGGCGTTTTAATTTTCCGTTTTTGCATGTGTTGGAAAGTCAAAAGTAGTCACTACTATAAATAAATATAATACTGCTACCAGAAATGGCATTCATTGCAGTTGTGTTGGAAGTTGAATGATACTGATTTTCTTTAGATGATTTCATTTTGGTATATTAACAAGTATAGCATAAAATGGTATCTGTATTTCTGCACAGCATTCTAATCAATGGTCTGAATATTAATTGTAGGCATTCTCTTTATCTATGAATCTCAAGCTGTTCAAACCTTTTGAAATTGGTCTTTACTTAAAAATGTAATTGCAGCTAAGAATAACTGTAAGCTTTAGACAGAAGTTGGCTAAAAACTCAATAACGCCAACGAAACCAGGTCCTCACTTCGACGCTAAACTGGCTTCAAAAGTTATATTTTTCCTTTGTTTTGAAAAATAAGCTGAGGTGGAAACTGGAAACCGGTGTTGAAATGCAGAATTTATCTCTCTCACAGTCTAGCTGAAACGGTGGTCCTCACTTTCAACGTGAATTTTCCCGGTCCTCACTTCCCACCTATACAGGAATGTGTATGTATGTGCGTGCGTGTGTGTGTGGCCTAGCATTACTATCCTTGTGGGGACCTACATCTGTTTACAAATCCACGTGTGGGGACTGGCTTCCCTTATGGGGACAAAATGGAGGTCCCCATAAGGGGAATCATTAATTTTAGGGTGAAGACTTGGTTAGGTCAGAATTAGGGTCTCCTGTCACCATCTAGTGGTCGTTTTTGAGAGGACTTCTAAGTGCCTACGGAGAAGGGGCAGCTGCAAAGCTCAACCCTTCGTCGCTTCAGGCCGAAGCCCCGGACACTTTTCCGCTCCCCCGTTGCAACTTACAACGGAGAGGGGAAACCAAGCCTCCCCTTCTCTGTCAAAAAAATCATTCATCAATTTCAGACTACTGTCTGCACAAAATCGGAAACCCGGTTTTTGAGAGGACTCAGAAAAAGAACGGCTGTCTCACTTCATGGAGCAATGCATCCGCTCCATGTGCACTCTGGGTCGGATACATTTGTTGCCCGGAGACCCCCCAGCATGGTTCTTACCAAACTTTAAGTTTTTGAACTGGTCTCTGGAGGAATGTAAGGGGAGTTGGCAGGTGACTCTACCCGCATTATGAGGCACTATTTTCGGATACATTTTATCACTTTTAACCCTTTTTTTTATGGTTCTCCAAAAAGTTAACTCAGACTTTTTTCTGACTCTGGAGGAATGTGAGGGGAGTCGACAGGGGACTCTACCCGCATTATGATGCCCTATTTCCGGATACTTTTTTTTATTTTCACCCCTTTTCAATGGAACTCCAAAAAGTTAACATACTTTTTTCTGACTCTGGAGGAATATGAGGGGAGTCGACAGGGGACTCTACCCGCATTATGAGGCACTATTTTCGGATACTTTTTTCATTTTCACCCCTTTTCAATCGAACTCCAAAAAGTTAACATACTTTTTTCTGACTCTGGAGGAATGTGAGGAGAGTCGACAGGGGACTCTACCCGCATTATGAGGCCCTATATTCTCAGACTTTTTTCTGATTTCTCACTGATCGAATGGCATCAGCGGTGCGCCCGGCAAACACTGTGTTTCTCGAACCCTCCACTGTTGCATAGCGGCCTTCGTCGGCTGCGGCATTCAGCAATTGGCCTTGCTCCAGGCACCGGTTCCTCCGGGGACCAGTGTTCGGTGGCATCACATGATATAGGGTTGACCCTACTTCATCACAGGCTACCTATTTGATCCTGCGTAACCACATAATGCTTGTCTCAAAGGGGTAACGGGCCTGGTCCAGCCCGGGTGTTTCTCTACAGCTTGTCCACCCTTAAGCTCTGATATGAGCAATTGGTCCTGCAGAAGCTGAAGATGAAAGCAACCTGAAACTTAAAGGAATTGATGGAAGCGCAATAGTAGGAGTGGAGCCTGCGGCTTAATTTGACTCACAAAGGCATGACCTCACCCGGCCCGGACACGGAAATGATTGACAGACCATGGTCTAACTGACACTGCTTCTAACAATGCTTTAGCCCACATACCCTGGATGAAAGTATACATGAAGTGCACTCTGGCTCGGATACAATTGTTGCTTGGAGTTGACAGGGGACTCTACCCAGTGCTTGTCTGTAAACACCCAAATGAGGGGTGGGTCTGAGGGGAGGGCTCTGGCTGTTTCTGCAGCCTCCGCTTCTCTCTTCTCTCCCCCCCCCCGAGGCGAGCTTGTGATCCCGCTGTAAAAGGCGGGTGCGCGGGCACCCACTGCCACTCACTCTGAGCCTGGCTCCCGAGCAGCGCGCTCTCCCCGGCAGTCCGCCAGCAGATGAAAAACACCCACCTCTCCGCCTCTTCCGAGGGACGAGGGAACCGCGCGGCGGGTCTGCTGGAGGAGCCTGCCGGGTGCTCCGTCCTGCGTTTCACCGGGACCTGGCTTGAAAAACTCGGAACTCTGACTCCAGTGCGGTGTGGCGGCCTTGCCCTGGCCGTCCACCGTGCACCTCCGGGTACCTGACTCCCCTGCCTCCTCCGGGGGCAGGTGGGGTTCAATGCCTCTTCCCCCCGCAGAAGGGGTGGTGGTGCCGTGAATAATGCCGAATATGGATGCTGATGGGCGGACGGTAAAGCACCGCAAAATCCACCCCCCTTTTAGGGTTACCAGGTGCATGAGGTTCTGTAGGGTGTGATCATCTGGGTTTAGTCCGTGGGGGAGTGCTTAAGTCTCGGGGACTCATGGTGTGCAAGGTTATGGAGGTGTCCATTTCAGGGACACATGCTGGAGGTCATTAGTCCGTCCTTTAAAAATGGTAAAATGAGGTCTGTCACTTTGGTTAACCGCACTACTGTCTGACGTCTCCCGAGAGTGGACGTCCATTGCCTCTAAATAGGGACAGGGAGTTCCCGTTACCACCCGTTCGTACCGCTGTGTCATAGGCCCTACAGAGCAGCTCACCCTGGTGTCTCTCCAGCATGCATGGAGCTCCCTCAGGTACTCCTCTGAAGGAGAAACATTGAAAGTGACAGGGGCAGGATTATGCCTGAAGAAGGCGCTAGCCTGAGCCGAGTCGACCTGCGGAAGCTGAAGCTGCAAGCGTGAAATGGCCCCACGAATAGTGGCCGCCATGGAGGCATCCTCCATGCCCTGTAGAGCTCTGAGCAGAGGAGAGGAAAGCTTCCTCTGTGGTGAGCGGGGCCCCGTCCTCCACCCCTTCATAGAACAGGTTTAGCTGAAGCCGCTAGCGACATGGCATCCTCAAGCAGAGGTGTGGCAACCGAAGGAGGGCCAGGCAGCAAGCTAGTAGCCCCCACACCGGGGCTGAAGGGCCAACAGGAGCGACTTCGTCTGCTCCATGAGGCAGCTAACCGACCCACCTTAGAGGACAGCCTATTTATAGTCCTCTACCTGGGGGGTGAACCCATAGCCATCACTCCATCAAGTCGCCAGAAACGGCCAGACTGAGCTGGAGGAAGTTGTGACGAGGAGAGGTAACAAACTTAATACTGTGTATCAACATGCTTACAGACCTGGCCATTCCACATGCACCGCTTTAACACAAATGACAGATGACTGGAAGGGCGAACTAGATAATAGGAAGTTAGTGGGTGCAGTACTACTTGATTTTAGTTCTGCTTTTGATGTCATTGACCATTCTTTGTTGTTACACAAGCTGGAACAATATGGTTTTAATTTAATGCTGAGGTGGTTAGAAAGTTACCTGACAAATCAAAGTCAAACTGTTTTTTTTAATGGATGTTTCTCAAAGATGAAAACAGTCACTTGTGGAGTACCTCAGGGTAGTTGTTTGGGACCACTTTTATTTCTATTTTTACAAATGACCTACCATTAGTGTTAGAAAAAGCTAAAATTGTAATGTATGCAGATGACTAAACAATATATTATGCAGCATCAACTACAAGAGATTTGACAAATGTTATGAATAAAGATCTACTACTGATATCAGAGTGGGTCATAAATAATAAGTTGGTACTTAATGCGGGGGGAAAAAATCTTTATTAATAGGATCAAATCATCAGTTAAAAGGTGAACCAAAATTGCAACTGCATTTAAACCATATTGAAATTGAACAGGTCAAGGAGACAAAATTGCTAGGTATAACCCTGGATCATAAATGATCTTGGTCTAAACAAATTGATAATGTTGTATGTAAAATGGGAAGGGGTGTGTCACTTGCAAATATTATTGTAAAATATTTGCCTATGGATGTCAGTAGACAAGTTTTGGATGCTTTGGTTCTGTTGCAGCTTGATTATTGTTTCGTTATATGGTCTAGTGCTGCTGAAAAATATTTAAACAAACCACAAGTAGCAAAAAATAAGGCAGCACGATGTGCACTGTAGTGCTCCTACAGAACCAGAGTTACTGAAATGCTGGAGACACTGAAATGGTTAACTGTCAGACAGAGGTCAACTTGTATTTTATTAAAACAACACCGCCTTCATCAGCTACATGCTGAACGGAAAGAGTAGAGCAATGCTCCTACTCGCCGAACATGAAGATGTAAATGACCTACACCCACGTTACCAGCAGAGGGAGCGGGAGCAAGAGCACTGCCTTCACCAAGCTGGATTAAATAAAGAAGTTTAACGGTACATGCAAGATGTTTAGCCAAGCGGCTGCTGCTAACAATCAAGCGAAATCAAGTCAAATAACACAAATGTTTAAGACCAGATAAGTAGCTTCTAAAGAAGAGAACAGCACAGAGCCTTAGTTACAGTAGTAACCATGGCCAGTGCTTACACAGCATAGAACCGTAGTTACAGTAGTAACCATGGCCAGTACTTACACAGCTTAGCGGTGTTTAAAAGTTTCAGCCAACAGCTGCACACCAGATAATATAATATAGGGAGGGATGAAATCCTCTTTAATTGCCACACATGCAGAGCACACAGCACACACAGTGAAGATTGTTCTCTGCATCCACCCCTCCTAGTGCTAGGAGTCTACTAGTAGGAGCAGTAAATAGCCTACAACGATATAGTTAGGCTGAGCCTAGACCCATAGGCCATGGTTACAGTGGTCACCATGGCCAGTGCTTACATGGCATAGGACCGTAGTTACAGTAGTATGGCCAGTACTTACCTTACTCTCTACATCTAAGCAAAAAACAGGCAATTATGGCACCCTGGGCTTTCCATACTAAATTGAATGAGAGACGCAGCTAAAGCTGAGACTGAAATGCTAATGATAGCTCGGGTACAACGCCACAAGCAGAACTTCAAAAGAGCATAATAAGGGCAACTTTATGGGAGAGAAAGCGGGAACAGTGTCGTCACCAGAAAGTCTCAGCCAAACAATAAACAAGACAGCAATCAGGACAATTTAGCTGGGAGAGGGTGTGGGGATACAGCCATCACCACAAGTTGACACAAACCTGTCCGTGGAGGCTCTGCACAATGCACAGCCGGCCACAGCTCCCGGAGGACGCGTTAATAACCCGTGGCTCCGACTGGACCAGTTGCGAAGCTGCACGCGGCCAGCTGTATGCAGAGAAAAAATCCCTCAGATCAAACGTTCAAATTGAACGCTGTAGGCTAAAAGAATGTAGCCACGGTATTCTTCGCGCAGGGAGAAGATGAAAGGAACAGATCCTCCTACAACACCGGCATATGTAGCCGGTGTCACGTGGGTCACAGATGACTTTGTTGTTATTTGGTACTCGAGCTGCGCATGCGTGCGATGGACATATCCAGTGCTAAGCACCGCCTCTGGCAGTCATTAGGGACTAAATAGAATAAAGATTCTCAGACTAACTGTTTTTTTCTTCAGACTTTCAAATGTGAGAATTCCCCGCTGTTGAAAGTCCAGAAATCCCTGCCATGTGTTACTCAACAGTTTTTACCTTAGGACTTAGTGTGCATGTTCAATATGATTGACTATGTGTGCAGATTCAGCAGGTTCAGAATAAGAATTAAACATTAGAAAAGAAGAACAAATTGTCACATTTAAAAACAACATAAATGCAGAATAGTTATTTGGCAGCCCTTTTGAACTGGTCATTCAACTTTATGCTCCAAGTTAGTCAAACATGTTATTGTTACCCCTTATTGATTTTCTGCTGTTTATCTTTTTCCTCAAATTGGACCTCATGTTTATCACTTTCTCAACTGCTGCTGGGAAATGGTGTGTATGTGGTTGTGCAGCGTCCACACGGCGGCGTGCGTTGAAGCTTGCCGGTGAGCTTGTCTGAAGCTCGACCAAAAACCGAACACATGAATCTCCTGTCCCGGACACACAAGGACGTGGTTTAATTGGCTAGAGCTTGTACTGGCATATGATTAGATTGGCTGACGCTTCTGTTGAAGCTTCAAAAGTTGAACATTGCTCAACATTTGAAGCTTCAACGCACGCTGCCGTGTGGACGGGCCGAAAGACTGACGGCCCCTACACACGGCGGCATGCGTTGAAGCGTGAACGCTTCTGCCAGTTGCTCGCTTCAAACGTAGAGCAAAGTTCTACTTTTGAAGCTTCGACGGAAGCGTCATCCAATCGAATCATATGCCAGTACAAGCTCTAGCCAATCAAACCTCGTGCTTGTGTGTCCGGGGCGGGAGATTCATGTGATTGGTTGTTGGTCGAGCTTCAGACACGCCCGCCGGCAAGCTTCAACCCACACCACCGTGTGTAGGGGCGTGAGGTGGTGGTGGTGCTGGGCAGTGAGAGGATAAAAGGAGGGTGCTGCACAGCAACACTTCACTGACAGCGGACCAGGATCAGGTAGGAGAATGAGGAAGACTCTGCTGTGGCTGCTGGCCTCTCTGGCTTTCGTCTCCCTGACTTCTCTTGCTGATGGAGCTCCAATGTAAGTAGACATGTCATACCTTTAACCACTGCAGCTCTGCTTGAATCATTTCTCAGAAAACAAATATATATATTTTTTTGTTTTTGGTCATCTTCCTGGTATCAGGGGTGCACATAACTGGTACAGCAAAAATCTGAAATGCGTATAATGCCACTTGTGTCCCTATGCGCCTTTGCGTAGCTGATAGGTCATCAAAACAAAACACTGATTTCGTCTACACGTGTTTCTTGTCTACACTCAATGGAGTAAACTATAAGACATCATGACCAAAAAAACAAAATACATTAAGCAGCCACTTTGGCGTTTTGCTCCCTGCAAAAAACACCAGACATTCTTGGACTGATTGAACTGGGTGCTGGCCGAGCCGCGCAGCCGCAGGCCATAACCGACAGACCTCTGAAGCTTTTACAGGAGGCAGAGGCTTACAACACTGGACGACTAGGTTGGTTGCCTTGTGCACCGACAGGGTTGTTGTTAACGTCGGTACACAAATGTACCAAAGCTACACCAACTGGCTGCAGAGTACCTCTGTGCTCATTCTGTGCCCCGCACACACTGGAGAACTGCGCAAAATCAGCTGATCACAACGTTCATGTTCTGTGAGACTTTTAATCATTCTGTGGTCAAGCTGCTGCAATTTTATTTTTACAAAAGGTGGAGCAAAACACACAGCTGCAAACTTGTGTTAATGGAAGAGTTTGAAATCAGACAGAGGTGGAAGAAGTACTCAGATATCTGTTACAGTAAAAGTCCTGCATTCAAAATGTTACTCAAGTAAAAGTAGAAAAGTATTATCATCACAATATAGTTAAAGTACTGATTTAAGAGTTGATTATATTTCACCTCATTAATCTAAAATCTGTAAAGTAACTAAAGGTATTAAATACATGTAGTGGAGTAAAAGTGCACAATGTACCTCTGAACTGTAGAGGAGTAGAAGTACAAAGTAGCAAAAAATTGAAATACTCAAGTAAAGAACAAGTTTCTCAATATTGTACTTAAGTACATTACTTAAATACATGTACTGTCTTAGTTACTTCCCACCTCTGAAATCAGATATGAGATCAGGATCAGATCAGATACGTCTTCATTCATATTATTACCTTAACTCGTGTCTTTCATAATGAGGAGCTACAGTCCACTCTGTGTTGCAAAATTCAAGGTCATGTGGTGTTTCAAATGATGCCAATAAGTTGGCCTCATTTTTTGTTTAGAGTTTGCACAACGATACAAAATGCCAGACAGAGCAAGGGTCTAGAGATATGATGAAATATTGTGTTGATCCATTGCTGGGTCTTTGTAATCAATAGATTACTCATTGTGTGTGCAATCCATGCTGGAGCTCATGATCCACATCTTTTCTGCAGTTTGGGGGAATTGAAACCTAAAGTTAAATGTTTTGCTCCCCCTCACTGTTCCCTTTAATTATGTTCTTACCAATTGGATTCGGTTTATTTAACTCATGCAGTATCCCATATATTTATTTGTCTGCTCACAATTTCCAAAACATATGAATATTCTTTTAACTTTACTATTTGAAACACTTCAAACTTGTCCTGCGAATGTAAATAAACCATGGAGGCATCATTCATTCAAGATGAGTAGTTAATTTAAAAAAAGTTGTTTTGTGTGTGAATTCATATTTTGAACTCTTGTTTTTCAGTACATCAAAAACAGCATGTGGTTGTTTCTGCTCGGTGACATCACATTCACATTCATATATATCTTCTTTTCCGCCCCTGCTTTGCAGGGAGGTGATGTCTGCCCCCAACTTGTTGAGGATAGGAACAGCAGAAAACGTTTTTGTGGAGTGTCAAGACTGCACAGGTGAAGAAAAACGGGTGATAATCCATGTGTGGAACCATCCAACCAAAAACAAAATGCTGGCAACTGCATCTGTGACACTTAACAGTACAGATAACTTCCAGGCGCTGGTACAGATAATGGTAAATTATGCGCTTTAACTCGGCTGCATTTTCTAAGATGATCTATGAATTTAAAAAATGTACATACTGTACACACCCTGCTCCTAATGAACTGTTTGTGTTTCTTCATAATGATTTCAGATCCCTGCTGGAGGCTTCAGTAAGGATCCCAGCATCAAGCAGTATGTGTATCTGCAAGCTCAGTTCCCTGGCCGACTGCTTGAGAAGGTTGTCATGGTCTCCTTTCAGTCTGGGTATATCTTCATCCAAACTGACAAGACCCTCTACACTCCCAACAGCAGAGGTGAATTTATTCAATATCAATTAATCAAGCAATATTTATTCATAAAGCCTCATATTACAAATGTGAAATGTGCCAAGCACAAACATAATTCAGTTTAAAAGGATGTACAGAAACACTTTTTGAAAAACTATGAGAATGAAGAGAGGTGATTGAAGATGAGAAATTATTGTAAATGTATGTATAAATGTAAAGATTTGACCTATAGCCTACACTGTACCACACACACCTACACACTGTACCACCAACCCAGTCTCATGGCATGTCGTGTTCACCAACACGATTTTTAATCTATTGATTCGTGTTCACCAACACGATTTTCCCCTTTTTTTCATGTTGCACAGCACGATTTTAAAAGCAATGTATTTCTATTGGTAATGTGTTTCGTGCCTGTATTTTTTTAATCTTTTTTTCATTCTAATTTGTTATTCTTTTCAAAATAACACACTGTTATTTACTCACCAATAACACACATTTATCCTTGTTTTTATTTATTGGTTTAATTCCATAATCTCAGGCTTTGTGTGTCCGTCAGGAACTGAATTTCAAAATTAAAATAACCGGAAACAGACGTAGGCATTTTGAGCGATTACCCAAGATCCTCAGCTATGGTTTAAGCTTGCTGATTGGATGTTCTAGCCGCAATGCATGCTGGGATTTGGTGTTTATATGGTATGAAATCCGGAAAACATTTAAAAAGAAGAAAATAATCCTTAATTCCGAGTGTTCTTGCTTTTCTCTTTGAAAGTCATCACATAACGGCATTGTAATACACGGTTCGGCTGCATTACATATTACAGATCTGCCGTAAGTTCTTTATTTATAGAGCCCTGATGAGAAGAGCTTTGGAAAAACTGGAAGAAATGCCGACGAAACTGAATACTTGACGTGGATCATAAATATATCAATTAAAATTAAACAACATCTTCAATTTCTCTTCACACAATACGTCTCTTTGCAGTATCAACACTAATTCGGCTGACTTTTATATTTGATCTAATAAGTGTCCTACACTAATAATACAAAGTTATTATGGCTGTGTGTACCTTCTGTGCACCGCCTAGTGGTTAAAGCATGTTATTGAATTATTGTTTTTATGTGTTATATTTGATTAAAAAAATATTAAGAGTACATACTTTCATAGGGGGGAAGTAGAAGGTCAATGATAGAAATATAGAATATAAAAAATCAAGAAGATACTATAAGTGATCTCTACAATAAAACAGTTTAGTGCTGGATGTACAAAGATATTAATATAAGGAGGTGCAAAACAGAAAAACGAATTAACCTTTATTTAAACATTAAATAATACTTTAGACTAAGGTCTTCTTTTAAATAAGAAAAAAGCTTTGGGGGTATCTACAGATAGATATATTAAGCCTGACAAAGTACTTAACGTCTAATATATTGCTTTCCTGCAATGTTAATTATGTAGAAGCACTTATTTTAACTGATATTATACATATGAATTATGCTCTTATGTATGTAGATAGTATAAGAAATGTGCAGAATATGACAGTTTAATGGTGGAGGTACACACACATATTGATAGATGTCTTATAATGCGCTGTTGAGGAACCTGTGACCCAAGATTTTCATTCATTGCATACACCGTAGTTGTGTATATGATATGTCAATAAACCTTTGAAAATCTTGAAATCTTGAAAGGGATGTGCAAAATAGCCATAATATATGTGACCTGCTCTATCGAAATCAGTCGCATTGACCCGAAGACACATTTTGAGTTGTATACACTGCTGGAAAGAGGAGATTCCTAGCTTTCTAATGATATCAAGATTGCTGTTGTTCTCCAAATATTAAGCGAAATATGTCACATTATATAATGACTGTCACCGAGTCATCATTTTGAGAAAAAGGCCTTCAAAGTTTCCTCTTCTCTGGAATCCATCGATCTGATTGATTATTAGCGGAGCAAAATACTACGGAGGGAAGATATTTTCGTTTGGATTACTGGTTTGGGAGAAGCTCGCGAGTGTGTGATTCACCATACTTGTCAACCCTCCCGATTTTCGCGGGAGACTCCCGATTTCATTGCCCTCTCCCGGTTTCCTCCCGGGGTCATATTTCTCCCGCATTTCTCCTGATTTCTGACAAAATCAGATTTACACACGACTGTTTCCACTCGGACTTTAATACAGCTACACCATTGTTTGGTTTCCATGGTAACACGTCTCTTTAGTAGCGCGCGCAGCTCAAAGTCTGCGAGGGTGAGGCAGATATTCACAGAAAACAGAACAAGAATCGACAAATACTCTACTCTTTGCTCACTCCTTGCACTTACAACTACAATAAGCATGTTAATGTTAATCTAACAGCTCTGGCGAGCCACACTAGCACCCCCCCCCCCCCCCCCCCCCATTTTGCATTTTGAAATGCTCCCGATTTCTGAGGTCTAGAGGTTGGCAAGTATGGTATACACGTGTGTGTGTGTGTGTGTTTGTCTGTGTAATTTTTCGTTTGTGTGTATTGCGTTTGTTTCCCGGGGAAAACCCTCACGAGAAACACCGGCTGTTGTTATGCCTGCTGTGACGTCAAGTTACTCCGTTCTCCGCTTGTAATTATGCCGTTACAAGCTATTTATCATCTGAATTTACCGAAACAAGTTTAATATTCTGAAAGCCAAGACTTTGTTTATTTGAAGTTAGATGAAAACAAACTGTAACGGACCCTGCCGTGTTATTTATGATTACTCTACGCTTACATTCATAATGTCAGCGGAGGGAGGGGGGGCGGAGCTGCGGAAGAGCAGATTGCCTGTCATCTTCCCTTTACAAGCTTAAAGAATGTATTTATCGTGTGAATTTGGAAATAAAAGTTTCATATTCTGAAAGCCAAGACTTTGTTTGTTTAAAATCAAACAAAACACCCGCACCCCGAAAAAATAGTTTTTTACGCAAATCCACGTTTATTTGGAAATGAGCCGTTGCGACTTCCGACTGATTTCGATAGAGCGGGTCACATATAGTCTTTAATTAATTAAGTAGAGAATAACGAGTAAGGAATATACTTTATTACTCGTTTACATTCATAAATGGTTAGTCTTCTCAAGCACCAACTATCAAATATCTCTCCTGATTGTTGGCACTTGACCTTTCCCTGAATTTTACTCATGTGTAACTAAAGTCTGATTTAAGGGTTGTTTATATTTCACATCATTAATCAGAAACTGCAAAGTAACTCAAATAAATGAAGTGGAGTAAAAATACCAGGTTAACCTCTGAATTGTAGTGGAGTAGAATTACAAAGTAACAATGAGCTGTCATGTGGGTATATATTAATGCTGCGCATTATGGACACAAGCGATTTTCACCCATTTATGAATTATATGTTTTACATTTGATAACACCAATGTGTTTAATACTGGCAACTTTTAATTGTGGGAAAAACGAAAACGTTAGCCAGCATGTGTAGTTCTGGGGGGGCGTTCGATTCAAGTTTTGGATAGTCTGGCGTGGTTTCGTTCCATTTCAAACAGCTGTTTGACGCTCGGCCTAACCTTGGCGCACTGCCACTCCAACATCCAATCCCAGAGCTTGAAGATTAATCACAGGGACGGTAGTCCTAAACGATAGCTGGGGATTATGGGTAGTGTAGTGTCTTCTGCCATCCTAAACTCCTAGAGGCCTACGTCTGTTTCCGCTTATTTTTATTTTGAAATTCAGTTCCTGACGGACGCCAAAAAAGCCAAAGATTATGGAATCAAACCAATAAATCAAAGCAAGGATAATTGTGTGTTATTGGTGAGTAAATAACAGTGTGTTATTTTGAAAAGAATAACAAATTAGAAGGAAAAAAAGATTTAAAAAACACAGATTTCAGTATCCTGAGGCTCTGAGCCCCATTTATTTTCCTCGCAGACGGCAACAAAAGTCCGAAATTATACGATTTAAAAATAAAAGCAATAATTGTGGCTTGATATTGAGTAAGAACATGTTTTTATGAACCACACAGCTTCCGGTCTTCCACGACCCGACTGGAGAAAAAGATGTGCTGCAGGCACGAAACACATTACCAGTAGAAATACATTGCTTTTAAAATTGTGCTGTGCAACACGAAAAAAAAAGGGGAAAATCGTGTTGGTGAACACGAAATGCCATGAGACTGGGTTGGTACCACACACAACTACACACTGTACAACACGCACTTAGAGCTCCTAAAGCATAATCAGGCTACAGACGTTGTGTATTTTATTATGCGAAGCACTAAATGGTTTTAGAAAAATATTGACTCTTGGTTTGTAGATATCTACTAAACTACAGCAAATACAGATAGTAGGCCTATTATACTGAGTTATATACTGTATATTATACACACTGCTCTGCTTTCTGCACGGACCTCACAGCCGTTCTCACTGGAAACATCGCGTCGCGATTAAAGCAGTTAATAAAATAATATCCATGGGATGCATGCAGAGCTGTCATTGGCTGAGATAAGTCCGGCCGTGCGTCACGACTCTTTGAAACATCTCTGTTTCTGGAAACGCATCAGCGGAAGAGCCGTGGAGGACCGTGGAGGACCCATCAGTGTATCCTCGATTATAGCTTCTCCAGAGAGCCTCCTCGAAGCTCGATGCTTGGTCCTCGATGTGCATTTAGAGAAATTAGATGTCCTTCAACATGGCGAGCCGAAATCCATTTCCGGGTTACTTCCGGAGGACCGAGGATTTGAGGAGTCGAGGAGTCGAGGAGTCGAGGAGGTGGAAATTAGAGAAATGGAAAACCTTCCTAGAGCAACATTGCAGAGGGGCGTGGCCAGCAGCAGCTCATTAGCATTTAAAGCCACAGTCACAGCGTCATCACTTTGGGAACAGGGCTGAAACAGAGGGGTTTAAGGCATGCTACAATGCACGATCTGTTTAGTATCTCAAGCCAAACACTTCAGAGACATGTTTTATATATATCTGAGACCTAAATCATGAGAACCGCAACAGATTCATCCAAAATCCAAAAGGTGCAACGATTGAATACTTTCTGCAAGAGGAAAAGTTGCCAAGTTTTTACCATGCATTTATCGGACATTAGTGCATAAAGATAGAGAGGCAGGGGGAAAGAGAGGCAGTCTAAGCCTATAGCAACATGACTAGGGGCTGGTCCAAAGTAAGCCTGAGCCAGCCCCAACTATAAGCTTTATCAAAAAGTCTTAAGTCCACTCTTTTTCTATGTCAGTTCATTACAGGATGTTTGCTGTGACACCCCGTATGGAGCCTGTGGAGAGGGATGACGCCAACCAAATGGATGCGTCTATTGCCATTGAGTTTGTGGTATTGTTTTCCGATCTTTGATAAGCACATATACCAAGCCTCTTTGTATTACAAATTCTTAACAGTAGATACTTTTCCCGGAATAACCTAAATAAAAGTCAAAACACATCCAACCTGAGTTGTTGGGTTGTCCTATCACTTGCTACCCTCTAGTGGTTGATTTGCATAAACATAGCCACTTTCTTTAGTGATAGATAAATACATTTTAGGAGCAACTGGAAATTAAAAAAGTCTCAATAGAGACAATGACCAGGCTCATTGAGACATGCAAAAAATAGTCTATAGCATGGATTTACAACATCAACTTGTTTCTGTCAATGTTTTATTTTTTATATTGTTCTTTTTTAGACCCCTGAAGGCATCATTTTAGCACGTGATCCAGTCTCTTTGGAATCTGGGATCCACTCTGGAGATTACCAACTCGCTGAAATTGTCAGGTTAGTAGTTTATCTTGTTTATGTTGTGTTCTCTACAATGAATTTCCATGTTGTGAATTTAGTGTTTGGAAAAGAGCTAAACAATAAGTAATATCTTGTATGAAATGTGGAGACACAATGAATTCTCAGTTCACACATCACACCATACTTCCAAGATGATGAATGTAAGTGAAAAACACTGGATCAGAGGGGAGAGAGGGGGGGTGGGCGGGCGTGCGCGGGCTTGTGCACTGTATTGCCGTGGTATGCATGTTCATTGCTCACTGCACCTCGCGGGAGCGCGCACAGCGTAAATCAAAAACTCACAGACATTTCAATGATTTGTACGGCAGTACGGTTTGGAAACGATACCATCTCCTTTTTGACGGGCATGCATAACATGGCAAAACACCGGAGCCTCGCTGCGGGGAAGCTTTGGCGCTGTTCTGGTTTGTTCTAATCTGTCAAAATAACAGACTGCTTTCAGACTTTTCCGTCATTGTTAAAAGAAATCCGTCATAGACCGGAAATATTCGGTTAACGCGACCTCTGGTTGGCACAGTAGTTCCTGGGCTCTATAACACCTTACTGCACTTCATCTGGAAATTCATTTGTAAATTAATTCAGCCAATATGCTACTTTAATACATTCAGATTCACATCTGAATGTATTAAAGTAGCATATTGGCTTTCTGGCCGAAATGATTAACGATTGAAATAACAGTTTTCTTGTGGTAATTATATTTTCTCACTCTCAAATAAATAGTTTATCTATACTTTATCTATAACAATGCAGCATTTTAATTGTAAATGGACACATTCAATAGAAATAGGCCAACATGTAATGCCTATGTAAAACTAATCAGCGTAAAAAGAAATACAATAAAAGTACTAATACCTTTACTCCCTACTACACTACTAACCTGAAAACGTTACATTTTAGTGTAGGGCACTAATAATTATATTCAGCAGCTAATTTTTATATATTTTATTAGTGAATTGACAAGATATGAATACCTTCACAGAAGAGGTTTCTCAATTCTTAAATGTCCCCTCCTCGACTCCCGTCCTCGACTCCTATCCTCAAGACTTAGTCCCGCCCACAGGAGATGCGAGCGGAGGACTCGAGGAGGGGAAGTGAGGAGAGAGGTGGGGAAGCAGCAGGCGGTTAGAGAAATGAGAACTCCTCTCCTCTGAGCGGTCATTTTAACGAGACGTCCATTAATGATGACAGGAGGCACAGCAGCCCTCTGTCTGATGGACAGATGTGTTCATGACCACTTATATATATTTACTTTGATTCATTGACTGCGGTATAGTGAGAAAATAACAGGCTACAGATGCGGACACACACACACACAAATATATTTATATAAATATATACAATTTAAAGTATGAGAGCACTCTCATAATAACGTAACAATCAGAGACTGGATATATCCCCCTCTCTCTCTGGTCGCTGAAATGGGGAATTGAAATTATGGACCAAAAGTTGTATTTACAAGTATTAAAAGTAAGCATAGGACACCAAACCAACTGAGACCCATCTGTCCGCACCACACACACCTACAGCTCCTAAAGCATATAATCAGGCTGCAGCCGTTGTATATTTTATTATGTGGAGCACTAAATGGTCTTAGAAAAAATATCGTCTCTTTGTTTGTAGTTATCTACTAAACTAAAGCATACAAATACAGATAGTAGGCCTGTTATACTGAGTGATATATATTTTACACACTGCTCTGCTTTCTGCACGGACCTCACAGCCGTTCTCACTGCAACATTATGTAGCGATGAAAGCAGTTACTAAAATAATATCCAGGGGATGCATGCAGAGCTGTCATTGGCTGAGATAAGTCCGGCCGTGCGTCACGCCTCCACCGTTCCCGGAAATGCATCCGCGGAGGAGCCGTGGAGGAACCATCAGTGTATCCTCGGTTAGAGCTCCTCCAGAGAGCCTCTTCGACGCTTGGTCCTCGGTCCTCGATGTGCATTTAGAGAAATGAGATGTCCTTCAACATGGCGCGCTGAAATTCATTTCCGGGTCACTACCGGTGGACCGAGGAGTCGAGGTGGCGAGGAGGGCAAATTTAAGAATTGAGAAGCCTCTAGAGCAGGGGTGCACACACTTTTTCAGCTTGGGAGCTACTTTTAAAATGACCAAGCCCAAAAGATCTACCTACAGGGCCGCCCCTGCCCAATCTGTGTCGCGAGCGCGAGGGGTGGGGGGGGTGCTATTGGAGTAAATGGCGGATAAACTGTGACGCGCTTAGACGAATTGCGCCGCATAAGCACATAATAGTGCGCCACATTTGCGCTTCAGATGAGGAGGTGAGGCCCCCTCATAACTGCATGAACCTGTATGGCACAATACAACTCAGACTGGCTTACCTGTATGTCAATCAAGTGGCAAATGCCATAGTAAGGATGGATTATAGGCTAACTTATAATTTAAAAAAAATATATATATATATATATATATATATATATATATATATATATATATATTTTTTCCATGCCATGCGATCTACCCACACTACCTTTGCGATCGACCGGTCGATCGCGATCGACGTAATGGGCACCCCTGCTCTAGAGTATGCGGCCTGTTTCCTGTATTACCTTGTTACCTCTCTAAATTAGTGTTTAAATGTTGTGTTTTTGTGTGTTTCTATGTTTAGTACTGGACTGTGGAAGATCCGCGCAAAGTTCCACCGCAACCCACAGCAGAGCTTTAGTGCAGAGTTTGAGGTTAAAGAATATGGTGAGTCTCCCATTACCTGCACTTTCATTTAAAACCAATATCAACTTACACAACACATCCTCACTCCCAGGTCGGCCTATGTTGACGTTATGTCAAGTCCCCTGTGTCAGCTTTTTCCAACGCAAGGGGGCGGCCCTTAGCGTACATTTTCAACTTTCCGGGATGTCCATAGGCTTCTATATAGCTCCCTAAACGTATGTTGTAGACGACTTGAGATCGCGAGCGAATGCTACCCGCAGATCCATTCTCACAGCGTTTAGCAACTTTTTTCTTACTCAATATTAAGCCACACTTATTGTTTTTACTTCTTTATTTTAATTCAATAATGTAGGACTTTTGTTGCCGTCAGTTATGGGGAGAGTAGGGGCTCAGAATACTGAAATCTGTATTTGTATTAATGGAGGTGCCGTTGTCCGTTTGATGATGTCCGTTTGATGATGTAAATGATTGCAATCAACGCAATCATTTACAAACTCTTCAACTACAACCCTAATTATATTTAAAAACATTTTAGAAGGCCTCACGAAATACTTTAATGTGATTTTAAATTTAAATGTGAAGGGATGTGTCTAATGTGGTCATTACATTATTTACCCACGGATCTATGGGTTGGGGTATTGTTCCGCACGGACATTTTAGTTAACCGGACTTCCTGTTTATGTGGAATACGAAAACATTTTTTTTAAATAAAATGATACTTTATTCCGAGTTTGCTTGATTTTCTCTTTGTAGATCATCACATAACGGCATTGTAATACACGGTTCGGCTGCATTAAATATTACATATCTGCCGTAGTTCGCTATTTATAGAGCCCTGATGAGAAGACTTCTCGACAAACATGAACAACTACCGCCGAAACTGAATATGTGACGTGGATCATAAATATATCAGCAATTAAACAAAATCTTCAATTTCTCTTCACAATACGTCTCCTTTCAGTATCAATACTAATTCGGCTGACTTTTATATTTGATCCAATCAGTATATTGGTATATTTACACCATAACGGTGCACAGCTGACAGAAAGGGATACCTGGTGGTTAAAGCACGTTATTGGAATGTATTATTTTTATTATTAGATATTAATAGGAGACACAGACAGACAAACTAATAAGGCTTTATTTAAACATTAAAGAATACTTTAGGTTAAGGTCTTATTTTGAATAAGAAAAAAGCTTTGGGGGTATAAATATTAAGCCTGACAAAGTACTAATATATTGCTTTCCTGCAATGTTAACCACTGTATGTTTAAGCACTTATTTTAACTGATATTATACATATGTAGTATACTCTTATAAGATGTATGTAGATAGTATAAGAAACATGCAGAATACGACAGTTTAATGGTGGAGGTATTCACACATATTGATAGATGCCTTGTGATGCACTGTTGAGGAACCTGCGACCCAAGTTTTTCATCTCCGGCCTTGTCAGGTATTGAACAATCAATAAATAAAGAACACAGAATTATTAAATAAAACACAGAATTTGTGTGATTATACTAAATGATTTACAAATAAACACCACTGCATATTTACAACTGTTACACACACAAATGTTTCCAACTTGGGATCAATAAAGTATATCTTATCTTAAGATGATCGATGGCTACTGCCAGATTTGCCTCTGAACCTTGACAAGTGCATGTTTCAGGCTTATCAAATAACAACAGGAGGGGTCACAGACATAAGACCAGCTGTTAAATAAAGCTCTTCTGACATTAGCTGGCATGTGGGTATATATTAATGCTGCCCATTATGGGCACAAGCCATTTTCACCCATTTATTAATTATATGTTTTAAATGTGAGTGTTCCTATCCCCTAAACCTCCAGGGATGTACACAGTTTAATACTGGCAACTTCTTATTATGGGAAATATGAAAACGTCTTTTAAAACTACAACTCCCAGTAGAGACGTGCCATAGAAGTTAAACATGTTGCGAAACACACAATAGCCAGCATGTGTAGTTCTGGGGACGGGGTGGGGGAGGGGGCGACGGGGTGGACCCGTTCAAATCCAGTTTTGGACAGTCTGCCGTGTTTCCATCCCATTTCAAAGTATTGTTCGACGCTCGGCGTAACCCTCGGCACACACTCTCCAATCACAGAGCTTGAGGACTATCACGGGGTTTGTCAAGCGAAGCGGAGAGAATACTTACTTCCGGGTGTAAAATTCTCTAAGCAACTAGGCTACTATGAGCTTCTCCGACCCTCGGTCCTGACGGACTCCAACTTGTGTTTAATAATCAAACAAATAAATAAACATAAGGATAATTATGTGTTATTGTTGAGTAAATAAGAGTGTGTGGTTTAGAAAAGAATACAAAATTTGAAGGAAAAAACGCAGAAACAATACAGATTTCCGTATTCTGAGCCCCAACTCTCCCCATAACTGACAGCAACAAAACATTATTCAATTAAAATAAAGAAGTAAAAACAATAAGTGTGGCTTAATATTGAGTAAGAAAAAGGTTGATAAACGCAGTGAGAATGGATCTGCGGGTAGCATTCGCTCGCGATCTCAAGTCGTCTACAACATACGTTTAGGGAGCTATATAGAAGCCTATGGACATCCCGGAAAGTTGAAAATGTACGCTAAGGGCCGCCCCCTTGCGTTTGAAAAAGCCGACACAGGGGACTTGACATAACGTCAACATAGGCCGACCTGGGAGTGAGGATGTGTTGACTTACAACATTCACTCGTTTTTTTTACTGGATTGGTAAAACCATAAATATCATTTTTCAGTGCTTCCCAGTTTTGAGGTTAAACTGAATCCTACGAGCTCTTTCTTCTACGTGGACGACCCAGAGCTCACAGTCAACATTAAAGCCGAGTAAGAGAAAGTTCTTGTTCCTTGGCTTTAGAGGCTGTCTGATTGGTGGATTGATTGGAGGAATGAATACCGGTTGCTGTTTAGAGGTTGCGGGTTGACGCTCTTGCTCTTTTAGTTTCTTAATCATTTGTTTTTACTTTGTTTAAAATGAACCTGTTTTGATTCATACAGTTCCCTCTCTTCTGGATTTAGGTATTTGTTTGGTCAAGAGGTGAATGGGATGGCCTACGTTGTGTTTGGGGTCATAAATGATGGTCATAAGAAGAGCTTTCCAAGTTCTCTTCAGAGAGTGCAGGTGAGCACATTCTACACTAACTATATTTCACATGTGTTTTGGAAGAGTCTCACACTCACAACATGTCTAGTATTTGTCCTCTAACTCCAAGATCTGCAGTTATTTCAGTTTCATTTCTATTCACAGATATTATGTATTTAGCGTGTTGAAAATGTAACATAATGACAACGATGGTGGTGACAAAACACAGTCTTTTCCTATTCTTTTAATTGAGAGACCCTTGGCAGCAGGAAATAAAATGTTGTATTATCAACTGTTCACTGTAACACTACACTACATTTTAAGACACATTTTTGAACTATGTTACATTAGATTAAAGAAGGTGTTGGAGCTGTCACGCTGAAGAGAGAGCACATCACAACAACCTTCCAAAACATTGAAGAACTGGTGACGAAATCCATATTTGTAGCTGTCAGTGTGCTAACGGAGAACGGTAAGAAAGAGACTAAGATATTCCCAAACGACAGGGGGGAAACATAAATATACTTTACAAAGATTACATTATAAACAAAACAATCTTGTAATCTGTATTGATTTTATTTGTTTCTGCATCTATTAACAGGTGGTGAAATGGTGGAGGCAGAGTTGAGAAATATTCAGATTGTTAAATCTCCCTACACCATCCACTTCAAGAAAACTCCAAAATATTTCAAACCAGGAATGTCCTTCCAAGTTACGGTAAAGTACTTTACATTAACTTTAAAAAAGTACTATAAAAAAAAGCACTTTATAATAACATTAGCAAAAGTAAACCTACATTTTTGATGTATTAAATGATTTTCTGAAAGATAGTACGCCATCACTCCGGCAGGACTATAGCACTACATCGAGATTAAGATTAAACACATTTCTTTCTCTTGGGAATACACATATAACTATGGAGAACCAGATGTTGTTGAGGCACAACCTCTGCTCTGCGCCGTTCCTATATGAGCGGGTTCTCAAAAGAAGGAAAACTCAAAACACCAGGATAAGGGTTAAATAATCATCTGTTTTAATGGTAAAACATACAATACATCACCCAATCACCTAATCACGAAGCACTCTGCAACAGCAGCTTCAAAATGCAGAATACTCCGGGCCCAAGTTCTACCACCGCGTGAGACACGTCTCAGGAACGGCCAGTCAAAAAACAAGAGCGCCGATCTTCAAAATAATCACAACATTTATACACAGGTGGGGAGGAGTTGTGTCGCTTGCTCCTCCCTAGCTATTTGTTTATTGGCGAGTTCACTTCTGAGCGAGCTAGCCAGTGAGTTGGCAGTGTTCCATTGGTCGGTTTCACTTCTGGGCGGGACCCCAGGCAGTGAGTCAACAGTTTGGTGATTCCATCTGTTTCACTCCTGTGCGTGTGTGTTTGTCCCTCTGCCCTTAGGCAGTCCCCAATCAATGATTTGGAGTCATGACAGAGGACTCTTTGACAGGACACATACTCATTCCCCCTAAACATCTTCAACACACACACACATCCTATCATGTATCTTATCACACAACAGTCACCTGTTTTTCTTTATGAAAGCCATACTTGTAAATATCCAAACGCCATCGTCCCATGACGGCCACAGAATCAGTCAACCAACCGAAGTTAACTGTTCCCATGCCCTAAGGTCTTCCCTGACCTTCTTCTCACCTAAAAGTCAGCTATCTGGAATGAATACATTTAAAAATTAGAACAAAGGACTACGGTCTCGTTTAACTGTGTGACTCAATTCTCAAGGCCTGCAGGATGTGCATCATTAACTAACAAGAATTTAACTGCATTATATCTAAGGAAAATGTCTCTGGGAATTCCCCTGTTAATTGCAAGGACTATTGATAATTAACAGAGAGACCCCAGGGGCCTCCTCTTGGTATCTGCTAGGCAGAAGTCACTCCATTCAGAAATCACAAGTTTAACACACATTCTATATAAGGTGACATTAAAATGAATATACCAGAAATACACTATATAAAACTTTCTGCTATAATACGTTACTTTAATACTTCAAATAATTCAAATAATACTTCAATGTGTGTAAATGACTGTTCATGGTCATTTGAAAACAAATGTCGGTGTCGGACACACACAAACACACCGAACACACACACACAGAGCGGAGCTGAGCACAAACACACAACACATCATGCGCCCTGAGGTCTGTACTACGAAGCCGGTTCAACCTAACCTGGATATGTTTGAGTTACCCGGCTTACCTAATCCAAAACAAACGCACTCTCGCTAAACTGTCCTACAACAATGGTCCTACTGACGTAATGTTACTTTGATCCGGTTACTTATGTTGTGGCAGATATTTAAGTAAGCTTTCTTAACACTGATGTTATAATAGTCAGATTGCTCTGAAGATGGGAGGTGACATTCTATTCATTTTCACGTTCACAGTCTGTGATTTTTGCCAACCGTCTTTCCTGCAATGGCAGCTTTTCTGTATTTCCTTTCTCCTGTAATATGACTTGATACCTTTAAACTCCGCACACTGAGCTCTGATTGGTCAGCAGGCAGTGCTTTCACTGAGTTGATCTCTTATCCTGGAACCTAACCTGCTCCGGACCACACTAGCCGTTCAGCATTAGTTACCATGGAGATCTAGCCCGCTAAGAAGTGAACCAGCGGCATAGGACCGGAAACCCAGAGTTTTCCCTGAAGTTAGCTCGCTAAGCGAAAATCCGGCTTCGTAGTACAGGCCTCAGGTGACCGGACATCTCCTTCATAAAACGAGTAATAGGGTTCAAGGTTCTCTATTTTGTGTGTAGTTATGTGAATGACATTCTTAGGTCACAGGCTTCTCCAACAGTGCAACACAATAATACAGATAAACAGTAAAATATAGTGCAAGTTAATAGTAAATACAAAAAGAAAAATAGTTTAAAAAAAGTGAAATAGTGCAATAAGAGTCTATATACAAGTTATTGGAATAATATATTACATAAATAGATAAATAATTACTAAGTAGACGATGAATGTTATGGAAGTTGAACTTGTTTCAGCAGTTCAGTTGTTTAGCAGTCTTATTGCCTGTGGGATGAAACTGTCCCTGAGTCTGGTGGTTTTACTCCGGATGCTGCGGTAACGCCTGCCAGACGGCAGCAGACTGAACAGTTTGTGGCTGGGGTGATGGGGTCTTTTATAATCCGGAGGGATTTCTTCCTGAACCGCTGGGAGTAAAGGTCCTCCATGGATGGTAGCTCCGTCCTGGTGATGGTGCAGTTTTCACCACCCTCTGTAAAGCCTTACGATTGAGGGCGGTGCAGCTGCCGTACCAGCATGTTTCCCACCTGCACCGCCTGGGGTCTGCCCGTCATGAAGTTCAGGATCCAGTCGCAGAGGGCGCTGTTGAGCCCGAGGTCTCTGAGCTTGATGACCAGCTTTGAGGGCACAATGGTATTGAATGCTGAACTGTAGTCAATGAACAGCATTGTCACATATGTGTTTCTCTGGTCCAGGTGTGAGAGGGCAGTGTGGATGGTGAGGGGTATGGCGTCGTCTGTGGACCTGTTTGCTCTGTAGGCAAACTGCAGGGGGTCCAGGGAGTCAGGGAGGGAGGAGGTGATGAAGGTTTTGACTAACCGCTCAAAGCACTTCATTATGATGGAGGTGAGTGCTACTGGGCGGTAGTCGTTGATGCTGGTGATTTTTGCCAGTTTGGGGACAGGAACGATGGTGGAGTGTTTAAAACATGTTGGGACTACAGAGTGCAGATGAGTGCAATAACGTATCTATGCCACAATTTTAGATGCGGATTTTGTAACTAATAAGTTTGCGCTGTGGACCAACACTATACATTGACGGGGGAAGGGGGTAGCAATAAAGATAACACCATTAAACAGTTACAAAACATAACAGAAATAATATTGATAGCAGCGTCCCAAGCAACCACCTTGGTAACAATGAAAACATTGTATGGACACAATTTCCTGAAGTAATCTTCATAATAACTAGCAAACTAAAGATCATGTGCATCCACTGCACACATAATCTGAAATAACAACTCATATTTCTCTCATCAAATGACATCAAAACGCATTTTAATGGCCAAACTTACTTTAAAATAGGCATTTTCCACCGAGAATAAAACGAAGTTCGGCCATGTTTTTTTTTTCTGCAGGGAGAAATCTGAAGATCACGTGACATAGTCGCCAGCCATTGGAATGAATGGTGAAAAAAAACGTAGGGATCTTACCATTTCAGAGGCGTTTTTGTAGAAATACTACATCCTACGTTGTGGACCAACGTAGTTATTACACGTTTTTTTGTGAGACTGGGTTGGGCGCAACGGTAACTTTCTTGTGCGAATGAGAAACTAACAAAATACTTTGTCATTCGCACAAAATACTATCTTGTGCGCACGAGAAAGTATTTAGTGCGCACGAGAAAGTATTTTGTGCGAACGAGATACTTTTTTTTTCTCCATGAACCTTTAGGGGCTCCGTAGTTTACTTCTCTCTTATTATATTATTAACAATAACAGATCACATCATTATTTGTCATTTGAATTATAATCTTAATATCTGATTTTTCAGATTTAGGGAAATATTCCAGAGAAACTAAGAAATATACCTGTTAAGCTTTGTGTCACCATAAACCATCTAAGTCATCATATTTAGTAAACAGAGCTAGATATTAGTCGTGAGTTTTTACCTTTTATATGACAATCAGAAACCTTTTTTCTGATTGTTGAACTGTTTGTGTCGGTGTTGGCAGGTCGAAGTTATGAATCCTGACTACACTCCAGCACCAGGTGTTGCTGTTGTAGTTGAACCAGGCACCGTGAATGGCAAGACCGCAGACAATGGCATGGCAAGGCTAACCATCAATACAGGAGGGTACCCACAACTACTGACGATCAATGTAAGTCTCTTAACAATTCATACAGGCACCACAGGCCGCTTTTCAAATGTAACCTTTGACCTACAATTAATGAATAATCATTATAAACATTTTTGATATTCATTTTTTAAGGTGAATTCAAGCAGAGCTATCAGCAGATGTTTTTGCTTCTTTATAGCTCATTGCTTTACTTCCAACTGTTTGCACATTTAATTTACAGTATGTGAAAGGTGAAGCTTATCTTAACCGTAGCCAGGATAAAGATGGAATAGGAAAGACTCAATATGTATTTAACCATGTGTATGCTTATGTGTTTCTTTAATTTCAGGCAAAGACGAATTCTCCTCGTATTTCATCGACAAGACAAGCATCAGCCAACATGACAGCTCTCCCATATATTACCCAAAGCAACAACTATATCCACATAGGTAAGAGACCAGGGGTGGGAATCTTTGTGTATACCACTATTTCATTTTTGAATATTTTGAATCACGGTTTTATTCTAAATTGATCCTCAATTCACTGCATTGAGGTGCTAATTTAGGAATAGTCTCCAATCCGCCTTGCGCTTATTATGGTTGTTTGGCAAATTACGGAGTGAATGTAGAGTGAAGCGTGTATGAAATTATGGATTTTTTATATTTGAGGAAGTTATTCAAAGTTATGATTTGCAAGACTTTGGACGGTATTGAGCCAAATACCTTTAACATTATTTGCCTGGAAAACATGCTCCTTTTATTATATTTTTCACTTTTATGTAACAAGTTGATCTAGAACTATCTTGCTCTAGAATTACTGTCCATCAGAAGCAATGTAAAATATCATTGTTTTATGGGGAGAAAATGTACTACAATGCTCTACTTTAGAAATACTTCAGATACTGCAATCACGACATGTCATATTTGCAGGTGTGGTTTCAGCTGAAGTACAATTAGGAAATAACATGAAAATCGACCTCAACCTCAAAAGGCAGGAAAGTCATGACACTGACATCACATACCTGGTGAGAGATGTTTTAAATCTGTGCATGTGTGCTTATACTACCCTTTTTGTTGCGTCCATCAACTCGTGTAGTGCAGTATACATGCTCATGTACAATAAGTAATGATATGTCTGTGTGCCTATAGATCATGAGCAGAGGTCAGCTGGTGCAAAAAGGCAGATACAACACAAGAGGTCAAGTACTGATCTCCCTGATGGTTATCATTACCAAAGACATGCTGCCATCGTTCCGCATCATAGCCTATTACCACACAAATGAGAATGAAGTGGTATCAGACTCTGTTTGGGTGGATGTAAAAGACTCCTGCATGGGTTCGGTGAGACACGCAATACAAAACACACACAAACTGATTTATTTATTAATGTATTCATCTGACATTTTTTAATGTAAGCAACTGGTTTAACAAATCTAAACTGTAGGTGTAATTCATTGACCTCACCTTCGCATTTAGCTGAAGCTGGAACCATCGAGACCCGCTCCATCCTATGAGCCCCGCCGGATGTTTGGTCTGAAGGTTACAGGAGACCCAGGGGCCATAGTGGGACTGGTGGCAGTGGACAAAGGCGTCTATGTCCTTAACAACAAGCACCGCCTCACACAGAAAAAGGCAATTTATTTATATCCTATTTTTCTTGCATTCATTGCATGAATACATTTCTAATGACATATCAGAACTTTAATCAGGATTATCTTTTTTCCAAAGTCAAATTCAAGCACTTTTCAAGCATTTCAAGCATCTTACAGCTGTTGTAAATTACATATTTACACATACTTATACTCAAATGATTATTTCCCTACCTCACATTAAATCAGATGTTCTTTATGCTATAAACAACCAAATGTGTGTTTCATAATAGCATTCAGCAGAGGATGAAAAATTAAATACATTTATTTTTTTCTTTGCCAAAATCCTTCCGGCCCACATTTGTAAGTATTCCAGCCACTCCCACTGGGCTGGGCTGGGCCGTTTTGATAGGCTAGCTATGTGCTATCTATCAGATAGTTTCACTTTCACACACCAGGCCCGTAGCAGCTGTCACTGTGCAGTGAAAGATCAGGAGTGAGTGACTGAGAGACCTAGCTGGCAGTTGCTTAAAGATGGATAAACAAGTTCCAAAGCGTAAAGGCGTTTTTGTATAGTTTGTGTATACAGTATTGTAGCGAGCCCTTGGTTCAGAGGGAGGGGCTTTCATAGGGGAGGGAGGGGGGGGGGCTTGGCAGGGAAACAGGGTTCAGGGGGAGTGGCTGTACGGCTGTACCCGTAGGATAGAAAAGGGGGAAGTGACGTCTGACTCAGAGGTCACGCGGCTGTGGAGAAGAACGTGTTGCCCACATTCTGTTACTGAGTTTAGGCTAGTTAGCTAGCAGGTTTATTGTTTTGGGTGCAGTCACTTTTGTCTCCACTTGCTGTTCAAATAAATGTTGAAAGAAAAAGTAAATCTGTTTATAGTTCTGTTTCATATGGGTGTTGAGAGATGTATCCATAGATTTAGTCCCTAATTTTGCTCTCAAAGTGCACCAGATTGATGCATTTAATTTCAACATTTAAAAAAAATCTTGAGGTCCACCACCTGCCCACACCCCCTGTTAAACTGTCTCACCCACATTGAGGATGCTTCCCACGCCCATGTTTTATTCCATGTGTCAAGTCAGGCAAATTGGATCCAAATGTTATTGCATCAATGATCTGTTAACATTAAAATCAATAAATATATGCTATTTTGCTTTAGGCAACTCAAGGGCTCAGGTGATGTGATTACTATATGAATAATGGTCCAAAATAACATTAAATACATTGTTTTTTTTGCTAAGAAACATACATTTGTCGCCGGCCGGCCGATACATGCCGCGCATTGAGCGGGCCTGTCTGTCAATTAATCCCCGGGCCACTTTTTCCTCCCAGTCCGCCCCTGGAGTGACCCATCTGTACGTAGACTGGGCATCCCATATAACCTGGCTGAGCCAAATAACTTTTCAATACATTATTGATTACTATTTTTGAGGTACTTTTAGGTTGGCAGTAAACACAAGTCAGTAGTAAATGGTGTACTTCTACTCCACTACATGTATTTAATGTCTTTAGTTACTTCACAGATGTGGATGAATGATGTGAAATATAATCAAGTGTTAAATCAGACTTTAGTTCCACCTGGAGTAAGTTCACAAGCTACCCTGCAGTATACAAAGTCATTCAAACTAGCTGAAACTTTACCAGCTTTGAGAACACTTTCATGATCAATTATTATAAAACATATCATATCTATTATTCTGAAATGGACCAATCTGCACATGACTACTTTTACTGTCGCTACTTTCACTATATTTTGATGATAATACTTTTCTACTTTTACTTGAGGAACATTTTGAATGCAGGACTTTTACTGTAACAGAGTATTCCTACACTCTGGTACTTCTACTTTTACTCAAGTACAAGATCTGAGTACTTCTACTTTCACTACAAGATCTGAGTACTTCTACTTTTACTCAAGTACAACATCTGATTACCTCTACTTTCACTACAAGATCTGAGTACTTCTACTTTTACTCAAGTACAATATCTGAGTACTTATTCCACCTCTGGTAGCGTATTAGCCTGAGTTGTAGCCACAAAATCACTTAGAGCTGCATAAAAATAGACTCACAAAGGTAACTAATATTTAAAAATGTGTACAATGATTTGTGGTTCATTTTGACTACTCAAGGCACCTGACTTATATATCTTCAAAGGAAGACTGTGTTCATTCTACAATTACATGCTACAATTACATGATGGGATTAAAGTAGTTTTACTTGTATAATACTTCAAGATTTTATATAAAAGCCTGTTTCTAAAAGTATCAACCATAGCGACGCAGTCGAATCCTCAGTTTATGATTTATAACAACATACTAACAAGCTAAGGTCTAATGACGCAACCAAGTCTCACGTCATTTCCTGTTATATTCACAAAGAAATGTAATCTATTGATTCGTGTTTGTTTTCATCTGTTTTCAAATAAGCAAAGTCTTGGTTTTCAGAATATTAAACTTGTTTCGGCAAATTAAGATGATAAATACAACTTTGAAGCTTGTGATGGCATAATTACAAGCGGAGAACAGAGTAATTCAACGTCACAGCAGGCATAACAACAGCCAGTGTTTCTTGCGCAAAAATACACAAACACACACACACTCGCGAGCTTCCCCAAGACCAGTAATACAAACGAAAATGTGTCTTCGGGCCAATCTGACTGATTTCGATAGAGCAAGTCACATTTGGTTCAGGCACAAAACATACTACCAGTAGAAATACATTGCTTTTAAAATCGTTCTGTGTCGAATCAATAGATTATATTTCGTGACTATAACACGAAATGCCGTGAGACTGGGTTGAATTACAACAGTGAGTGCTTCATCCTCTGAACACCACAGGATGGCGACTGTAACGATCATAACATAGGTACGCTCCTCTGAAATGATTGTCCCCTGCAATTATTATTATTATCCCTAATCGAGTTCGCTATTCAGCTCGTTGGCTTAAACAAACGTAACATGCAACGTTAGCCTAATCTAAAATGCTCTACTGCGGCGTACCTTTCATGTGGCTTGTCAGTACTCTCCCATCGTTCTTTTTTGCAAACTTTGCAGGAGGCTACTCGTGGGCTTGGCCCTCGTCTTAGCCATGGCTTGTATTTGTCTTCTGCTAGCCACCGCTCGTTGAAACGGCAACCTCCTGGCATACTGTCATCTATCACTCTCATCAGAATGCCCAGGTCACACGTAACAAAAATACTTGCAGGTCACGTGCATAGCGCGGGAAGGCCGGAGCGGAGCTGTTTTATGTAAAAGCGAAGCAATTAAGCGCGCTCCGACTTCTTTATTTTCTTTTAATCTAAAGAGCGAAGTAAAGCATTTATAATTTCAAGCACTTTATCTCAAATTCAAGCACCATTCCCAAAATGCAAGCACTTTTCAAACCTTGAAAACACCTCGTACAATTTCAAGCATTTTCAAGGATTTCCAGCACCCGTACGAACCCTGTTTAATGTGAGCTTCCAGATATGTCAACCTCTTGCCTTTAAGTCTTGTTTATTTATTTGTGTGTGAATGACTTTCATATGCTCAGGTGTGGGACGTTGTAGAGAAGTACGACACAGGTTGCACACCAGGTGGAGGGAAGGACAGTATGAGTGTGTTTTACGACGCTGGGCTGCTGTTTGAGTCCAACACGGCTTCTGGGACTGCTTACAGACAAGGTGACACTACTTTACTCTCCCCTTCCCTGAACATAGTTTTAAAAAGTGAGCACATACACCTTTATTCATCACCATCAGTCAAGTGCTTCTTTAGAAGTGAGCATATTGTGTTCAGTAGAAGAACTGCATCCTAAAGGGTCTTTTTATGGCTCCCCTTTATGGTCACGCAGATTGTCTTGGTGTTTCTGAAATGGTTCGTTGCTGTTTGGATGTTTTGTAAATATTTGCCTGGTAGAAAAATATTGAACACTAGAAAGAATTTAGAAAAACATGGAAAACTAAAACGGTCAGATACTATATCTGGGTAGGAAATGTGTCTTTGAGGCATTTCCAAGTTTGCATTGAGCATGGTGACTGGCCAATGAGCTGAATTGTCCTTATTATAAGGCGGTTTTAAAAACCACCTTTAGCACTTATTCTAAAAAAGTTTGTAATTTACATAAATCAGACGTTCAATATCAAATGTTCTCACCCCCACACCCTGTTCATGTGTCCTACCAGAGAAATCACCTCACTCTGATTTTAAAAGTTCCACATCAATTATACAATGCTTAGGGTATATTGAATATTGTTGAGTTCTGTAAAAGATTTTGTCTCCGTTGCTTTTTTCCAGAATTGAAATGTCCGGCACAGAGCAGGAGGAAACGAGAAACTACAATCATGGATGTCAGAACCAGCTTACGTAAGAACCATAACTCTTTACAAAGCAATAACCTCATTTCCTGTTATCATCTGTCTGAAAAGTATTTCTTACAAGTTTATGTTCTCAATCCCTAGGTTCCCATTTAGAGTAAAATACATGTAAAACCAGAGTATGGTTTAGGCTGCGGCTATCTTTTGGTTGTCAAGTAGCTAGTAGGCATTTTCCTTTGGTTTGATATTATCCAATTTTGGGTGACCATATGTTTTTGTTTTGAACTCTTTCACCAATTTCAATTCAAATATTAAAACTGCGGTCGCACTTGTGCGCGCAGTGATGAGCGGGCCCTCGCGTCCATGCGCCTATCGGTGAGGGCAGCCGGTCGTTCCGGCGTCAAGCAAACGTGCGCGAGTCCTCGGAAATGAGCCGTTTGTCATTTCTCTAATTTTCGCGTCCCAGGTCCTCCGGCATCGACCCGGAAACGGATGTTGGCGCGCCGTCTCGAAGGAAAACAAATTTCTCTAAAGGCTCGTCGAGGATCGATATTCAAGGATGCTGTCTGGAGGTGCCGTAACCGAGGATACACTGATTTAGAGGTGAGAGGAGTCTCTCTGGAGGAGCTATAACCGAGGGTACAACGATGTAGAGGAGAGAGGAGAGAGGAGTCTCTCTGGAGGAGCTATAACCGAGGGATGTATCCTCCGGGGTCGATTTCAGCCAACAGTGATGTTTAAAAGAGGCGTGACGCATGGCTGGACTTATGTCAACGAAGCACAGCTCTGCAAACAGTTCCCGTTGTGATTAAAAGTTTTTTAAGATGATAAAATGTGCATCAGACTTTCTGCCCTTAACCGTTTGTTTACTCACTAATTACATCTCCCCTGGATGTTAGGCTATTTCTTTTTTTAATACAACTGCTTTCATTGTAACACGATGTTTACAGTGAGAACAGCTGCTGTTTATAATATATATCGCTCAATAATATATGTAACAGGCAGCCCACATTTCACACTTTATTTGTAGGCTTTAGGAGATATCTACAAATAAACAGTAGGGTCAGGGAATGCTCCGGTCTTTGGACAAAATTAACATGGGATCACTCCGGTCAATGTACGTACTTCGTCTCACTGGAATATTAATGGCCAAATTGAATACAACATCGATCCAATTTCTCCGGTCAATGACAGGAGAGTTTTGAAAGTGACAAAACACTGTTCCACACATTTAAAAACACTTAATCAATGTTTACCCAGGATCCATGCACCTTCCCTGGCTTGTAAAATGTGGTGATGCGCCCTGGAGGTATCCTACTATTTAAAACATGTATACACTCATGTACACCATTCATAGGGTTCCCTAACACAATGCACATAGTCTGGAGCTCACTGGGGTCCTGCATATGCTTTAATCAGGCTTGTCCATTTGCGCCATCCGTGGAGTCTCCCCGCCTTTCAGAGACCTATTGCTGGGTAAAAAAAAGCCATGTGCTCCGCCCCCTGGATCTCTGCATGTGTGCCTGTGAGTCTCTGGCTACTGTCCACATGCCCGCATTATGAGGCACTATTTTCGGATACATTTTCTCATTTTCACCACTTTTCCCTGGGTAAAATTAGGTCTGTCACTTTGGGTGTGCGCCATCCGTGGAGTACCCCGCCCCGGACGTCCATTGCCCCTAAGTGGGGGCAGCCTGCTCCTCTCTGGCTACTGTCCACATGCAAGCATTCTTCCAGGTAATGTCTGAGAGTCATTTCAAATGGTTTCAAACTGCTCTGGGTGTGCGCCATCCGTGGAGTCTCCCCGCCTCTCAGAGACTTTTTGCTCGGTAAAAAAAGCCATGTGCTCTTCCCCCTGGATCTCTGCATGTGTGTGTGCCTGTGAGTCTCTGGCTACTGTCCACATGCCCGCATTATGAGGCACTATTTTCGGATACATTTTCTCATTTTCACCACTTTTCGCTGGGTAAAATTAGGTCTGTCACTTTGGGTGTGCGCCATTCGTGGAGTCTCCCCGCCCCGGACGTCCATTGCCCCTAAGTGGGGGCAGCTTGCTCCTCTCTGGCTACTGTCCACATGCAAGCATTCTTCCAGGTAATGTCTGAGAGTAATTTCAAATGGTTTCAAACTGCTCTGGGTGTGCGCCATTCATGGAGTCTCCCCGCCTTTCAGAGACCTATTGCTGGGTAAAAAAAGCCATGTGCTCCGCCCCCTGGATCTCTCCATGTGTGTGTGCCTGTGAGTCTCTGGCTACTGTCCACATGCCCGCATTATGAGGCACTTTTTTCGGGCACATTTTCTAATTTTCACCACTTTTCCCTGGGTAAATTAGGTCTGTCACTTTGGGTGTGCGCCATCCGTTGAGTCTCCCCGCCCCGGACGTCCATTGCCCCTAAGTGGGGGCAGCCTGCTCCTCTCTGGCTACTGTCCACATGCAAGCATTCTTCCAGGTAATGTCTGAGAGTAATTTCAAATGGTTTCAAACTGCTCTGGGTGTGCGCCATCCGTGGAGTCTCCCCACCTTTCAGAGACCTATTGCTGGGTAAAAAAAGCCATGTGCTCCGCCCCAAGGATCTCTGCATGTGTGTGTGCCTGTGAGTTTCTGGCTACTGTCCACATGCCATCCGTGGAGGCACTATTTTAGGATACATTTTCTCATTTTCACCACTTTTCCCTGGGTAAAATTAGTTTTGTCACTTTGGGTGTGCGCCATCCGTGGAGTCTCCTCGCCCCGGACGTCCATTGCCCCTAAGTGGGGGGCAGCCTGCTCCTCTCTGGCTACTGTCCACATGCAAGCATTCTTCCAGGTAATGTCTGAGAGTCATTTCAAATGGTTTCAAACTGCCCTGGGTGTGCGCCATCCGTGGTGTCTCCCCGCCTTTCAGAGACCTATTGCTGGGTAAGAAAAGCCATGTGCCCCACCCCCTGGATCTCTGCATGTGTGTGTGCCTGTGAATCTCTAGCTACTGTGCACATGCCCGCATTATGAGGCACTATTTTCGGATACATTTTCTCATTTTCACCACTTTTCCCTGGGTAAAATTAGGTCTGTAACTTTGGGTGTGCGCCATCCGTGGAGTCTCCCCGCCCCGGACGTCCATTGCCCCTAAGTGGGGGCAGCCTGCTCCTCTCTGGCTACTGTCCACATGCAAGCGTTCTTCCAGGTAATGTCTGAGAGTCATTTCAAATGGTTTCAAACTGCTCTGGGTGTGCGCCATCCATGGAGTCTCCCCGCCTCTCAGAGACTTATTGCTGGGTAAAAAAAGCCATGTGCTCCGCCCACATGATCTCTGCATGTGTGTGTGCCTGTGAGTCTCTGGCTACTGTCCACATGCTCGCATTATGAGGCACTATTTTCGGATACATTTTCTCATTTTCACCACTTTTCCCCGGGTAAAATTAGTTTTGTCACTTTGGGTGTGCGCCATCCGTGGAGTCTCCCCGCCCCGGACGTCCATTGCCCCTAAGTGGGGGCAGCCTGGTCCTCTCTGGCTACTGTCCACATGCAAGCATTCTTCCAGGTAATGTCTGAGAGTCATTTCAAATGGTTTCAAACTGCTCTGGGTGTGCGCCATCCGTGGAGTCTCCCCGCCTCTCAGAGACTTATTGCTGGGTAATAAAAGCCATGTGCTCCGCCCCCTGGATCTCTGCATGTGTGTGTGCCTGTGAGTCTCTGGCTACTGTCCACATGCCCACATTATGAGGCACTATTTTTGGATACATTTTCTCATTTTCACCACTTTTCCCTGGGTAAAATTAGGTCTGTCACTTTGGCTAACCGCACCACTGTCGGTCGTCCCCCGAGAGTGGACATCCATTGCCCCTAAGTGGGGGCAGCCTGCTCCTCTCTGGCTACTGTCCACATGCAAGCATTCTTCCAGGTAATGTCTGAGAGTCATTTCAAATGGTTTCAAACTGCTCTGGGTGTGCGCCATCCGTGGAGTCTCCCCGCCTTTCAGAGACCTATTGCTGGGTAAAAAAAAGCCATTTTCTCCGCCCCCTGGATCTCTGCATGTGTGTGTGCCTGTGAGTCTCTGGCTACTGTCCACATGCCCGCATTATGAGGCACTATTTTCGGATACATTTTCTCATTTTCACCACTTTTCCCTGGGTAAAATTAGTTTTGTCACTTTGGGTGTGCGCCATCCGTGGAGTCTCCTCGCCCCGGACGTCCATTGCCCCTAAGTGGGGGCAGCCTGCTCCTCTCTGGCTACTGTCCACATGCAAGCATTCTTCCAGGTAATGTCTGAGAGTCATTTCAAATGGTTTCAAACTGCCCTGGGTGTGCGCCATCCGTGGTGTCTCCCCGCCTTTCAGAGACCTATTGCTGGGTAAGAAAAGCCATTTGCCCCACCCCCTGGATCTCTGCATGTGTGTGTGCCTGTGAATCTCTAGCTACTGTGCACATGCCCGCATTATGAGGCACTATTTTCGGATACATTTTCTCATTTTCACCACTTTTCCCTGGGTAAAATTAGGTCTGTAACTTTGGGTGTGCGCCATCCGTGGAGTCTCCCCGCCCCGGACGTCCATTGCCCCTAAGTGGGGGCAGCCTGCTCCTCTCTGGCTACTGTCCACATGCAAGTATTCTTCCAGGTAATGTCTGAGAGTCATTTCAAATGGTTTCAAACTGCTCTGGGTGTGCGCCATCCATGGAGTCTCCCCGCCTCTCAGAGACTTATTGCTGGGTAAAAAAAGCCATGTGCTCCGCCCACATGATCTCTGCATGTGTGTGTGCCTGTGAGTCTCTGGCTACTGTCCATATGCTCGCATTATGAGGCACTATTTTCGGATACATTTTCTCATTTTCACCACTTTTCCCCGGGTAAAATTAGTTTTGTCACTTTGGGTGTGCGCCATCCGTGGAGTCTCCCCGCCCCGGACGTCCATTGCCCCTAAGTGGGGGCAGCCTGCTCCTCTCTGGCTACTGTCCACATGCAAGCACTCTTCCAGGTAATGTCTGAGAGTCATTTCAGATGGTTTCAAACTGCTCTGGGTGTGCGCCATCCGTGGAGTCTCCCCTTCTTTCAGAGACCTATTGCTGGGTAAAAAAAGCCATGTGCTCCGCCCCCTGGAACTCTGCATGTGTGTGTGCCTGTGAGTCTCTGGCTACTGTCCAGATGCCCGCATTATGAGGCACTGTTTTCGGATACATTTTCTCATTTTCACCACTTTTCCCTGGGTAAAATTAGGTCTGTCACTTTGGGTGTGCGCCATCCGTGGAGTCTCCCCGCCTTTCAGACACCTATTGCTGGGTAAAAAAAGCCATGTGCTCCGCCCCCTGGAACTCTGCATGTGTGTGTGCCTGTGAGTCTCTGGCTACTGTCCACATGCCAGCATTATGAGGCACTGTTTTCGGATACATTTTCTCATTTTCACCACTTTTCCCTGGGTAAAATTAGGTCTGTCACTTTGGGTGTGCGCCATCCGTGGAGCCTCCCCGCCCCGGACGTCCATTGCCCCTAAGTGGGGGCAGCCTGCTCCTCTCTGGCTACTGTCCACATGCAAGCATTCTTCCAGGTAATGTCTGAGAGTCATTTCAGATGGTTTCAAACTGCTCTGGGTGTGCGCCATCCGTGGAGTCTCCCCGCCTTTCAGAGACCTATTGCTGGGTAAAAAAAGCCATGTGCTCCGCCCCCTGGAACTCTGCATGTGTGTGTGCCTGTGAGTCTCTGGCTACTGTCAAGATGCCCGCATTATGAGGCACTGTTTTCGGATACATTTTCTAATTTTCACCACTTTTCCCTGGGTAAAATTAGGTCTGTCACTTTGGGTGTACGCCATCCGTGGAGTCTCCCCGCCCCGGATGTCCATTGCCCCTAAGTGGGGGCAGCCTGCTCCTCTCTGGCTACTGTCCACATGCAAGCATTCTTCCAGGTAATGTCTGAGAGTCATTTCAAATGGTTTCAAACTGCTCTGGGTGTGCGCCATCCGTGGAGTCTCCCCGCCTTTCAGAGACCTATTGCTGGGTAAAAAAAAGCCATTTGCTCCGCCCCCTGGATCTCTGCATGTGTGTGTGCCTGTGAGTCTCTGGCTACTGTCCACATGCCCACATTATGAGGCACTATTTTCGGATACATTTTCTCATTTTCACCGCTTTTCCCTGGGTAAAATTTGTTTTGTCACTTTGGGTGTGCGCCATCCGTGGAGTCTCCCCGCCCCGGACGTCCATTGCCCCTAAGTGGGGGCAGCCTGCTCCTCTCTGGCTACTGTCCACATGCAAGCATTCTTCCAGGTAATGTCTGAGAGTCATTTCAAATGGTTTCAAACTGCTCTGGGTGTGCGCCATCCGTGGAGTCTCCCCGCCTTTCAGAGACCTATTGCTGGGTAAAAAAAGCCATGTGCTCCGCCCCCTGGATCTTTGCATGTGTGTGTGCCTGTGAGTCTCTGGCTACTGTCCACATGCCCGCCTTATGAGACACTATTTTCGGATACATTCTCATTTTCACCACTTTTCCCTGGGTAAAATTAGGTCTGTAACTTTGGGTGTGCGCCATCCATGGAGTCTCCCCGCCTCTCAGAGACTTATTGCTGGGTAAAAAAAGCCATGTGCTCCGCCCCCATGATCTCTGCATGTGTGTGTGCCTGTGAGTCTCTGGCTACTGTCCACATGCCCGCATTATGAGGCACTATTTTCGGATACATTTTCTCATTTTCACCACTTTTCCCTGGGTAAAATTTGTTTTGTCACTTTGGGTGTGCGCCATCCGTGGAGTCTCCCCACCCCGGACGTCCATTACCCCTAAGTGGGGGCAGCGTGCTCCACTCTGGCTACTGTCCACATGCAAGCATTCTTCCAGGTAATGTCTGAGAGTCATTTCAAATGGTTTCAAACTGCTCTGGGTGTGCGCCATCCATGGAGTCTCCCCGCCTTTCAGAGACCTATTGCTGGGTAAAAAAAGCCATGTGCTCTGCCCCCTGGATCTCTGCATGTGTGTGTCCCTGTGAGTCTCTGGCTACTGTCCACATGCCCGCATTATGAGGCACTTTTTTCGGATACATTTTCTCATTTTCACCACTTTTCCCTGGGTAAAATTAGATCTGTCACTTTGGGTAACCGCACCACTGTCGGTCGTCTCCCGAGAGTGGACATCCATTGCCCCTAAATAGGGTAAAATTAGGTCTGTCACTTTGGGTATATGCCCTCCGTGGAGTCTCCCCGCCCCGGACGTCCATTGCCCCTAAATGGGGGCAGCCTGCTCCTCTCTGGCTACTGTCCACATGCAAGCATTCTTCCAGGTAATGTCTGAGAGTAATTTCAAATGGTTTCAAACTGCTCTGGGTGTGCGCCATCTGTGGAGTGTCCCAACCTTTCAGAGACCAATTGCTGGGTAACAAAAGCCATGTGCTCCGCCCCCTGGATCTCTGCATGTGTGTGTGCCTGTGAGTCTCTGGTTACTGTCCACATGCCCGCATTATGAGGCACTATTTTCGGATACATTTTCTCATTTTCACCACTTTTCCCTGGGTAAAATTAGGTCTGTCACTTTGGCTAACCGCACCACTGTCGGTCGTCTCCCGAGAGTGGACATCCATTGCCCCTAAATAGGGTAAAATTAGGTCTGTCACTTTGGCTAACCGCACCACTGTCGGTCGTCTCCGAGTGGACATCCATTGCCCCTAAGTGGGTTTAGGGTTAGGGAGTGTATAGGTGTCTGTTGTGATGAATATGCCCCCAGCAAAGGGCGTTGTTGGACTAACAGTAGGTGCGTGTGTGTGTGTGTGTGAGTTGATGTTGCAGGCAGACAGGCAGGTGTCAGTAGGTTATCTGACATATAAATCGTCAAAAATTGTACATTCTCCGTTAGCTTACGAGCTCCCCGTTTTAGCTAGCAACAATTTTCTTCGCAATTTAGCATCATATTGGATAGGGGTTGAATTTGTCCTGGATTGGACTTTTTCCGATCATAGGAGTAGTTTGCAAAAATGTCCTTAAAATGGCTGAAAAACGCACATTTTTCCAAATGGCCGACTTTCTGGGGGGCGTGGCTAATGAAAAGCAATTTGAAATATGTGTGCAATTATAATAGCAATGTGTATAAAGCGTTTCGTGAATATCGGAAAAAATATATGCGAGTAGTTTGTAGTAATTTGTGACATGTAAATCGTCAAAAATTTAACATTCTCTGTTCGCTTACGAGCTCATCGTTTGAGCGATCAATTATACCTTCGCAATTTAGCATCACATTTGAAATGGGCTGAACTTGTCCTGGATTGGAATTTTTCCGATCGTTCCCCTAGGAGGAGTCCACAGAAATGTCCTTAAAATGCATGAAAAACGCACATTTTTCAAAATGGCCGACTTTTTCGGGGGCGGGGCTAATGGAAAGCAATTTGAAATAGGTCCGCAATCATAAGAGCAATTTGTATACAGCGTTTCGTGAATATCAGAAAAACTATATGCGAGTAGTTTGGAGTAATTTGCGACATGTAAATCGTCAAAAATTGTGTATTCGCTGTTAACTTACGACCTACATGATTGAGCTATCAAAAATTTTCTTCTCAATTTAACATCATATTGGATAGGGGCTGAAGGTGTCCTGGATTGAAACTTTTCCGATCATTCCCCTAGAAGGAGTTGGCAAGAATGTGCTTAAAATGCATGAAAAACGAACATTTTTGAAAATGGCCGACTTTGTCGGGGGCGGGGCTAATAAAAGCCAATTTGAAATATGTCCGCAATCATAAGAGAAATTTGTATACAGCGTTTCGTGAATATTGGAAAAACTATACGCGAGTAGTATAGTCTATTTTAAATCCATGTGTCCCTGTTCTAATTAACAGATGGCAACTGCCAACATGGCAGACCTTAGCTTTAAAGTTGTAGTTAACAAGCTGATGGCCGAAATCACGGTAACTACATCTACTTCTTATACAGTCTATGCTTCCGTCACACAGTTTATGTTAATGGTTCTTTAAGGACGATAATACAAATCAGATACATCAATGTGTCCACCTCCTCCTCTTCAGGAGGGAAGGCTCAGGTAGAGTCCCACAAGAAGCCCCTTTTGTAGGTGTGGAGAGCAATGGATGGTGGGGAGTAGCTCAGGCTTGAGTCTAGGTCTAGCGACAGCGGTGGATGAAGGCTTGAAACAGGGAGTACAGACAACAACTGGGAGGGGTCATGCTGTGCTGCAGCTCAATAGCACAGTTATATGGGTGGAGGAGGAGAGCTCGCCTTGACTCAACTGAAGACTTCTTTGAAGTCATCTAGGTTAGCGGGGTAAAGATGAGATAGGAAGGTCAGGGGCCGGCAGAATAGGCAACAAGGAAGCAGTCCGGAATAGTGTTGGAAAGTCCAACATCAGTAGCATAGGACAATTTGTCAATGAGTTACTGAGCAAAAGAGGCTTATATGCTGGCTTGAATAAGGTGTGAGGTGGAGATGAGTGAAGTTACCGTGGTGCAGATGGCAGGGAGAGAAGCAGACTGTGGCAGTTCAGGCTCTCCACATGTTTGTAGATGGTGTGGTTTCAGATTATTCTTCCAAGCCATGCTAGAGTATGTATTGTGAAAGTCAAAAGGGAAAACTATTTTTACTTTATTTTCATTTAGTTAATAGGTCAATGTGTTCCTTCATACTGCGTATTGTATCTTATTCTTAAACAAATGAATTAAATGTTTTGTTTCAAGTTTACCCTTCCTGCACAAATCTTTATCTCTCTGTCTCTTCTTCAAAACCCTTTTTTTTATAGTGAGTAACTATACAGAAAAACTGCAACGGGACTGTTGTTTGGATGGTATGAGGGACACCCTCCTCTCTTACACCTGTGAAAGGCGTGTAGAGTACATTGTTGATGGTGAAGCCTGTGCAGCAGCCTTCCTGCACTGCTGCAAGGACATGGAAAACCAGCGAGCTGACAGCAAGGTGGAGAGCCTTCAACTGGCTCGCAGTAAGAGACCGGGATAAGGGATGGGCTGAAGCCCTGGGTGATCATTTTTTGCCATAGTAGTAGTCACACAAAATTCTGAATGAAAATATGTTTGACGCTCTAGGTGAGGAGGATGACAACAGTTACACTGACAGCAATGAAATTGTTTCTCGCACCAAGTTCCCTGAAAGTTGGCTGTGGTCAGATATCACACTTCCTGCTTGCCCTGGACCAAACCCATGGTAAGTCAACCGACATACACACACAAAAAACATTAACTTCAATAATGACGCCACTAGAATTGAAGTCTACACTTACCTCCCAAAGATTTAACACTATTCTTTGTTTCAGTCATACCACATCAGTGACTAAAAATATTCCACTGCAAGACTCAATCACTACCTGGCAGTTTACTGGCATTAGTCTGTCAACTACTCACGGTGAGGATTCGGTGGCTGAAAGCTGTTTCGTTAAGGAATCTAAGCTTGAACTTTTTTTATCCCTTAAATCTTCTCTCTCTCTTTCTCTATGTAATCCCTTTTTATTGTCCCTCTCATCTTAAAGGAATCTGTGTTGGTGATTCGTTAGAGGTGATTGTCCAGAAGGAATTCTTCATTGATCTCAGGCTGCCATACTCTGCTGTCCGGGGAGAGCAGCTGGAAGTTAAGGCAATCCTGCACAACTACAGCCCCGATCCTGCAACTGTAAGTCTATGTTACATACAGTATAAGAGGCAAGAGAACATTTTAAACTAAAGGGCAAAATCAACATTAAATATTCAACTGACATACTGTATCAAAAAAGAGAGTGAATAACCTTCCTACTCTAGACTTTTCATACCTGCTCACATAGTGGTTGGCCTGCGACTATCGTTTTTCCATCCCAGTGTAGATTTAATTTATAGGCCTACCTGCCTGATAAAAAGCATGACGTAGCTCTGAATAAATGCGTGGATGTAAAAATAGAATGTCGCGGTCCCCATCCAAACAACGCTCTAGTAATACCATGTCTACTCGTGACTCGTGAAAACGATAGGGCCACTTAATCTGATCAATTCAGTGTTTATTAGAACACCACGAAGTATTCAAAAATAGCTATTTTCATCAATCTACTTTGAAAAGGACGCTCTATGTAGCGACTGTAGCTATCAATTCCATATTTTGTGGGATGAAAATGCCACAGGTGACGCTCTGATGCTACATTAATGCTAGGGGATACCATGTCTGAACTGGGATGGGAAAACGATAGATGCCTCATCAGCGGGAAACCTTACTGCATTATTAACAGTTTATTATTGAGATCAGATTGATCCTGTAAAAACGCGGTATATCATCAAATGTTAATTAAAATCAGGAAAGCATTATTGATAGATGACCTCAAATAAAACTGATGTAATCCTATTGTATCCTCAATCATAGTCTTTATCTTTGAGCAACTTCACAATCTCCAGTCCATCTTTGTCCTGTTCTCCAGGTGCGGGTTGATCTGATTGAGGTGGATAATGTTTGCAGTTCGGCTTCAAAGCGTGGAAAGTATCGCCAGGAGGTCCGAATTGGGGCTCAAACTACCCAATCTGTGCCCTTCATTATCATTCCCATGAAAGAAGGAGAATTCCACATTGAGGTGAAAGCTGCTGTTAAAGATTCATCGCTTAATGATGGAATTATGAAGAAGCTGCGAGTGGTGGTAAGAAAAAGACTCCATGTCATGTTTTTTTTATTACACCATGTGGAATTGTTCTCTTATTGCAGTAAAATGTTCAAGTTGCCATAAAAAAGTACTCATCCGAGGTCTGTAACATTATGGATGTAATATTCTTGTTACTACTTTTAGTTTCAAGCAACAAGCCATTTAGAAATCCTTTAAAAACCTCAGTGTCAATCAGTGGCGTAAAACAGGAATTATTGTGTGGGTGGGCCTGGAGAAATGTAGGTGGGCCAGGGGGAGACTTATTAAGCGTGGGGTCTGAGCTGAAACGTCATTAATGATTTTATTATTTTTTTAATGTACTAGTTAGCATAAACTAGCAGTGAAAAAACATAGGCACGGCGCGCTCAGAATGTGTGTTATACTGACATCCACATGGACTGGCTCGGCCACCACAGGTTGGGTAAAACAAAGATGATGCGGGTGTTGTAATAATAATTTAAATCCTCAGACCTCTCCCCGCGCATAATCATAACCTCTGCAGCGCATCAATCTGCTGCTGAGCGTGCCACATTCTAAATGGCTGAGGTCAGAGCCGTATAATATAATTATATTATACGGCTCTGGCGGAGGTGAAGGCGAAGCTCGAGAATACAGCATTTTCAAATACACTTCCTCAAGAGCAAAATCCAACATCTGGGAGGCTTTTGGTGTCATCCTAGATGGAGAAAATAACCAACATCCCATGCTATTTGAGAGAAATATGCAACTCCGTGTGTTAATAATTGCACATTTTCACTGCTCGTATATAC
>NC_136901.1:41474218-41749411 GCF_949606895.1 Notothenia rossii | reverse complement strand
AAAAGCTTAAAAAAACATGAAAGTTCACTGAATATATTGCAAATAAAATGCCAAGCAGTAAATAAGTGCATCAAAACCCAATTATTAAAATCATCATGAAAAACTTGGCCTATATGTGCTACAATCATAACCTTTTTTTTATTATTTAACCTTTGAAGTCTCATTGAGTGTAAACACTGTCCTGGCTAAAATAGGCAGCGACAAATAAACACATTAAAGTAAAGAGCACAGCTCCCTGAGTGTCAGTGCATGTTGCAGCTATACTTGCCAACCCTCCCGATTTTCGCGGGAGAATCCCGATTTCTTTGCCCTCTCCCAGTTTCCTCCCGGGGTCATATTTCTCCCGATTTCTGACTAAATCAGATTTACTCAGGACTGTTTCCACTCGGACTTTAATACAGCTACACCATTGTTTGGTTTCCATGGTAGCGCGTCTCTTTAGTAGCGCGTGCAACTGAAATTCTGAGAGGGTGAGGCAGATAGTCACAGAAAACAGAACAAGAATCAACAACTCTACTCTCTGCTCACTCCTTTCCTATAATACAGGTCCAGCCCACACATATGCTCAATCAAGACAGTGCACTTACAACTACAATAAGCATGTTAATGTTACATTACATTGCATTTTTTTTTTTTTTTGTTAATCTAATACAGCTCCGGCGATCCACTAGCGCACCCCCCCGCGGTGGTTTTGAAATGCTCCGGATTTCTGAGGTCTCAAGGTTGGCAAGTGTGCAGCTGATGGGTTTCCCCTTTTTTTTTACAAAAGATAGATCTGCAATAATCTTGAATAGCACCAAGAACAGTTGTATAAATAACGGTGTGCCATTATTCCCTGAAGATTTAGAAAATAAACGATCATTTCTGTTTTTTTTTTTTCCAAAAGGGGAGGGTTGTGTTCTAAAGCATACTATAAGGTTTGACAGCTTGACAGTTTTTTCTTTTTAAATAAAGTTTAGCTTTAGTGCAATCGATTTTAAACTCTGGACACGGAGACTCCATGATTCTGATTGGCTGGTAGAAGTGGATTTACTCTTAGTAATAGTACTCAACTTTAAGTAACAGGACAGTGTAACCATAGTGTCCGTTGCACTTCACAGTTCCAAGATATAGGCCCGTCTGTCTCCTGCTGCATAAGTGATGCGTTCAGGGAAAATACGTCAATTACTCAACTGCATTATAACCTGGGTTACATCAGCCTTTCAGCACTTCTTGTTCAATGGTCTCAAAGTCAAGGGTTTTTGAATACATTTTGTGGTCAAAATTGAATAGAAAATTAACACAAGCTGAAGAGATTTTAACGTTTGTTCCACAACATGATGCACATCAGTACATTTCTATTATTTGGCCAAAAATAAGGCCCCTTGAGCTCAGAAGTGGGAACGTAAAGTCATGTGACCATCATAAAGTTCGTACGGCCTACAAAATCAAATGGAAATTCAACATTTCCACAATCAGATTGGCTCTTTATCAGTATGATGATTGCCTCCGATGCTAACACGTCATTGCCGCAGCACTATATTTTCAGTATGGGATTCTAAAGATCCAAAACAATGAACGTTCAGTGTAAGACCCTCCAACGCTGTATCCATTTCTCTTTCCCATACATCCATGGTGCAAACAGGGTCAGATTAAGAAAGGTAACTGAGAGAGACAAAGAGAGCCAGTAAAGCCACTGCTGATATTCCCAGTCCGATGTAGAGCACGGTAATTCCCTGGATCTTCTGATGGGTTTTCACAGTTTGTGTCAGAGGTGTGGGCTCAGCAGCAGCTGTGGGAAATGACAGAAAATAAGCCCAGAACATTAACAGGGAGACATTTGTTCAAACATGCATGTTCTCCAGAGGGTGAATCCTGCTGATTTCTTCCACTAGCGTCTCCAGTAAGGTTTGGGATTTTTAGCTAAATTTCCTACACAACTACTCGATGGATTGCCATGAAATTCAGGACAAACGTTCAACGTTCAAAGATATTGAAGTGACTGTTATTTTGTATATATTGATGTTGTGCTTTTATCTTAATGTGTGCCTATGTCTAAATGTGTCTGTTGATTATATAGATGTATATATATTTGAATGCATACTTTTATATATATTTGTATTTTTGTATTTGGGATTGTGGGAAACGGTATTTCAATCTCTTTATTATTGACAATAAAGTTGACTTTACTTTTTTGATTTTGATGTTTCCCTCAGGATATTTTTTACCTTTGGTAATCCAAAGCAGCACACTTAGGGGTGAACAGTTAAGGGTAATTTACTCACCAGTGACGTTGAGCCAGCATCTCCTAGAGTTAGTCCCATCAGGTATGACGAGTATGTCACACACATAAAACCCAGAATCACTGGTCCTGAGTCTGGAGACATGAAGTGTGAGGCGTCCTTCTGTGAGGAAGTCTTTGTCCCACTGGACTCGTCCTGAAAACTGTGGATCCTGAGACTTTGGGAGTTCAATGCCTTCATATAGATTAAACAGGACGTAGGGTCTGCTCTCAGTAAACAGCTGACAGATGGTAGAAATGGATCTGAGTGAAGTTTCTCTTCTGGAGCTGAAGGTCCACTCCAGGGTGATGTTCTGGTTCTCCTCTGCCTGATAGGAAGTCTGAGTCACATTCACTACAAATGTTCCTGTGGAGGAGACACAGAGGGACTTTTTAAACTGCAGCTATGTTCCTGTGGAAGAGACACAGAGGGACTCTTTAAACTGCAGCTATGTTTCTGTGGAAGAGACACAGAGGGACTCTTTAAACTGTAGCTATGTTCCTGTGGAGGAGACAAAGAGGGACTCTTTAAACTACAGCTATGTTCCTGTGGAGGAGACACAGAGGGACTCTTTAAACTGCAGCTATGTTCCTGTGGAGGAGACACAGAGGGACTCTTTAAACTGCAGCTATGTTCCTGTGGAGGAGACACAGAGGGACTCACATGCTTGTGTTACAGCATATACTGACAGTTCCAGTTGATTCACAACATTTCAACATTCTCAAAATGCAAATTAAAAAAGTTTTACCCCATTGAGCTTGGCCCTAATACTCTTCCGTACAAAAGAGCTTAAACACGCTACTTTATAAAAAAAGGTAATGCTTTAAATATATAATATTAATATTTTTTAAGAGCTTTAAAGAGACAAACTGAAACTGACCAGAGACACAGCAGGTGAGGAAGAGGAGCAGCAGAAGGATGAAGATCATCTTCTCCCTGTGAAAGGAAACGTATATCAAAGGTCAGAGGTCACACATTACTAAATATAAGTTGCGGTCGATTTGTCAGTTTAGTTTAGGAAGGTTCCCTCAGAGTGAAATGACCCTCAGTTGCAGCCGTGATAAGTTGGCCTTTTTCTAGATGATAGGAAAGGAGCTTCGAAACTTCCTTTATAACCTCCTTTAGCTTAGGAAACACTGGACCTTCCTTTAGGAAAGGAAAGGAGAAAATGCTGTCCCACAATGCCTTGGAGCAACATGACCTATGACCATGACACAACATTCAGTCGTTCACGGAAACAGCCGATCGTGACCGAGAAATTAGTATCATGTAAGTATGTGCTTATTAAACATTTAAAAACTAATGCTGTAACTTGCCACAGTGCTTTGTTTTGAACGTTTAACACTATAATAATCAAATGGAAAAATACGAACGTTATATACTTCTACTTTTACTTGGGGTGCACCGAATGGGAAATTCTTGGCCGATACCGAAAATAGGAAACAGTTGGCCGAAAACCGAATGCCGAAAGGCCGAAAATGATTAATAGAAATATATATATCAGTGTTTCCCACACAATGTTAATACTTGGGCGGGCCGCCCAGGTATATTAAGGCCCGCCCAAGTATATTTCGGACCTTTTTTTATCCGTCCGCGAGCGACGCCATCTGCGAGTGATTAACTAATGGACAATGACCCCTCGCTCTACGTCTCCTGTGCCTGTTCGCTCTGCGGTTGATTAACTAGGGGACAATAATCCCCCCTGTTCGCTCTGTGATCGATTAACTAGTGTATGATCCCTCGCTCGACACCTCCTGTTCGTGCTGCCATCGCGTGGAGGGAAACGAGAAACGGAGAAGACGACGTTAATTTAGAAGACGCGGACACTAAGGTTAATTTATTTTCCTTGAACTGAAAAATGTATAATATCATTCCAGGTCCTCAAACCTTACATCTGCAGCCTGGAGAGCAACATTGAGAGCAGGTTCCAGCATATTGAAGTGCTGGGGGCCTTCAGTGTCCTGGGTCCAAAGGCAGTTACCTCCAATGATGTAACCAACATTTAAATGTTGCAGACCCTTGCCAACAAATTCATCCCAGGGCAGGATGCCACAGTTATCCAAGAGTGGACCTCCTACAAGCAGCATGTTCTTGAAGGAACATTTAAGGTTGGTAAATACCTAAATTAATATGAACTTGACGGTTAGAATTGCTTGTTTTGACATCTGTAAATGTTTCAATTATACTGTATACTCATTTGCCCTGCCTTGGCTAATCTCTGAAGGACAAGACACAAGCTGAGATCATGCAGCTCCTGGCCAGTGAGAAGGACGAATTGGCAGAAATATACCCAAACCTCAGCCTTCTCTCTTCAGCGGGGTTGGTCATCCCTGTCTCCAGTGTAAACTGCGAGAGGGATTTTTCTACGATGAACAGGGTAAGTGTCATACCCTGTTGCATGTCATTCTGTATAGTTCATTTCAAACAAACTGTCTGTTTTACAGGTGAAAACTGACATGAGAAACCGACTGAAAGGGGAGCACCTGGCTGCATGTATGCGGATAGCAGTCAGTGGAACAGCACCAGAGGCGTTCCCATACACACAGGCGTTGGAGCTGTTCTTCAACAAACCCAGACGGATTAAGTGCTCTGACAAACAGTGCCATCTTTGTACAAAATGAATATTGCCATACAGTAATGTAAAGTTAATGAATAAACATGTTGTTAAAACCTGTTGTTTGTCACATGTGTTGCACGTCACAAAGCCCGCCCCGCGGTCCGCTCGCACCGCGCTCCGCTCGCAGCCCCCCCCCCTGGCACCTTCCCCCCCAAGTATATTTCAGATCTGTGGGAAACACTGTATATATAATGTATACATTTTTTACCAATGTTGTTCAGCTACCTGATTATGGAAAAAGACATGATTATGGCAAAACTTAACTTAAATAATAATCACTATTATGGGTCCATAAAACATTTATTCAGCACTTTTGAATGCACACAGTACATTAATTCCAAGTCAAGTGCATTTTCTTTTCTCTGTAGGATAACTACAACAAATTGCATTCAGAACAAAGCCAAGGTGCTTTAAAACTGCATAAACATCAAGGCCAGTAGGCCTATAACAAAATAGTGTAAATAAAGACTGGAACAACCAGGCCTTCAACAACAACAAATGCACCTATAAATTTGGTAACCTAACGTGTTGTTGTGATGACGTAATCAAAACGCGGCGACAAGCACGGCGTGCGACCATGCTCGCGGCTGGCTCACAGCCAACATGTCTGCCGCTTGGAGATATTTCAAAATATCAGAGAAAGAGGCGCGGATTGCGATTTGTAAAACGTGTTCAGCTGACATTTCTCGAGGGGGTGTAACTGCAAAGACTTTCACCACTTCGGGATTACTCCACCACTTGAAATCAAAACACCCGGACAAATATGTGGAGTATGATCAACGTAACCCTGTTCTCTGACATTCGGTGATATTTGTTTGTGCAAAACGGTCGAACAGGGCCGAAAGCCGAAAGGGCCTTTTTAACCATTTTCGGCCGATAATTTTTAGTGGCCGAATATTCGGTGCATCCCTAACTTTTACGGTAAATGGACTGTACTTATATAGCGCTTTATCCATTCTTTAAGATTCCTCAAAGTGCTTTACATGCTACTAGGGGTGCAACAACTAATCGACTTAATCGATTAAAATCGATTAACAAATTAGTTGGCAACTAATTCAGTCGTCGATTCGTTGGTGACGTCATCACATGTGTTCTACACCCCGTTAAGCTCCAACGTTATCACTCTTTTGTATCGGTAGGCTACAGGAGACATTTAAAAACATATGTTATGTATTATTGCTACATAAACATTATATCGCAGTCTTAGTGTCGCCAACTCAGTTTCTAATATGCAATATGACTACAAAATGCGTCTATAATGTATTTTCGATCTTCCGAATTCAGACGAGCGATCTCTCCCCCGCCTGCTTGCGAGGGGCGGGGCAGTTTACACACACACGCAGGAGATGGCGGAGAGAACGCGCTCCGAGGTGTGGTTAAACTTTAGCCGTCTCGATGTGGACAATGCTCGTTACCAAAAGTGCAATAACAGTTTATCATATAAAGGCGGTAAAACGAGCAATTTGTCTAAACATTTAGCAAAAGTGCACCACATTCAGACGAAGAAATGCACCGGGTTCGACTGTCTTTCTAGTAGCTCTGTAGCCCCTTCCAAGAGTAACCTTTCCACGTCAGGTGTTATGTATGCTAGCAGCAACACGCAGAGTTAACTCAGTTATAAAAACATAGCTTAATGATTAGAGGTAACTGAATTAGTTATTTTGTTAAAGTTTCAGCTATTCTGTTTACAGTTCTATCATCACATTATTTAATATGATTTGTTAAAACGTTGTTGTTTCTTTTGATGTGAAATATTATGCATTTAATTAAAATAAAAAGCAATGTTAGTTTTGTTCACAATTTGTTGAGTTAGTTTACCTTATTTCTTGTCAAAAGAACCGTTAATACTATCGTTAAAAGGACCGGATCGATAAGCAGTATTGATATAAGTAGTAGTACAGTTAAAACCTTAACGATCCGAATAATCGATTAATCGTTTCATTAATCGATAGATTAATCGATTATCAAATTAGTCGTTTGTTGCAGCCCTACATGCTACATGTCATTCACCCATTCACACCCATTTCCGTGCACATGACTTTTGTTTACAGTTTAGCGGAGTATAAGGTGGACTAATATTAGCTGTGATAGGCCAGTCCTGTTAAGTGGCCTGAGGATTATTTTATTTGTATGTATTGTGAACGCAACGCTGCACAAATGTGAGAGGATGATAACTACAGCTCCGTGAATATAGAGGACTCTCTCAGGGGTGTCAAACTCAAGGCCCGGGGGCCAAATCCGGCCCTCAACTTCATTGTATGTGGCCCACAAGAGTTTTCAAAGAATATAATATATTTATTATACGGTTACATGCAGATTTACAGAAGCAGGTTGCCCATAAACTACATGTCCCACAATGCGTTTCATTTTGTGACATTCTCACTGAAGAGACTTGCAAATATTTGCCCTCGACTTCTGGTTTCAGACGTAGTTAATTATGAAGTTATTATCCTTTCCCATAATAACCCAATGTAGAGGCAATACTGTAATATAATACATTATTTTATATATATGATTATAGGATACCAGACACACTCACAACTATAGATTAACCACAAATAATAAAACAAACAGGTTCCAAGGCTTTTTAATATTGGATATGGTATGTTGTTTTGTTCTTACGATTGAATGATTATTGAAATGTATACAGTTCTGTTTCATATGGGTGTTTCCATATCTAGTCTGTATCTTTTGCCCTCAAAGTGCACCAGATTGATGTATTTAACTCCAAAATAAATAAAATCTTCCCAGGAGAGCATGTGAATGGTCTCAGACATGCCGATGTGAAGATTGTTTCATCAGACAGGAGTAAACATGGGGAGCTGTGTGTGTTTTAACCGGGTTTATGAGTCAATATGTAAAGATATTGACTCATAAACTCTGTTAAAAACACCACAGATCTAAAATACATGTTTATTAACTCTAAGAATTAAGATGTATTTCTGGTCTGTTGTTGTTAATGTTGTTGTTTTCGACAGGAGTGTAACAGGAAGTTGTTTCGACACGAGTGACCAGAAAGCAGCAGTTAGGGACATTTCCTTAATCAAGTTGAAAGACTTGTTCTTACCTGTAAACATGCAGAGAGACCTCAGCTTAGTGTCCTCTGGATCTCACGTTTACACCGATAATATCATCGTTCACTTCTTCCGTTTCAAAAAGTTAAATGGTGGGCACACCTTTCACATGGTTATGGCTAGAAAGGATCCGTCTTGTGTAAAACTCTCGCGAGAGTTTGGCTGAATGTCACGTGGCTGAATGTTTACTTTTGGCAGGCAGCCTTTCAGTAACGATCGTTAACATCAGTGGGCCACAGCAAATGATGGTGAGAAGCTAGACTATCTATTAATTATGTCAATGACAGGGAGTGTGATTGTTGAAATAGGGTGTTAGCGGTCTTGCTTGTGTTCAAAGAAGAATGACAACACTGTAGATCACCAACACTATGGTTTATTTTTTATTCACAGGCAAGTCAACGTTGTCGCAGTAAAAGTCCCAAGATAGTTCCTGGCGCAATAAAATGTTCCCTTTCAGTGTTTCACTATTATGTCTGATGTTTCTCTATTAATATTGCTGCTGCATTAATGTGTATGTTGCATCATGTTACTGCTATAGATGTGTTTCCGAGCCGCTCCGATTACAACGAGTTACAACGAGAACAGGACGTCATATTTACACTAGACGGATCCTTTCTAGCCATAACCCTTTCCCTTTCACATCCACCTCCCATAATGCATTACAGAAACAAGCCCCTCTCTGTACTGCCTCCTCATTGGTCCGTGGGTTTTAGTTTCACTTTCATTGTGACTGGTGTTACCTTTTTACTAACGGTATCTCGGCAACGAAACCGTAGTTTCGAATACATACCGGTGGTTTCTGACTTGGCTCGTTATCAGCCGGTAACCAGCTGCCCATACATTTCGAGGGGAAAAAGGATGGAAACGAGGCGTTCGGGTGCCGTGGGAAGAACCTCCGTTTATTCACGTTCTTCAGCTATATTGACACTGTATTGCATACATACAGACTAGATACTATTCCTTTTCTGACCACTTTCTCTATACTTTCGTCTCTCTCTCCATAACTCCGCACTTCGCCTTGGCCATCACATTTTACACACACAGACTCCAAAACCTACAACCCCTTGTGGCTGCTACTCTTAAAGTGACAGGCCAAGCCTGTAACACTGGTGAAGAGGGTTGGTTCAGAAGAGGGTTACAAGAATAAACACCTTTTAATTATAACACTTAATACAAATAATGATAATACATTGTATTTTATCAAGCGCTTCATCAAATGTTTAAATACGCTTTACAGAGGTACAAAAATTAATAAGATAAGATAACAAGTAGGCTATAGTTAAAATCGAGCAATAAAACCACATTTATCGCAACGTCACGGCATCAATCACATGTTAAAAGCTATTCTTAAAGAGCAATGTTTTGAAGGAGGGGGGGTCAGTTTAGTCTCTGTATTTTGTGGGAGTTTATTATTTATTTGTAATCATTCAGCAGACCATGCAGATGTGGATGAATCAACGAGAGCAGCAGCAAAAAAATATGTAGCCTACGTTTATTTTATTTTTTCAGAAAAAAACATGACAGGATTTCTCAAATTGAACTTAAACTTCTCACTGGAATATATTGCAAAATAATATAAAAGAACAAACCTTTTAATGTGAGGCAAATTAATCAGTTTAAAGGTCAGATTGCACTGAAGCAAACCTTTTAAAATGTCCCAGATAAAATAAGGGCAGATTTGTGTACTTTCAAATTCTAGCGCACTCGAGCTGGTATCTCCATTCTTACCTACCCTAACCCTTTAATGAAAGAAAGATAATATGTACAGTATACCTGAAGTAAAGTATCAGAGCGCAGCAGGTTTCAAAGAGTCAGTATTGTGCAGGAGTGTGCAAATGTCTTGAGCATTGATGTAACAGATAGTGTCAAACTGCTTCTGTTGGTCCACCTGCTGAACTGAGTCTGAACCTTCTTCACTGGCTGCTTGTCGTCTGAAATTAAGAAGCACACAGCCACACAGAGCAAGTAGAACAACCAGTGCTAACGCTGAGTAGAGGCCAATCCTTCCCCGTCTTGTTGGGAGTCTCAGGTTTGTTCCAATGTGTCGCTGCTGTAAAAACACCAAACAACTCTGCGTCAAAAACATTTCCCGGATAAAGAAAACTAAAGATCTACAACATTTCTCAGGTTCTCGTACACCCTGAGAGTTTAACATTATAATAAAGATGAATGAGGTTACTCACCAGTGACGTTGAGCCAGCATCTCCTAGAGTTACTCCCATCAGGTCTGACGAGTATGACACACACATAAAACCCAGAGTCACTGGTCCTGAGTCTGGAGACATGAAGTGTGAGGCGTCCTTCTGTGAGGACGTCTTTGTCCCACTGGACTCGTCCTGAAAACTGTGAATCGTGAGACACTCAGGTTTCAATACCTTCAAGTAGTTCAAACAGAACTGAGGTTAGGTCCTTAGTATGAAGGAAACAGAGGACAGAAATGGATCTGAGGGAAGTGTCTGTTCTGGAGCTGAAGGTCCACTCCAGGGTGATGTTCTCTTTAAACTGCAGCTATGTTCCTGTAGAGGAGACACAGAGGGACTCTTTAAACTGCAGCTATGTTCCTGTGGAGGAGACACAGAGGGACTCTTTAAACTGCTGCTATGTTTCTCTGCTGCTTTACAGAGAACAGATTTAAAGAGACAAACTAACCAGAGACACAGGAGGTGAGGAAGAGGAGCAGCAGGATGAGGAAGATCATCTTCTCCCTGTCAGAGGACACACACACACACACACACACACACACACACACACACACATCAAATGTCACACGTTAGAAAATATACAGTCTGTCTTTAGTCTTTCTGTCTTTAAAGATGTGCGTGGTGTTACCAAATAATGGAGATAATAAACACAGGCTAATTCAGCATGTTACATTTAAAGGTGGGGTAGGTAATTCACTTCAGAAACACTTTTTGTTATATTCCATGGAATGCTCTAAACATCCCGATGGCGATAGCAATGAATATATTAAATGCTTTGACAAGAAATACATTAAAACATTTCATCTATGGAAGCCGTGGCGCTGTAAAAAGCACGACCAATCATCTGAGCCAGCCCGGCTAAAGTAACTGGATGGCCTACCTGCCTGTCAGCCTTCCATCTGTGCACAAACTTATCTCGTGCCCTCATTGGTCCTGTGCGCGTTCATGTGTGTTGGAGGACGGGCTCTGTGAGGAAGTCTGAAGGAAGGGCAGATTTTTTTCGGCTGCATATTTTCAAATTCTAGAGCACTTGAGCTGTTTCTCCGTTCTTACCTACCCTACCTTTAAGAGGGAAATGTAGCTGCAGTTTTTTTTCTTTCAATATTTTTATTTTCAGAAGTTACAAGGTGAGACAATACCAACACATTAAGGACAACACAATAAGACATAATAAAACCCACAAAACATTAACAACAACAAACAGCAGCAGTAGCAACCTACTCACTCATGTGTGGGTACTTGTGTTATATTCACGCCTATAGTTACAACACTTGTCCATTCTCCAAGGTGAAATTTGGGACCAGTCTCTAACAAATTCATCCAGAGTTCCTCGCTGTGTGAAAACTGCTCCAATGGCGGGATTGACATCAGTTTTGGAAACCATAACCAAAGATTAGGTGAATCTTCATCCAACCATTTCTGGAGTCGTGATGTATACAGGGCAATACCAATAATATGCCCAGGGGCGGACTGGCCATCTGTAGAATCTGGAGAATCACAGAACGGCATCACTGAAGTTGCACTGATAGGCTACAGAGGTCCACCGTTTGCCCGCAGCGAGGCTCCCCCCCCGTTGACAAATTCACCAGCACCACCTTGGGTCTCATGAGATTTGTGAAAACATGTTGGGCCGGAGAATCGGAGCAGTGGGAGCGGTACTGCAATCGCTTTACCACACCGTTGTAACGAAAAGGGAGCTGAGCCAGAAGGCAAAGCTCTCTGTCTACCGGGCCATTTTCGTTCCTACCCTCACTTATGGTCATGAAGGATGGGTCATGACCGAAAGAACGAGATCGCGGATACAAGCGGCCGAGATGGGTTTTCCCTAGGGAGGTGTTCCAGGCACGTCCAGCTAGGAAGAGACCAAGGGGTAAACCTAGGATCAGGTGGAGGGATTATATCTCTTCGCTGGCCTGGGAGCGCCTTGGGATCCCCCAGTCAGAGCTGGTTGATGAGGGGAAAGAACGTTTGGGGCTCTCTGCTGGAACTGCTACCTCCGCGACCCGACCACGGATAAGCGGGAGAAGATGGATGGATGGATGGATGGATGGATGGATGGATGTTATCTCTTTGCATTTAGAACAATGTTCTCTAAATTAAAGTCTGAGCAGCCTATAATATGTATTGTTGAGGGATATTGAGAGAGAGAATAACATAGTGAAATCTGATTAAAAAAGAATAGTTGGACATTACCTTGGATGTCTTCGGTGAGATTGCATCACGAGGCGAGAGCTTTCCCATTCAGTGACTTTGTTTTGCGTTATCGACCTTTATACTGTGTGTGGAGGAGGGGGGGTATGCTAGGTATTAGGCTGGTTTAGAGGGGGTTTGGACACTTTAGCTGGCCAGGATGGCTGGTTTTGCTGGTTTAGCTGGTTCAGCTGGTTTAGTTGGCCAGCTCTTTTTGGATAGTTTTAAAATACTTTTTGAATGTGTCTTTATGACACTTTTGTAGACCTTTTTCACATATTATCAGAAATTAATGTAATATTATTTAGTAATATTTCGGGTTATATTCTAATTTATTCAAATACTTTAGAATATCTCTTAATGGACTTTTTACATTTATTTGTCATGATTTATTTCCGGACATTTTCAACATATTTTCTGAAATTATTCACATATTTTTAGGGTATTTTTCAGAATTATTCAAATATTTTTGGATATTTTCAAAATGCTTTTTAAATGTATTTTTAAGACACTTTTTGGGACTTTTTTCACATATTATCAGAAATTAATCTAATATTTTTGGGAAATGTTTTATTAATCTTTCTGGTTATTTTCGGCTTTATTCAAATATTATAGGTCATCTTTTAATGGTCTTTTTACATTTCATTTTTGTAATATTTTTCAAACATTTACTACACATTTTCTCAAATTATTTACACATTTTTAATATATTTTTGGTTATTTTTGTGAATTATTAAAAAATAATTTGGGTATTTTCAAAATACTTTTTTATGACACTTTTTCAGACTTTTTTTCACATATTTTCTGAAATTACTCAAATATTTCAGGTATTTTTCTGAATTTATTCAAATATTTTAGGATATCTTTTAATTTAATTGACATTCATTACATTCATTTTTAATGATTTTTTCCCAGATATTTTCCACATACTTACTAAATTATTTACATATTTTTTGGGTTATTTTCTGATTTATTCAAATATTTTAGGATATTTTTTTTGGGGACTTTTGAATTGTATTTTTATCACACTTTTTCAGACTTTTTTCAAATAGTATCAGCAAATAACCTAGCATTTTTGGGAAAAATCTTTATGAATCTTTCGGGTTATTTTTTGATTATTCAAATATTTTACGATATCTTTTAATGGATTCTTTACATTTGTTTTTTATGATTTTTGTCCACATATTTTCTGAATTTATTCTAAAATAGGACTAACAGTGAGAGGGAGCAGAGAGAAGAAAAAAAACGCTTCAGTCTTTACATTTTACATATAATATATATATTTTTGAATTAATCATATATGGAGCACAACACATAAGAAAATAGACAACCTGTTACTATTATATCATATTTTTTATTAAAAAGTGAATCATAACAAAGTGAAATTATTTAGATTTTCAAAGCATTTTTCCATGAATGTCAGACTTAACAAATTGAGATATAATTGAACCCCGGTAAAAGTAATTGTACGTGTTCAAAGGTGCAGAGATACAAATAAAGAGAATAGTAGAAGACGTTGCAGGCTTTCAAGTCATGTGACTTTTTGTATCTTTGTAACACAGATGACCCAAAATGCAGCCGAGTACAAAGCAATTACTGATTTGATAACGAGAGCAAATGAAAACTCTGATACCTTTAACCCTGATGGTTCATTATTGAGAGCCACTGCTGACTCACTCACTTCTTTTGTTGGCTAACTTGCACCTTGATGACAGGTTGATAAGCATCTGACATTGTTGCCTTGATGGTTATGTCACCCCCCTCATGAGTCAGACAGGAGCCATCCGCTGTTTGTCTGCTAAACATGGTGTCTTCCTCATTGTACATGTGATTATAAAGAGCCTCATCACACTGTTTGCTCACATCGAAAACTCCCAATGCGTACCAGTTTTTGAACAGGTTGAAATCATAGGGCACAGAAAACATGACAGCTATTTTCTCAGCCGGCTGTTTTTTATCCTTTTTCAGGAGATCGTAGGTAACGACGCCAACAGATCCTCGAGCTGCTTTCGGAGTCTTGCTGAACAGTGCAATCCCACAGGCTCGAGGGGCAACAGTCGCTGGTAAAGGTGTAGCACAGTATCCACTTGAAACGTATATCCTGTTCATGGGGGGGGGGGCAGAAAAACTTTCATTATCAGAGAATATTTATGGAGAATTTATTTACTTGATGAAAGATTTAAGATACCTTGGGTTGACAAATGTGTAGTTAGTACATTCATTCACAATCTCAATGCAGCACCCTCGCTGTAGTAGCCTACTGTGTCAGAAAATATTGCTCCGATCACTGCACCAGCACCCTCGACTGCCGCAAGCGCCTCCATGATGGCTCTGCAAGACCAATTCAGACACACAGAGCACAAAACAGTCACATTCTGATTTCATTTTCATTTCATTTGACAGGCAGTACCCTGTAAAAGCTGACCACTTAAAAATATCCCTTTAAAAGATGTGTTGTTAAACATCTCTTGATCCATATCCTTAAAATGAGAGATTATTGTTACGTTAGACTGTGCACAGCTCTCCCGTACACCATCGGCCAGATTAAGAGATGGATGTTATATTAAAACCTTTCCAGGGCCAGGAACAGATTTCATTTGAATTACACAAACGGTGAAAAAACATAGCATCATAGTAAACGGTGTATGTTGTGTTTCGTGTATCATATATCTGCCTCTGAAATAGCTTTAATCCACCTTGGCCATGACTTTGACACATGCTTTGCCTGGATGTTATAAATGCTTTGGTGCTTAGGCATGTCAATGTACAGCATGAAGTGAAGAGCCACATCACATACTTGTTTGTGTGTGGAAATATCGAAAGAGCAAAAAACAACTATTCACACCCATGTGCAACTATACAGAGTTTTTTCAAAACAAAACATATACGTGCAGTCAGGGGAGGCAGGGGAGGCAGAGCCTCACCTGTCATACTCCAATGTAACGGAAAAACAACTAAAGAAAAACTAAATAGTAATAATAATAAAATGTCTCCACTGATCTATGTTGTAAGTGTGATTTATGTATGATTCCAATCGCTTTTTAAAGTCAAAATCAGCAAATTTGCCGAGCTCCGCTACAACTACGGGGAGCAGGGACGAGCTCTGCCTCTCGTAAGCCCACAGTAACTTGCTGGAGCACGGGCACTAATTTAGCGCGGGTACTTATTTTGTGAGCGCGCTCAAGCCAGTTACTGTGGGGTGAGGTGAGGCACAGAAGAGCTCTGCCACACCTCAGAATGCGTCACGCAGAAACTGGCTGGAAAGCGGGCACTAAGCGCATGCCTGTTACCATCTCACTGTAGGTCACCAATGTAATTTTTGTAGATCCCTTTATTAAATGTATCCTCGCCATCCATAGTCTCTAAATAACTTATTTAACGTATATATGATATTTAGGCTCGCTGGTCTCATCATATAACGGCAATGAAAAAAGCAGCAGGAGAGGCAGCCATAACCTCTGCCGCACTGAAGGGGGCGCACGTGAGCCCACAGGTTCTTGTTGCTACTGTTATTCTACGCAGAGACGGTAGACACAAACAACAAACTAGACTTTTGAAATTACAGGAAGATAAGGAGGACTTTTACAAAAAACGAATAGAGATTGTTGTCCAGAAGGAGAGCATGGACTTAATCTTCAAGTCAAGGTAAGACCACAATTGTAATGAAAATGGGATCTTACTAAGAAAGAACAATCCAATATTTAGATTTTGGGTATCCTTTTGTTGAACGGTCTGTTTAAAATGAATCGAAGCATCAGACTAAAAAAGCTTTTGAAAATAACCGAATATTTTGATTAAGGTCAAAATATAATATTTGTAAATCTGACTCAGTGCCTCACCAACCATAAACCTCACCGCACGTCATATGAGTTAGGTATTATATTGACATTAACACAAACAAGTGCCCTCACTCTTACCGATACACCGAGGGTGACATGACTCCAAGCACCAAGCAACATGAAGTAAACCAGAGGGTAATGTAAAATATATATATGACCTGAAGTAATACATTACATTGAACATTTTACATATATGTGTATTTTTGTATTAAGAGTTAATAAGTAGGTGTGTTTTAAAATGCTAGATTTTAGAGTGTTAGGAACGTGACACATGCTTGAACTCAAATGCACGACTGAGGACAAGATTACAAAATCAAAAAAGTATTTACTTCAAGAACAAACAAAGTACAACAGAAATCAGTCTAAGAGGCAATACGTAGTAAAAGCAAACTACAAAAACATAGAACTAAGTCAACCTGGCTGAGGGAAAAGGCTACATACGGTTGGTTCTGGGCTTGGAACGCTGCTTCTTGCCGACACGAGAGAGACGAGGCCTATCTGCAAGAGTTAAGGGGACACAGGTGGCAACTATCAACAAGGGAAAGGTACGTTCAAAATAAAACAGGAGGTGCAATGACAGACAGTGCAAGACGAGACGAGACTTGAGTGACTGTAATTTAACAAGTGAACAATGAGACATGTTGACTAAACATAAACCTAAATCTAAACATGGACTATAAACTCAAAATGAATCCTATAAAATAAACCTGATAAAGAAATCAAGAAACAGGATGTTCCACAGAGTCCTGCTCCTGCCAGAGGAGAGTGTTCTTACCTGGTCTGGTGGGTGACCAGCAGCTGTGTGCAGGAGGCAGACTGCTGCTGCTTTATAAAGAACATGGAGCCGTCTGACTGCTTTTGGTGGGTGGGTCTACGGAGAAGTGAAGTGATTTTCAGAAAGCCACGCCTGCTGCTGGTTCTATAGGATGTCCTTTATGCTGGGGACATGTCCCCACTACTTTAACACAAGTATATCTAGCTAAAAGTGTTCTGAAAAATAGCATGAACAAAAGAAATTGTTCTCATGTAATACATAAGAACAACTTACAATCTCGAGAACAGTTTGTCCGTTCACACTTGGTGGGTGTATTTCTGGGAAGTCCATTTGGATATTCAACATATTTAATATTAGTAAGCTTTGAATGTAAAATAGTTAAGCAAACAACACCCCCCGTGTTGCAGCAGCAGGGCCGAGGCACTGCATTAGTCAATACAACGTACGTGAGCTAAACAGAAGTACCACTGGCCCATTGCTTCTGATTCTAGAATAAGAAAAAAGGAACGCAAATACAAAGAAGTTAATACAATATTTTACAGGTTTCAAAAAAGTACACTAAACAGGTAAATACACAATTTTAAAAATATATAAACATGAATAAATAGAAGAATGAATATGTAAATACATTAAAAAATACAAATACAAATTTCAAAATATAAAGACAAAGAACAGAACGCAAAATGATCATTTCAGCATTTTATTTTTCACATGTATTTTTTCAGTTTTTTTCTGTGTATCTATATCCATTCATCCATCCATCTTCTCCCGCTTATCTGTGGTCGGGTCTCTGAGGTAGCAGTTCCAGCAGAGAGCCCCAAACGTTCCTTTCCCCTCATCAACCAGCTCTGACTGGGGGATCCCAAGGCGCTCCCAGGCCAGCGAAGAGATATAATCCCTCCACCTGATCCTAGGTCTACCCCTTGGTCTCTACCCAGCTGGACGTGCCTGGAACACCTCCCTAGGTAGGCGCCCAGGTGGCATCCTAACTAGGTGCCCGAACCACCTCAACTGGCTCCTTTCGACGCGAAGGAGGAGCGGTTCAACTCCGAGTCCCTCCCGGATGACTGAACTTCTCACCTTATCCCGAAGGGAGACACCAGCCACCCTGCGGTGAAAACCCATCTCGGCCGCTTGTACCCGCGATCTCGTTCTTTCGGTCATGACCCATCCTTCATGACCATAGGTGAGGGTAGGAACGAAAATGGCGCGGTAGACAAAGAGCTTTGCCTTCTGGCTCAGCTCCCTTTTCGTCACAACGGTGCGGTAAAGAGACTGCAGTACCGCTCCCGCTGCTCCGATTCTCCGACCCATCTCAGGCTCCATTGTTCCCTCACTCGAGAACAAGACCCCGAGATACTTGAACTCCTTCACTTGGGGTAAGGACTTATTCCCTACTTGGAGTGGACAGTCCATCGGTTTCCTGTATCTATATCATTTTTTTTTTAATATGTGTGGTCAGCGTCCAAATTGTCATGTTTCAGAATTCCTCTGCGAAGCAAGGAGTCGATCCGGTCAATAAAGTTATAATACAGCTGATTTATTTCAGTTGGGATAAGGAATATAATTGCTCAGCTGAGGTTTCCGGAGATCAGTGATCCACAGACCGCGAGCAGTGACCGGCTCATAACGTGCACAACACTGTGAATAATCAAAGTGGTCATCAGGAATACAGAACCTCTCATTCATTCAACAGGTGATTATTTAACTGTCAGGGCTGTCTATTAGTGACCCAGCTCAACTAACCAATATGGATCACACAATAATAAACTATACAATTAAAAATGCTGACCAACACCAAAATAAAGCACCACAAACCTAATCAATACAACAAAATGCACCCCTCTGTGAGTTGATTCATGGTTCGTTCAGGACCATTTAGCAGTGAGGGTTAAATCAGTTTTAGGGTTGATTAGTGTTAGATGTTTGCTGGGCACTATATGTTGCAATATACATGAACTCTCAAAATCAAGATGTGTAAAATATATTGTAAGTATTTTCTGTGTAAGGTCTGGGCCTCTATTCTCAATCCTCTGAAAGCGGTTTCCCATTGATCCGTTCTCGCTCTTTGAACTGCTATCTGAATGACTCCTGACTTATAATAAAACAATAACCTATAACAACAGTACTGTAAAAGGTGATGGTCAGGAACACCATATTGTAAAAGCACCTCTCATGTGTTTGACTTCAAAGAGTAAATACAGTTGGCTCTTCATTAGATTAAAGGAGAGCCGACAGTTTCCCATGATGCATAATGTCTCATCAGAAATGCACACATGTACACAATTCAACACACTATTGTTGTGTTACTGCAGAAGTCTGAGGGTCCTGGTTAGATATTAGAGGAGAGCGTTATACGGAACAACGGTTCTGCTAACTAACTTGATCGGCATGTTTACATCACACTGAAACTTTGTTAGACTTTTAAGTGGAATAATATAGATCCTCTGTGATTCAGTTGAACAAATAAAGTAGTAAATAGACTGTATTTATATATTTTACTCTCTATCCCATACATGTCAAACTCAAGGCCCGGGGGCCAAATCAGGCCCGTGGTGGATTTAATTTCGGCCCGCAAGATAATTTTGAATTACTATTAGATCTGGGCCGCTGATATATTGCACACACACCTTCACTCCATCCTGAGGGTCTCCTCAGCTCAGAGCCTGAGCCCAAACATTGATGACCTTGCACCCAAGATGAGATGCCAAGTATCTGAACTAGCATCACAGAGCAGCACACTGAGTTTAATGGATGTTTCCTTCTGCACTTTCTCTCTCACGACAACAGGGCATGTTTGGTTTCTCTTTGAGGGAAATAGTTTTGTTGAAGCTGTTGTTGGCCTGTGGGAAAATGTAATCATAAGAAATGACTCTGGAAAAGCTGCAGATAGAGCCTTAAGAAATGAATGCAACTGATTATTTAATGTTTAATGTTGTTTTTATAGGCAATCATTTAAGCTTCGTTAGTTCCAGGTTTAATATGTGCAACAAGTTCATTTCAATACGTTTCGAAATAAACATTGAACCAGTCCGGCCCTCGACTAGTACCCATTATTTAATTTTGGCCCACTGTGTATTTGAGTTTGACACCCCTGCACTATCCAGTCTTTAGGAACCCCTCAAGCTCTTTGCATTCACAACTCATCATTCACCTTTTCACACCCCAGAGACTTGCTCAAGGAATAATTCTAACACCTTCACACACCTTCATACACAGTCAAACACATTCACACACCGTTGGCAACTCGTGGTTCAGTATGTTTCCCAAGGATAACAGTAATTAACTGCAATAGAACAGGTTCATATTAAAGTGTCTGGCAATACTGTTAAACCCTAAAGGCCCTGACACACCAAGCAGTCACCAGAGAACTCGCCGACGCCGACTGTTGCGTCGGCGTGTTCTCCTGCGTCTTGGCCATGTGTCACACTGGAACACACCGCAAAGACTTCAGCCGAGCACGTACGAACTGCGCATGCGTGAGTGGCAATAACTCTCCTTACCAGCAGGCTGCGGTAGTGTGTATTCGTCATTCAAAAGAGTCAACAACCGGAAGACAGAGAAGAAGAACAGACTACGTGATATAAACAAACAACAAATAGCGTGTGCCAGAGTTCCCGTTAGCCGGTAATTACCGGACTATGACCGGTAAAATATGCTGAAGACCGGCAAATCTAAATCTCTCCGGTCAAAATGTCCGGTCAAAATAATTTCCCCTTAGCGCAATACCGCATCAGTTGCACAACTTATGTGACAGACAAGAATAGTCAATTCTAATGTCTAACTCTTAATGTGGAGAAAGAGATGTCCTCTATGGGTTGATTGTGCGTTAATCTGTTGGTAATGCCTCTGGGTTCCGGTGGGCATGTAAACAAATGCGTAATGCTACGCTATACTTTGTGGCCTCACCCGGTTGCATAGCGACACTTATTGTTTAGGTGTCTTTTAATAAGCAGGTAGTCATATCATTAGCTAGAACTAGCTGGATCTGATCGATATGGACACAAACGCGAGTGAAGTCTAATCTGACGGGCGAGATAGATCAGCTGCTGCTGCTGACGAGTCGACACACAGCTCTGCATGATCACATGCAGCGGTGAGCGGAACAAAAACACACTTCAGGTTAGAATATCACACGTAGCTATTTTAATTACCTCTCAAACTACCGTAACTAGTTATAGATATGTTTTGTTTTACTGTCGGGTCACTCATTACTGGATCCGCGAGCTGCATGATACTGGCGGGCTGTCACGAGAGGGAGAGAGCGCTCCGTTTATTATTCCCGTGTTATTGTAAGTTACTGTACACTTTTGAATAGTTAATCTTATAATAATATAATTAGTTTATTTAATATCGAATCATATCAATTTTTTTTAAAGCTCAATAAATAACAAAGAACACCTTTGACCGGCACTTTTCTAATTTTGTCCGGAAGATTTCAACTTTAACGGACATTTTGACCGGGAACTCTGGCGTTTGCGTTCCATTTTCACTCTTGTCCATCAAAAACATGTATTGTGCGGTACTGGAGCTATCAGACATTGGAGTGTTGCTTGTGGAAGACATTCTCAAGCAACCGTTTCGCTTCTCATGCACTGATTCGCTAGCTGAATAGCCAATCAGAGTGATTTCTTTGTCCGACTGCCTGTGGCCGACGCACGGCCGATTCAACATGTTGAATCGGCCGTGCGTCGGCCATGAAAGGCCAAATGAGGCGTGTCACGGCCGACGGTGCGGGACACACCAAATTGAGTTTGGGCGACAGGGCACGCTTCGTCGTCCGACTAACGAAAACGGCCGATTTCGGCCTGGTGTGTCCGGGCCTTAACCATCTTAACTTCTGAGCAGTGTTGGGTGTAACGCGTTACAAAAGTAACAGAGTTACAGTAATATATTACTTTTTGCTGTAACAAAGTAATGTAACGCATTACTAATGAAATGTGGGTAATGCAGTAACGCAGTTACAACACATTTTAATACGAAATTAAATGGTGTTTTGTTTTTAAAGAATGTAGGCTACTAACATAGAGAGACATTCCGACACCAGAGACAAATTGTGCGGGTAGATTAGTAAACCTGGTCTGTTTACCCTTCAGGCTTTGCGTTGGGATCTTCGGGGGTGCATATAGCATGCATTGCACCCCCAGTTGAATGTTATGCACCATCTATTAAAAAAAGAGAACGGAGCGAAAAATACAAAGAAAAAATTGTGTCAGGTGCGCGTGACCTGCTCCGCTGCGCGTGCATCATTTCCAAAGTGCTTCCAAAGCAGTGACAAACATCTGATCTGTGGATAATCATTTATACGAAAATGGTTAAAGCAACCATCACTAAACGCCAGCAACACTGCATCTACTGCAGACAGTAGCAACAGGTCAGATGGGGACATCACGTTACCCTCCGTTGTGGACACTAGCTTACTCCCGCCTGACTCGCCGCCCTCGCCCCCGGAGCAGCAGTCTTCGTCACCCGAAACTACGCCGCCCCTCTGTAACAAATGCGATAATCTGTTCATTGGGGACCATCAATGCTATTTTTCATTGCTGTTGCCGGCCACTATTGCTCATGTAAACTTACTACTGCTGCCCCCCCTGTAATCTCACTAAACAAACTACAGAGCTCAACTAAAGTAGTGTAACTTATTACTTTCAAAAGACAGTAATACATGTAATATATTACATTTTGGAAGTAACTTGCCCAACACTGCTCCTGAGCAGCTCATTCTGAAACTTTTTTTTTCATTTTCCGATAAAAACTTAATTGGATCAGTGTCACGAGTTTCATATGAAGCCTGGGGATTTAAGTATAATGAAGTACAAATAATATCCCCGACTATCCAAAGCGACTTATATAGTCAATACTGTGGACAATCCCCACAGGAGCAATTTGGGGTGAAGTGTCCGCAACGACATGTTGACTGCAGTGGGGTTTGAACCTGTGACCCCCTCATCCAAAAACCAACGCACAACCCACTGCACCACACACCTCCTACGATGCAGCTGTTATTTTTCCATTTTGTTGTGTTCCAAAGCTATTTCTCTTCATCGTGTTCGCGTTCCTTGATTTAACTCAGTCCAAAACACTCAAAAATAATGACTATCATCAACCGTTGGGGATCTCGCCAACACCTGTTTCCGCCGGGGGTCCTGCCAACTCTGTGGCCTGTCCTGTTGGGGGTCCTGCCAACACCAGCCCTTGTTCCGCCGGGAACACCTGTCCCACCGACACCTGTCCCGCCGTCTCCTGTCCCGCCGTCTCCTGCTCCCAGTGCTCCCGACCCAGTAGTCCTGCTCCGGCAATCCAGCTAATTCCGGAGGGGTCCTGTCCTCGGGAGCTGTCCCGCCGCTGCCGCCCTCATGCTCGGCCCCCTGACTTTGCCCGCCGCGGCCTTCGCCCCTGTTCTGCTTCTGCCTTGCCCCCGGGCCGTCCGCCCAAACCCGTCCTCCAGACCCCCTCCACCCACCCTTTTGGCCCTAGTCAGGCCCTTTTACATTAATAACTTACAAATCAGACCCAAGACATTAAAGTGAGGTTCCAGATTTTATAGAACTGTTCAGAGTTGGCATGTTAACATTTGTAAGGGGAACCAACCAACGTGTCCTCTTTTACTGCTCAACATAATGAACACATTCCCTTTCCACAGATGGGTTCCTCAATTTTTTATTATATCATGCACTGCAACCGCCTCTCAAATGGTCGCCATTTGACCTGGATGATGTACACATTTTTAGGTCAATTAAAAAAGTTACACATTTATGAGGCACTTAAAGGAACAATAACACCTGTAAAACTTGAGTAGTTGTTCAAAGGTTAAACTAAATTGTCGGCTCCCCTTTAATCTAATGAAGAGCCAACTGTATTTACTCTTTGAAGTCAAACACCTGAGAGGTGCTTTTACAATAAATTTGCCGACATTTCTTTGGCAACTCTCACTGCCCACAGAAAGTAATAAAGGCCAATCTCAAGCTGGGCTGGTGTTGGCAGGACCCGGGCCCGGCGCCACGAGGGGGCAAAAGGGGGCATTACCCCCTCAGTTGTCTTATTTGCCCCCTCACCTTGAGCATCATTCATCCATCAAAAAGTACAATAAATGTCACGATTATTAAATAACTTTAAATAACTATGTTTAGATCAGATGTGTGGGTCAAGCAACGTGTAAACAAGCCTCAACCCCAAGTGAGCTTTTAGTCTTAATGTTAGCATGTGTGCTTAGCTGCAAACACAGTCGGATGGGTGACCAAAACGTCCCCGTTTTCCAGGCAAAGTCCCCGTTTTTGGTGTCCGGTACCCGGTTGAAACTCCCGAAAATGTTCCCGTTTTTTAATGTGCGTTAAAAAACAGAGCAAGGTGAAATAAAATGTGACATGTCAGTAAAAACAGAGTAACAGTGTTGTGCCTTTTTGTAGCGTTAGCGTGTTTCTTCTTCTACTACTTCTTCTTCTACTTCTACTTCTACTTCTTCTTCTACTACTACTTCTTCTTCTTCTTCTACTACTTCTTCTTCTTCGTCTAATTCAATGTACCTGCTCGCGAGATATTGGGCTGTGGTCGGATAATCAAAAAATCAGCTCCTAAATTCTAACCCTATCTCCTATTCCTTGACCTCTGAGTGAAACGTCACGGGGTTAAGGGATAGTGGATAGGAGAATTCAAAAGGATTTAGGAGAAGAGACTGCGGTGCTTTGAGAATCCGACTGCACTTTCACTATCCGACGTGTTTATGATGCGCCAGCGGACGTCATTTTGTGCGTCTGCTGCTGTGGTGAAACTATGGAAACTACAGTGTTCTATACAACGGACTACAAAACACATTCTCACTCCCAACCCGTCACATATTGACGGACGGTCAGGGCCCCTCCTCGTCACTCTATTACGGACAGGGTACCCCTTGGAAGTCAGTTTTCAACGGGCAGGGCGTCCCATAGACCTTCATAGACCTCCCATAGCGTTGACAATAGACGACATGAGAACGCTCCCTGGCAAATGCTACCCCGACGGTCGGTTGTTATTGTCAATATTAATATAATAATTATTTATTTTTTAATAGTCACACTCGATTTCGCCGATGTTCTTGTTGCCCCAGCTGGTCGACACCTCTTTTAGCAGAAACAAAGGCTACATTAATGTATTAAATCAATGTTAATCCATGTGTGTGGTTGTGGAATTAATGGACGTGCCGTTGTGCGATTGCGCAACGCAATAATTTACAAACTCTTCAACTACAACCCTAATTATATTTTAAAACATTTTAGAAGGCCTCACGAAATACTTTAATGTAAATTAAAATGTAAATGTGAAGGGATGTGTGTAATGTGGTGATTGACATTATTCACCCACGGATCTATGGGTTGGGGTATTGTTCCGCACGAACATTTTAGTTAACCGGACTTCCTGTTGATGTTAAATACGAAAAAAATAAAAATAAATAGAAGACTTCTAGACAAACATGAACAACTGCCGCCGAAACTGAATATGCAATGTCTCCTTGCAGTATCAATACTAATTCGGACTTTTATATTTGATCCAATCAGTATATTGGTATATTTACACCATAACGGTGCACAGCTGATAGAAAGGGACACCTGGTGGTTAAAGCACGTCATTGAAATGTATTATTTTTATTATTAGATATTAATAGGAGACACAGACAGACAAATAATAAGGCTTTATTTAAACATTAAAGAATCCTTTAGGTTAAGGTCTTATTTTGAATAAGAAAAAAGCTTTGGGGGTATAAACATTAAGCCTGACAAAGTACTAATATTGCCCTCTTGCAATGTTAACCACTGTATGTTGAAGCACTTATTTTAACTGATATTATACATATGTATTATACTCTTATAAGATGTATGTAGATAGTATAAGAAATGTGCAGAATATGACAGTTTAATGGAGGAGGTATGCACACATATTGATAGATGTCTTGTAATGCACTGTTGAGGAACCTGCGACCCAGGTTTTTCATCTCCTATCTTGTCAGGTATTGAACAATCAATAAATAAAGAACACAGAATTTGTGTGATTATACTAAATGATTTACAAATAAACACCACTGCATATTTACAACTGTTACACATTCTGATGCAACGCAAATGTTTCCAACTTGGGATCAATAAAGTATATCTCATCTCTTTCGACTCCACTTCGAGCGATATAATTACTAACAAAGCTCTTATATACTAATAAAGGACTGGTTTATCTAAAGCCAGTTGAGTAGCACTTGAAATGTTTTAGCTCTATGAAACCTGATGTACTTATATGATTCTGTTTTCTTCTAGTTTGTATCTTGTTGGTCGAACACACTTATTGTAAGTCCCTTTGGATAAAAGCGTCAGCTAAATGCAATGCAATGTAATGTAAGATGATCAATGGCTACTGCCATATTTGCCTCTGAACCTTGACAAGTGCATGTTTCAGGCTTATCAATGATCAACAGGAGGGGTCACACAGACATAAGACCAGCTGTTAAATAAAGCTCTTCTGACCTTAGCTGTCATGTGGGTATATATATTAATGCTGCCCATTATGGGCACAAGCAATTTTCACCCATTTATTAATTATATGTTTTAAATGTGAGTGTTTCCTATCCCCTAAACCTCCAGGGATGTACACAGTTTAATACTGGCAACTTCTTATTATGGGAAATACGAAAACGTATTTTAAAACTACAACTCCCAGTAGAGACGTGCCATAGAGCATGTTGCAAAACACACAATAGCCAGCATGTGTAGTTCTGGGGACGGGGTGGACCCGTTCAAATCCAGTTTTGGACAGTCTGCCGTGGTTCCATCCCATTTCAAAGTGTGGTTCGACGCTCGGCGTAACCCTCGGAGCACACTCAAACATCCAATCACAGAGCTCGAGGACTATCACAGGGTTTGTCAAGCGAAGCGGAGAGAATACTTACTTCCGGGTGTGAAATTCTCTAAAGCAACTGCTATGAGCTGCTCGGACCCTCGGTCCTGACGGACTCCAACTTGTGTTTATTAATCAAACAAATAAATAAACACAAGGATACTTATGTGTTATTGTTGAGTAAATAACAGTGTGTGGTTTAGAAAAGAATACCAAATTAGAAGGAAAAAACTATGAAACAATACAGATTTCAGTATTCTGAGCCCCTACTCTCCCCATAACTGACGGCAACAAAAGTCCTACATTATTCAATTAAAATAAAGAAGTAAAAACACTAATTGTGGCTTGATATTGAGTTGAGGTTGATAAACGCTGTGAGAATGGATCTGCGGAGAGCATTTCGCCGCGATCCCAACTCCTCTATTACCAACGTTCAGGGGGCTCTATGCAAGTCAATGGGACGCCCTGCCCGTTGAAAACTAACTTCCAAGGGGTACCCTGTGCGTAATAGAGTGACGGGGAGGGGCCCTGACCGTCCGTCAATATGTGACGGGTTGGGAGTTAGAACGTGTTGGACTACAACATGGATGTTTAATAAGAACGACGGACTCATCTAGAGACTCTGCACCGTGCTCTGATGCTGTTGCTTTAAGTTTTATGAACAACAGAGAAACATATTCTTCATGACCAAAGTTGGAATTGAAATAAAAAATGAAAGTGAAACCTTTGCTCGTCACCCTCTCCCTCCGGTCCACATTAATACAAATGATCCCAATACGTATGATTGTATGAAAATATCTTAAAATCAATACAAATGTATTTATTATAAAGTCTTTAACACCTAGCACTGTGTATATCACCATTCAAACATCTTTTAAAAGTTGAACAAACCCCACACAGCTCAGTGAAATGTTGACTTTATTTGATCATTTCAGTAAAAACTAACGTTCATATTTCTCTTTTTGATTATAATACTGATGAACGTTCAAAACAAAGCACTTTGGCAACTTACCACATACGTTTTAAAATGCTTAATAAGCACCGTAACTTTCATGATATAATTTCTCCGTCATAATCGTTTGTGTCCGTGAACGGCCGACTGTTGTGTGAAGTCAAATGCTGCGGCTGCAAGGCATTGTGGGGCAGCATTTTCTCCTCTCCTTTCGGTTAGGGAGGTCCAGTGGTTCCTAAACTAAAGGAGGTTATAAAGGAAGTTTGAAACCTCCTTTCCTATCATCTAGATTCTAGAGATTTCTAACAGCACTTATCATGGCTCCCACTGAGGGACTTCCGGGTCATTTTACACGGTGAGGAAGGTTCCTAAACTAAATGGACTATTCGACTGCAGCTTTGGACAAAAGAAACTCGGCTAGTAGTGTCAACTAAATCCATAGTATTACAACAAAAGTACTTTAAACGAGTTTAGTTACGAATGTATGTTCTCAATCGCCAAGTATGGGATTGAATATTATATTAGTTTAGATTAGATTTGTTGTCATGTAAATTCATTTGCACAGCTCTGTTGTGGTAATCTGTATTATATAAACTGTATTGGTGCAATGAGCGACATCTAGTGGCGGATTGTGGAACATTGATTTGATTTTTCTCATGGCAGTTAGACTCTAGAGACAAACCAGGGGACATTACTTTCAATCTGTGTCTGTCCATTTGGTGTAGTGTTTTATCCAATATTACATTTGGTTTATATATTAGTCACTTTCTTATGAAATACCAGGTTTTAGGCCTTGGTCTGAACATTCAATCCTGGAAATAAAAAATCAACCAGATACATTTTTCTAGATATATAGTAAGTAAGTAACATCTGTATAGGAAGACGAGTTAAGGGATAGAGGAGAAAAGGTAATGGTATAATTACAGAGCCAATTGAGCCAATGGAGGAAATCAATGTTAGTCTGTTAACCAAAGTGAAAAGATCCGAATGAAAGGGGTCAATCCGGAATACAAATAAAGAAGCAAAGAGATAGAGCAGTGAGAAGGAAAAAAGCTTGGTGTGTCATTTCATTACATTGCCAGTATTTTTTGTTGTTGTGAGAAAAAATAAATCGCCCCCTCGGATTTTTTAACAGCAAAATATAAAAATATATATGAAAAGCAAGCACACTCGGAATAAAGTGTTTTCGGTCTGTTTCCGGTATTTGTTAATGACGATGTGATGTGAGATGTGACATGTGAGACTGGAATTGCACAGGGGAAAATAACGTATCTCTGCCACCATTTTAGATGCGGATTTTGTTAAACTAATACGTTTGCGCTGTGGACCAACACTATACATTGACGGGAAAGGGGGTAGCAATAAAGATAACACCATTAAACAGTTACACAACATAACAGAAATAATATCGATAGCAGCGTCCCTAGCAACCACCATTGGTAACAATGAAAACGTTGTATAGACACAATTTCCTGAAGTAATCTTCGTAATAACTAGCAAACTAAAGATCATGTACATCCGCTGCACACATAATCTGAAATAACAACTCATATTTCTCGCATCAAATGACATCAAAACGCATTTTAATGGAAAAACTAACTTTAAAATAGGCATTTTACACCGAGAATAAAACGAAGTTTGGCCATGTTTTCTTTTTCTTCAGGGAGAAATGTGAAGATCACGTGACATAGACGCCAGCCATTGGAATGAATGGTGAAAAAAACGTAGGGATCTTACAATTTCAGAGGCGTTTTTGTAGAAATACTACGTCCTCCGTTGTGGACCAACGTAGTTATTAAACGTTTTTTTTTTGTGAGACTGGGTTGGTTTTACACACTTGGACATTGTTAAAATGAATTCTAATTCTACTTTTTAATTAATTTAACTTTTTTCTCCAGAAATTGACTTTTTTTCCATAATTTAAGTTATTTATTTTATTTTACTATTTTCTCAGAGTTGACTCTTTTTTTCGAAGCACTAAATACTAATCAACCTGAACATGAGCAGGATCGGCCTCTTTAAAATGTTTCCTCCTTAAATACATCCCTTTAATTGATCAAATAAGATAGATAAAATATATATAAAATATAATATAGGATTGTTAGGGAGTGATAGGAGTCAGCATGCCCCCCGCGGCTGTGTTACAAAAATGTAACCAATGAACTTGTTTCCTTCTTCCATCCTTTTTTTCTTTTTAATCTAATTACTAACAACTTCTAATCATTTTACATAGTTTATGATTTATTTGGAAAATCAAGTGTTTTTAAAGGTGGAAACATTAGGGGCTAAACCAGGTCCGGGAAACGCCCCTGCTAAAAGCTAATGAAGTGGGAAAAGTTATGGGCGCAGTAAAATATTTCCCCAACAATGCTTAACAAGAACTCTCCTATCAAACAGACAGACAGCTCTCACACCAACCAATGACACTCCAACATGCAGACCACATGCTTCACATCAGGACGTTTATTGGCTGCTGCTCACAGGAAACACCATCTGCCAATCCCGGCTGCAACAAGACAGCCTGGTTGGAAACGCCCCCTGTGTTTAGTTGTGAAACTCATGTGGTTGTGGTCACTGATCTGACCTATTCACCATGATATAATCTAGAAGACAGAACTGTAAGCACTGAGGTCTCCGCAGTCTCAAAGCTTTACAGGTAAGAACACATGTTTCTACTTTATTAAGGAAATGTATCTCACTGCTGCTTTCTGTTTCTCTCCTGTTGAACTTCTTCTAGAGAACATGCACCACATTAAACCAAGATAAGAGAACGAGTTGGAAAGATATTGACTCAGAAACAATCCGTGTATCTTCGGACCATTTGTTTTTCTTCATTAAACCAGTAAACTGGCTTTTTAACTTTTAAACTTACTAAATAGGGGGGGGTGCGCGAAACTCACGGAAGTGATTTCAAAACAAAAGCACTCGTTTGCTTACATACACTTGCATTGAATCACTACAGAGTATCCGGTGATAATATTATAAACCAGGGGGAACAAGGTGAATTTTGCGATCACAACGAAAACGACCAAAACACACATTGAGCCAAGAAAAATAATGCTATTAATGGCATACGCGTAGCTGTGGGTGGGCCTGAGATTTCTCCATAGGATTTTGGAAAAGAGCTCGAAATAAGGTCTGTGGAAAACGAACCTGTTAGATAAATGGACGTTTTGTTCAGCCGGATAATATCCACATGTCTACCCTACTTTTATAATGTTCGAATCATAAATCTAATTGATAGATTCTCTCACTATGACCCAGAAATAAAACGGCGACTGGACGACCTCCCGGGGAACGGGACATTTAAAAGCCCGATATCCAGAATGAGATACTGCAAATTGCTGCTTCTTTACTTATCACAAATACATTTGTGTTTATTCTCGTCATGTTCAACAGGCTGTTTGAAATGAGCGACTACGCAACAAAAGGCATGCAATGTTCCACTATAACCAGTCACAGATTGCATCGATCTAATCGAGGGTCTTAAGGAAAACTACACTACATTGAGGAAAACAGAAGCTGACTTCATTAAACTTGTGACACTGACAGATGATTTAATGAAAAAACAAAACATCCTTAACCAGTGCCGATTCTAGTGTCTGTGGGGGCCCTAGGCAAACATTCACTGGGACCCCCTCGAACCAGCTTTTCATCGCCACGCACAGCCGACAGCATAAAATGGACAACGTTGTTAGGAGATTGAATCTATACAGCGATTCTGGACTGCGGTCAACTCCGTTTTTTCCCCCTGATATATTTGATGAGTGATACAAACATGTGTTACTATAAGTTCTTGATAAAACTGACACTGTTGGACTCGGTACTAGTTTGACTACTCCCAGAAATAAAACGAAGTACTTACTTTCTGAGTAATCCTCTGTCAAAGTCCCCATCATAGTACATAATGCATGTTTACTGCTGTCTTTGATGAGTGATACAAATAAAATGAACCATTAGTTCTTAATGAAATTGATAATGCTGGACTCAGTAGTAGTACGCCTAGTACCAACAATACAATGAAGTACTTTAACTGTGTTTTTTGTAATCCTCTGTCAATGTCCCCTCCTGATCCTATACATTTAAAAAAAAAGAAGTGGTTTACAAAAAAGACATGCCATTTAATAATCTGTTTGCGTTTTTTGAGATGATATGAAGCTATACTGCAGACTGGACTTGGTTTGCCACTTTATTTACACTAAACACAGTTAAGAGGAACAGTGACAACATGGCTGTAACAAGAGACGTATTGTTTATATTGTAACTTGTCATGAGTTTTAACATTCACAGGCACTTTTGATACAGAAAAACATGATGATGTATGAAATGTTATCATAGTGCGGAAAGTAGAGACAGAAAGAAGCTCTCACACACAGCAATACTAATAACTATATTATTATACTCCTGTGCATTAATACAAAAGCTCGGCTGTGTTCACTGATCACAAAGCAGAAATATCTCCTGGTTCAGTTCAAATTAAATATAATGTTGTTATCTGGCGCCACCTAGTGTCAGACATATGTTACTGTTCCTGGTGTCAAGTCCTAATAAGGCACGTGTGTGTGTGTGTGTGTGTGTGTGTGTGTGTGTGTGTGTGTGTGTGTGTGTGTGTGTGTGTGTGTGTGTGTGTGTGTGTGTGTGTGTGTGTGTGTGTGTGTGTGTGTGTGTGTGTGTGTGTGTGTGTGTGTGTGTGTGTGTGTGTGTGTGTGTGTGTGTGTGTGTGTGTGTGTGTGTGTGTGTGTGTGTGTGTGTGTGTGTGTGTGTGTGTGTGTGGAGAAGATGATCTTCCTCATCCTGCTACTTCTCTTCCTCACCTCCTGTGTCTCAGGTTAGTTTGTCTCTTTAAAGCTGTTCTCAGTAAAGCAGCACAGGAACATAGCTGCAGTTTAAAAAGTCCCTCTGTGTCTCCTCCACAGGAACATAGCTGCAGTTTAAAGAGTTCCTCTGTGTCTCCTCCACAGGAACATTTGTAGTGAATGTGACTCAGACTTTCTATCAGGCAGAGGAGAACCAGAACATCACCCTGGAGTGGACCTTCAGCACCAGAAGAGACACTAACTTCAGCTCCATTTCTACCATCTGTCACCTGTTTAATAAAAAGCGAATCGCAGTTCTGTTTGAACTACGTGAAGGTGTTGAAACCCGAGTGTCTCAGGATCCAGAGTTTACAGTACGACTCCAGTGGGACAAAGACGGCCTCACAGAAGGACGCCTCACATTTCATGTCTCCAGACTCAGGACCAATGACTCTGGGTTTTATGTGTGTGACATACACACATCTGATGGGAGTAGCTCTAAGAATTGCTGGCTCAACGTCACTGGTGAGTAACCTCAGTAGAAGTCTAGAGGCTCCATAGAGCTAAAACTAATGCGTCTAGATCCAGTATGTTGCCACTAATATTGGATCATATTCACCAAGAATTGAACAGTTAAAGGTGGGGTAGGTAATTTTGTAGAAACCAGCTCGAGTGCGCTAGAATTTGAAAATACACAGCCGGAAAAAATCTGCCACTTCCTCACAGAGCCCCTCCTCCAACACACGAACGCGCACATGACCAATGAGGGCACGAGATAAGTTTGTGCACAGATGGAAGGCTGACAGGCAGGTAGGCCATCCAGTTACTTTAGCTGGCTCAGATGATTGGTCGTGCTTTTTACAGCGCCACGGCTTCCACAGAGGACATTTTTTAATGGATTTTTTGTCAAAGAACTTCAGATATTCATTGCTATCGGGATGTTAAGAGCATTCCATCGAATATAACAAAAAGTGTATCTCGAGCCGGTTTCTCAAACTTACCTACCCCACCTTTAACATTTGGAAAAGGAAATAGCAGATTCTCAACAAAGTATGAAAGAAAGACCAAAAGAGTCCCGCTGCTCAAATCTTAAGAACGGCTTGTTTTAACTGTTTAAAATGTTCACAACTCATTTAAAAAAAAAAAAACTCTTCTCTCAAACCAACTGTGATCCAAACCAGCCCCACACAGAACTCATTTTAGTGGAAAAGGGGAAACTGAGAAGCTGGAACCACAGGATGTTTTTCAGATGAATGGAGGTTGCAGATTGTCATGTTTTCACTTTAGATTAAACCTGTTATATATTAACACTAAAATGGTTCCTCATGTTATTTTTTGTCCTTTTCCACAGCTGCTGAAGAGCTCGAACTTCAGAGACCATCAGAGAGTCCACAAGCAGAGACAGGTGTCTGGGTTACTGTTGGAGTGCTAGCAGCCGTTCAGGTTCTCTTTGTCAGCATGGCCTGCATTGTTTTAATAAGATATAAGAGAAGAACCCACAATGCAGCCATGCATACAGGGAATTTATCAGAGAAACAAACCATCCGGACTTTCATATCTCTGTCTGAATCTGAGCATGAAGTGAGACTCTCCAACATCTGATTCAAGAGTCAGAAAAGACCAGTGTAACCTCTGTAAAGTGTATTTGTTATATTTATTTATTTCAGCCTTCACTGTGAGTTTGATCGTTCAGCTTTAAGGTAATCAAAGCCTTTGTTTACTGATGGATATTGTTACCATGCTGCACTTAAAGGTGGGGTAGGTAATTTCGGAGAAACCAGCTCGAGTGGGCTCGAATTTGAAAATACACATCCGGAAAAAATCTGCCACTTCCTCACAGAGCCCCTCCTCCAACACACACGAACGCGCACATTACCAATGAGGGCACGAGATAAGTTTGTGCCCAGATGGAAGGCTGACAGGCAGGTAGGCCATCCAGTTACTTTAGCCGGCTCAAATGATTGGTCGTGCTTTTTACAGCGCCACGGCTTCCACAAATGACATGTTTTTATGGATTTTTTGTCAAAGCACTTCAGATATTAATTTCTATCGGGATGTTAAGAGCATTCCATGGAATATAACAAAAAGTGTATCTCGAGCCGGTTTCTCAAACTTACCTACCCCACCTTTAATGTGCTTTTTATACATTTTACACATTATAAATAAATCACTTTTTATTTACTTTTTTACTTATTCTGCACAATCTGCACTGCATGTCGTACAGGAGGAAATATTTGGAAATGTTAAATTGGGTCGACTTGTAAATGTCGAAAATGTTTTATTCCTTTCTGTTATAATAAAAGTGTTTATTCTTTAACACTATGGTTCATTCTCATGTGTCTCTGTTTCATGAACACTGCAGCTGCCTTGAATAGAGCGGTGCAGGGATGACGTATTTACCCTGAAGTAAGCTGCTGGTTCCCTCGACAAAAAGCAATGCGATGTCTCCATAGGATTTAGGAAAAGAGCTCGAAATAAGGTCTGTGGAAAACAAACCTGTTTGATAAATGCATGCTTTGTTCAGTCAGATAATCTCCACATGTCTACCCTACTTTTATCCTTTTCTAATCATAAATCTAATCACCAGAAGCAAAATGCTAACGTTATGCTATAAAGGAACTCCAGCCGAGTTCAGCAGCACGACTTCAACGTCCCGCCAACTTAAGATCCGTATTCAAACATACAGATTCAAGATGATACAAGTTGAAGCATTTGTTTTAACAGTTAGCAGGAGGCAGGTACTTGCTCTCAAGCAGAACAAAGTTAGCGGGAGTGTTTACGTGTTCAGCGTAAGGACGTACAACGTCCTCCACAACTTCTGCCTTTTTGGCTGACCTGCCCCTCTGGAGAGAGCGAGAGTTTGTTTTTCTTTTTTCTGTTGTGGCCGAATCAACATGATGAGCCCACAATTAGTATTGTAGCGTCTCGTTGCGGGAAACACACGTTGTCAGCGCTATCATCTGCCGGTGCGTTAAGACCACCTCAGTGTTGGATTTTGGAAACTTGACTTTGTGTTGTCTCATGGCAGTTAGGGTATAAGTGACAAACCAGGGGACTTTACTTCCTCTTGATATCGTCGGTTATTTACAAAAAAACACCTAAATATAGCCCACTTGATGTTATGGTGCTTCTGTCTTTCTGTGTCTTCTCATCTGTAAACTCCCTCAACGGGGCCGCTCGCTCTCTTTTCTTGATCGCCCTCTCACGGGTGAACAGTTCACTGTCCCGCTTCATTGTAGGATTTCTGCCATGTCTCTTCCACTTTAGTTTGACCATCTCTGTTACTAAGTTATGGATTACTAAATAAATAAGTAATTAGATACCTTACCGTTACTGCGCTCATAAAGAATGATAAGAATAAGAATAATGCGTATTGAACTGGTTTAATCAATTAGTGAGTTTATTTAATGAAATTAGTTAGAGGCCCTATTTTATCAGTATGTCTGGACAGCAGTTACACTGGTCAAACTACATTAAAACAGAATTGTCCCTAGATATTTTAATGAGATATGGACCGCAAAACAAAACATGTCCCTGGTTTTCATTTTTAAAATCAAATTACCGAATGCAAGCAGTCGCCTTAGCTTATTTTGTTATGAGATGTGAATTACTCTTCAATTTAGTTAATGTAATAATTGTTTGGTTTCTTTTACATTAAAAACAAGTTACAATTTTCAAAAGGTCTTGTGTTTTTTATCGGGGGGGAGGCCCTTGTTCCAGTTCAGAGCAATAGCCCCTCCAAATGTCTGTGCACGTCCCTGTTCATAGGGGGTGAGTAGGTGTTCTCCCAGTGAGACCGCATGCATCAAGGGAGTTGTTTCCTTCCTCTGCTCCTCCCATTATGAGCCTTGTATGAGCTGCACTGTAACTCGAGCTGAATTTCATGAATACTCCTCCTGTCTTTCTCGGACTGGGCCGGACATGATAAGACATGAAATCCAGAAGACAGCCCTCTCTCTGCAGTCTCACATGTTAAAAAGTAAGAACACATGTTTCTACTTTATGATTGAAATGTCTCTCACTGCTGCTTTGTATTTGTCTCCTGTTTAGCAAACTCTACTAACACACAGTCCAACAGACCCTGGATATCTCAAGAGTTTTCTGGCTTCACTAACAACTGGGATCTCAGTGAATCCACCCAGAGTTTCTCAGCTCGGATACAGGAAATGGGTGGGGTTAGCAACATCTAACCAATCAGAAACGGGGACGAGCTAACTGACAGCTGCGCGTCATTCTCAATACAGGGTGTTTTCCTGTGGTCCAGATGTGGGAAGTACAATTTTGAGGTACTTGTATTTTACACTTTGCACTTCTACTCCACTACAGTTCAAAGGTAAATTGTGTACTTTTACTCCACTACATGTATTTAATACCTTTAGTGACTTTACAGATGTGGATGAATGATGTGAAATATAATCAAGTGTTAAATCAGACTTTAGTTCCACCTGGAGTAAATCCACAAGCTACCCTGCAGTATACAAAGTCATTCAAACTAGCTGCACCTTTACCAGCTTTGAGAACACTTTCATGATCAATCATTATAAAACATATCATATATATATTATTCTGAAATGGACCAATCTAAGTGGGTGCAATACCGCGTTTCACCATAACATCCAGAGGGGTGCTGTTTCACTCGTTGTAAAATACTCAATGAAAAAAAGCGGAGCGATGGCAGCACAGAATAATTAAACATACTAAACAATGCAGATTTCTTTACTAAAATCATAACAGCGGTCTGAATAAACAGAGGAGAAAACTCACTACTGATCAAAGTAGTGCAGTTACAGTAACTCATAATGTAAGCTTCTCACTTCTTTATTTCCTCCTATTTAGTTTTGTGTATTTTATTTTATAATAGCTCTTGTTCTATGGCCATCAGCCCACACTGACTCTAAAATAAACCTCCTATAAATGTGCAGGTGGCATTCATATTATTCATCAGTATGAAGTTTACCTGAATGCAGTATAATTCCCTCAAAGCATAATTTCCCGACTTCACAATATGTTATTATGAATCGTCCTGATATGCACTACCACTCTCTTAACTGAAATGAAAAGCAATGCAAACACTGCAGTTAATGGGAATGGGACTTTCTCTCCTCCCCTACAGCCTGAACTACGCCTACTATTGAAAAGTGAATGCTCCACACCAGGACAGGATGTGTAGCCTACATACTCAGACAACAGAAACCGAGAGCAGGAACACCCCCTTCTCTGATTCTGCATCAAGACAGCCTCGTTGAAACACCAACTATCTTCATCGGACATATTCACCATGACATCTAGAACATAGAGCTGTCAGCACTGAGGTCTCTGCAGTCGGTAAGAACACATGTTTCTACTTTATTGAGGAAATATCTCTTCCTGCTGCTTGTTAAGCTCCTGTTGAACCTCTTATAGAGAACAGGCACCACATTAAACCAAGATAAGAGAACAAGTTGGAAAGATATTGACTCAGAAACGTTGTTCAAACACAAACTGTGCCTCTGTTTCACTCCTGAAAGAAAGAAAACAAGCTCTGCCTAGAATCACATGGGAAACAAAGAGAAATGAAAATCATATTTAATTAACGCTTTGTTATTACTAGAAATGTTAAAACGCCCAAAAAGATTTGACACATTAAGTATGAACTTTTCTGTTGGTGGATAAACAACTAGAAACTTGGATGTGTGCTTCGTGAGGGAAAGAGATTTCAGAGCCATGCGTGAAGGCCGAGATGCTCCGACCGTGTAACAGCAGCAGAAAGGCCGACATCTGTTTCTGCCAGAAACACGAACTCCCCTAATGTTGTGACTAACGTATTACCAGCTTCCCTTTTTTTGGTTTATTTATTTCCATATCCCCCGGTTTAATCTGGCTTTGCTGCAGTTCCTAAACAAAGTGAAGTATGCACTGCGGTCAATCAGCCGTTCCCACGTTTGATTGGTCAGCTCTTCAAATGTTGTTCATTGATAATGTTTTTAAGAGTATTTTAAGAGGTGGACACATGACATCAACACTAGATCAGCTATAGGTCTTTAGAGACTATCCTGGATAGCTGTTCACATCTTTCCTTCAGCACAGTGACACACCATTGTCAGTGGTGTTTTTATATATACAAAACTGGTGGGGCACGAACAACTTAGATGTATATCAGGGTTTCCGCTGGGATCTTTTCTCGCCGGTCAAATGTCCGAACATAATTTATTTTACCGGACAAATTTGAACCGGGATGATGGTGGAGGTTTTGAAGCATGCTGGAACTTGGCATGTTTCCAGTGTGGTAAAGACAGACTGTGTTTCCTTTCCTCTCACAGGGAGAAGATGATCTTCCTCCTCCTGCTGCTCCTCTTCCTCACCCCCTGTGTCTCTGGTTAGTCTACTCCTTTATTTCTCTCTTAGACACATTGAATATTATTGAAAAACCTTTTGTGTCACGTTGAACCTTTTCCTAAAGAAGCATGTTAGAGCTCTTTGGTATGGAACACTGTTAGTGCAAGAAAAGAGGGTCAAAACTGAGGAGGGAGATTCTGATTTATTTAGATTTTTTAAATCAAAATGTCAAGAAGTGGAACTTTCAGTATATTCTCTAACAAAAGTAATTTTTGACAAGAAATGTATTCTGAAAAGTTCAATGTTTATTCTCAATAATTAAACTTTTAAAGCGCCTAACTTGTTTTTTCTGATACATGTTTCCTAATGCCTGGCACTCAAATTGAAAGATTTATATTTTACTCAACATTTTGGCTTTTTCTTAAAATGCTAAATAAAAAATTAAAACAGTCCTTTTCTTCTTTATTTTCCCTCATACCCTAAAACTATTCTGGACCCTTATTTCACAGCCGTGCAGCTTTGTTATTAATAAGGACACACTGTTAGCTTCAGTTTGACTCTTTAAAGCAGTTTAAAGAGTCCCTCTGTGTCTCCTCCACAGGAACATAGCTGCAGTTTAAAGAGTCCCTCTGTGTCTCCTCCACAGGAACATAGCTGCAGTTTAAAGAGTCCCTCTGTGTCTCCTCAACAGGAACATAGCTGCAGTTTAAAGAGTCCCTCTGTGTCTCCTCAACAGGAACATAGCTGCAGTTTAAAGAGTCCCTCTGTGTCTCCTCCACAGGAACATAGCTGCAGTTTAAAGAGTCCCTCTGTGTCTCCTCCACAGGAACATAGCTACAGTTTAAAGAGTCCCTCTGTGTCTCCTCCACAGAAACATAGCTGCAGTTTAAAGAGTCCCTCTGTGTCTCCTCCACAGGAACATAGCTGCAGTTTAAAGACTCCCTCTGTGTCTCCCCCACAGGAACATAGCTGCAGTTTAAAGAGTCCCTCTGTGTCTCCTCCACAGGAACATAGCTGCAGTTTAAAGAGTCCCTCTGTGTCTCCTGCACAGGAACATAGCTGCAGTTTAAAGAGTCCCTCTGTGTCTCCTCCACAGGAACATAGCTGCAGTTTAAAGAGTCCCTCTGTGTATCCTCCACAGGAACATAGCTGCAGTTTAAAGAGTCCCTCTGTGTCTCCTCTACAGGAACATAGCTGCAGTTTAAAGAGTCCCTCTGTGTCTCCTCCACAGGAACATAGCTAGAGTTTAAAGAGTCCCTCTGTGTCTCCCGCACAGGAACATAGCTGCAGTTTAAAGAGTCCCTCTGTGTCTCCTCTACAGGAACATAGCTGCAGTTTAAAGAGTCCCTCTCTATCTCCTCCACAGAAACATAGCTGCAGTTTAAAGAGTCCCTCTGTGTCTCCTCCACAGAAACATAGCTGCAGTTTAAAGAGTCCCTCTGTGTCTCCTCCACAGGAACATAGCTGCAGTTTAAAGAGTCCCTCTGTGTCTCCTCCACAGGAACATAGCTGCAGTTTAAAGAGTTCCTCTGTCTCTCCTCCACAGGAACATTTGTAGTGAATGTGACTCAGACTTCCTATCAGGCAGAGGAGAACCAGAACATCACCCTGGAGTGGACCTTCAGCTCCAGAACAGACACTTCCCTCGAATCCATGTCTATCTACTGTGAGATGTTTACTGATGGCAGACCATACGTCCTGTTTCATCGATACAAAGGTGATGAACTCCCAGAGTCTCAGGATCCACAGTTTTCAGGAAGAGTCCAGTGGGACAAAGACGTCCTCCCAGAAGGACGCCTCACACTTCATGTCTCCAGACTCAGGACCAGTGACTCTGGGTTTTATGTGTGTGCCATACGCACACCTGATGGGAGTAACTATAGCATATGCTGGCTCAACGTCACTGGTGAGTAACCTCAGTAGAAGTGCTGTATTTAAATTAAAACTTCACTCTTAAAAAGATATGCAGATGGTAGCTCGATGTGAAATGGTAAATAAACATGTAGGTCATTAAAAGATTGTAACATTGTATGAAAAGAGGTTTTCTCCATGTCCACATGATGTCACTAACTGTATTCTCCACAGCTGCTGCTCAACCAGAGAGCTGGAGAAACAACTGGATCAACGTTAGACTGACACTGCTTTCTTTTCTTGCTGTTGTTTTTGTTTCTTTTTCTTATTATTGCTTTTGTAATTTTTTCCATTCTTCTTTTGTTTCTATTTTTGTTTGTTTTCTTGTTCCTATTTTTGTTTCTTCTTTTTGTACTGCATTATTTTTAATGCATATAAATGACACTTAATAAACAAGACAGAAAAAAGAAAGAAAGAAAGAAGAATAGAAAATAAAAAACAAAGCCCAAATAATATTCAAGTGTCTTCATCCTCCGTCATGTTGTGGACCAGTATGCTCCAGGAAGTCGGAAAAGGTTTTCCTGTGTGTGTGTGTGTGTGTGTGTGTGTGTGTGTGTGTGTGTGTGTGTGTGTGTGTGTGTGTGTGTGTGTGTGTGTGTGTGTGTGTGTGTGTGTGTGTGTGTGTGTGTGTGTGTGTGTGTGTGTGTGTGTGTGTGTGTGTGTGTGTGTGTGTGTGTGTGTGTGTGTGTGTGTGTGTGTGTGTGTGTGTGTGTGTGTGTTGTTAAAACATGGTAGGATATTGTCCCTGATGAATAAACTAATAATTAAATATATTTTAAATAATATTATTTGAATTAGGAAATAAACAATTAATACAATCAATAAAATAATATAAAAGTAAATCAATAAAATACAAATAAATAATATAAAAGTGAATAAATACAATAGTGATTTATTCGTATAAATATTTTATTTAATGATATTTATTTAAAAAGTAAACAATGAATGAAAAAAAATATATAGTTATATTTATTTTTTTATTATATTTGAATGAATATAAATGTTGGTCCCACAGCAGGGACATTTGCCGTGTTGCTGCAGTAATTAAAGAGTAAAAAGCGAAATATACTGTCATAGCAGACACGTGCTGTGTTTGATCTGAGAGTATTGACATGGCGCCCTCTGGTGGCTAAACTCCACCACAACAGATGATAATAACTTCAGTCCACAGGTTGATGGTTCCTTCCATGTGTGATTTTTACACTCAGAGCAGAACAAAATAACATAATCCGCGTACAAAGCTATCTGTGTTCTACACCTCCTACATGTATTCCCGTTATAATGGCGTGTTGACGGATTGCCATCGCTAGTGGCTCAATGGCCGGTATGAATAGGAGAGGAGAAAGGGGACTGCCTTGTTCCTCACTTGAGTTTAACGGGAGATGACACAAGTCCATTTGTTAGAATTTCAGCTTGTGGGTTGGAGTATAGGAGTCGTACCCAACTTAAACATCTACCCCCAGTACAATTCCAGTCAAAGATTGTCTGTTTTATTTTCAAGAGAAATGTTTTTGTATTTCTTTAAGACTGAATTTGATTGTTTAATCACAAAAATAAATAAGCATTTGTTGAGTTGATTCAGGCCTTGCATCTGATTCACCAGCACTTCCTATGGTATGTTCTTCCTTGAAGTGAATATATCTGCTCTTTCCTTGTTGTTTGGAGTTTGATTCTGTCTGGTTTTTGCACTTACTGGAAGTTGCTTTGGACAAAAGCGTCAGCTAAATGATATTTAATGTATGTACATATTAAGCTGGCTCTTTTCTGCTGTAACACTGTACCCTCTGTGGGACGAATAAAGGGATTCTGATTCTGATCATATTCATTTTGAGTAAAAATACTGTGTGTGTGTGTGGGGGGGGCGCGGCCTCTCCTCCCGGATACCTCATTCACACCAACGCAACTCCGGTTCAAGCTCCGTGCTAGAGCTTTTCAGGTTCAGAACTGGTTCTTCAGTTTAGCTCCGGCTCTTTTCACACCGCCCAGAGTCCGAATGTTGCTGCGTCATTGCGTCATCGTTTGCGTCATGAGGTAACCGTTTGCGTGCCTGCTTCATAAAACCCCTCACAGCTGACACCGACAACAACAACAACAACAACAACAACAATGGTCGATTGTGCTCCAGCTTCCTCTGTACCTCTTCGGAAGACCAGATTCCCAGTAGGTAGCTGGTCTCGTCAGTGGACCACTGCTGCTTGTTAAGTTTCTCCATCGTTGTGTACAAACTGGATAAAACGCCTGCTTTTTGTTGTTGTTCAGGAGTTGATCCCTGCCCCTGCCCCTGCCCCCGCCTCGACGTAAGCGTGACGTATGTGGTGCTTTTGCTCTGGCCGGACAATTTGTTGGTGCTTGAAATGAACCGCATTCCGGAGCTAAGAGGCTGCTCAGCTGCGGAAAACCCGGTGCTTTTCAAGCTCCATGCAGCTCCGAACCGGCCCTGAAACACCGTTTGTGTGAATGAGGTAGGAGAGAATGTTTATAGTTTATAATGACATTTTTCTTTACATTTTTTTGGGACTTTTTCCATAATTTACGGGGGATTTTTTTTCTGGGGGATTTTTTATATAATCTTTTGGGGGATTTTTCTGAATTATTCAAATATTTTATGATATTTTTAATGGACTTTTTACATGGATGTTTATTAGACTTTTTCAGACTTTTTTCACATTTTATCAGAATGTAATCTAGTGGCAGAAAGGGGGACCACACGGACAGCCTGGAAAGGGCCAGTGGCTGAAGGGGGGACCTCACACGGATGGCCTGGAAAGGGCCAGTGGCTGAAGGGGGGACCTGACACGGACGGCCTGGAAAGGGCCAGTTGCTGAAGGGGGGACCTCACACGGATGGCCTGGAAAGGGCCAGTGGCTGAAGGGGGGACCTCACACGGACGGCCTGGAAAGGGCCAGTGGCTGAAGGGGGGACCTCACACGGACGGCCTGGAAAGGGCCAGTGGCTGAAGGGGGGACCTCACACGGACGGCCTGGAAAGGGCCAGTGGCAGAAGGGGGAACCTGACACGGACGGCCTGGAATGGGTCAGTGGCTGAAGGGGGGACCTCACACGGACGGCCTGGAAAGGGCCAATGGCAGAAGGGGGGACCTCACACGGACGGCCTGGGAAGGGCCAGTGGCTGAAGGGGGGACCTCACACGGACGGCCTGGAAAGGGCCAGTGGCTGAGCGGGCGACCTCCCCCGGGGACAAAGATGATTAACCAGCACAAAACAAGGGACACACACAGGACTTATCACAGACACAAGACACACTGGGGAGGGCATGCAAACAAAACACGGGGGTAGTTGAAAATAATCTGACAATAACACAAGCAGGAAACAAAGACATAACTGCCTAAAACAACGATTAGACATATCACACTCAATCACAACACTTATACCCCTTACTAGACCCTCCAGAAAAACGTGGGCTAAAATCCTTGATTATGAGGGCTAAAATCCTTGATTATGAGGGCTAAAATCCTTGATTATGAAGGCTAAATTCCTTGATTATGAGGGCTAAAATCCTTGATTATGAGGGCTAAATTCCTTGATTATGCAATTAAACATGCAGGGTTTTTATGTGATTTTATGCGGTGAAATTGCGGGAAGTTGTGAAATATGCAAAATATGCGGGGGAAAAGAATAAAAACATTTTTAAATATTGGGCTGTCTTATTTATTCTCTCTCACACACAACCTGCCACTAACGTTAAACCCCTTTACTATTCAATTAAACAAATGCAATGTTTATTTATTGTAAAAGCAATTGGGCTATTTTAATCTCACACACACACACGAGTTAACTGTTTTTTTTCTCAACTTTGTGTGGAAAAATACGGGGATTATGCGGCCTTTTGATAAATATGCGGCCTTTTAAAAATATGCGCCATTTTGCTGATTATGCGGTAAATTCTGCGATCGCAGAATCGTGTTTTTCTGGAGGGTCTACCTTATACTGGGACACTATGGTGTCATTTGCCAGTCTGGCTCCAGCAACCCCAAGCGTCTGTTCTCCACCATCAGTAAACTTCTCAAACCCTGTGACAACGCCACCTCGTCCTTCACCACCGAACAGTGCAACTCCTTCCTCTCGTTTTTCCAAACCAAAACCATCAACATTTACAGCAATCTGACACCCTCATCAGCACCCCCCACCTCCCCTCCTGGCTCCCCCCCTTCACCTCACAGCCCCTGTCCCACTTCTCCCCTGTGACCCCCATGCAACTGTCCCACTTCATGACTGGAATTAACTCCACCTGCACACTTGACCCAATGCCCTCCAAATTTGTTAAAGAGAGCCTCCCTGCCATGTCCCAGCTCATCGCCACCATCATTAACTCCTCCCTCAGATCTGGATCAGTTCCCCCCTCTCTCAAACTGGCTGCTGTCACACCCATTCTCAAAAGACCCCGACTCACACCTGACATCATGTCCAACTTCCGGCCCATCTCAAATCTCCCCTTTCTGTCAAAAATACTTGAACGTGTCATTGCCTCACAACTAAATTCCCACCTCAGCTCCAATGACCTCTTTGAGCCATAGCAATCCGGTTTCCGATCAAAACACAGAAACAGCTCTTCTGAAAATCACAAACGACCTCCTCCTCTCCTCTGACTCCGGCAACCTGAACATCCTCATCCTCCTTGACCTCACCGCAGCATTCGAAACCATCAACCACACCATCCTGCTGTCCCTCCTCGAATCATCACTCAACATCACTGACACTGCACTCTCCTGGCTGAAATCCTAGCTCACCGACAGACATCAGTTTATCAACATCAACAACTGCACCTCTGTCCCAAGGCGTCCCCCAGGGTTCGGTGCTTGGCCCCCTCCTCTTCATCCTCTACATGCTCCCGCTTGGCAAAATAATTTGTCGCCACAACCTTCAGTTTCACTGCTACGCCGATGACATCCAACTTTATATCTCAACAAAAACCATCACACACATCACGACTCGACTACTGCAATAGCATCCGATACGGCATACCATCCAACCTCCTCAATAAACTCCAACATATCCAGAACTCTGCTGCCCGCCTCCTCACCCACACCCGTTCCAGAGACCACATCCCTCCCGTCCTTCAGAACCTCCACTGGCTCCCCGTCCGTCAAAGAATCAACTTCAAAATGCTCCTCATTACTCACAAAGCCCTCAACAACCAGCCCCCCCCCCTACCTCACAGACCTGCTGCACCACCACACCCCTTCCCGCTGCCTCCGCTCATCAGAAGCCAACCTCCTATCCATCCCCACTCGCATCAATCACCGGACCTGGGGCGACAGAGCCTTCTCCGTCGCTGCCCCCTCCCTCTGGAACTCACTCCCACAACCCATCAGAGACTGCACCGACCTCACAACCTTCAAAAAACTCACAAAAACTCACCTCTTCAATCTGGCTTTTAATGTGATTGTTTTGTATTATTTGACTTTAACTATATATTTATTTGTTGTTCCTTTCTTTTCTTTTATCTTCACTATATCTGTAAAGCGTCTTTGAGCACCTGTAAAAGCGTTAACAAATGAAATATATTATTATTATTAAATGTAATTATTTAGATGTAAGGGTAATGTAGGTGTTTAAATCATTGTTGATACAGCATTGGAAGTAGGGCTCTGTGCATTCCTCTGAAAGTGGCATGAAGCCAAAATAGCCTCACTCTCGAGAACAGAAATATTTGGATCTTCCAGCAATCTTCCTCATCCATCGGCAAATAGAACATGCAGACCTGCTTTCTCCTGTAGTTTGGGGTACACATTGATTATACTTCCAGGTCTTCCCCTCTGCTTCTGTTGTTTTTGTTTATACGGATACAGGGCCCCAAAACACTTAGGCGCTGGGCCATACTAAGCTGTATGATGGCCCGTGAAAACACTTAATATCATTTGGTAATACGTCAGAGAAAGTAGGTTTGTGCTGGTGTGCAAGAAAATCTCAGAGTAACATTTAGAAGTGGCTGAGCGGTGTTCCAGTGAGCTCTGAGCCACTACGAGAACTGTAAGTGTCAGTCTGTAAGATTGAGCTAACTTTGTCTAAAAGGTGGTTAATGTGTGCATCATGTGCAGACCAATGGACTCCAAGTATTTCGTGAAAAAAAGTATTACCAGGGAGAGGGAGCAGACAGAAGAAAATGAATGCTTCAGTTTTTATATATTTATTTTATTTTTTGTATTAATCATATATGGAGCACAACACATAAGAAAAAAGACAACCTATTACATCATATTTTTTATTAAAAGTGAATCATAACAAAGTGAAATTATTTAGATTTTCAAAACATTTTCCCACAAATGTCAGACTTAATAAGTTGAGATATGATTGAACCCCGGTAAAAGTAATTGTACGTGTTCAAAGGTGCAGAGATACAAATAAAGAGAATAGTAGAAGACGTTGCAGGCTTTCAAGTCATGTGACTTTTTGTATCTGTGTAACACAGATGACCCAAAATGCAGCCGAGTACAAAGAAATTACTGATTTGATAACGAGAGCAAATGAAAACTCTGATACCTTTAACCCTGATGGTTCATTATTGAGAGCCACTGCTGACTCACTCATTTCTAGTTTTCGCTAACTTGCACCTTGAGGACAGAATCGTCAGTATCTGACATTGTTCCCCTGATCGTTATGTTACCCCCCACATAAGTGAGAGAGGAGCCACCCGCTCTTTGTCCGCTAAATGTGGTTGGTTCATCATAGTACATCTGATGATAAAGAGCCTTATCACACGGTATGCACTTATCAAAAACTCCCACTGCGTACAAGTTGGCAGGGCCGTGGGAAGTAGGGGTGCTGAGGGTGCTGCAGCACCCCCTGGTGGAGGACAGGGGATCTGCACTTCCACAAGATTAAATACAAATATAATACAAAAAAATGAATTTTTAGCCTTGATGTAACAACATTCATAATTAAGTAAAGATAACACTCTTTTCACCCGGGTTACATTTTCCATTTGCCCTGTACGATGGGTGCTATAAGTGATGAAAGTGGGGGATTTTGGCTTATCAGGCTTCCGCTCCTCACAGCCAGCGTGAGAGAGAGAGAGATAGATAGATAGAGAGAGGGGGTGTACCGGTACCGGCGGGGAATGTTGTTAGCTTCTGCTGCGCTAACGGATATAAGAAGCTGTTTCTACAATAATGTGGAGGGAGAGCTCTCCTGTCAGACTGAGAGGCACAGTGAGGTAAAGGAATCTGAGGGTTTAGATAGTTCACTTTAGTCTAAATTATCTCAGTGGGTCTCAAACGTTTTGATCACAATTTATGTAAACAAATATTTCCAAGGCACTCCTTTATAATTATTAGGATAAATAAAAACAGGTTTCAAATCATTCTAATGTATACTATAGGACAGTAAACCAAAAATATTGTTTAAAACTGGAGATATTTAAAAATATGCATAAATAAATAAATGTTAACTGATAAGATAAGATATAAATGAACCACAAAAATAAAACAAGTTAGCCTACATTTAGTTGTTATTGGCTATGGTAGGTTATTGGATATGTTCACATACTTATTTGATTATTAAAATGCAAACCAATCTTTTTCATATGGGTGTTTTAGAGTTGTATCCCCTAGATCAGTCTCTAGTTTGGGTGCTCAAAGTGCACCAGATTGAAGCATTTTACTTTAAAATGTAAAAAAAAATCTTCCCGGGGGGCTACCCCCGGACCCCCGTAGAGGATGTGACGTCCACCCACCAATTAAAACATGTTCATGCAATACTAAATAAATTTGAAGCCTTTTTCTATAAGCTGTCCACCATATCAATACGTTTCTCTGTTTGTAGTGTATTGGTCTTTTGTAGAGGTTTTTCATTGCCAGCTAAAATCTTTCCTAGGGCCAAATTGGTCAAAACCGGCCCTGGTGTCATCCCCACAGCACCCCCCATTTGAAACATGTTCCCACGGCTATGCAAGTTGGAGTACAGGTTTAAATCAAAGGGCACAGAAAACATGACAGCTATTTCCTCAGCTGTCAGATTTGTATCCTTGTTCATGAGATCGTAGGTAACGACGCCAACAGATCCTGTAGCTGTTCCGTTATGCTTCCTGACTAGTGCAGTCCCAGAGTGTCCAGGGGCAACAGTCGGTGGAAAAGGTGTAGCACAGTATCCACTGAAAGTGTATATCCTGCCGCCGTCCCGATGGCTGTGCAAGACCTGCTCAGACACACAGAGCACAACACAGTCACATTCTGATTTAAGAGATAGATGTTATATTAAAACCTTTCCAGGGCCAGGAACAGATTTCATTTGAATTACACAAACGGTGAAAAAACATAGCATCATAGTAAACGGTGTATGTTGTGTTTCGTGTATCATATATCTGCCTCTGAAATAGCTTTGATCCACCTTGGCCATGACTTTGACACATGCTTTTCCTGGATGTATAAATGCTTTGGTGCTTAGGCATGTCAATGGACAGCATGAAGTGAAGAGCCACATCACATCCTTGTTTGTGGGTGGAAATATCGAAAGAGCAAAAAACAGCTATTCACACCCATGTGCAACTATACAGAGTTTTTTCAAAACAAAACATATGAGTTATGTTATATTGACATTAACACAAACAAGTGCCCTCACTCTTACCGATACACCGAGGGTGACATGACTCCAAGCACCAAGCAACATGAAGTAAACCAGAGGGTAATTTAAATATATATATATATGACCTGAAGTAATACATTACATTGAACATTTTACATATATGTGCATTTTTGTATCAAGAGTTAAGAAGTAGGTGCGTTTTAAAATGCTAGATTTTACAGTGTTAGGAACGTGACACATGCTTGAACTCAAATGCACGACTTAGGACAAGATTACAAAATCAAAAAAGTATTTACTTCAAGAACAAACAAAGTACAACAGAAATCAGTCTAAGAGGCAATACGTAGTAAAAGCAAACTACAAAAACATAGAACTAAGTCAACCTGGCTGAGGGAAAAGGCTACATACGGTTGGTTCTGGGCTTGGAACGCTGCTTCTTGCCGACACGAGAGAGACGAGGCCTATCTGCAAGAGTTAAGGGGACACAGGTGGCAACTATCAACAAGGGAAAGGTACGTTCAAAATAAAACAGGAGGTGCAATGACAGACAGTGCAAGACGAGACGAGACTTGAGTGACTGTAATTTAACAAGTGAACAATGAGACATGTTGACTAAACATAAACCTAAATCTAAACATGGACTATAAACTCAAAATGAATCCTATAAAATAAACCTGATAAAGAAATCAACAAACAGGTTGTTCCACAGAGTCCTGCTCCTGCCAGAGGAGAGTGTTCTTACCTGGTCTGGTGGGTGACCAGCAGCTGTGTGCAGGAGGCAGACTGCTGCTGCTTTATAAAGAACATGGAGCCGTCTGACTGCTTTTGGTGGGTGGGCCTACGGAGAAGTGAAGTGATTTTCAGAAAGCCACGCCTGCTGCTGGTTCTATAGGATGTCCTTTATGCTGGGGACATGTCCCCACTACTTTAAAACAAGTATATCTAGCTAAAAGTGTTCTGAAAAATAGTATGAACTAAATAAATAGTTCTAATTTAATATACATTACATTTAGCTGACGCTTTTATTCAAAGCGACTTACAATAAGTGCATTGGATCAAGAAGAGACAAACTTAAAGAAAACAGAATCATATAAGACATCAGGTTATAAGTGATTTGAATATAAAGCCTGAGGGACTTAGTATAAGGAAGTATTGAATGATGTCCCCTCAGTGCAGAGTTCATGTTTTATCTGACACGATGCTGATCTCATTTCAGAATCACAGTTGTTGAAGCTTTCTGTCCTTTTCAGGTTTTTAATATCTATTAATGCACGTGGAACATTTGGGATGAATTCAGATTCATGGGTCAAGAGGAAGTTGAAACATTAACACAATATAATAATAAATAACTACCAATATCTTTCCTGTGAGTCTTCAACAGAAAACATGATTCACTCTGAGAATTATTAACTGAGGGCATGTGCTGTTCAATTGACATCACAAAGTGTCCAAAACCTGATCAGCTCCTTTTTTATAGAAATGCATCAGGACAAAAAGAGAGAGAATCTTTGTTCCTGAAACGTTCAGAGTCTCTTCCCACAGAGGGGACACATGTTAATGTAGAAGAGACATGGAGAAGAGGGGACACATGTTGATGTAGAAGAGACATGAAGAAGAGGGGACACATGTTGATTTAGAAGAGACATGAAGAAGAGGGGACACATGTTGATGTAGAAGAGACATGGAGAAGAGGGGACACATGTTGATGTAGAAGAGACATGGAGAAGAGGGGACACATGTTGATGTAGAAGAGACATGGAGAAGAGGGGACACATGTTGATGTAGAAGAGACATGAAGAAGAGGGGACACATGTTGATGTAGAAGAGACATGGAGAAGAGGGGACATATGTTGATATAGAAGAGACATGAAGAAGAGGGGACACATGTTGATGTAGAAGAGACATGAAGAAGAGGGGACACATGTTGATGTAGAAGAGACATGGAGAAGAGGGGACACATGCAGAGCACACAGCACACACAGTGACATGTGTGCTCTGCTTTGAACCCATCCTAGTGCCAGGAGTCTAGTACTAGGAGCAGTGGGCAGCTATTGTACAGCGCCCTGGGAGCAATGGGAGTGGGGGGGAAGGGGGATGTCCGGTGCCTTGCTCAAGGTCCCAGTTCACCTCCTGCCCTGCCGTGGCAGGAGGTGAACTGGGACTTCTCCAAGTAGCAGTCCACACTCCATATTTAGGTCTGGTCGGGGACTTGAACCGGCGACCCTACGGCTCACAGTCCAAGCCCCTACTGAGTGAGCCACTGCCGGACTCTTATCTAGTGGGCGGTGGTGGCGAAGTCCATAGGGACTTGGCTTGGCAACTGGAAGGTCACCAGTTCAAGTCCCGGAAGGACCAAGTGCTACCGAGGTGTCCCTGAGCAAGGGACACTGCTACACTGCTCCCCGGGCGCCCACTGCTCCTAATGGGTCAAATGCAGAAACACCATTTCATAGTACCTGTACTGTGTAATGACAATACAAGACTATAATCTATTAGATTATAGGCTGACAGTTTCCCATCATGCAACATCTCTCAACAGAAACACATGTACACAATTCAACACACACTGTTGTTGTGTTCCTGCAGCAGTCTGAGGTTCTGCTAACTGGATCAACATGTGGGGGGTGCATCACACTGAAACTGTGTTAGACTTTTAAGTGGAATAATACAGATGATTCTCTGTGATTCAGTTGAAGTGGTAAATAAACTGTATTTATATTTAACTCTACATCTAGTCTTTAGGACTCCTCCAGCTCTTTACATTCACAACTCATCATTCACCTTTTCACACCCCAGAGACTTGCTCAAGGAAGCATTCACACACACACACACACACACACACACACACACACACACACACACACACACACACACACACACACACACACACACACACACACACACACATACAGACACCTTCACACACTGTCTGCAACTGTTCAGTATCATTCCCAAGCATCACCATGTTGACTGCAGGTGTGGTAGGAATCAACTATTAACTGGAAGAAAAGTTTTAAAAGTCTCTGGCATTACCGTTAAACCCTAAAACATTTGAACGTCTGAGCAACTCAAGCTTTTTTACATGTTCCATAAAGACATCATTACATCAGTGTCAGGAGTTTCCCATCATGCACCATTGTTAGTGGAGAGAAGCTACAGCCTTTAATAAGTGACTTAAATCTAAAGTCTGAGGGACTTAAGTATAATGAAGTATTGAATGATATCCCCTCAGTGCAGATCATCATGTTTTATCTGACATGATGCTGATCTCATTTCAGAATCACAGTTGTTGAAGCTTTCTGTCCTTTTCAGGTTTTTAAAATCTACTAATGTACGTGGAAAAGGTGTGATACATTCAGAGTCATGGGTTGAGAGGATGTTGAAACCCACGTGGAACATTTGTGATGAATTCAGATTTATTGGTGAAGAGGACGTTGAAAGTCCAGGGCTGTTTTTCATACCTAATCAGCCACTGGTTGAAAGCTTAAATAATTAAATAATACAAATCAATCCTTATCTTTCCGCTAGTCCTGTTTACTGAAATACATGATGGTTATCTCAGTTCAGAGGTACATGGTGTACTTTGACTCCACTACAGTTCAGAGGTACATGGTGTACTTTGACTCCACTGCAGTTCAGAGGTACATGGTGTACTTCTACTCCTCTACAGTTCAGAGGTACATGGTGTACTTCTACTCCTCTACAGTTCAGAGGTACATGGTGTACTTTGACTCCACTACAGTTCAGAGGTACATGGTGTACTTCGACTCCACTACAGTTCAGAGGTACATGGTGTAGTTTGACTCCACTACAGTTCAGAGGTACATGGTGTACTTCTACTCCACTACAGTTCAGAGGTACATGGTGTACTTCGACTCCACTACAGTTCAGAGGTACATGGTGTAGTTTGACTCCACTACAGTTCAGAGGTACATGGTGTAGTTTGACTCCACTACAGTTCAGAGGTACATGGTGTACTTCTACTCCTCTACAGTTCAGAGGTACATGGTGTACTTCTACTCCACTACAGTTCAGAGGTACATGGTGTACTTCTACTCCACTACAGTTCAGAGGTACATGGTGTACTTCTACTCCACTACAGTTCAGAGGTACATGGTGTACTTCTACTCCACTACAGTTCAGAGGTACATGGTGTACTTCTACTCCTCTACAGTTCAGAGCTACATGGTGTACTTCTACTCCTCTACAGTTCAGAGGTACATGGTGTACTTCTACTCCTCTACAGTTCAGAGGTACATGGTGTACTTCTACTCCTCTACAGTTCAGAGGTACATGGTGTACTTCTACTCCACTACAGTTCAGAGGTACATGGTGTACTTCTACTCCTCTACAGTTCAGAGGTACATGGTGTACTTCTCCTCCACTACAGTTCAGAGGTACATGGTGTACTTCTCCTCCACTACAGTTCAGAGGTACATGGTGTACTTTGACTCCACTACAGTTCAGAGGTACATGGTGTACTTTGACTCCTCTACAGTTCAGAGGTACATGGTGTACTTTGACTCCACTACAGCTCAGAGGTACATGGTCTACTTCTCCTCCTCTACAGTTCAGAGGTACATGGTGTACTTCTACTCCTCTACAGTTCAGAGGTACATGGTGTACTTCTACTCCACTACAGTTCAGAGGTACATGGTGTACTTCTACTCCTCTACAGTTCAGAGGTACATGGTGTACTTCTACTCCTCTACAGTTCAGAGGTACATGGTGTACTTCTACTCCACTACAGTTCAGAGGTACATGGTGTACTTCTACTCCTCTACAGTTCAGAGGTACATGGTGTACTTCTACTCCTCTACAGTTCAGAGGTACATGGTGTACTTCTACTCCTCTACAGTTCAGAGGTACATGTTGTACTTCTACTCCACTACAGTTCAGAGGTACATGGTGTACTTCTACTCCACTACAGTTCAGAGGTACATGGTGTACTTCTCCTGCACTACAGTTCAGAGGTACATGGTGTACTTTGACTCCACTACAGCTCAGAGGTACATGGTGTACTTCTACTCCACTACAGTTCAGAGGTACATGGTGTACTTTGACTCCACTAGTTCAGAGGTACATGGTGTACTTCTACTCCACTACAGTTCAGAGGTACATGGTGTACTTCTACTCCACTACAGTTCAGAGGTACATGGTGTACTTCTACTCCACTACAGTTCAGAGGTACATGGTGTACTTTGACTCCACTACATGTATTTAATACCTTTAGTTACTTCACAGATGTGGATGAATGATGTGAAATATAATCAAGTGTTAAATCAGACTTTAGTTCCACCTGGAGTAAATCCACAAGCTACCCTGCAGTATACAAAGTCATTCAAACTAGCTGCACCTTTACCAGCTTTGAGAACATTTTCATGATCAATCATTATAAAACATATCATATCTATTATTCTGAAATGGACCAATCTGCACAATGACTACTTTTACTGTCGCTACTTTCACTATATTTTGATGAGAATACTTTTATTTGAGTCAAAACATTACATTTGACTAACAGAGTATTCCTACACTCTGGGGCTTTTTGACATCTGAGCACTTCTCCGTACCAATGTGCACCTGATGTGATAACCTCTGTCAGGAACTCATGTTGTCAAACCTCACAAAAAAGACATTGCACATGACAAAAATAAAGCTTATATATATATATATATTTATATATATTTATATATTTAAGCAATAGTTCACGACAGGCCGTGGTATATGCTCATTATATCACAGCTAAGGGGCGTGGTTCGTCCCGACGCGAAGCGTTTTCTCTTACTAGACCTCTTTGAAATGCAATTGAATACCCCTGCATTATAGCAACAACAACAATAATAATAATAATAATAACAGCAATAATAATTGGGAGGGGGAGTGCGGCTGTTCTTATCTTCTCTGAGGGGAGGCTCACCTACCCACACTTTGAAAACCCCTGGTATATCTAAAAAGAAAGAAGCTCCTGACAGCAGTACTGACAGTGCAGTAAAATGTGGTGCAATGACATGTTAGCTGTCAGACGCATGTTCCTGCTGTAGATGTTTCAACTCTTTCAAATATTTGAAATGTTCCACATATTGTGGGGAAATGTTTCTTACTGGTTTGAAACATTGTTTAGGATGTTTTTGGATCAAATACTCTGGTATAATGTACACTTTATTAAACTTTGTAGGTATTTTTCAAAGAGAATTCAGCATGTTCTGCTGTGAAATTGAATATCATGTGACTGCTTTAACTCAATGTAATACTGTTGTTTGGATCTGAAGCCATACATCATGTTCTATAAGACCATCACATGTCTGTATTTCTAAAAAGTCACTTTTCATGAGTTTCTCAGAAAAACTGTGTTCAGATTGTGAAGAGGCTGATCCAAGAGGCTTTTGAAAGACTTACATTGAAGGTTAACAAGGAGGAGACGTTGCTCAACACAAAATAAACAAGACACAAGTGGAAAAGTGACTAACCTCATGATGCTCTCTCTTTCTCCCATCACCAAACGACAGAGGAGTATGTCTTTATGTCTTGACACAGAGCAAAGAAACGTCTCCTTGTTCCCTGAAGGGAGGGAGCATGTTATCATCCTCTAAAAGGGGAAACACTTCTCATGCTCACAGGAACTACAGGACTGACCACAACCTGTTAAACCACATGTTTGAGATTTTTCTTTTAAAATTGTATAATGTCATCTCAGTAGTGCAGCTACTAACCAGAGTAATTTAATTTTTAGAGAAGCATTTTGTTAAAAGAATAGCTAAAGCTGTTAAATAAATGTAGAGGAAAGACATTACATTATTTCCCTTTTAAATGCAGTTGAGTAGCATAACATGGAAATACTCAGGAAATGTACAAGTACCTCAACTTTATGTGTGATATGTTTTAAACAAGAAGATCACAGATATGCAGCTGATTACATGTTGATACCATTCTATAGTGATTCTTCTCTTCTTGTGATTTGAATTCAGTTCACTCTAATTTCCATCCAACCAAAAATAAAAAGAGTAATGTCTAAGGCAGGGGGGTCCAACCTTTGTTCACCGAGGGCCACATACAGAAAGATATTCTGGGTGCCGCTCACTAGAGGTATATTGCCTCATAAGTTCAGTTATAGGCTTTTTTCTTAACAACTTAGATTTGTTAGAACATGTTTTCAACTTTAACTGACTGAATTTATTTGAAAATGTGGCTTATTAACACATGAATACCAGTGGCGGCCGGTCCATAGGGGCGCTATGGGCGCCGCCCCCCCTCTTCCCACATGTTTGATTGTCATTAAAAATTAAAAATTCATAAACAAATATATTTCCAATTTTTTAAAATTTATTTTTATTTTTTAAAGAACAAGGTAAATATTATATAGTTGGTATCAGTAAAATGTATAATCTACAATAAAATCTTGTTTAAAATAGTTTTACGATGTCTAAAGTTACTGATAAGTCACATGTTTCCTGCCTGGCCGCAGCGTGCATCATTACCCTCTCTCGTCCGGGCGGTAGAAATGAGCCCTCAGCCAGAGCAGCTGCAACCAACAAGCTGACTGTTGCTATCTGTAAACTATGCCGCCGAAACATAAATTCAGCCAATCAGCGTCGTCAGATCTGATGCTCAAAGGGCGCCCTGGCCTGTGTGTCTGTTTAGACTCGTATCCAAGGTGACGCTACAGTGGGGGATGGCTGCGTCTGCAGGTGTAGACTCCGGTGCTAGTGGATCGCCGGAGCTGTAGATTAACATTTACATGCTTATTGTAGTTGTAAGGGCAATGCCTGTGGCACCATGGAGCATATGTGTGGGCTGGACCTGTATTTTACAGGAAAGGAGTGATCAGAGGGTCGAGTTGTCGATTCTTTTTCAGTTTTCATCTTCCTCACCCTCTCAGACTTTGAGTTGCGCGCGCTGCTAAAGAGACGCGCCATGGAAACCAAACAATGGTGTATCTGTATGTTACGGCTGCTGCCTTCCTGGTCGTCTGAGTGTTTTCAGCTGTGTGTGTTCTATGTAAATGAGCTGTGCGGTTGCCCTCCCGGCATTGGCTGCCATCTCCTGGTCCGCCCCTGAAGATTGCGATTGGAGCACGCCGGCCGACGCACTCCAATCGCAGCGCACAGCCGGCGCACACCTGTTGGAGATGACTACAAAGCTTGGGGACAATCGTCATTCTGGAGGCTCTGTATGTGGACAGATGCCTCTCGCTACTTGCTCTGTGTTCTGGGGTTAAACGTGTGTGATTAGTTAGTGTTTAGAGTAGTTAGGATTTTGTGACTGTTGCCTTTAGTTTAGCTGTGTTTTGTGTAGACTCCCTCGGTTAGTGATGGCAAAATGAAGCTTTGAATGAAGCGTCGAACCACTTGGACAATTGTGTCGGAAATAGGTTCATTTCTCGAAGCTTCAGTTACAGCGACCTCTCCTGGCGAAGTGCAAGGCTGCAGTGGGTTTAACGTATCTTTGCCTTGAAAAATATTCGAGACACACACACACACACTAAGACTGAATATCATGTTCTATTTGCAATTAAAGATTGATAATAGTGTGTATTGGGTTATTGAGAAGAGACTAGAGAGTGCTTGACATTTTTTTGGGCGGAAACGGCCTTTTATCAGTTATTAAAGTATTAAAGTTGAAAAGCAATGATTAAAAGTTGAACTATTCCAAGCTTTGAACCAGCTGCGCGGAGGATATCGCCGCATCCTAGCCGCCGGCTCTATCCACTGGGCTATCAATTCCTTAGACCATCGAAGTGTTTTTATATTCCTGATTGTCTTTTTGTTCACAACTTCTCCACATTTCGAAGTGTATCACGAGCCAGAACGATCTATTTTTCTTCCTGGCTTGCTATAATGATCCAATGCAATGCCAACAACAACTCAACAGCAACAATGCAAACTCCGACAACAACCCACTCATTGCGCATTGTTTAGAGAGGTTATAAAGTGTTGAAGCGCTCAAATTTGAAACTGTCACCTGTCAGAACCGAGACGAGGCAGTGCATTGAATCACCTGATTGGACGGCGAACCAGTGAGTTGATTCATTCAGGAAATGAAGCAGTTGCTGGTTCGGACGTCACATGTCACGTGATTTGAAGCAAGCTTCGAAGCACTGCTTCTATGGAATAGGAAGTCCAGGGTTGAAGCTCCGTTCGAAGCTTCAGTGTCAAACTGCCATCACTACCCTCGGTTAGTTGTACCACTTTTAAAGTGAGGTTTTGTTTCATTCTTTATTTAGTAAAGTAGTATTTATTTTCCCTGTATGTCTTTAGACTCCTTTCTTAGAGTCCTCCTTTTGTTTGGGTATTTGTCAACCGGTGCCCTTTTGGCCCTTTTGTTTGTTTCAGGCTGCTTGCCTGCCATTTTGTTTACAGCTGTTTTAAATAAACACTTATAATTAATACCAATCCGACTCTGGTCGTGTTATTTCCCTTTGGTTCCCTGGCCTAGCCCAATAAGGAATGTAACACTGTATTAAAGTCCGAGTGGAAACAGTCGTGAGTAAATCTGATTTTGTCAGAAATCGGCGAAAATCGGGAGGGTTGGCAAGTAGGCTATGACACACACACATACACATACACACATACACACACACACACACACACACACACACACACACACACGTTCGTATTTAGTCTCCTGATTTTAAATGCCCTAGTATGGTTTTGTCACCATTTCCATAGCCCCACCAAAAATATTTTCCACCAGCCGCCACTGATGAATACTGTGTAATATATTTGAACACATATATTCAAGAAGTACAATATAAGACAAGCATAAGTTTATTCTCCTTAAGACATTATACTTTTTTAATTGAGTGAGGGCCGATTCAAAATGGTTTGCGTACCGCATTTGGCCCCCGGGCCTTGACTTTGACACCCCTGGTCTAAGGTATCAATATAGCAGACAATATAATAGCAGTTTATGTTTACTATAACTTCTCTATGTTGAAATGAATATTAGTTGTTGTTTAGCTGTTAAGACTTTCCCTGCAAATACAGTGTTTGCAGCGTATGGCTCTCCTTGTTGGCTCAAGTGCACTGCTCTCAATGTCAGTGAAGACTTTTAAAAATGCAAACAGGACAACATGACTTCTCACAGAGTGACACTTTGCAAGGGAGAAAGAGGATGTGTTCCAGCATGTCCTGTATCACAAAAGTAATGACTGAGCATATGTTGACATCAGCTCTGTGTGGTTTAGTGATGGGATAATGATACCTCAAGGAGTGTATTGACACACTATACAAACTGTGTCGGCACTGTATTGATACTGCGCCGGTCACCCAATAGTGCCCCCTGCAGTTGTTAGAAAATCATTGCAGGTAAAGAAATTCCTTGTTTGTGTAAATGCTAAACTGAGTTGGTATGTAAAATTTAGCAAATTTGAGTTACAATTCAGAGTTACAATTTGTGACTTATGTACACAATTTTATTAACTTAACTGTTCAATCATATGAAATAAAATACTTGAGAAGTGATTTGTTTATGCATTTTTATTGAGGAGCAACAGCTTTTGTAGTGTCTTTGCTCCAAGGCGATTTCTCCTCTTTGATACCAGTTCCCCCGCCTTAGAAAATACTCTCTCACACGGCACAGATGAACATGGTGAGCAGAGACATTTCAGTGCAAGTTCATGAAGGTGTGGATACGCTCTTTTGTTGCTCTTCCAATATTGCAATGGGTCTTGTTTTCTGGGTAAGTTGCTTTCTGCCAGGTAGCGTTGGACTTCTAGTTTCGAATCAGCTGTGGCATTAGAGGTCCTCTTGTTCTCCTCAACCTCCATGTCAAATGTTTCCCAGAGATTGTGCCCTAAAAAAAATATTATAATAATAATCACAAGTATATTATCACATGACAAAGTGCCACAGAAATATACAAATAAACAGAAAGAAATGTGTTTTCATACCTGAACTGGGTTCTGATCCATGTGAAGAGCTAGGCCCTTCTTCTGCTGGGTCAGGCTCTTGGCTCCTCATTTGGTCAGCACACTCCAACTTCAGTCTTTTGACAGCTTCAGTTGCCTTCAGTGAGCTGACGAATCCAATTGTTTTGAACCTAGGATCCAAAAGTGTTGCCAGTGTCATCACACTGAGTGATTCCATGCTAGAGATGCATTCTGTTAGCCGCTTTCTCAGATTTTCTGCAAGCTGTTTAGCAGCTGTTTTTCTCACCGTTGACGCTTGACGGTGAAGCTCAACGTGGACCATTTTCAGCATGGGAATAACCTTTGACCCAGAGACTCTTTTTTCCTCAGAGAGTTCAGTTGTTGCTTGATCAAAAGGAGCAAGCACCCTGAGCATCTCTTCAATGGTTTCACAGTCTTCCATAGTCAGTGGAGCGATGTCCCTTTTTAATGAGGCCAGTGACACCCAGACTGCCTCCTTCTGCTCAGCCATTCTTTCAAACATGTGGTAGGTGCTATTCCATCTTGTTGGCACCTCATTGATTAATTTATGGACCGGTGTTCCCAGCTGCTGCTGTATTTGAGTGAGCTTCTCTTTGGCAGTAGTGCTCGATCGAAAGTGCGTCACTATTTGTCGTGTTTTGTTGCGTATTTCTGTAAGTGTTTCGACCTGATCACATGATTTCCTCACCATTAAATTCATGGTATGGGCTATACAAATGGTATGGCGTATTTGCAGCATCCGAGCACATGAAATCATGTTTGCTGCTGCATCAGTGACAAGACACCTGACCTTTGCAGCTATGCCCCACTCCTCCATGAGGCTCTTTTTAACTGTGGCCATGTTTTCAGCAGTGTGTTTTTCAGGAAAATGCTGCACTCCCAAGACTGACGTATGGAGTTCATGGCTTTCTTTGTCCACATAGTGGCAAGTAACCGCTAGATATGCCTCCATATTCATGGATGTCCACATATCAGCTGTTAAACTAAAAGCAACGGCGCTCTGGAGGTCCTTTTTTGTTTTCTCCTTTTCCTTCTCATACCTCTGGCTCACCAAATCCTTGATGGTCTGAAAATAACCATACAAATATTCTTATACCAAAATATAGTTATATAGTACAAAAACATAATAATAACCTTTCTTAAACATACCTTCCTGCTTGGTAGAACATACGAGGGTATGATGAGCTTCAAGAGCTCCCTGAATCCCTCATTTTCAACCAAGCTGAGTGGCTGACAGTCTTTGATGATCATGTTGACCACTGCCTCTTCCACTGCTTGCTTAGGAACTGCAAGCCAAAAGGAAATATTTCGTTAAAAGCTTATTTAAGGTCTGTATTATTTTTTTTTACAAACAATGTTAATCTAGCAGAGAAATGCAATAGAGGAAAACTTCCCTGATCGGGAATTGAACCGAGGTCACTGGGGAGTGAGCTCTGAATCTTACCCACTAGACCACCAGGGCTGTAAAGTTAATAAGGAGAACATGTCAACATACCTGGGGTATTCTCACGGGTATCTGCTGATTCTTCATCGCCACCATGCCGAGCTCTATAATGCCTCAGCATTGATGAAGTGCTCTTATTGATGTAAGATAGCTCCGTAGAACAGAGCCGACACTTCACCTACAATGACATACAAATTTAATTTATCAGAAAACTATTCAAACCACTTACCAGAACAGAGTAAAAACTAAGGTGGCGCACTGCATTCACTTGTCAAAGAAAAATGACAATGACATAGGGTATCTATCAGGATCTCGTAATAACAAGATAATATGAATAAAGCAACTGTAAGGCTATTTCACTGACTATCATATGTATCACAGGTGACGTTTTAACGACAAAGTGAATGCAATGTGCCACCCAAAAAACATATGGTATATAATGGAAAAACTAACAGTAAACAGTGCTCAAAGGAGAAAAAGATTTACCTTGTTTGGCGTCAGAAGATCAAAATTATTCCACACTGGGGAAAACTTCCTTGAACGATCCATTATAACGCAACAGCAAAACTCCATCCAACAAACCGACGACATGTTGATGCAGTTTGATACCTTATAAACACACTTTGGCGCAACAAATTCAACCGATACACTTCCTGTATCGGTCACGTGATTAGTTCTTAAAGCAATACACGCACCAATACGGGGTTTCACTCTTGGGCTCTCGGCACAGTGCTTTGGGGAGTGGGGAGCTTTAGAGAGCTCTCTCCTGAAAGACTGAGCGGCTCTGATAACCTCAGCTCAGTGAGGTAACACCTTTATATGATCATTATAGCTATACAAAAATAAGAGAATAGATTTTCATCTGTTCTCTTATAGTATAAAAAAAAGTTGTTATTAATAAACAAGAATAAAGTTTAAAAGGGGACTGATTTGTAAAATATCGATAAAGAAAAAGTAAATCTGCTTACAGTTCTGTTTCATACGGGTGTTGAGAGATGTATCCATAGATCTCTTCTGTTGCTCTCAAAGTGCACCAGATTGATGCTTTTAACTTCAACCGTGCCAACTCGTTCTCTTATTTTAGTTTAATGTGGTGCTCGTTCTCTAAGAGGTTCAACAGGAGAGAAACAGGAAGCAGCAGTAAGATATATTTCCTCAATAAAGTAGAAACATGTTCTTACCTGTAAATATTTGAGACTGTAGAGAGCTCACTGCTGACAGCTGTGTTTTCTAGATGTCATGGTGAATATGTCCGATGAAGCTATAGTTGGTGTTTTAACGAGTCTGCTGTCTTGATGCAGAATCAGAGAAGGGTGTGTTCCTGTTTTCGGTTTTAACTCTCGGGTGTCCCCAGACACCCTGTAAACCAGTGGTTTAAATAACGTGTAACAGGTATATAAAGACAGGGCTCAACGCTAACTTTTAAAAGTGGTTGCCAGGCTGGCAACCAGGCATCAGCTTTTGGTTGCCAAAACTGAAAATACGGTTGCCATTTTTAGATACCTTATATTTTAAATAATTAAGATACTATACAGTTATACATCAACTTAATAATGAACGTGTGACACAAAATAATGTTCAAATGCTTTACCATAAGTAATTAACGCAATTATTTGAAACTTAAGTGGTAGGAAACTTGTCCACCCTCAATGGCTGGTATACAACATATCAGTAGTGCAGCTGTTGTCCTGTTCCTCACAGATCCCTCACAAATGAATTGAGCAAGTCACTTTAGTTTTTTCAGTTTTTCAGTGTTTCTGTGTTTCAGTGTTTTCACACACACCTTCACAGACACTGTGTGAGACTCCAAACCTTTATAAACTAAAGTACTTCAACATTAGTTAACAGTCTCCCCAAAACTTAAAAATAATTATGAATGATAGTGCTAATACACAATATACACAGAGGTTGTTTAACATACAACATTTAATAATTATATGAAGTACTTACCAGAGTTTTTCAGGATCAGATCCAGGTCCGGAAAACGCAGAGAAGAAGTGCCGGGTGGTTCATCATCACCTTTCTCTTGCTGGAGAAACTAACTTATAAACCCTGACAAAAGCGAACTGCCTGCAGTTTGCTTTTCATACTGGAACAATAAAGCAGCGGAGAGAAGTAACGGGGCAGAAGCCCTCCTTTTTGACGCAGCGGTCCAGACATAGACATCAAACGGCAAAACATATTCAGTGTGCAGTTCCTTTGGCATTAGGGCAGGGATATCTAGATACTTTTGAAGGTTTAACATAATGAATTGTGCTACTGTTAAAGCAAGCAACGATGTTTTCAAATCTGTAATCAAAGAGGTCCGCAAAAACGCTATCGACCAATCAGATTGCTTGATCTGACTTGTCAGTTTTATAAATATATTTAAATTTCTTCCGTTACGAAACAAACTTACAAAGCATAAGATGGAAACCAACAAGTCCTCCAACTAATACGACCAAATAGGTCGATTGTTTTCCTCGTTTTCCGACCCATTAATACGACCCAGAGCAGCGTTTTCAATCAACGGGTGCGTCAGCCTGTATACCTTTACGACCCACGGGCGCGTTTTAAATCAACGGGAGGCGGCGTAATGACGTACAACGTCCTCGACAACTTCTGTTAACAACCATCGTTTTTCAGACACGTACACTCTTCAAAAATCACGGCTTTCTGTCGTAGAACAAAACGTGATCCGCCTCTTAAATTTGTGTCGACCACAGACCTTATTTCGAGCTATTTTCCCAAATCCTATGGAGAAATCTCATTGGTTCTGACGCGAGGGAACCGGAAGTGGTCAAATGCTAACTCACCGGGGTTTTGGACTCGTCACTGCATCAGACAACATCCATTTATTTCCCAGACAAGCTAATAAACGTGAGTAGTCAGATATCAAAAGTATATTCATTTTGGGATATGTATTATGTTGTTTTATTTTGTCGTCTAGTACAGTGACTAAGATTACTATGTTTACCTAGGAATAATGATAGCAAAGCTAAATTAGCCAAAAGTAGAATCAGCTAACGTTAACGTGAGCATGGAAGTTATGTGATCCATCGGTTCATGCGGTTGATCCAAATGTTATCAAACGTCACATTCTTTATAACTATATTAAATACTATTTATCTATTAAGTGAAGAGTGACCAGGGGTGTAATACTGCCGGAACACCGCTCCGGCACCTAAAACGGGGATGGTTGTTAGCATCTGGTGCTAGCTAGCTATGATAACGGATAGGCTAAGAGGCTAATGTACCTAATGTAATGTTTACACAGTTAACTTTAGTCTAAGTTATCTCAGTGGGTCTGAAACAGTTTGGTCACCATATATGGAAATACATATTTCCAAGGCACACTTTTATATTATTGTAATGTTCCACAATAGGAGTCGGAAATTCAAGTTCTTAGGTTCAATAGCTCCTTTGGTAGTATACAAATACAGGTTCATAGGTCACAGGTTGCAGGTCGCAGGTTCAACGTCACACAGCACCCTAAAAAAAATCGAATGAATCTAAAACATCGATGAAATCATTACAATTCATACTATTGGACATACAACAAATGCATAAAAAAACAAAACAGTAAATAGTTAAATATGCACAAAGATACATTTAAAAAAAGTATTATTCTTATCATTTTTTTTATTATTGAAATGTATACAGTTAAGTTTCATATGGGTGTTGACAGATGTATCCATAGATTTAGTTAATTTTGCCCTCAAGTGCACAAGATTGATGCGTTTAACTTCACGGGGGCCTCCGGACCCCCCTAGAGGACATGAGGTCCACCCCCACTTAAAACATATTCACATGGATAGGATACTAAATACATGTGCACACTTTTTATATAGTAACCTTTGTACCTCAGCAGGAGGGAGTTAGTTTATAAAGGTCCTTCACTGATCACTTAACTATCACGCAGCTGTGTGCAGCATTTACTGTAAGAATCACACATTTATTCAATAATGCAGACTTAATAAATGACCATTCTTTGTTGATTCTGGCTGGAGTGTTAATTGACAGTAGTTACATAAGCTTCAAAACAAGCCACAACTGCGCGTGCACACGTGCAGAACTTATAGAATTAGCAATACACCCCTGCTAATGATGATTTTAGTATTATTTTCTGTGATGATGGAGCATCAACTTTTGGATCAACCAGATATTTACAGATTAGGGTTGTCCATAACAGTCAATTTAAACATGTGACTGACTCTGTATAACATTGTTTTCCTTACTCTTGTGATTTTTGTTCATCCTATCTAAAAGATAAAAAAACATGAGTTCATTGTTTTAACAAGATTTTTCACGATATAATAAAATACATGAATCCTGTAAACATTTGTAGTATAGTATTCTTATTTTTGGTATTCCCTGACATTATCTGTGTTTCTGTTACAGATGCCTACTCAAAAAGTGTGCCAGACATGCAGGCAAAGCATAGGAGTAGCAAGTAAAAAATGCAAACAATGTGGTGCCATCCAACCCTACAAAGAGAAACTCTCCAAGCAAAAAGAAAAGGTTGCACAGGAGTGGAAGGCCACGCAACAGAAAAACCACAGTGTCAACAAAGTGTATGACTCGACACATTTACTGGTAAGCTTTTTTCTCTTGCAGATGTCAGTTATCATAAAAAAGTGTGTAAATAATCCCTGATCTTAATCTTTTTATACAAATTGTTAAATTACTGAATTGATTTATACTTTCCAACAGTCGCCCTCATTTACTTTTTAAAAATAATCCTAATTTCTTAAGTAAGTTTATGTGAGAAGTACAGACTAGTGCACGATTACTGCACTTCATGTAATGTGTTAAGCAAAATTGTTGTCACCGTTGTATTTAAAGCTGTAAAGGCATAACACATTTTTTCGAACTGATGTTAGATAGTGTTTGTACTTGCAAGCACCCAGTTTTAGTAAAACATTATTTCTTAACCAGAAGTAACATAGTTCAGGCCAGTGGTAATTCCTAGAATCAGAGCTTCAATGTACATGTTTTTCTAATTATATCTTACAAAAAAACCTGCATTTTGGTGTTTTATATTTTATTTTGGAACTTCATAGTATGGAAAACACATAATTATGTGACTATGGTTTCCAAAAGTAAAATAAATGAAATATCATATACATTTTTGAATAAATGGTAAAACCAAGAATGTCACAGAATCAAAACCAGCCCATATTAATATAGTGCTTGAAAGACAATCAAGACCTGGAAAGAGTTAGTATTAATAAAGAGGCCCTTAAAAGCACTTTCATTAAGCTTACCAGAGTCTCTGACTTTGAGCCGTGTTCGAACAGTCATTTAAAAATTCCCCTGTAACACCAGCTTTACATCTGAAGTGCTGTTAATGCGGAACTTTGAACCTGAAATGATATAGGTTATAGCTTGCTGACATGTTTCAAAGCTAAATGTAGCTTATTCAGATATCTGAATGTGAGAATTAAATGGACAAATATTAGGCATGCCAGAAACTGACCATGATCAAAATCGGACAGCCCTGGCGAATATTAATTGATTATTCGCCGCCGAATTGAAACTAAGCCAGGAAAAAAAAGAAATACATAAATAATAATAAAAATATATATAAATAAAATCGAATTTTAAAAATAATTTTCGATTATGGAGACTGTAACGAATATTCGAAAAATAGAATAATCGCTGGCATCCCTAACCCATATAAAAATAACTATGCCCATGTAAAAAAAACTCAAAGTGAACCCGAGCTCGATAAACTTCTTTTTTTTTTACAGTTCTTTTTTAGGGGCTCCCCTAAAAGGGGTCTAAAATCACACCTGGTTAATTGTGGGGTGCCTTCCTCAATGTGCACACGTATCACATCAGTGCATTTTTCACTTATGCAAAATAAATGGAGTTATAATGGCTTCAGGTGTGTGAAAATGTTTAGAACTGTTGTGTACATAATATTTCTTGTTTTTTTGTGTCCATTGTGTTCCAGCTTCACAAATGGAAAATGTTAGATCGGCGTCCCATCCTCCTTCTTGCCAAGAGAGGCACAAATGGTTTTTGCCGATTGCATCTGTCCATGGCAAATCGAGACAGAAGATGGTAACAATGCACTTGTTACCATAAAGAGGATTTACGAAAGCCTAATTAATGGTAAAGTATACAAATCTGCATGCTATATTTCAGCAATTTATCTGTTAACATGTTTTGTAAATTAGTTGCTCAGTTATCTGGTTTTAAATGTAAAAAAATGTGAATCACTGTTTACCAAGTAGTACAAATATGTCGTTATGTCTTGTTTTGTCAGTTAAAGGGCCCATGTCATGCTTTTCTGGTTATTACCCGTCCCCTTGTGTGTTATGAAGCTTTTCCTGCATGTAAACGGTCTGCAGAGTCACAAACCCTCAAAGTACACCCTGTAGCGAGTAAAACTCTAACACAGAAAATACCTGTCTATGCTGCTCTTTTTCAAAAAAAAATCTTCCTGAGTATAGTGACGTAACGGGCATAGTGACGTACCGGCTCACACACACTCACTCAGCCTTATCTTTTCTCAGCCGAGGCTCCGCGGATCTCCTCACGCACACACGCACACACACTCACAGCCTGGCTGTGAGTGTGTGTGTGTGTGTGTGCGCTCAGGCTGAGTTCCTCGCTGTCTCGCAGACCCCACACAGCAACCAGGAAACAACACCAGTAATCCAGCTCACACTGTCTGCTCCTCGAGCCTCAAAGGGCGGAGCAGCGAGCCCCCCAACGTCCCGCCAACACGGCACCCAGACCCCACGCAGCATTCTCATCTGTTTGTCCTTACTGGTGTCATTTCCTGGTCGCTAACAAACGCCATTGTAACACAGAATCACTGATGTTCCGCTGTTTCATTTTTAGCTGTAATTACTCAGATTATAAATGTATATGGCGGATTATACTTGGTCATTTACTCACCATGCGTCTACTTTTTTTTCTTCTCAATAGTGACTTTGGCAGTTGAACCTGAGGGCCCTTGTACCACACAGGCAGAAATGGCCGCAGACCCAGGATCAGACTTGTCTGTACCTCTTACCACCGAGACTGACACTGAGTTCACTCTCTTCCTCACTCCTGTGTCCTCCGGCCTGACTCCTGCTCTCTCCTCCGGGCTGACTCCTGCTCTCTCCTCCGGCCTGACTCCTGCTCTCTCCTCCGGCCTGACTCCTGCTCTCTCCTCCGGGCTGACTCCTGCTCTCTCCTCCGGGCTGACTCCTGCTCTCTCCTCCGGGCTGACTCCTGCTCTCTCCTCCGGCCTGACTCCTGCTCTCTCCTCCGGCCTGACTCCTGCTCTCTCCTCCGGGCTGACTCCTGCTCTCTCCTCCGGGCTGACTCCTGCTCTCTCCTCCGGCCTGACTCCTGCTCTCTCCTCCGGGCTGACTCCTGCTCTCTCCTCCGGCCTGACTCCTGCTCTCTCCTCCGGGCTGACTCCTGCTCTCTCCTCCGGCCTGACTCCTGCTCTCTCCTCCGGGCTGACTCCTGCTCTCTCCTCCGGCCTGACTCCTGCTCTCTCCTCCGGGCTGACTCCTGCTCTCTCCTCCGGCCTGACTCCTGCCCTCTCCTCCGGGCTGACTCCTGCTCTCTCCTCCGGGCTGACTCCTGCTCTCTCCTCCGGGCTGACTCCTGCTCTCTCCTCCGGGCTGACTCCTGCTCTCTCCTCCGGGCTGACTCCTGCTCTCTCCTCCGGCCTGACTCCTGCTCTCTCCTCCGGCCTGACTCCTGCTCTCTCCTCCGGGCTGACTCCTGCTCTCTCCTCCGGGCTGACTCCTGCTCTCTCCTCAGTGTCTTCCTCACAGAAAAGAAGACCAACGAGGAATAAAGTGGCAATTAATGGTATGTGCGGGTTAATTAGTAATTATCTTATTTACATCGACTGAAACTGTGTTTGATTTTGCACATTGAATTAGTTAAAGAGAGAGAAAACAATCATCGGTACAATTAGAATACACCACCTTTTGTTTTGTTTAAGACTTTGCAGTATCAAAAGTCTCAGTGCCATTTTGAACAGTTTAATTGAGCATAATGTGATGTTAGGCAATGTTTAGGAGGTTATTGCTGAACTTCAACTTATTACCATCTTTTAATTCCTTGCAGAATGTCCCATTCATCAAGGGTCAGACACTTTCCCCTACAAAAAACTACTGAGGGAACGAATCAGGGAGGTTTGTTTAGAAAATATTTTTAAATAAATAAACAATGACAATAATGTTTCCGTGGAACCAAGTCTTATCTTATTGGATTTTCGTATACTTTGTTTAAAAGGAGTGTTTCAGTCTTAAGCATGACTGCTAATGTAAATATTGAAATTACAGTAACAATAATTTATTATTAATTTAAGGTTGAGGTACTTGTGTAATGCTTCATGTCGCATTAATGCATCATGTCCAGCCATTTATTTATATATTACATTTTTTCTTGTAATCCTTTGTAGGTGAATTCCTATTCTTGGCAGTACAAATATTTTTTTAAATAATAATAGTATTCCAAAATATTAAACTGATGGGGAAAATGCTATTGACTATGTTACAGTCCTTCATATGTTTGAGTTAATCGTACCTACTATTATTTCAAATTATCATTTGATTTCACTGGACTTTTTGTATTTACATGTATGACATTTGAAAAAAATGAAGTTTACCTAAAATCTGTGTTTCTTTACTCAGGGCCATACCGAGGTGTTGGTGCAGTGGCAGTCTTGCTCTGGATGGTATGTATCTAATCTGAAGTTTCCTTCAGTGTAGCTGATGGGTCTGGCAGAACAGGGGCCACAAAGTAGTCTTACCAACCAACTTCATCAACCCTGAGATCACTAACTTAAACATTTTGGGTTCCTCAGCAGTAAATTGAATTTAGTTGATCACATGGGGGTGGGGAGCCATGTCATCAATGGCTCTATCAGACGTTTGCGCCATAAAGTAAGACATCCAAGTTCTCTGCCCTTCGTCATTCAGACATCGCGCCCTAGAAACGCTGTCTGATTGTAACACATAAGCAGGGAAGTAGCCTACATTGAAATAGAAATTAAAATATACAATAGAGTTTATCATTGATCAATATCACTAAAGGTTAAATGATTGATATGTGAGGCTCGATGGTATTTGATCTCTTTTGTAATTACTGACTTGTTACATTTGTTCTTAACAATTATACTATAAGTATAGTTAGTAGTAATAAGTAGTATTATTTCTGTGTGCAGTCTTGCAGGCAGTTGTCTAAGTTTAGTGCTGTATGTTTGGGCATTGATAAGACAGCAAATTCAAAGAATTGGTCAAATGAAACATTGACTTTGAAATAAAAAATGTACCTTGTATTATATATGATGTACGTGTTATATATAAATATATACATTATACTGCACTTTCATCATGATATTTTTGAGTGACTTAGTATATCTTCTCATTTGAAATAGCATTGTCAACATACTGTAGAACTACATATTCCAAAAAGTAATACTTTTTGCTGTGTCAGTATTGTCATACTGATATTCTGTACAAACTGTGAAGTCCATTGAGACAAATGTAACATTTGTGATATTGGGCTATATAAATAAACATTGATTGATTGATTGATTGATTGACTGTTTCTGTTTTACAGTGGGGCGAAGTGGAAAAATTCCTGGGAGCCAAAGGAAAACTTTTCCAGTTAAATATGGCTGACTTTTTTTTTTCTATTTTGGAGTAATAAAATACATATAAAAAAACATCTATGTAAGTGTTGTGCCTATTTGTGTTCTTATGTTATCAGTGAGCTGAAGCCAAGACAAATACAAATATGTTTTAAGTGTATCCATACAAACTCATTCTCTAAAACTGTCATGATTGGTCTGTTGTGAATGACACCCATGAGGAAAAAGGTCCTATACATTATATCACATCGGCAGGGCTGTGATGTGATGAGGCCCTCGCGAGCGTCGACGGGGGGGTGGTGTGTAAACCCTGGACACACCAAGCCGATTACAGCTAGTGGAGCCTCGCAGCAGAAACTGTGGCGCGCTCAATTGCGCCGCATTTGCGCATCAGATGAGGCTCCCTCCACAAGATGAGGGCGAGAGGCAGACGCAGTCTGTGTGATCGGCGTGTATGGAGGGGCGGGCCTGCACATCGGCATATCACAGACTGGTGCATACATTGTACAGGCGGCAATTTGAAATGGAACGCAGCCCACACACGGCAGACAAACCCAAACACTTTTGGAACACGCCACCTCCAGACACATTAACATGCACTCCCCTAACTTTCCCCTAATCTGACATTGTATTTCATTCCATAACATATAAATATACTGTTCACCCATGTGAAACACACACACTGAAACCAAAATAATTTACAAACATGTGAAAATCTTTCATATGCGATGGAAACTTCTGAAGCAATGGAAACAGGAGTCAGAGAGACACGAGGAGAGCAGGAACTTTGATGGCAAACTGATGGTTTATTCACAAGACATGTTGTGTGCCACGAATTGACACAAAAGATGCCAAACCAATTCTGAAGATCTCTACCCCAGACCCATATTTAGCTAGTTCTGAGAGAAGAATCAACATTGTGCATAACAAGATAAAACCAACACCTCTATCAGCTGACGCCAATAGGCAGGAACAGGGAGACAAAACACTGAGAGCACAGTAGCCAAGGCTACAGGTGCCTGTGCTCAGTCAGGACAAGACCTGGGGGGTATACCACGAAACTGGTTCAACCTAACCTGGATATGTTTGAGTTAGCCGGTTGGCCTAATCCAAAACATACGCCCTCTCGCTAAACGGCACTACGACACGGGTTATCAAGTGGATCGCTCAAGCCAGCCGTGCCTATCTAGTTAGGTGCGCGTTCACATAAAAGGGGTAGTATTTGGAGCATTCGACCAATCACAAACATGGAGAAGCGTACTGACAGCGCAGCGCGTATACTTCCTGAATGAAAAGTCAACTATATAATTAGACAAATATGAAGACTTTAAACATCCATGACTCAAACACTTTATCCAGGATAAAAGCCACATAGCTGCACCTGCAAGGTGAACACAGCTGGTAAAAGAAAAAGTGTTTGAATGCGTACATTAACAGGTTTATGATATGCCCCGTCTAAGACACGATCTGACTTTAATTACATTTGACTCGAGTGTTTCGTAATGTGTTGCTTAAAATAATACTTCTGCATACAGTATGTGACACTGTAAGTGTTGCACGGCCAGATACGGCTCAGCTGACTCAGATAAGGAGATATATGATACATTATGATGTGATGCCGCGGACTGTACTGTTACTTTGATCCAGTTACTTATGTTGTGGCAGATATTTAATTAAGCTTTCTTAACGCTAATGTTATAATAGTCAGATTGCTCTGAAGATGGGAGGTGATATTCTATTAATGTTCACATTCACACGTGAACACGTTTGGTTCTATGCAAACTCAGTAATATCCATTGTGATACAGTTATAAGGCCTTCACAAGAGACTGTCAGTGGAGATTAAAGGGGATCAGGAGCTCACGTCTTCTCAGAGTCCTTGGTATCTGGCTTGATGATTGTCTCACATTTCTAAACTTCATGTCAATAACCTGCTTAAAAAGCTGAGGGTTAGCCTAGGTTTCTTCTACAGGAACAAGTCCTGTTTCTCTGCTTGAGGCCAGGAAAAGGCTAGTCACTGTGACCTTTTGACCTGTGCTGGACTATGGTGATTTGATCTATATGAATGCACCTGCCAATTGCCTGGTCAAGTTAGATGCTGCGTATCACAGTGCACTGAGATTTGTGACAAACTGTAAAGCATTAACCCATCACTGTACCCTGTATGCAAGGGCTGGTTTGCTTTCACTAACTGTACGGAGGCTCAGTCACTGGTACATTTTTATATACAAAGCCATGTTAGGGAAACTTCCATCTTATATCTGCTCCCTGATCTCACGGAAAATTGTAAGTGGCTACTGCCTGAGATCGAATGCTGTGGTTTTATTAAATGTGCCAACTGCTAGGACTGTCTTAGGGAAGACAGCTTTTAGATGCGCAGCTCCTCTGTCTTGGAATAGTCTGCAAATTAAATGGAAACTGAGCAATCTGGTGCCACTAAATGTTTTTAAAGCTCGGTTGGATGCTACTCAATCGGAAGCTATTGGTACCTGTTTATGTGGATAGTTATGTAAATGGTGCTGTATGATGTCCTTTTGTTGTTCTGTTTATGTTTTTATGTTTCGTGTGGAACCTACTTGAGCAGGTCTCCCTTGAAAAAGAAATCAATGATCTCAATGGGATACACCTGTATAAATAAAGGTTTGAAATGAAATGAAATGAGAGTCATCATCATCATGTTCTCTCTGCTGCTGCTGCTGCTGCTGGCAGCTGGAAGTGAGTCAACACTTATTATACTGCTGTTTAACAGGATAATCTGTCATATAACTTTTTTTTGTATTTGTACAGGTGTGAAGTGTGAACAGTTGACACAGCCAGCTTCTGTGACTGTGCAGCCAGGTCAACGTCTGACCATCACCTGTCAGGTCTCTTATTCTGTTAGTTAATAATAATAATAAAATTCAATAACATGCTTTAACCACTAGGTGCCCGTTTATCAGCTGTGCACCGTTATGGTGTAAATACTGCCTATCTACCAATTGGATCCAATATAAAAGTCAGCCGAATTACTGTTGATATTGCAAGGAGACATATTGTGTGAAAATAAATCTAAGATGTTGTTAAATGGCTGATATATTTGTGATCCACGTCACGTTTTCAGTTTTGGCGGCAGTTCTTCCTGTTTGTATAGAAGTCTTCTCATCAGGGCTCTATAAATAGATAACTACGGCAGATATGTAATATGTAATGCAGCCGAACCATGTATTACAATGCCGTTATGTGATTAGCTCCAAAGAGAAAAGCAAGCAAACTCGGAATAAAGTATTATTATTTTTTTTTTAAATGTTTTCGGATTTCACATCGCATAAACACCATTTCCCAACGTGCATTGCGGCTAAACCATGAATCACCGAGCTGAGGATCTTGGTTATGGCTAGAAAGGATCCGTCTTGTGTAAAACTCTCGCGAGAGTTCGGCTGAATGTCACGTGGCTGAATGTTTACGTTTGGCAGGCAGCCTTTCAGTTAGGATCGTTAACATCAGTTGGCCACAGCAAATGATGGTGAGAAGCTAAACTATCTATTAATTATGTCAATGACAGGGAGTGTGATCGTTGAAAAGCGGTCTTGCTGGTGTTCAAAGAAGAATGACAACACTGTAGATCACCAACACTATGGTTTATTTTTTATTCACAGGCAAGTCAACGTTGTCGCAGTAAAAGTCCCAAGATAGCTCCTGGTGCAATAAAATGTTCCCTTGCAGTGTTTTACTATTATGTCTGATGTTTCTCTATAAATATTGCTGCTGCATTAATGTGTATGTTGCATCATGTTACTGCTGTAGATGTGTTTCCGAGCCGCTCCGATTACAACGAGAGTTACAACGAGAACGTGACGTCATATTTACAATAGAAGGATCCTTTCTAGCCATAACCGAGGATCTTGCCTACGTCTGTTTCCGGTATTGTTTTTGACGGATGTATTTTGTTATACACACATTCCTTCACATTTAATTTAAAATGTACATTAAAATATTTCATGAGGCTTTCTAAAATGTTTTAAAATATAACTACGGTTCGAGTTGAAGAGTTTATAAATTAACATGAACCGAAGCTGTTGCCTGGTAACGCAATCGTGCAACGTCACGTCCGTTAATTCCACATCCACACACATCGATTTAATAAATGAATATAGCCTTTGTATCTGCTAAAAGTGGTGCCGACCAGCTGGGGCAACAGAAAATTAGCGAAATTGAGTGTGACTATTACAAATGAAATCATTATTATATTAATATTGATAATAATAACAACCGACCGTCGGGGTAGCATTTGCTTGGCATTTCCGGGTATATCTCCACTGGTTGGGCCACGTTAACAATACTGTGTAATTGTCACGTTTGAAGGGACGAAATCGTGACAGCTTCACGTCTCCCATCATGGTAAATCGTCACATGTTCACGTCTTGCCGTGATACCGGGTTGTGCTGACCATGTCCATGCCTTTATGACAACAGTGTACCAATCTTCTGATGGCTACTTCCAGCAGGATAACTCACCGTGTCACAAAGCTCAAATATTCTCCAACTGGTTTCTTGAACATGACAATGACTTTTACTCAAATGTCACAGTCCACAGTCATCAGATCCAAATCCTACAGTGCACCATTGGGATATGGTGAACGAGAGATTTGCGTCATGGATGTGCAGCCGACAAATCTGCAGCAACTGTGTGATGCGATCAGGTCAATATTGAGTGAAATCTCTGAGGAATGCTTCCAGTACCTTGTTTAATCTATGCCATGAAGACTTAACGCAGTTCTGAAAGCAGATGGGGGTCCAACCCATCCTAGCAAGGTGTACCTAATTAAGTGGCTCGTGAGTGTATTACTTAGCTCAATTTGTATTGTTAGTGTGTGTCTGTAGGAGTAAAGTCTAGACACATTCTTTGGATGTAAGCATTGGCTAATTAAACAGATCATGATTAAATGACATGATGATAATAAGGGTGATCACCAAAACCTTATACCAGGGGTGGGGAACCTCTGGCCCTCGAGGTAACTCGGATCTGAAGGTGACTGATAACTGCTAATGGCATTTACTTGAATACCAGACATAGTAAATGCAAAGCAGGATCATATAAAAAAAAAGGTAATAAACAAGCCATTCAATCGTAATACTCGTTTTAATACGTTGACATGCATATAACACAATAGACTTGTTAAGTCCTGTTCGTTGTCCTGTTTGTTGTCCTTATCACCGTCCTGTTAGTTTTCCTCATCACCGTCCTCATCACCGTCTTGTTCGTTGTCCTCATCACCGTCCTCATCACCGTCTTGTTCGTTGTCCTCATCACCGTCCTCATCACCGTCCTGTTCGTCGTCCTCATTACCGTCTTCAATGTCTTCCTCCATCATGAGAAAAGACGAGTCCGAGCCAATACAGCTGTAGGTGCTGGTGACTCTGCTCAGTTTCTGCTCCAGAAGATATTGATGGTGTAAAATACAGCAGTGCAGTCCCCTGTATCCCTCTTCTGTTATATCGCTTGGAGAAACTAAAATAAAAAGACAAAATGACAGTCTATGTAAGGCAACTTTTCATTAGCATTGATGTTGGTTCCATATAAGCAATTTGAATGTTTAACTCCGAGGCTGTATATTAGCTAAAAAGATTTGTGATTCAGAAAAAATGCAATCATTACAGATGCTATTCAGTGATAGACATTTGACACTGGGAGGGGGGCAGTGGCAAATATTATAAATCGGTATTTGTGGAACATACTTTGGTTCCTGATGTCGTCTTTTGTCTGATGAAGGAGGCGGTCCAGTTTGTCCAGTGCCTGCCTCAGATTTTGACAATGCTGGGTCATCTCCTTCACAATGATGACTTTCTCCTCTTCCATACGCCTGACCAGCATAACCTGGTCAAAAAGTCGCCTCTTTGTGCGCAGGTTCACCACTATAATGGAAAAAACACAAAATATAACAACCACAATGGTAAGGCTAATAAAACAAATAATATCAGTTTGTATTCAATCTTTTTTAATTAAATTGACCAAAACCTTAAAATCTGGTAAAAAAAAAACCTCGCCGCTTGCTGAATTTTTTCAATTCTGTCTATGTTGGCAGAATTACATTCAGTATGTCTTGAGATTCAACATTACTATGCAGTTCAGGGTGGTCAGGAAGGGTTTTACTGTTTCCATAGATATGCCTGTCCCAGTGAGACTAGACTATTAAGACTTGATAGGGCAACATCATACAGACCTTTCAATATAATTATTTTAAAATGATTTGTTGTGATCATGATGATTTGTGACACCTATGTTGATAGCTCTGTGTTACATTGGTGATTGTATTCTAGTACTTCAACTGAATCTATGGAATATCTAGGGCAAACAAAAACAAGTTGTTTCTTACCATCTCCTTGCGCCTCCCAGGGCAGAATGACATCCTCAGACAGACCGCATGCTGCTTCTGTGTCAATTTTCTCTGAACAGGCATCAATGGTGTTGTACTGCAGTATCCTCTCTCTGAGTTTCTTCTTGAGCTCTGTCAGTCTTCTCCGTTTGCGTTGCCTTGTTTGGTTGCTGTCTGTAAAGTAAAACAAAATACAAATAAACTAATATTAATAATACAAACAACAACAACAAGAAACAAATATTGTTTCTAGATAACGTAATAATAAATACCATTTTGTCGATAGAGGTCGTGTTTCTTTCTTCGGAGGGAATAAATAATTTCATCTATTTCTCTCTGGAGCTCCTCTTGGCTACTCTGGGCTCCATGTTTCTCTTGAAAACAGAAACAACAAGGTGTAATCATAAAACATGAAGCCAAATGTTTGGAAATATGGAACCAAATCTATACCACAGTGATCATATAACATACCAGTGGCTGCCCATTGCTTGACCTCCAACACCCACTGCTCCGTGTCCTCCAGGGAGATGTTCAGCTCTTGCTTGAGACTCTCAAGATTGTCCACTTCAGTTTGTGCTCTCTGTGTAGTCTGGTTAGAATGTTTAAAAGGAAAAAGTGAATATGCGTTCCAGTTGGTTGAGAAGGTTGTTTTTTACTGAATTCCTTTATGCACATTAACTGACCAGACAACAACATGAAATGCTAAACACCTTCTCTTCAAGGTTGGCAAGTATCACCTTAGTGTCCCTTTTTTTTCAAGATCAAGCAGGATTAACATTATTATTATTATTATTATTATTATCCAGAAATTCAGATGAATCAACCTATAGTGCTTTATTAAAAACAAACAGAACAGAGACTCTCTTGGCAGAACAGTGTGCCATGGCAGCACCATCATAATGAAATGATTGCAGAATACATTCAATTCAACAACATGTAGCTAAGGATGGTGTTAAATTACTACAACAACAAACTCGGATAGTCTTAATATACATTTTGAAATGCAGCATGGACGTCTTACTTTGACAAATCTCTTTGAGAGTGTCTTGTGGAGATTCTCCACCTTCCTGTGGTTCCATTGCATAGCCAGCACGGTTATCATATCTGCTCTAGCTGTAAACACAAAAACATGAAAATTCATATGAGCTTTACAATGTGGCACTACTTAAAACTATTTGTTTTCCTCTACCAACCTGATTTGGTCATGTGTTTTGTTGTCAGAGCTGCCCTTGAGAGGAAGCTGTTAACCTGTTCCACTTCCTCGCCGACAGTATTTCCAGCACCTTCCTGGCTTCTGCCACCCCACTTCACCTGCTCAGAATCATAAACAATGAGATCTAGCTATTTAGTTCAATATTATAATTTATTGTACTGTACATCTTTAGTTATCATCAGTGTCAGGAGCAATTTCAGAAAGTTAAAATGTTCTGATATTGAATTATGCTTTGAACTACAATGTCACAACTGCAGTTATTTGAAGCTCTATTCATTCATTATTTCTACAGTGCGGATATATTTACTAAAATAAACATAATGGGTTTTGGAAGCCTATCCTTGTGACAGTCTGTTTTGTAACAATTTTGTCAACATTTGTAACTATTACAATTATTCCACAGGCTTGAATAGAATATACTACATGATATTCTTATGTGCACTACAATTTCTAAAACATTTGAATCTAGTGACACAAATGTTTAACTTGCATACTGTACCTCGCATTTGCCTGTGTGGGCCTTGGCGTGCATTACAGAGAGAAAAGGTTTCATCTCTGTAAGTGGTTGGAGCTCAGGCAACTTTGCTGCCATCTTCTCCAAATAAGGCCAGTACCTGTAATGACAAAATCAATGAGCTTTTCCAGTTGCATGATGGCATAATAGTAAAAAGATAAACCAGGTCCTTAAAATTACCAGTACAATCCTTGTAACCAACATCAGCATTTATCCAAATGAATGTTTTTTTTGCTTTACATCTACTGGATGTGCAAGAATTAAATAGATAACACGTTTCCCACAAACACTTCCAATTTTGCAATAGTTATAACTACCTGCAGGCAACATCCATACAAAAGAATGTTGCATTCGCAACTTCAGCCAGCTCCTTCTGCAGGAACATTGGGTAGGCATATATTTCACCACGGTAGTGATTTAGGCCTTGTAGTAAGATGCCATGTCTGCACACAGCTATTTGCAGTCCTTCCTCATCCACCTTGGCCCTGGACTTGTGTGAGGTTTCTCTGCAAGCTGTGAATGTTGCCGGTCCACAAACATCACGACCACTTTTCTGAAATAGACACAATCTGTTACATTTAACCCTGTGCTAAGAAAAATAAATAAAGGGTTAAGGGATTGAATAGATTCTTACAATCGTCATCTGGCTCCTGATTTTGTCGACAAAGGCAGACACTTTACTGTCCTGGGCAATGAACAGTCCATCAAATAGAGACGGTTCATCTGTCCTGCGAAATTCGAGAAAGACATTGTAAGCAACATTATCATACATACATAAGTTTGATTGTGTCCTCTATTTAAAGTGGCCAATTTGCTTTTGCCATAACATTTTCATAAATGTGGAAAAGGTCTTTGTGAATTTGATCTGTAATTCTGTGTAAAGTCTTTTGCCACCATTATTTAACATTAGTGAAAAGTTTACTGACTTCTTGTAAAAAGGTAAAAATAAAAGTACATCCTTTATATTGATGGGCATGGAATAGGGCAGAGGAAGGCATAGAAAAAGGTTCCTGGGCAATTTAATACATTTTTCATGAAGCGATTATATCCAAAACTGGTTCTTAGCTCCAACATATCCAACTAACGTCAACCATTTAACATTTTAAAGTTGAGTTAACTTTACAGGCGTCATATATAATAATGTTTATGAATTGGATTTATATAATTATGTGTAATTTCAAACCAACCATTGTTTTCTGATGGTCTACAAACTTTGGAAAAAGAAATTGCAGAGTTGGGGAAAGTTAGACATTTCAGCAAAGACATTCAGCTTAGTCAATAAAACAACAACTAAGATGAGAATATGATTTCACTGACCCTCTGGACTTCTTGAAGCCATAATGCTTTCTATTGCCATCTACAGCAATAGTCAGCATGTCAGGTGTGCATGCTGGGCATTTAAAAGGGCTCCAGGCACAGATCTTCTTGTCTGTAATTACAGAAGGCAAACTCCCGAAAGACTCTGTGGAAGTTATCGCTACAGATTCTGCCTGTCTGGAAACAAGAATGGTATTCATTTTGTTAATTAAAAGTTTGGTATTCGAAAATCTTGAAAACCACATTTTATTCTTACCCTTCCTGTGGAAAACGATCGATGTTCAAGCATTTTTATAAATACTTGCTGAGATAATGCTGGGCTGGCCAATTTCATTTGCTCGAATGATGTGAACACATCAAACTTAAAAATAATTTTGCAGCTGTCGGTTGCTGGCCAGTATTTGTATCCATTGTATCCAAGCAAATCACCTATGCTCGGGGACCATTTGGTGGAACAAGTTGGACAGCACACAGAAGGCAGGCAAACGTTGTATGGACCTGAGAAAAAATATAAATGTGCAATTTGACAGGTATCTATGCAACGCGGGACAAAAGTATAATAGTAATCCTGCATTTTTGCTTGACCACATCGTTTTCTGGTGGCAACAAACCATTGATAGTCACCAACACGGTCTGCTTTTCTGGGATGATGGTGAAACCTTGGCTTGGACCACAGAAGCAGATTTGGGATGGTGGAGGAATTGGAAGCAGACACACTGCAGCCAAGACAATTTCAGAGATTCATATGCATGTTAGGACATGTAGTCAATACAACTTGATACATTTTAACAGTTAAAGCAAACTTCCGACATGGTGAAAATGATGCCGCTGTATATGTAGTGCACATTAGGAAACCATGGTAAGGGAATATGTAATAAACTATTTGAACCCACCTTGTTCCCAGAATCCATATTGGCCACTTTCATCCACAACCACTAAGGATGTGGGAGGAATAGGTCTGTAAAACCCATCAATCATGGCTTCCCTTTCATGGAAGACATTTTTGCCATGGATAATTGGGTCACATGCCGGACAAAGAAAGGGAGTTCCTGGTGGAACACAGTCCAAGCACCGGACCACAGCATCAGCAGTTTTGCATTGGAGACAGGAACGTTTAGTGACAATCTCTGCAGCCAATTTCAAATTAAGGAGCTCTGGCATTGCAGCTCTGAATTTTTGTTCACGTTTCAACTGCCTTTGGGCCCATGTTGTTACAGTGGGTGTTTCTTCTGATGATGCAAGGACAGTGAGAGAACCCAACAGGTTTCTCAGTGTGAGAAGATGTTGATCTAAAATAACAAAATATAAAACAAATCATGGAATTTAGTTTAATTAAAGAAATATATTCCATACATGGCTTTTCACTTTAAAATGTATCATGAACATAGCTATTACGTACTATAAACTATTAGCTACATTTCAAGTTGAAGGATAATTTAAGAATTCATTGTGCATACCAAGACTTGGGACCTGTAGAGGAATCTCATGTGTCTCCTCGACCTCTGGGGACTCCAGAGAGTTGGAAGGTTTAACTGCATAAACAAAGTACGATGATATAGGAAACATTATTGAAGACCAACGACATTAAAACTTAATGAAACACTAGAACTAGATGATATTTTACAGACCAGATCGATTCTTATTCCAATGTTGGGGTAGAATGTTCCCATCCAGGTCCCTCTTCCTCCAGGAAACATTTGATCCTTGCGTTCTTTTCTTTGGTTTCTTCGGTATATATATATATATATATATATATATATATATATATATATATATATATATATATATATATATATATAAATAAAAGAGATGAGATATTTCCCTTAATTGTTGCACACCCATCTTTGTAATGTGTGTGTCTTTTATCATTTGAGTAAATGTTATAATACATATTTGGATAATGTTGTACTTGCCTTATTTGCCAACTCATCTGCGAGGGCTTTCCCTGCCTCTAGCCATTCATTCAGTTGCTTGGATGCCATTTTTAAGTGAGGGTAAAAAGGGCAACAACAAACAAAGGATGAACTGACATACAGGGAGGGAGAAAAACAAAACAAAAGACAAGAAAACGAGAGGGGTGAAAGAGAGTAGGAAGAAGAATATGGCTCTGAAAAGAACCGTTGATTTTTTTATGATAATAGGCTACTTCAAATAATTGAATTGATGGATGACCTGAAAACAAACAAACAAATGAACTCAGATTACGTGTGCTACCATGTAATTTAATTGTTGCTTCATAAATAAACATTTGTCAAAATAAAACTACAGGCACCAATGTCTAGACAGGAGCATGTTGTTTCTTACACGACCACTAGAGGTGCTAAACTTTAAAACGTGGCTATGGGTCGTAATCTAAGGTGCTTAAACAATCGACCTATTTGGTCGTTTTTTTTAGGAGGACAGACTGATCCATCGCCTGGGCACCATTGACCCGTGCGGATTAAACGAAAAGTACAACTGATGGGTCCGCCTCCCACCACTCAAACATGTTTTAATAACCTCAACAACCTGTATGATCTCCTCTCCCCCCAGTTTCTCTCCCCTGCCGATCGGTGATTTTAATCTCCTTCTCTGCGAAAGCACTTATATTTATTAATTATTTATAGAGATTTTTATATTCGTTCCAAACCAATTAATTTCAGTGATCCTCCTCATCTGGACTTTTTTTTTTTACTGGTGTGCTCCATTTGTAAGGCATGTTTTTAGCACTATCTTATTTATCTTAATGGTGTTCATATTTATTTCTTATATGTTTTTATCACTTGTTACATGTTTTATCCCTTTAATGTATAGGCTATATGTGCATGTTTTTACCTTATGATTGTAATCAAAGCCACATGAAGAGCGATCCTTTTACTTATTTATTTACATTTATTCTAATTTATTTTATTACCTGGAGGCCGGTAAACCACCCGCAGAGAGAAACTCTTCACCGACCTGCCACCTTCTTAAATAAACAGAGCAAATTAAACACCTGTCCTTTGGAATCTTTTAAATTGACCTGACCTTGATCTTAGTGGTTTTTATTTTCCAGTGACATCTAATTCATTTTACACGATTTGAATAACCCGGTGTGCCCCCCTTCCCTCTTTTCATTATTATCACTCTTATTATTATTAGTTTAATTATAAAACTACTTTTACTTTTAAAATGATTAATAATTAATTAATTAATTGTAATTATATGGGAGATTTTTTTAATTCTACTTATTTTATTATTGCATTTGTGTTTTAAAACTTGCACTTTCACTTTTAATTGTATTTTATGCATTGTTTTAACTAGAATCACTTTTAATTAACCATTTTAGATCCCCTTCTCATTTAAGGTATTTTACTGGTTCCACTGGGACGAGCTCCATACACGCACACACACCTGCATATGCACGCACACGTGTATAGTATACACACCTGCACACATCCACACACACCCACCCACAAACACATACTGTACACGCCCCCCTCCGGAGACCCTGGGATTGGGAGATCTGCTTTTTAACATACTATGCCGCCGTTCCGTGGTCCAGCCCCTTCTTGCACTTCTTAACCAGTTTTTTAAAACGGTCTTGTCCTCACAGAGCTTTTAAAAAAATTGTTTTCATAAGGTCTTTGTAGGGCTATGTTAACGGAGTTTATTAACTCTTCCATAACCTAACCCGTACCCTAAACCTAACCAAGTCTCCACACGTGATTGTGTAAACAACTTTAGGTCCCCACAAGAAAAGTAATGCTAGGACACACACACACCCCCCCCCCCCCCCACACACACACACACACACACACACTGAAACATTAATACATCCTTTATTCGAACTTTGGACCCACTTAAGCATACATCGTCCAACAAAAATAGCAAAGTAGCATTCGTATTTAACTCCAATTATAAAACGGACAAGTCTAATCAAGCATCCTGATTGGTTCTTAGCCGTGATATACTGAGCGTATATGGGTAGATTTGTAAGTTACTTTTCACAACAAGTCAGTATCCCTCCGCGTCTGAGAAAAACAGTATACCGTTGGGCTGAAAAGCGAACTGCCTGCAGTTTGCTTTTCATACTGTAACAAGAAAGCAGCGGAGAAGTAACGGGGCAGAAGACCTCCTTTTTGACGCAGCGGTCCAGACATAGACATCAAACGCCAAAACATATTCAGTGTGCAGTTCCTTTGGCATTAGGGCAGGGATATCTAGATACTTTGGAAGGTTTAACATAATGAATTGTGCTACTTTTAAAGCAAGCAACGATGTTTTCAAATCTGTAATCAAAGAGGTCCGCAAAAACGCTATCGACCAATCAGATTGCTTGATTTGACTTGTCAGTTTTATAAATATATTTAAATGTCTTCCGTTACGAAACAAACTTACAAAGCATAAAATGGAAACATTTCAGATTAACTTCGACCTCCGGGGGGGTCTTACTATAGTATGGTAGTACTATAGTACTGTACTATAGTCAGGGGTGCACATAAGTGGTACGCAGGTACGCATGCGCGGCAACAATCTGAAATGCGTACCGTCACTTGTGTCACAAAGCGCATTTGCGTACCGACGTACTTGTGAAGCTTTTCCAGAAGGCGGTTAGATCCCCGGACGACAGTCGGTTTCCGTGTGCACAGACAGGGCTGCTGTTAACGTCGGCCTGTACAGCAGCACTGCGCTAAAACAGCTGATCACAACGTTCACACGCCCCCCCCCCCCCCCCCCCCCGTTGACATTCGCGATACAGAGGGCTTCATGGGAACTTTGAGGGGAGCCAGAAGTTGGAGTACCAAACACTGACTCCAGGTACTCATCTGAGTACCTCACTGAGAAAGTTGTGTGCACCCCTGACTATAGTATGGTTTCGCAGGTGCGAAAGCTCTCTCCAGAGCTACTGGAAGCCCAATCTCGGGGACCGGAGAAAGTGGAGCAATATTCTCGCCACGCCAAGCAACAGCCTCGAACAACCTCAACCTATACAAGTGACCACGTAAGCCATGCTACTGATGCTGGACAGTTTTTCAGTGGGTGCACAATAAACAGCAACATACACATTAATGTAAATAAACAGCCAAATAATGGATCAACGCTCTCTGTCTAATACAGTGGTTTATCAAACTTTTTCTGTCAGGCCCCCCATTTGGAGAAAAAAAAATGTCGGGCCCCCCCAACACAAATAGTCAGGCTCAGTGGCCAACACAAATAGTCGGGGTGCTGTGGGGTAGCTTGACGTTTCATAGAGGGTGCTCAAACATTTAGGGTTTCCCATTAATGTACCGGTCGCCACAGTTGAATTTGAAACTACAACAATCCCCACGCATATACACAGTGTACCCACGGCTGTTACAATTAAGGCTTGATAATCAGCTCACGGCATAGGTGTAAGAAGGGGTAAAGTGCTATTTTTATAGGTGGTGTGTGGACCTCACACCACCTAGACCGGGGGGTCCGGGGGCATGCTCAACACCCATTTGAAACAGAACTGTAAACAGATTTACTTTTTCTTTATGGATATTTTACAAATCACCCTTTTAAACTTTGTTATTTTTTTACTGTCATATAGTATTTCATACCTGTTTTTAATTTAATCTCTTATTTTTTTATAACTATAATGATCATATAAAGGTGTGCCTCGGAAATAATTGTTTACATTAATGGTGACCAAAACGTTTGAGACCCACTGAGATAACACTGAGAGAGTCCTTTAGCTCACTGAGTCTCTCAGTCTGACAGGAGAGGACTCTCCTCCACCTTGTTGTTGAAAAAACTCCTTATATCCGTTAGCGTAGCTCGCTAGCACCAGAAGCTAACAACAACGATCTCCGGTACCGGTGCGCTCTCTCTCTCTCGCTCGTGCACGCACACAAAATGGCTCGTTCCACACACACACAGAGCTGAGCTTTAATGAAACACAGAGACCCAGACGTAATAGTACTGTACTGTATCATATTATTTTCGAATAAATAATTTTTCAAATTATGATTTTAAAAAATAATAATTTTATAACCATTTTTCCTCCTGGTCTCTCGCGCCCCCCCTGTCATGCCTCTGCGCCCCCCAGGGGGGGCCCGCCCCCCACTTTGAGAACCACTGGTCTAATATGTTCGCTTGCTGTTAGTGTTGTTGCATAGCAACCACCTTGCACTATGTTTTGTGCAGAAGGCAACGGAAGGACTATTTTATTTTGAACATCATTATTTACTAATAAAAACTATTTAAATTAGAGTGTGTATTTTTCTTTCATATTGCCACACTTGGTAAGCGTTTTATAAAAGCAATAGCTCACTTCAGGCCGTGATATATGCTCATTATATCACAGCTAAGGGGCGTGGTTCGGCCCGACGCGAAGCGGAGGGTCGACAACCCCCTTAGCTGTGATATAATGAGCATATACCAAGGCCTTTCGTGAGCTATTGCTTAAATGTATTACATATCATTTAGCTGACGCTTTTTTCCAAAGCGACTTACAATAAGTGCAAAAACCGTAAAGAGTCAAACTCCAAACAACAAGGAAAGAGCAGATATATTCACTTCAAGCCAGAACAGGAAGTGCTGGTGAATCAGGTGAAGGCCTACATTAACTCAACAAGTGCTTAGTTTGTTTTGTTCTGCTCTGCTCTATAAATGGACTCTTTACAAACCACATGTTGGATAATGGAGGGAAAAGAAAGTAAATTTGTTCTACACCTGTTCCATTATCATAAATGTACATAACTCACACTTGAGTTTCTTCCACTCCACCGAATGTACAATCAGCACGGATAAATCCAATCAAGGATCAATAGTTGAAACATGGTGGATAACTTCCAGGGATCTTTTAAAGAGTCTTTCCCGTTTGTGTAGAGCTCACAGAATGTAATGTGATTACAGCAAACAGGGAATACATCAATAAACACATCATGTTTTGAGCTCTCTTCATAAAAGATTCTGCACACAAAGTCATTTTCCATCATCTGTAGCTTTCTGACACTTTTTTGGAGTCGATTTGTGTTTTCTTACTTTTTGTTTTGTTTTTACTTTATGCTCTGATGATGCTAACATATGTTTTGTTGTTCGACTCGTGATAGTCGGGTTATTCCTACGGCAAACTTTGAAGACATAGAAAGAGACAGAAAGTACAGCTGCTCCAACTGCCACTCCAAAGGGGATCCAGTGTGTTCTCTCTCTCTCTGGTTGAGGACTCTCTGTTGGTCTCTGGGTTTGGAGCTCAGCAGCAGCTGTGGGAAATACACAGTTAGTAACATCATGTTGACGGGGAGAAGACCTATTTTTGTGAAAATGAAAACTAAATATAATAATCCTATTTCGCATCAGAGGTTGCAATAACTTTGAATCTTTATTTAACATTGCACCAGGTTACTCACCAGTGACGTTGAGCCAGCATCTCCTAGAGTTAGTCCCATCAGGTCTGACGAGTATGTCACACACATAAAACCCAGAGTCATTGGTCCTGAGTCTGGAGACATGAAGTGTGAGGCGTCCTTCTGTGAGGACGTCTTTGTCCCACTGGACTCGTCCTGCAAACTGTGGATCCTGAGACTCTGGGAGTTCAACTCCTTCACGTAGTTCAAACAGAACTGAGGGTCTGTCATTAATATGAAGGAAACCGTAGGTAGAAATGGATCTGAGGGAAGTGTCTGTTCTGGAGCTGAAGGTCCACTCCAGGGTGATGTTCTGGTTCTCCTCTGCCTGATAGGAAGCCTGAGTCACATTCACTACAAATGTTCCTGTGGAGGAGACACAGAGGGACTCTTTAAACTGCAGCCATGTTCCTGTGGAGGAGACACAGAGGGACTCTTTAAACTGCAGCTATGTTTCTGTGGAGGAGACACAGAGGGACTCTTTAAACTGCAGCTCTGTTTCTGTGGAGGAGACACAGAGGGACTCTTTAAAGGCCCAAATACACCGGCCCGAAATCGGCAGTAAATGGAGTCGGGCCGAACATGAGCGTGGGCACGCCCTATTCGGAGTGGTGTGCGCCGCACCGTCGGGTCTTTTCTGCCGACCTGACGCCTTTTCTTGCCGATTCAACATGTTGAATTGGCGTCGGGAACACCACCGGAAGTCGGACAAAGGGATAATACTGATTGGCTGTTCAGCTAGCGAATCAGTGCATGAGAAGCGTTAACGGAAGTGAGGGAGGTAAACAAATGATTTAAAATGGAAGATGGAACACACACGGACGGCTATTTCACCTCATCGGTTTATAAAGCTCCTGTTCGTTCATGTTTTCAAAGGACGAGAGTGAAAATGGAAAGAAAAACGCTATTTGTTGTTTGTTTATATCACGGAGTCTGTTCTTCTTCTCTGTCTTCCGGTTGTTCCGGTTGTTGCCTCTTTTGAATGATGAATACACACTACCGCCGCCTGCTGGTAAGGAGAGTTATTGCCACTCACGCATGCGCAGTTCATACGTGCTCGGCTCGGATTTGCGGTGTGTTCCAGTCCGCGAAGTCGGCAAATACGCAGGTGAGTCCGGCGACGCAACAGTCGGTGTCAGCGTTGGCGACTTCTCAGGTGACTGGCCTTTGTATCTGGGCCTTAAACTGCAGCTATGTTCCTGTGCAGAGCCGGCACGACCCATTAAGCGACATAAGCGGCCGCTTAGGGCCCCGCAGCCACTAAGAGCCCCCTAGCACAGTACACCGTCGCCGTGATAAGTATGTTTAATTAATATTGTTAATATGCCTAGATTGCCTACTCTCAAAGTCATGTATTATATTCTTGAGTCAATAATATAATACATTAACCGTGCTTTAACTGAACCTCATCATGACACTAGATAGGACGGCAGGACTGTAATTTCCCGTGTTCAGCGAATGCAACAGAGGCAAGGCACCAGACGAACCAGATAAATGAATGGAAATAAACATCTGTCTTATTGGCTGACAGGTACCTATCCTGTGAGCTGTGACAATGTTTGAAATAAACTGTCAGTCTTAGACTCAGAGTTTTTGAAGATGGACATAAGAACATTTGTTCTTAAAAAAGATGACAATTCTCAAGTGGTGGTTCACACAACAACCCCAGAGCCACCACTTGTTCCAGGTAAACAAGGTATGTACATGTCAGTAACTTCCAAGTTATGCGAGCATGTAAGCAAAGCATAAATTACAGCTACGTTGACGTTACTTTGAATCGCGGGGGTAAGCTAAACCGTTAGCAAGTAGCTATAGCTAGCCAGATATATTAAATAAACACTCATACAATCTAAATGTAATGTTTTTTAGCGTTACCTAGTGATTTCAAAGAAAGCTCTCTGGGAAATGTTGACTTACTGTTCGACATGAAGCTAGAAGCTACCTTACAGTACACAGTTGATCCTGAGTCCTGTCAGTTAAAGTGTTTCATAGTTAGCTTAGCTAATCATCAACCTAGCACTGAAATATATGGATGTTATGTGACAGTATTTCTGAGAAAAAGTCAGCTGAAATGGTGGCATAGTTGCCAGTGCTTTACGTATCGACAGCATGTTTGAACGTATTTGCAGCAGTGAATTTGGCCGTTTGGCCACTTACGTTGCCATAACAACACCTGAATGTGAATGTGCAACCTCTTTTTGTGACAAATTTTTGCATGGAATTATAATTCTTCTGAATGATATTCCTATTGACAGCTAGTTTTTATGTGAACATTATGAGATGGACAGCCAGAGAGAATAAATGAAAAACAGTTATGAAATACTATATGACAAAACAAGAATACAGTTTGAAAGGGGAGTGATTTGTAAAATATCCATAAAGAAAAATCTGTTTACAGATCTGTTTCATATGGGTGTTGAGAGATGTATCCATAGATCTCTTAATGTTGCTCTCAAAGTGCACCAGATTGATGCTTTTAACTTCAATATTAAAAAAATCTTCCCAGGGGAGCATGCCCCCGGACCCCCCTAGAGGAGGTGAGGACCCCCCCCAAAGGAGGTTAGGTCCACGGTGTTTACATGCTTATTTATACAAAATGTGTGCTTATACTAACATCATAAGACAAAAGTTGGTTCCGTGTTTTGTGAAGTGAGAACGCGCTAGAGCGAGGGGGGCCCCCAAGCCAAAGCTCGCTTAGGGCCCCCAAAAGTCTAGGGCCGGCCCTGTTCCTGTGGAGGAGACACAGAGGGACTTTTTTATTTAGCATGTTAAGAAAAAAGCCAAAATGTTGAGTAAAATATAAATCTTTCAATTTGAGTGCAGTTATTAGGGATAATGTATAAGAAAAAACTGTTAAGCACTTTTAAAGTTTAATTATTGAGAATAAACATTGAACTTTTAAGAATAAATTACTTGTAACAAACTACTTTTGTTAGAGAATATACTGACATTTCCATTTCTTGACATTTTGATTTAAAAAAGCTAAATGAATCAGAATCTCCCTCCTCAGTTTTGACTCTCTTTTCTTGCACTAACAGTGTTCCATACCAAAGAGCTCTAACATGCTTCTTTAGGAAAAGGTTAAACGTGACACAAAAGGTTTTTCAATAATATTCAATGTGTCTAAGTGAGAAATAAAGGAGTCAACTAACCAGAGACACAGGGGGTGAGGAAGAGGAGCAGCAGGATGAGGAAGATCATCTTCTCCCTGTGAGAGGACAAACACACACACACACACACACACACACACACACACACACACACACACACACACACACACACACACACACACACACACACACACACACACACACACACACACACACACACACACACACACTCTCACACACACACACACACACACACACACACACACACACACACACACACACACACACACACACACACACACACACACACACACACACACACACACACACACACACACACACACACACACACACACACAGAAAACATACAGTCTGTCTTTACCACATGACTTATTGCACAGAGGACTGACACCAGGAACAGTAACACATGTCTGACACTAGGTGGCGCCAGATATCAACATTATATTTAATTTGAATTGAATCAGGAAATACTTTCTGCTTTGAGATCAGAGAACACAGACTGAAACACAGGACCAACTGAACCCCTTCAGTTTTGTTTCAGAATATCTCTGAATAATAACAATAATAATAATAATAATAATAATAATAATAATAATAATAATAATAATGATAATAATAATAATAGTGAATGTGTGCTTCGTGAGGTTAAAGGGACAGCTTTTGCATTCATGCAGAGTTCAAGAATTTTGTTTTTAATATTGCTGTGTGACGTGTCTCAACGTATTTTCTGAAGATAAAATCCAGCTTGAGTAAAGCGGTTGAAACTCTGGCCCGATTCCAATACAAACTCTGCCTCTATCAACCGTCAACATTGTTCTCTCTGATCATTTAAAGTGGAGGGAAATACAAATAGGCCTACTTTGAGAAAGCCTCTCCATTCTCCAATCTGCCAACCGTGGATTCGTTACTTTTTAAAACCTCTTCTCATATTTTAAAATCTGAATTAAAAAAGCTATTCGTGCTCATGATATAAAAATAAGAGGCGATGTTTGCTTACCCTTCCAGCGAGACGAGCGAGACAAAAAAAACATTGGCTCCTGCTTTTATATCAAGAGCAGATGGTTCCTACAATAAAACATTTAGATACACTGGTAAATACAATTAAAATAATATAATGTAACCTTTAAGTTTAAGTTACTTACATTTGTATGAATATTTGTAATGCCTATATTATTCTTCAAACTGTAAACTGTTTAATAGACAATTAATATTGTTGTTTGAGAATAACCTGAAAATGAAGTAGTATTTTTATGTACATTCCTTATGATCACATATACCGGTGTCTGTGACGTGTTTATTAGTTTTGTGCACTTTGTTCACAGAAACTGCAGCAAAAGCAGTCTTAACCGGGGGGTTTGGAAAGAGCTTAACCAAAAAAAGGGGAAGCTGGTAATATACGTTAGTCACAAAGTTGCGACAGTTGCTCTGTTTCTTGCAGAAATAGAGATAAGAAAAACTTGTCCATGCTTTTATTTTCAGACTCGACTACTGCAATAGTGTATTCACAGCGCTCACTAAAAAACAGAAAGCTGCTGCTCGAGTCCTCACTGACACTTGAAAAGTGGATCACATCACTCCGGTTCTGAGATCATTGCACTGGCTTCCAGTCTGTCAAAGAATTGATTTTAAAATACTACTGCTAGTTTTTAAATCACTAAATGGCTTAGGACCGAGGTATACGACCTACTCCATCAAAGCATCCAGGAGTCTCAGGTCTTCTGGGTCTGCTCTCTGTTCCGACAATAACCACTAAACATGGAAAAGCAGCTTTTATATATTATGCTCCAACAATTTGGAACAAACTGCCCAAATCATGCACGTCCGCCGAAAACACGTCCTATTTTTAAATCCCGACTAAAAACGCACCTATTTGGCGCCGCTTTTAATTGAGCTGCCCATACTCACACTACTGTATGCCTTTTTAGTCATGTATTCTGTACCTGCTGTTTTTATTTATTTCATTACCTTTGCTTATTATGCCTGTTTTTAAATGCCTTCGTAATAATGTATTTATGCTGTATTTGTTCTTAAATGTCTTTTGCTTTGAATCTGTAAAGCACTTTGAATCGTCACGTGCTGAAAAGTGCTATATAAATAACATTGCATTGCCTTGCCTATAACTGAGGTTCATCTCAACAGAAAGCAGCAGTAATATATATTTCTTTAATAAAGTAGAAACATGTGTTCTTACCTTTACATATTTGAGACTGCAGAGACCTCAGTGCTGACAGTTCTGTTTTCTGGTTTTCATGTCTGAATATGTCCGATAACAACAGGAGTAGTTCACAGGGCTCTGGTTCACAGTTAGAGACAGAGGGGGCGTTTCCACAATCAACGCCAGATCGGTGAGCATGAGCCAATGACATAAACGTCCTGATGTGAACCCTGTGAGTACGTGTATCTTCGGATAATTTGATTTTCTTTATTAACCCTTGTCTGTGGGACCCGTTTTCATTATTTAGCTAAAAAAAATTATATGATAAATAATTTCTTCAAACCCACACTCAATGGCCTTGGCTCATTTTGTGTGAAGAACATATATCAGAACACCTTTTCAATGACCACCCACTGTGCTCCCCCACAGACACACATTTATATTACATACAAGGTGTTCGGGTCTAACAAAAGTGTGGAAATTGTAGGTCCTGTGCACCTGTCTGGGCCTTCTGTGTGTGTGTGTGTGTGTGTGTGTGTGTGTGTGTGTGTGTGTGTGTGTGTGTGCGTGCGTGCGTGCGTGCGTGCGTGTGTGTGCGTGTGTGTGTGTGTGTGTGTGTGTGTGTGTGTGTGTGTGTGTGTGTGTGTGTGTGTGTGTGTGTGTGTGTGTGTGTTTCTGCCCCTGCCATTCCCGCACAAGGTTGCAACATTGTTGAAAAATACAAGCATGGACACCTCTCACATTGTTTACTCATTTCATTCAAACAAGACGCGCTGGAGAGGGGGCGGGGCTTATAGCCATGCAGATACTTTGGTAGACACCAACTACAACAAAATTAACATATTTTACCGTGATTTAATTGTAATAGACGTTTCAAAATGATGCTGAAGTAACAGCTAAACTAAAAATAAGTATTTTAAATAATCTATCAAGTTGAATATTATTTTGATTCAGTTCAGCAATTTCTTTGGATAAAATATGTATTTTCACATGTATACATATTTTGATATTTGAATCCTTAAATTATTCAGATTCAAAACAATTATTTTTTTCAGTTTCAAATCTTGTTTTTTCTTTGTTTTTGACTTCAGAGTCGAGAGCACCATGTTAGTCTCTTCTGTCTGCAGTTGCTTCTTGCTAAGAGGGAGTTGTGTTGAGAAACGTCTCCTTCTTGTTAACCTCTTGGATCAGTCTCTTCACAAATATGAACACAGTTTTTCTGAGAAACTCATGACTTTAAGAGGTTCCCAAACTTTTCTCTCAGGCCCCCATTAATTGGACATTTTTCGAGCCCCCCACCCCAACCAGGTTCCCACGTAGATTTGTGGATTTATAGTATTTTTAATAATGAGATAATAAGAATGACCCACATTCAGTCAGATCAGACTGTTCACTGACTCTCCTGCTGTGACTGATCACTCAGAGGTGGAAAGTAACTGCACAAATGTGACGTACTTGTACTTTACTTCAGTATTTCCATTGTATGCTACTTTATACTTCTACTCCAATACATTTACTTAACAGCTTTAGCTTCTTGGAAAAAAATACATCTCTAAAAACATTGGACTAACTATTTGAGTTATAAAAGACTCCAATTATTTAAATATTTTACTAAAAGTTTTTCTCCATGCTACTCCATGCAGCAATATTTTCTATAAATGCCACATAATATGTGTTATATTAATATAATTATACACACATAGAGGCAATTATTCTGCACAATGATTACTTTTTATACTTTAAGTACATTTTGCTTATAATACTTTTGTACTTTTACTTGAGTAAGATTTTGAAGGCAGGACTTTAACTTGTGATGAAGTATTTTGACAATAATGTATTGGTACTTTTTCTAAAGTGAAGTATCTGAACACTTCTTCCACCTCTGCAGTGTAATTGTGGAAGAAGTGTTCAGATGCGAAACCAGTTTGAAAATAACCACACAGAGCTGATGTCGACATAGGCATACTTCTGCTTTTCTGAAAAAGGTCAGTTCACTTCAGGGGAAAACACGGAATTTATATTGTCCTGATTGCATTTTTAAAAGTCTTCACTGACACTGAGAGCAGTGCACTTGAGCCAGAAAGGAGAGCCATACGCTGCAAAAACTGTATTTGCATGGGGAGTCGTAACAGCTAAACAAACAACTAATATTCATTTCAACATAGAGAAGTTATATTAAACATAAACTGCTATTATATTGTCTGCTATATTGATACCATAGACTGTATCCTACACTACTCGTTTCCTTTGTGGTTAGACGTAATGAGAGTGAACAAATCACGAGAAGAGGTAAACAAATAAAAAAGAGAGGGTACTTAGGGGGCTATTATACTGGTTTATTATTCTTAAACCAGCAAAAAAAAAGAGAGACGGACCCTATTGAATAATATTAACATTTATTCAGCTGCATATCTGTGATCTTCTTTTATATTTAAAAAGCGCTATTTTCATCGATTTACTTGAAAAATATGCTCTTTGAAGAGACTGTGTTGGTGTGGGATGACCATGGCTGTACTGTATACAGGGTGAGTGTCTCTGCGGATGTTTTTCTCAAAGCAGCTCTCCAACCACATCCCCTGCCGAGGATGTGGTTGGAGAGCTGTTGCCTAGTGTTCATAGTTGTTTGACCTTTCACTTTCTTCATACTCAATAAAGTCTAGGCTGAATGTAAGTACTTCAGCTGAAGGAAGCCACTAAATGGAAAACTCTGTGATGAATGGATAAATTAAAGTTTAAGTATTTAGCCCCATAGTTGCTTGGTTTCTTTTGTAACCAGATGTCCCTCTGTTGTTCTCTCTTCAATAACCTTGAACAATGTGTACATCAGCGACGTGCAGTCAGGGGAGGCAGGGGAGGCAGAGCCTCACCTGTCATACTCCAATCATGTAACGGAAAAACAACTAAAGAAAAACTAAATAGTAATAATAATAAATTGTGTGGCCATGGCCACCCCCAGCTGAATCGTGGCCACCCTATTGGCAACCCCAAACACCCTCACCACGGGGGCCCAAACAATTTTAGAACATTAAGAAAAAAAATGTTAAGTAACCTTTCATCCTTCATCAATAATTAACATTAATATAACGTTATATTGATAATGTACTCACTAAACTTACAATTCATTTAACTTATTTTCTTCCAAAAGTTAATTATCCAAAGCCTCTGTACACCCCCCTCTATTTACATGTAATGGTTTGGTCCCGCCTCCGCCTCCTAACGGCACTTTCTAGCAGAGAGTGAGAGCATGTGAGCAGGGATGCAAGTACTTACGTGTGTGCCATTGCGACAGACAAGACTAGTCTATTCTGAGAGATAGATGTATCCTACTGTATGGGCTGATTGTGCGTTAATCTGTTGGTAATGCCTTGGGGTTCCAGTGGGAGGGATCACTGCGCTCTTCCTCACTCGATTCAGAAGAGCGAAGGCGGAAGCTGCGTGATTGTATGTCTTCACTTCTCTCACTCACTATTTCCCTTTTTAAGGTAATTACAGTATACAAAGCACTATACATCTATCAACCCATGTTATATATGTCATCTGTATTACATCACCGTGGTTCGTTGGGAGAGGAAAGTGTGTATTTTGCACATTGTTGTATTGTTTGAAGGTTCTTGCTAACTCTGGCTAACTTTGTGTTCATTGAAGCTAACTGCTGTATACCTTGTGGTGCCGCTGAATCTGACCGTTTGTCATGTTATTAGCAGCTAAGCTAGGCACTGTTGCATTCACATGTCCATACATATGTTGTTTACCACTGTTAAAGAGCTAAAGATAAAGGAGAATTTAGTCATAATTATTGGTCCTGAAATTTGAGTGTATTCATTGTAAATGTACAAGCTTCCTTTTTTAAAGATGGCTCGATTCAGACGAGTGAAGGCGGAGCAGTGTGATTGTATGTCTTCACTTCTCTCACTATTTCCCTTTTTAAGGGTACAACACCATGTCTCAATGACTCACAAAGTCAGTCTTTCAAAAAGAAAAGAAAGGAGAGAAAGAAAAGAGAGGGACTAAAGGAAGACAGTATGTCACCCAGTATTTCAAGAGAAAAGGTGAGTGTGGTGGAAATTAGTCTGTTAGCTAAGCGTAGTCCATTGTAAATAATATTTTTTATGGGTTCTTTTTTTTACGAAGCTGACATTAAGTAATGTTAATATCTATATAGAAAATGCAGAGGTTTTTAATTTCACTTTGAAGGAGGTGAGCAGCATTGTGTTGAATTACATGCCACTTAACATATCTGAAGGGAGACTGGAATACAATATATATATATATATATATATCAAAACAAAAACATCTCATTTCAATTATACATTTCAAACACAGTATTTTCCCACATATTTAAGTTATATTTATTTGGATTGATGCATTCGTGTTGAGAATGTTCCATTCAAAAATGTTATTATTAAAAAGGCATTTACACCAGAAAAGATGACTATTGAGATCTATTGTCAGGAATGTTAGTCTTATATGTATGCTCCAGAGGGCCGGACCTATAAACACATTTACTAACCAATAGCATTGTGAGGCTGAACAAAAGGACCTTTTGACTATGTAAATGTAGTCTTTTAAAAAAACAAAAACATTTACTGACTTTTTTGGATAGCTTAAAGTAATGTTGTAAGATTACAACCGGGGGCCTTCAGGGTTAAGGGCTATTGTTTATTGTTATTTACTTTAATATGTTTATTCTTAACCAATAATTGAATTTAAAAACTCTTATTTGAATGATGTGTGTGTGTCTCTGTATTCCTGATGATACACTGAGAGAATGAGCTCATAGGGCTGCTGATCACCATAAGCTAAACCAGGGATGGGCAACTGGCGGCCCGCGGGCCGCATGTGGCCACCGCCCTCACTTTGTGCGGCCCGCGAGTCAATTTACAAAAATATATTGGTTTCACAGTTGTAAACAAGCAAATCATTTGAACCAGACCCCACTTGTAATTAATAATATTCACCGCTAGAGGGCGCTCCCCCCAAATTCATGAGGCCTGCAGCCAAGTGTATATTGTCTTCTGTTTACCTCGCGGCTTTCCTCCGTTAGCGGGAAAAGAAACATGAGCGCCCAAAAAAGAAAACTGGACCTAGAAAACCGTCTCTTTCAGCCAAAATGGGAAATAGATTATCTGTTTACAGAATTCAAAGGCAAACCTATGTGTTTGGTGTGTCTTGAAACTAAATCGGCAATGAAGGACTACAATTTAAGTCGCCACTACAACAGCACCCATAAAGACAAATATGAAAAGCACACAGGAGCTGCCAGAGTCGCCATCGTTGCTGACCTAAAAGGGAAAATATGCCAGCAGCAGAACTTTTTTACCAGAACCACGACTACACAGCAATCGTCTCTCACGGCGTCTTATGCCGTTTCCCTTGAGCTTGCTAAAGCTAAGAAGCCCCTGTCTGACGGCGAAATGGTGAAGAGTTGTGCAGTCCAGATGGCTAAAGCATTCGGAGATGACAACATGGCTAAAAACTTTGAAACCGTCTCTTTGTCCCGTTGGACAGTGACACGAAGAATATTTGATATACAAAATCATGTCGAACAAAAGGTAAAACAAGTCATGCATGACTGTGCATACTTTTCCTTAGCGTTGGATGAGAGCACTGATGTGACTGATGTGAGCCAGCTTCTCATCTACACACGGGCCATTAACAGTTCCTTTGAAGTGCACGAGGAGTTATTGAAACTGGCTTCTTTGCATGGCACTACCAAAGGACAAGATATTTTCGCCGCTGTTGAAAATGTTGTAAGTGCGCACGGAGGATTTCACAAGCTCTCAGCTGTTGTTACCGATGGTGCGCCAGCAATGCAAGGAAAGCGCACTGGATTCGCCGGCCTCCTCCGCCAGAGTGGCGTTGACTGTCCAATACTGCACTGTATCATACATCAGGTGGGTAACATTATTGTTAGCTATTCTAATGGTTTTGAATGTGGGCATTCTTTGTAAAAAAAAAATCAGGCTAAATCAAATTTCGTTTTGATATTGCAGGAGGCTCTGTGTGCCAAATCAATGAACTTTAGCCATGTCATGGATTTAGTTACCAAGACTACTAATCTCATTCGAGGAGGGAACCGGTCTCTCAATCACAGGAAGTTTATAGCCTTTTTGGATGAAGTGAACGCGGCGTACGGTGATTTACAGATGCACACAGATAAGGTGGATGAGCCGTGGAAAATGCTTGGAGAGGTTTTTTGCGCTACGCGCAGAAATCCCTGTCTTCTTGGAGGACACCATCCAATGTGATACAAGTGCGTACTGCGCAAAACTCAGGAATACAGATTTTCTTCTCGACATGGCTTTCCTTACGGACATTACCTCGCATCTTAATCACCTGAATATGCGGTTACAGGGAAGATGATCGGATCTATATGCGCACATGAACGCATTTGTTACTAAACTGACTCTGTTTAAAGACGGATTTTCAGCCGACCGTCCTAATCTGGCGCACTTCCCGTCATGTGAAGAGATGCGCAAAGATGCCCCCGAATGTGAGAAAACATTACCCAAGTACAGAGCCGACATAGAAGCACTGCAGCAGCAGTTTAAGAAGCGCTTTCAAGATTTCCACACCATGCAGCCACGCATCGAGTTATTCACTAACCCCCTCTCGGCTACAATCATCGAGCAGCCCCCTGAGTTGCAGCTTGAAATGTGCGAACTACAGTCAGACCCCTTTCTAGCAAAGCGCCAGGAGAGGGGAATTTCCTTTTGGAGACTGCTACCCGAGTCCCGCTTTCCACTCCTCAGGGATTTTGCGCTCTCAGTGGCCAGCATGTTTGGCAGCACTTACATCTGCGAGAGCAACTTCTCTATGATGAAGCACATCAAGTCAAGGGAGAGAAACAGACTGACAGATGAGACACTGTTCCATCTCATGCAAATCGGATGTACAAATGTTGAGATTGACATTCAGTCTATTGTGCAGCAGCAGGAGAGGCCACAAGTATCTCATTAAGAGTATAGCTTACTGATCCAGCTGTGGGTGAAGTTCAGAAAAATGCATATGTTCTTGGTTTTATGTATGGAATGTGAGGGAAGCATAGAAACACAATACAAAGATCAATATTCGTTGTTAAACTCAGTGTTGGTGTTTGGTACAATAAACATTTATTGCCTATACATATTTAGTTATTTTCATTAAATTAGTAGCTAAAGTTGGCTATTTAAATGTTGTGGATATAGTATCCTGCCGATGGAAGTGAATGGTCACGAAGTGGCCCTCTGGTAGTGAGGACATTTTTTTTTGGCCCTCACTATCCTCAAAGTTGCCCATCCCTGAGCTAAACAGTCGGTATATTGCACTACATTTGTATAATGTAAGCTTTGTTGATACTTTGCCTGCGGGAATACAAAAAAAATAGTTAGATATACTGAATATGATTTGATCTATTCCACCACTTAATCCCAAATAATGTAGAGGTGTGTTGTAGGTGCCTTAAATAATCCCTTGTTTGTATTTTTATGTTCATATAATAGTGATTTCAATGCCACCCCAAAATTATCACTGGTTCCATCCTGGCCACCCCACTGAAAATATCCTGGCTCCACCACTGGCTACAACTACAGGTAGCGATGAGAAGTGAGGCAGGGATGAGCTCTGCCTCTCGTAAGCCCATAGTAACTTGCTGGAGCACGGGCACTAATTTAGCGTGGGCACTTATTTTGTGAGCACGCTCAAGCCAGTTACTGTGGGGTGAGGCACAGATGAGCTCTGCCTCACCTCAGAATGCGTCACCCCACAGAAACTGGCTGGAAAGCGGGCCCTAAGCGCATTCCTGTTACCATCTCACTGTAGGTCACCAATGTAATGTTTGTAGATCCCTTTATTAAATGTATCCTCGCCATGCATAGTCTCTAAATAACTTATTTAACGTATATATGATATTTGCTCGCTGGTCTCATCATATAACGGCAATGAAAAAAGCAGCAGGAGAGGCAGCCATAACCTCTGCCGCACTGAAGGGGTCGCACGTGAGCCCACAGGTTCTTGTTGCTACTGTTATTCTACGCAGAGACGGTAAACACAAACAACAAACTAGACTTTTCAAACTACAGGAAGATAAGGAGGACTTTTACCCAAAACAAATAGAGATTGTTGTCCAGAAGGAAAGCATGGACTTAATCTTCAAGTCAAGGTAAGACCACAATTGTAATGAAAATGGGATCTTACTAAGAAAGAACAATCCAATATTTGTATTTTGGGTATCGTGTTGTTGAACGGTCTGTTTAAAATGAATCGAAGCATCAGACTAAAAAAGCTTTTGAAAATAACCGAATATTTTGATTAAGGTCAAAATATAATATTTGTAAATCGGACTCTGAAAGAGTCAGTGCCTCACCAGCCATGAAGCTCACCGCACGTCACTGGTGTAAATATATACTCAGGCTTATATTTAAAACTGCAGCTACTTTGCACACTTCCTGTTTATATGTGTATTTTAAAGTGTTTCCTCAAGCTTGTGCTCACTGCATTTAAGTTTGTATTTAAAATGGCAGCTACTTTGCACACTTCATAATGTGTATGCTGTTTTCAGTAGTGGGTTTGTTATTATAGTGTTTTCTAAATAATTATCTATATTTCGACGTTGTGTATTTTTTACATTGTATAAAATATGTGCTTTTATTGTTAATGTGTAAATAAATGTACTTTATTTTTGGATTTTTCTGTCACGTCTCCCATAACAGTCCTATTTTTATTTGTATTTAGTTTACTATGTATTCTTCTTTCTGTGGATCTGTATGCACCACAGATACCAAAGCAAACTCTTTGTGTTAACCTACTTTGTAATAAAACCAATTCTGATTCTGGTTCTACGGAGCCCCTAAAGAGGCTTGAACAGAAACACGAGAAAGTTTACAGTGCATACATTATCTGAGATATATTTCGAACTCGGACTTCATTTTAGGGATATTTCAGCCAGGGGTTTAGAGCTATTTGTTTAAGCACCGGATCGGCAAAACAGGAGAGTGTGTGCACCAGTCTGCTTTGATCTATGAATTCATGTCCGTGAATCTCAGGCTATCTACAGCCCACAGCTGTTTTATAGAAGGAAAACCTCCTTCACACTTCATGAAATATCTGCAGCACCAGGACTCCAGGAGGCAGCTGGATGTATAACTCAGAATCCTACGGAAGTGCAGCGCAGTGCTTTCTACGCACCGCCTTCACTGTGATATGGCAGTTTTGACCGGATAAATGCTTTTGTCTATGAAAAGTAACTTGCACACATCGGGCCAATGGTTATATGTGGATGTTCACTTAATGCAAGGGGAACATATGACATGGAAATACATTTGTTTAATCTTAACCTCCACGTATAGTGTTTATAAGTGTTGTCGGAGTGCACCGGAACGAACAACAGTAGGCCTACATCACAATATGTTCTGAGAACACACAACCATGCAGTGGCAGCTGGTGGAAAATATTTTTGGTGGGGCTATGGAAATGGTGACAAAACCATACTAGGGCATTTAAAATAAGGAGACTAAATACGAACATTGTGTGTGTGTGTGTGTGTGTGTGTGTGTGTGTGTGTGTGTGTGTGTGTGTGTGTGTGTGTGTGTGTGTGTGTGTGTGTGTGTGATTTCAGCCCCACTTTGTGGTTATTTGTTAATACAGAAATCCTATTTTGAATGTACTGCAAGGAGGCTGGTGACTTCAGATCTGTAATACGTCATTTGTTGTCCCTCAGAAACTGTAAAACTCAAGTTTGAGTTCCTTTTTTATCTTTTTTTTGAAGTGAGATATGAACAGACAGATAGAGACTAAGGTTCAGATTGAACTGGAAACACGTGTTTGTTGAGGCAGTGTGAGTTTCAGAGTAGAGACAGGTATTATTACAAAGTGTTCAATCACTGTCTCCACTGCAGGATGTGAAATGAGGACACCTGGTGGACAGGTGCAGAACGACAGCAACAGAGAAGCATCAGCAGGAACATCTACAGATCTGAAATAAATGATAAGTCCTTCATAAATGTAATGAGATGTTTAAATTGTTTTTTACTTGTATATCCAGTGAGAAGTTAAGTTCATTTTGAGGAATCCTGTGATGTTTTGTCCTGATTGAATAAAATAAATGTACATATGTTGTAGCTGCTGCTCTCATTGGTTCTGCATGGTCTGCTGGATTACTAAAAACAAACCATTACAGGCTGCGTGTGAAAGAACAGAGACTTCACAGCATGTTTTGAAAGGGAAGTTCCGTTGGTGTTTGTGTGTTGGTTGTTGACGGCAGTTTGTGCCCCCCGTGGTAAATGATTGCCCCCCCATTCGATTTGTTCTAGAGCCTGATACATGAATGTAGTGGAGTACAAGTATAAAAATACTCACATTTCGTACTTAAGTACAGAACTTGAGTATATGTTCTAAGTTACATTACACCACTCTGTATATTTAAAATATTTATTTGTAAATTTAAAAACAACATGGCTTTCAAACATCTCACAATAACCACCGGCCGAGAGCAACTCCGATAGGAAAGATTACAGTAAATGATAGATTTTAAATAAAATTACAAATGCTGTGGATAGACCTCACAGCTGCAGTGTTACACAAACATACATATGGACCAAAGGACAGGAGGTGCAGGATGTGTTAAACATGTGTCAGAATGCAGCAGAGATTCCAGCCTATAAATAAATCACATTAGAAAGACTTTTGATTGGTACAGATTCTCTTAGAAATCACATTTGGTCATTTTAGTTTATCTCTCAACGAAAGAGAGATAATATGTTCAGTATACCTGAAGTAAAGTGTCAGAGCGCTGCAGGTCTAAAGAGTCAGTTTTGTGCAGGAGTGTGAAAATGTCTTTAGATGAGCATTAAAGTAACATATAGTGTCAAACAGTTTCTGTTGGTCCACCTGCTGAACTGTTACCTGTCCCTGAGTCTGAACCTTCTTCACTGGCTGCTTGTCGTCTGAAGTTAAGAATCACACAGCCAATCAGAGCAAGTAGAACAACCAGTGCTAACGCTGAGTAGAGGCCAATCCTTCCCCGTCTTCCTGTGTTGGGAGTCTCAGTTTTGTTTCTTCCTGTGTTGGGAGTCTCAGGTTTGTTTCTTCCTGTGTTGGGAGTCTCAGGTTTGTTTCTTCCTGTGTTGGGAGTCTCAGTTTTGTTTCTTCCTGTGTTGGGAGTCTCAGGTTTGTTTCTTCCTGTGTTGGGAGTCTCAGGTTTGTTCCGATGTGTCGCTGCTGTAAAAACACCAAACAAAACTGTGTCAAAGACATTTCCTGATAATGAAAATTCTCATGTTCTCGGACTGTTAGGGTTGAGTGAAGCAAGCAGGACCCAAATGCAGATAACACTAATAATGCCTTTATTTCAAGGATAATAATATCATTTGGACAAACAGAACACTCACCGGTGAACTCAGTCACCAACAAAAGACAAACCAACACTGAACACAGGAAGAGACAAGACTAAATACAGGGAGGGGTAATCACAAGACGAGAAACAGCCGGGCAGGGGAGGAGAAACACAAGGGCCACAGGTGAACACAATCAGACAACTAGACACACCAGGGACACTAACGACAGGAAGGACAGAACAGAGAGAGGGACCAGACAATATACCCACTGGACTCATCCTGCAAACTGTGGGTCTGTTCTGGAGCTGAAGGTCCACTCCAGGGTGATGTTCTGGTTCTCCTCTGCCTGATAGGAAGCCTGAGTCACATTCACTACAAATGTTCCTGTGGAGGAGACACAGAGGGACTCTTTAAACTGCAGCTATGTTCCTGTGGAGGAGACACAGAGGGACTCTTTAAACTGCAGCTATGTTCCTGTGGAGGAGAGACAGAGGGACTCTTTAAACTGCAGCTATGTTCCTGTGGAGGAGACACAGAGGGACTCTTTAAACTGCAGCTATGTTCCTGTGGAGGAGACACAGAGGGACTATTTAAACTGCAGCTATGTTCCTGTGGAGGAGAGACAGAGGGACTCTTTAAACTGCAGCTATGTTCCTGTGGAGGAGACACAGAGGGACTCTTTAAACTGCAGCTATGTTCCTGTGGAGGAGACACAGAGGGACTCTTTAAACTGCAGCTATGTTCCTGTGGAGGAGACACAGAGGGACTCTTTAAACTGCAGCTATGTTCATGTGGAGGAGACACAGAGGGACTCTTTAAACTGCAGCTATGTTCCTGTGGAGGAGACACAGAGGGACTCTTTAAACTGCAGCTATGTTCCTGTGGAGGAGAGACAGAGGGACTCTTTAAACTGCAGCCATGTTCCTGTGGAGGAGACACAGAGGGACTCTTTAAACTGCAGCTATGTTCCTGTGGAGGAGACACAGAGGGACTCTTTAAACTGCAGCTATGTTGTGGTTCTTTACTGAAGCTCTCTTCAGGACTAACGCTTTATTCAGTAACATTGTGCTCTCATTTATAGCAAAGCTGCAGGCTGGGAAACAAAGGTATAAGAATATTAGGGCCATGCTGTGTTACATTATATACTAAACATTTACCTTTCTTCACAAAATGCTAAATACAATAAAAGTGTCACTCCCCTGTGTTTGTTTTGTTTTGTTCGTTGCTGGCTCAAAGATGCTGATTTATAAAAAAAGAGAAACAAAACGTGTTTAATCTTAGGAACTAACCAGAGACACAGGGGGTGAGGAAGAGGAGCAGCAGGATGAGGAAGATCATCTTCTCCCTGTGAGAGGACACACACACACACACACACACACACACACACACACACACACACACACACACACACACACACACAGGTCACTATTAGAAAATGACAGTCTGTCTTTACCACAGCATTTATTAAAGAGCAACCAGAGGACAGTAATCGTCTGACACTAGGTGGCGCCAGATATTAACATTATAATTCCTTTGAACTGAATCTGGACTCACACCACTGTCGATTTACTGAAGCCAGCGAGCTGCGAGACTGATCATGGTTGTGTGTTTACAGAACATATTGTGATGTAGGCCTACTGTTGTTCGTTCCGGGGCACTCCGACATTATAAAAACTATACGTAGATTAAACAAATGTATTTTCCATGTCATATATTCCCCTTGCATTAAGTGAACATCCACATATACCCATTGGTCCGATGTGTGCAAGTTACTTTTCATAGACAAAAGCATTTATCCGGTCAAAACTGCTATATCACGTGCGTAGAAGGAACTGCGCTGCACTTCTGTAGGATTCTGAGTTATACATCCAGCTGCCTCCTGGAGTCCTGGTGCTGCAGAGATTTCATGAAGTGTGAAGGAGGGTTTCCTTCTATAAAACAGCTGTGGGCTGCAGATAGCCTGAGATTCACGGACATGAATTCATAGATCAAAGCAGACTGGTGCACACACTCTCCTGTTTTGACGATCCGGTGCTGAAACAAATAGCTCTAAACGCCTGGCTGAAATATCCCTAAAATGAAGTCCGAGTTTGAAATATATCTCAGATAATGTATGCACTGTAACTTTCGTCGTGTTTCTGTTCAAGCCTCTTTAGGGGCTCCGTAGAATCAGAATGGGTTTTATTACAAAGTAGGTAAACACAAAGAGTTTGCTTTGGTATCTGTGGTGCATACAGATCCACAGAAAGAAGAATACATAGTAAACTAAATACAACTAAAAATAGGACTGTTATGGGAGACGTGACAGAAAAATCCAAAAATAAAGTACATTTATATACACATTAACAATAAAAGCATATATTTGATACAATGTAAAAAAATACACAACGTCGAAATATAGATAATTATTTAGAAAACACTATAATAACAAACCCACAACTGAAAACAGCAAGTACACATTATGAAGTGTGCAAAGAAGCTGCGATTTTAAATACAAACTTAAATGCAGTGAGCACAAGCCTGAGGAAACACTTTAAAATACACAGATACAATATAAACAGCAAGTGTGCAAAGTAGCTGCAGTTTTAAATGTAAGCCTGAGTATATATGTACACATTGTTCAGGGTTATTGAAGAGAGAACAACAGAGGGACATCTGGTTACAAAAGAAACTTAGCAACTATATGGCTAACTATTTAAACTTTAATTTATCCATTCATTACCTTGGATGTCTTCAGTCACAGAGTTTTCCATTTAGTGGCTTCCTTCAGCTGAAGCAGTGCTGACATGCAGCCTAGACTTTGAGTGTGAAGAAAGTTAACACTAGGCAACACCTCTCTAACCACATCCTCTGCAGGGGCTGTGATTGGAGGTTTCGAGAAAAACATCGACATAGACACTCACCATACAGCCATGGTCATCCCACACCAACACAGTCTCTTCAAAGAGCATATTTTTCAAGTAAATCGATGAAAATAGCGCTTTTTCAAAATAAAAGAAGATCACAGATATGCAGCTGAATAAATGTTAATATTATTCAATAGGGTCCGTCTCCCTTTTTTTGCTGGTTTAAGAATAATAAACCAGTATAATAGCCCCCTAAGTAGGCCTAGTATATTAGCATTTCACACAGGGGAGGGGAAAGTCAGTTAAGACTTTAAATGCAATCAGGACTCCATATGACTTCTCACAGAGTGTAACATAGACACTGACCTGACCGGTCCTTCATCAGGAAGAAGTAGAAACTGAGCTCTGTGGTTATTTTCACAGTGGATTCAATGAGTATGAAGCTGCAGTGGAAGAAGTGTTCATACTTAAAGTAAAAGTACCAATACATTATTGTCAAAATACTTAATTACAAGTTAAAGTCCTGCATTCAAAGTCTAACTTGTGTAAAAGTATTATCAGCTAAATGTACCTAAAGTATTACAAGTAAAAGTAATCGTCTATCAAGTAGCATTTTATAATTTCTCATTTTTTAAATTGATGTTTTCAAATGTTTTCATATTCCTCACATTTTCCTCGGCACTTACGGCTGTAAAATGTGATATTATGTTCCTGCTTTAGTTGTTTTAAGTCCATCAAACAATGAACCATGTATCCTTAAAAGTAACCTTAATGAGTTTCTCAGAAAAACTGTGTTCAGATTTGATCCAAGAGGCTTTTTAAAGACTGTATTTAAGGTTAAGATGGAGACGTTGCTCAACACATAAAATAAATCTCCCTCTTAGCCAGAAACAACTGCAGAGGAATCTCGCTTTCCGTCTTCATGTCTTGAAACTGAGCCAAGAAACGTCTCTTTGTTCACTGAAGGGAGGGCATGTTATCATCCTCCCTTATATTTTGGTTAGAGTATATTCGTTGGTATTGAATTAGGCTCCCTTTTTAGAGTCCTCCCTTTGTTCGGTTGCTCACTTTAACCTGCGCCCTGGTGGCCTTTTTGTTTGTTCCAGGCCGCTTGCCTGACATTTGGTTAACCTTTTAATAAACTCTCTATAATATTTACCAATTCCAACTGTATGTTGCTTTCCTCATCTCCTAGTGGGGACGTAACAGTCACACACTTCTCACTGTCTCCTCACAGGAACTACAGGACTGAGCACAAACTGTTAAACCTCATGTTTGAGGTCATTCTTTTTAAATGGTATATTGTCATCTCAGTAGTGCAGCTACTAACCAGAGTAAATATAGGTGACATACGTCCAGTGTTTATTATGGAGGACAATGGGGAGATATCTGCAGGACAGTTCCAGCAGTACCAATGTTTAACTTCTCTCAGTAAATGAGTAGTTGCATTATTTTATTCTAAAATGAAGCGACTGTTAAAATGTCCTCAGATGGTGATAACAGGTTTCTGACAAGATTCAAGTGTTTGAAAGCTCCTCGTTTCACTTGGGGATGGCAAACAGTCATTTCCTCTAATTTCACAAACTCAAAGGCTTTCTCACAAAAGAGTGTGCAATTTTATTTTCGCAATTCCCCTTCATATCTGATGGTTGGTGTAAAGAAGAACAGTCTTATGGTTAACCACAAAATAACAGAAGCAGTTTTTTGACACTTCATAATTTTTGTGGTTTCACAAGTTACATTTGTGATTAACTTTTGAAACTGTATACAGATCCTTCACGGTGTGACTCACTGCAGGAAACAGAAGAAGATCTTCATCAGCACAGAAAGTGGATTCACTAAATCAAGTGGAGTGCTTTAATAGTGCTATGTTCATCTGAGTTATCTCATTAATAAATGTATTTGTTGACTTTGAAACCGTAGCCTTTCATTCTTGGACATAGCAGTGATAAAATAAACGAGGGTCTCACAGTCCACTAGTCAGACAGAAAGCAGCAGGTTTTTAATAAGGGACTCCAGCAGACAGACAGCTCTGAGGCCAGTGAGATAGGAACATCTAACAGTCACATCAGTAAATGAGACTCCATCCATCCCCCATGTAACATCTGTAAAGTGTTATATCTATATTTATTTATTTCAGTCACTGTGAGTTTCATCATTTGGCTGTCAGGTCATTGATCCTTCTTCTTCTTCTTTAACTATACGTGTTGAATGTTATTTAAACCACTGGTTTACAGGGTGTGTCTGAGGACTTTCTCTCCTCCCCTACAGACTACAGCCTGAACTACACCTACTATACTGCAAAGTGAATGCTTCACACCAGGACAGGATGTTTACATACTCAGACAACAGAAGACAGCAGGAACATCCCCTTCTCTGATTCTGCATCAAGACAGCCTCGTTGAAACACCAACTAGCTTCATCGGACATATTCACCATGACATCTAAGACAGAGCTGTCAGCTCTGAGGTCTCTATCTCAAATATTTACAGGTAGGAACACAGATTTTGACTTTATTATTTAAATCTCTCTTCCTGCTGCTTTCTGTCTCTCTCCGGTTGAACCTCTTATAGAGAACAGGCACCACATTAAACTAAAATAAGAGAACGAGTTTGAAATATATTGACTCAGAAATCCCCCGGTTTAATCTGCTTTTGCTGCAGTTTCTGTGAACAAAGTGCACAAAACTAATAAACACGTCTACACTCAGCTACACACAGACACCGGTATGTGATCATAAGAAATGTACATAAAAATACTACTTCATTTTCAGGTTATTCTCATACAACTATATTAACTGTCTATTTTAGTTAAACAGTTTACAATTGGGTACAAGCTGCTGAGATGGGTTTTCTCTGCAGGGTGGCTGGTGTATCCCTTAGGGATAAGGTGAGAAGTTCGGTCATCCGGGAGGGACTCGGAGTTGAACCGCTCCTCCTTCGCGTCGAAAGGAGCCAGTTGAGGTGGTTCGGGCACCTAGTTAGGATGCCACCTGGGCGCCTCCCTATGCAGGTGTTCCAGGCACGTCCAGCTGGGTAGAGACCGAGGGGTAAACCTAGGACCAGGTGGAGGGATTATATCTCTTCGCTGGCCTGGGAGCGCCTTGGGATCCCCCAGTCAGAGCTGGTTGATGAGGGAAAAGAAAGTTTGGGGCTCTCTGCTGGAACTGATACCTCCGAGACCCGACCACGGATAAGCGGGAGAAGATGGATGGATGGATGGATGGAGTTTACAATTTGAAGAATAATATGCGCATTGAATATATTCATACAAATGTCAGTAACTTAAAGGTTACATTATCTTATTTTAGTTTAAGCAAACATTGGTTGCTATTTTTATATCATGAGCACGAATAGCATTTTTGATTCAGATTTTAAAATATGAGAAGAGGTTTATAAAACAAGACATGCCACTTATACTATAATTGTTCTGAATGCAAAGGCTGTCTCTTTCTCCCCACGAAGAACACATTCACTATTATAATAACAATAATAACAATAGATTATTTGTATTATTATTGTTATTATTATTCAGAGAGATTTTTGAAACAAAACTGGAGGGGTTCAGCTGGTCCTGTGTTTCAGTCTGTGTTCTCTGATCTCAAAGCAGAAAGTATTTCCTGATTCAGTTCAAATAAAATATAATGTTGATATCTGGCGCCACCTAGTGTCAGACATGTGTTACTGTTCCTGGTGTCAGTCCTCTGCAATAAGTCATGTGGTAAAGACAGACTGTATGTTTTCTGATGTGTGACATTAGTATGTGTGTGTGTGTGTGTGTGTGTGTGTGTGTGTGTGTGTGTGTGTGTGTGTGTGTGTGTGTGTGTGTGTGTGTCCTCTCACAGGGAGAATATGATCTTCATCCTCCTCCTCTTCCTCACCTCCTGTGTCTCTGGTTAGTGTGTATCTTTAAAGCTGTTCTCAGTAAAGCAGCACAGAAATATGTACATTTTGTAAATGAATCCATATTTACATACGAGTGGCTTTGACTCTTCTGAGACTAATTTAAAAGCAGGTAGACTCTATGGAAAGAAAGAGGAGAAACAGAAATGCACTTTTCATTTATAGTCTCCATATTATGATCATTAGTGGAGGTGCACATCCAGCTCTCTGTAACGCTTTGATCCATTGATGGAAAATACGGAACAACTAAAGAAAAACCCTAGTTTATTATTATTTCAAACTTTGATGATACTTCCAGCTTTTGTTCAGCAGGATAATCTCCACATATTAACACCACTTTATGATCGTTAGTGTAAAAAGGAGAACTATAAAGGAACTACAGCACGATCACATTTCATTTATGTTTGAGGAGCTTCAGGCGAGTCAGCTTTATTCTGGTGGAGTTTTAATGGACTACACGCAGGGCCGGCCCTAGACTTTTGGGGGCCCTAAGCGAGCTTTGGCTTGGGGGCCCCCTCACTCTAGCGCGTCCCCACAACACACAACACGGAACCAACTTTTGTCTTATGATGTTAGCATAAGCACACATATTGTATAAATAAGCATATAAACACTGTGGACCTAACATCCTCTAAGGGGGTCCTCACCTCCTCTAGGGGGGTCCGGGGGCATGCTCCCCCGGGGAGATTTTTTTTAAAATATTGAAGTTAAAAGCATCAATCTGGTGCATTTTGAGAGACAATTAAGAGATCTATGGATAAATATCTCAACACCCATATGAAACAGAACTGTAAACAGATTTTTCTTTATGGATATTTTACAAATCACTTAAACTGTATTCTTGTTTTGTCATATAGTATTTCATAACTGTTTTTCATTTATTCTCTCTGGCTTTCCATCTCATAATGTTCACATAGAAACTAGCTGTCAATAGGAATATAATTCAGAAGAATTATAATTTCTTGCAAAAATCTGTCACAAAAAGAGGTTGCACATTTAAATGCAGGTGTTGTTATGGCAACGTCAGTGGCCAAACAGCCACATTTACTGCTGCAAATACGTTCAAACATGCTGTCGATACTAAAGCAGTGGCAACTATGCCACCATTTCAGCTGACTTTTTCTCAGAAATACTGTCACATAACATCCATATATTTCAGTGCTAGGTTGATGCTTACCTAAGCTAACTGTGAAACACTTTAACTGACAGGACTCCGGATCAAATGTGTACTGTAAGGTAGCTTCTAGCTTCATGTCGAACAGTAAGTCAACATTTCCCAGAGAGCTTTCTTTGAAATCACCAGGTAACGCTAAAAAACATTACATTTAGATTATATGACAAAGTGTTTATTTAATATATCTGGCTAGCTATAGCTACTTGCTAACGGTTTAGCTTACCCCCGCGATTCAAAGTAACGTCAACGTGGCTGTAATTTATGCTTTGCTTACATGTTCGCATAACTTGGAAGTTTACTGACATTTACACACCTTGTTTACCTGGCTCAAGTGATTGCTCTGGGGTTGTTGTGTGAGCCACCACTTGAGAATTGTCGTATTTTTTAAGAAAATGTTTTCTTATGTCCATCTTCAAAAACTCTGAGTCCGACTGACAGTTTATTTTAAACATTGTCACAGCTCACATGATAGGTACCTGTCAGCCAATAACACAGATGTTTATTTCCATTCAACTCTCTGGTTGGTCTGGTGTCTTGCCTCTGTTGCATTCACTGAACACGGGAAATTACAATCCTGCCGTCCTCTCTTGTATCATGATGAGGTTCAGGTAAAGCACGGTTAATGTATTATATTATTGACTCAATAATATAATACATTACTTTGAGAGTAGGCAATCTAGGCATATTAACAAAATTAATTAAACATACTTATCACGGCGACGGTGTACTGAGATTTATTTTTTTTTTAAATTAAAAATTAAAAAATTTTTTTTTTTTTTGCTAGGGGGCCCCTTAGTGGCTGCGGGGCCCTAAGCAGCCGCTTATGTCGCTTAATGGGTCGGGCCGGCTCTGACTACACGTGTCGGCTGTCGGGGAGGAATTGGACATTTGGTCTAAAGTTTAAACATTCTTTACGCTTGCATGACTGACATCTCTTTCATTTCACGAGGAACACTTACAAGGTTTTTCCAAAACACATTGAATGTTTCCTAAGTGTTGTAACCATAGGATACCCTGATGTGTGAAGTCACTTCAATTCATAACACGTTTCTTTGTAAGACCTGCCGTTCTGTTTCTCCTGCGATTGCATCTTACTTGTTGGACTTTTTCCCATCAGACATTGGGCCGTTGTATCTCGTTGTCTGGTGGGCCAAAGGTAAAAATAATAGTTGATGCAGACACATGAGGTCGCTGAATAATTACTGTAGATATACAGATATAACATGACACAGATATCATATAAAACACTCTCAGGGACACATTACTGCAGCATCAACTTTCAGTAGTTTCCTCCTCTTCCAGGGTGTCTCATAAGGACAGCCTAAACAAAGACAGATTGTGATTGGACTTGCGTACGCCGCCCTGCTGTGTTTGTAGCAGCTGTTATTGTCAGATCTGAAGGTAAACATACTCACATAAAGCCCATTTCTCTGCACAATGATTATTGTATTCTTGTACAATATTAAACACACCAGCATATCTTTTCCAAAAAGCATTTATTAATAAAGACAAAACAGAAGAGAGAGTCATCTCATGATCATTGTCTCTGATCGTCTCTGATCGTCTCTGATCTTCTCTGATCGTCTCTGATCGTGTCTGATCGTCTCTGATCGTCTCTGATCGTCTCTGATCGTCTCTGATGATCGTCTCTGATCGTCTCTGATCGTCTCTGATCGCCTCTGATCGCCTCTGATCGTCTCTGATCGTCTCTGATCGTGTCTGATCGTCTCTTGTCTCTGATCGTCTGTGATCTTCTTTGATAGTCTCTGATCGTCTCTGATCGTCTCTGATCGTCTCTGATCGCCTCTGATCGTCTCTGATCGTCTCTGATCTTCTCTGATCTCCTCTGATCGTCTCTGATCGTCTCTGATCTTCTCTTGTCTCTGATTGTCTCTGATCTTCTTTGATCGTCTCTGATCGTCTCTGATCGTCTCTGATCATCTCTGATTATCGTCTCTGATTGTCTCTGATCGTCTCTGATCGTCTCTGATCGTCTTGTCTCTGATCGTCTCTGATCGTCTCTGATCGTCTCTGATCGTCTCTGATCGTCTCTGATCGTCTCTGATGATCGTCTCTGATTGTCTCTGATCGTCTCTGATCGTCTCTGATCGTCTTGTCTCTGATTATAGTTTTATCGCCCCGATGACATCAGAGGTCAAAGGTGACAGTAACCAATGGCTGCTGACACTGATGACCTCAGGCCATGTTCAGGGCACAGTATTTCCATTGTATGCTACTTCATAGAGCATCTCATACTGACAGATAAGAATGACCCACATTCAGTCAGATCAGACTGTTCACTGACTCTCCTGCTGTGGCTGATCACTCAGAGGTGGAAAGTAACTGCACAAATGTGACGTACGTACTTGTTCTTTACTTGAGTATTTCCATTGTATGCTACTTTATACTTCTACTCCAATACATTTACTTAACAGCTTTAGCTTCTTGGAACAAAATGCATCTCTAAAAACAGTGGACTAACTGTTTGAGTTATAAATTATTTAAATATTTTACAAAAGGTTTGTCTCCATGCTACTCCATGCAGCAATATTATCTATAAATGTCACATATATTAATATAATTATACACACATAGAGGCAATTATTCTGCACAATGATTACGTTTTATACTTTAAGTACATTTTGCTGATAATGCTTTTGTACTTTTACTTGAGTAAGATTTTGAAGGCAGGACTTTAACTTGTGATGAAGTATATTGACAATAATGTATTGGTACTTTTTCTCAAGTTAAATACACTGAACACTTATGTGAGCTCTGCAGCTGCACAGTGACAGGAATCAGGATGGGAACCCAGTTTGAATATAACCACAAAGAGCTGATTTCATCACATGCTCAGTTTTTACTTCTGCTTTTGTGATAAAGGACAGGTCAGCTTCTTTCTCCCTTGAAAAGTGTATCTATTTTAAACTCTGTGAGAATTCATATTGTCACTGACACTGAGAGCAGTGGACTTGAGCCAACAAGGAGAGCCATGCGCTGCAAAAACTGTATTTGCAGGGGGAGTCATAACAGCTAAACAAACAACTAATATTCATTTCAACATAGAGAAGTTATAGTAAACATAAACTGCTATTACATTGTCTGCTATATTGATACCATAGACTGTATCCTACACCAGGAGTTCCCAAACGTTACCATGCCAAGGACCCTCATATAGCATTATCCTCTGGCGGGGACCCCCCTGTTGCAATTTTTTTTTTAATGATGTGTACAAGTGCCTTGCGATGGAGCATGCATGCGTTGCCACTACATTTGGGGCCTTCTGCCTGATCAAAGCTGTCACTCCGCTTTTTTTGCCTGTCATAGCCCCACTGCCCCACCTGAACACTCACCCAGACAACGAGACCAGTCAAGTCCATTTGAGATGATGTACTCATCTAAAACATGAAAAAAGTCTCTTCATGTGGTCCTACCTTCCAGTGCTTTGCAAAATAATATTTCCTCACCAAAGTTGTCTTCTGAAATAAATCTGATGTATGCAAAAAAATATATATATTAAAAGATTGGCATCAAAGGACACATAGATATGCAGTTATTAATAATCCCTTCTCCCTCAAACTTTGCGTGACCCCCATGGAGCCCCCTGGCCGCCTCCCGGGCGGTCGGGGCCCCCACTTTGAAAAACACTGTCCTACACTACTTGTTGCCTTTGTGGTTAGACGGTAATGAGAGTGAACTGAATTCAAATCAAGAGAAGAGATAAACAACACAAAAAGAGAGGTACTTAGGGGACTATTGGTTTATTAACCCATGGTGAATAATATTAACATTTATTCAGCTGCATATCTGTGATCTTCTTTTATATTTAAAAGCACTATTTTCATCAATTTAATTTGAAAAAGGTGCTCTATGAAGCGACTTCTGCAAATCCATACAGTGTGACAGCAAATCTGAGTTAGTGCTCATGTGCTGTCACACTATGGATTTGCAGAAGTTCATGGAGCTCATGTGTGTATCGGAGGATGTGATTATAAAACTATCGCTGGGTTAGGAGAGTGTTGTGAAATCCTCATATCCACTTCCTTCCCACTCAATAAAGTCTAGGCTGCATGTCAGCACTGCTTCAGCTGAAGGAATTCACTAAATGACTGAAGACATCCAAGGTAATGAATGGATATATTAAAGTTTAAGTATTTAGCCCTATAGTTGCTTAGTTTATTTTGTAACCAGATGTCCCTCTGTTGTTCTCTCTTCAATAACCCTGAACAATGTGTACATATATACTCAGGCTTACATTTAAAACTGCAGCTACTTTGCACTTGATATCCTGTCTATAATCTATCTAGTATGTTTGTCTTTTAAAGTGTTTTCTCAGGCTTGTGCGCTCACTGCATTTCAGTTTGTATTTCAAACTGCAGCTTCTTTGCACACTTCATAATGTTTACATGCTGTTTTCAGTATTTTGTTAATTATAGTGTTTTCTAAAAAAATCTGTATATTTCAACGTTATGTATTTTTTATATTGTATCAAATAAATGCTTCTATTGTTAATGTGTATATAAAATATACTTTGTTTTTAAATGTTTCTGTCAGTCACGTCTCCCATAACAGTCCTATTTTTATTTTATTTAATTTACTATGTATTCTTCTTTCTGTGGATCTGTATGCACCACAGATACCAAAGCACACTCCTCGTGTGTGTAAACCTAATTTGTAATAAAACTGATTCTGGTTCTACTAAAGGGTTAAACCCTAACCCTAACATGTCACCCATTGAGCATGTTTGGGATGCTCTGGATTGATGTATTTCGACAGCGTGTTCCAGTTCCTGCCAATATCCAGCAACTTCGCACAGCCATTGAAGAATTAACGGACGTGACGTTGTGTGATTGCGTTGCCAGGCAACAGCTTCGGTTCCTGTTAATTTACAAATTATTCAACTACAACCGTAGTTATATTTAAAAACATGTTAGAAGGCCTCACGAAATACTTTAATGTAAATTAAAATTGAAATGTGAAGGAATGTGTGTACAACAAAATACATCCTTACGAAATACGAAACCGGAAGCAGGCAGAGGCAAGATCCTCAGCTCGATTTAGCCGCAAAGCACGCTGGGATTTGGTATTTATAAAATGTGAAATCCGAAAACATATTTTAAAAATTAAATAATACATTATTCCGAGTCTGCTTGCTTTTCTCTTTGAAATTCATCACATAACGGCATTGTAATACACGGTTCGGCTGCATTAAATATGAAATATCTGCCGTAGTTGTATATTTATAGAGCCCTGATGAGAAACATGAGGGCTTTGTAGAGACAAACAGGAGGAAATGCCGCCAAACTGAAAACGTGACGTGGATCCTAAATATATCAGCAGTTAAACAACATCTTACATTTCTTTTCACACAATACGCCTCTTTGCAGTATCAACAATAATTCGGCTGACTTTTATATTTGATCCAAATGGTAGATAGGCTGTATTTACACCATAACGGTGCACAGCTGATAGAAACGGGCACCTATGGACACATATGGACACATATGGATTTATGTTGTGTTTACTTTCTGCTAAAGTGCATATAGGGTCTACCCCCTGAAACCTGCTGTGTTATTTTATCTACACAAACTCAGGGTTTTGCATGTTGGCTCATTTTGTTGTTGGGTTAAATCCACAGTGGTGGGGGGGGGGGGGGGGGGGGGGGGGGGGGGGGGGGGGAGTTAAACCGGCAGTTTTCTGTTGTGTTTTCTTTCTGCTAAAGTGAAAGTATCTCCTGATTCAGTTCAGAGAAAATATAATGTTCATATCTGGCGCCACCAGGTGTCAGAAGATTAGTGTCCTCTGGTTACTCTGAGTAATAAGTAATCTGATGACTAAAGACAGACTGTATGAGTTCTAATGTGGGACCTGCTGTGTGTGTGTGTGTGTGTGTGTGTGTGTGTGTCCTCTCACTAGGAAAAGATGATCTTCCTCATCCTGCTGCTCCTCTTCCTCACCCCCTGTGTCTCTGGTTAGTTTACTCCTTTATTTCCCCCTAAGACTAAAGAAAACTTTTAGTTTCTCTTTTTTTTATAGAGCAGCATCTTTGAGCCCTTTAGTCAGAAGAGGTTTAGTGCTAGGCATTCATACGAACAGACACAGAGTGACACTTTTATTGTATTTAGCATTTTGTGAAGAAAGGTAAATGTTTAGTATATAATGTAACACAGCGTGGCCCTAATATTCTTATACCTTTGTTTCCCAGCTGCAGCTTTGCTATAACTAAGAGCACAATGTTACTGAATGAAGCGTTAGTCCTGAAGGCGGCTTCAGTAAAGAACCACAACATAGCTGCAGTTTAAAGAGTCCCCCTGTGTCTCCTCCACAGGAGCATAGCTGCAGTTTAAAGAGTCCCTCTGTGTCTCCTCCACAGAAACATAGCTGCAGTTTAAAGAGTCCCTCTGTGTCTCCTCCACAGTAAAATAGCTGCAGTTTAAAGAGTCCCTCTGTGTCTCCTCCACAGGAACATTTGTAGTGAATGTGACTCAGACTTCCTATCAGGCAGAGGAGAACCAGAACATCACCCTGGAGTGGACCTTCAGCACCAGAACAGAAACTTCCCTCAGATCCATTTCTACCATCTGTTTCCTTTATAGTAATGACCGAACCTCAGTTCTGTTTAATCTAAATGAAGGAGTTGAATCCCCAAAGTCTCAGGATCCAGAGTTTTCAGGACGAGTCCAGTGGGACAAAGACGTCCTCACAGAAGGACGCCTCACACTTCATGTCTCCAGAGTCAGGACCAATGACTCTGGGTTTTATGTGTGTGACATACTCGTCAGACCTGATGGGAGTAACTCTAGGAGATGCTGGCTCAACGTCACTGGTGAGTAAACCCCATTAATCTTTAATAATGTTAAACTCTCAGGGTGTACGAGAACCTGAGAAATGTTCAAATTAAATGTTTAATTTTCTTTTTCAGGGAAATGTTTTTGACACAGAGTTGTTTTGGTGTTTTTACAGCAGCGACACATTGGAACAAACCTGAGACTCCCAACACAGGAAGAAACAAACCTGAGACTCCCAACACAGGAAGAAACAAACCTGAGACTCCCAACACAGGAAGAAACAAACCTGAGACTCCCAACACAGGAAGAAACAAACCTGAGACTCCCAACACAGGAAGAAACAAACCTGAGACTCCCAACACAGGAAGAAACAAACCTGAGACTCCCAACACAGGAAGACGGGGAAGGATTGGCCTCTACTCAGCGTTAGCACTGGTTTTTCTACTTGCTCTGTGTGGCTGTGTGCTTCTTAACTTCAGACGACAAGCAGCCAGTGAAGAAGGTTCAGACTCAGGGACAGGTAACAGTTCAGCAGGTGGACCAACAGAAACTGTTTGACACTATCTGTTACATTAATGCTCATCTAAAGACATTTTCACACTCCTGCAGCGCTCTGACACTTTACTTCAGGTATACTGAACATCTTGTCTCTCTTTCGTTGAGAGATGAACTAAAATGACCAAATGTGATTTCTGAGAGAATCTGTACCAATCAAAATTCTTTCTAATGTGATTTATTAATAGGCTGGAAATCTCTGCTGCATTCTGACACATCCTGCACCTCCTGTCATTTGGTCCATATTGCAGTTTCGTTGGATTGTTCAGCCTTAGCCTTCATATTAATGTTTGTATAGCGCTGTAGCTGTGAGGTCTAGAATCTATAAACAGCATTTGTAATATTATTTAAACTGTATCGTTTACTATAATCTTTCCTATCGGAGTTGCTCTCGGTCTCCGTTACGTTGCTTCAGTCCTGATAAAATGTGTTCTGTTTTTTTGCCCTTTGTATTGAAGTTAGACACTGTGACATGTTTTGTATAGTAAATATGTTTAGTTGTAGAAGAAAGAGACAAAAGAATGTTGTTTTGATTAAGCTTTATTGGACGTCTGCAGGCAGACCTACCTGAAGATGTTTTCATTCTGAATGCCTATTTGTTTATTGTGAGATGTTTGAAAGCCATGTTGTTTTTACATTTACAAATAAATATTTTAAATGTACAGAGTGGTGTAATGTAACTTAGAACATATACTCAAGTTCTGTACTTAAGTAAGAAAGGTGAGTATTTTTATACTTTTACTCCACTACATTCATGAGTCAGGCTCTAGAACAACACTGTAGATATTAAATATGAGGAACACCAGAGTAGATATCCTCTCTGTGTATCTGGAGAACTGATCATGAATACAGCGAGCTGAGAGACGTTTGGCATAAATCATAACATGTATCAAAATAACAACCCTTTAATACGTCTAATTCAATCATATTTACAGTTTCATTAAAGTCTGTATTGAACTTTAAATCAACATAAAGTTCCCATCATGCACTGCTCTCTGAGAGCTTTCAGTTTATGTTTCCACCAAGCCTTAGAGATTCAGTGAGGAGTTTAATCAGAGTTTTAAATATGAAATATACACACCGCTGCACACTGACAGTGAGCAGAGGAGTGTGTGTTTGTTTCAAAGGAAACATCACGTGACATGTATGAAGGATTTATGTATCATTTATTTCAGATCTGTAGATGTTTCTGCTGATGCTTCTCTGTTGCTGTCGTTCTGCACCTGTCCACCAGGTGTCCTCATTTCACATCCTGCAGTGGAGACAGTGATTGAACACTTTGTAATAACACCTGTCTCTACTGTGAAACTCTCACTGCCTCAACAAACACGTGTTTCCAGTTCAATCTGAACCTTAGTCTCTATCTGTCTGTTCATATCTCACTTAAAAAAAAGATCAAAAAGGAACTCAAACTTGAGTTTTACAGTTTTCTGAGGGACAACAAATGACGTATTACAGATCTGAAGTCACCAGCCTCCTTGCAGTACATTCAAAATAGGATTTCTGTATTAACAAATAACCACAGGTAAAAACAAAGTGGGGCTGAAATCCAGACACACACATTAATACAAATGTACGATCAGCACGGATAAATCCAATCAAGGATCAAAAGTTAAAACATGGTGGATAACTTCCAGTGATCTTTTAAAGAGTCTTTCCCGTTTGTGTAGTGTTCACAGAATGTAATGTGATTACAGCAAACAGGGAATACATCAATAAACACTAAATCTCATGTTTTGGGTTCTCTTCTTAAAAGCTTCTGCACACAAAGTCATTTTCCATCATCTGTAGCTTTCTGACACTTTTTTGGAGTCGATTTGTGTTTTCTTACTTTTTGTTTTTGTTTTTACTTTATGCTCTGATGATGCTAACACATGTTTTGTTATTCGACTCGTGATAGTCGGGTTATTCCTACGGCAAACTTTGAAGACACAGAAAGAGACAGAAATGACAGGTGCTCCAACTGCCACTCCAAAGGGGATCCAGTTTGTTCTCTCTCTCTCTGGTTGAGGACTCTCTGTTGGTCTCTGGGTTTGGAGCTCAGCAGCAGCTGTGGGAAATACACAGTTAGTAACATCATGTTGACGGGGAGAAGACCTCTTTTTGTGAAAATGAAAACTAAATATAATAATCCTATTTCGCATCAGAGGTTGCAATAACTTTGAATCTTTATTTATCATTGCACCAGTTTACTCACCAGTGACATTGAGCAAGCATCTCCTAGAGTTAGTCCCATCAGGTCTGACGAGTATGTCACACACATAAAACCCAGAGTCATTGGTCCTGAGTCTGGAGACATGAAGTGTGAGGCGTCCTTCTGTGAGGACGTCTTTGTCCCACTGGACTCGTCCTGCAAACTGTGGATCCTGAGACTCTGGGGATTCAACACCTTCATTTAGATTAAACAGGAGGTAGGGTCTGCTCTCAGTAAACAGGTGACAGAAGGTAGAAATGGATCTGAGGGAAGTGTCTCTTCTGGAGCTGAAGGTCCACTCCAGGGTGATGTTCTGGTTCTCCTCTGCCTGATAGGAAGTCTGAGTCACATTCACTACAAATGTTCCTGTGGAGGAGAAACAGAGGGACTCTTTAAACTGCAGTTATGTTCCTGTGGAGGAGACACAGAGGGACTCTTTAAACTGCAGCTATGTTCCTGTGGAGGAGACACAGAGGGACTCTTTAAACTGCAACTATGTTCCTGTGGAGGAGACACAGAGGGACTCTTTAAACTGCAGCTATGTTCCTGTGGAGGAGACACAGAGGGACTCTTTAAACTGCAGCTATGTTCCTGTGGAGGAGACACAGAGGGACTCTTTAAACTGCAACTATGTTCCTGTGGAAGAGACACAGAGGGACTCTTTAAACTGCAGCTATGTTCCTGTGGAGGAGACACAGAGGGACTCTTTAAACTGCAGCTATATTTCTGTGGAGGAGACACAGAGGGACTCTTTAAACTGCAGGTATTTGTTTCTGTGGAGGAGACATATAGGGACTCTTTAAACTGCAGCTATGTTCCTGTGGAGGAGAGACAGAGGGACTCTTTAAACGGTAGCTATGTTCCTGTGGAGGAGACAGAGAGGGACTCTTTAAACTGCAGCTATGTTCCTGTGGAGGAGACACAGAGGGACTCTTTAAACTGCAGCTATGTTTCTGTGGAGGAGACACAGAGGGACTCTTTAAACCGCATCTATGTTCCTGTGGAGGAGACAGAGAGGGACTCTTTAAACTGCAGCTATGTTCCTGTGGAGGAGACACAGAGGGACTCTTTAAACTGCAGCTATGTTCCTGTGGAGGAGACACAGAGGGACTCTTTAAACTGCAGCTATGTTCCTGTGGTGGAGACACAGAGGGACTCTTTAAACTAAAGCTATGATTCTGTGCTGCTTTACTGAGAACAGCTTTAAAGAGACTAACTGAAGCTAACCAGAGACAAAGGTCTCCTCAGGTGAGGAAGAGTTTTAGGGTATGAGGGAACATAAAGAAGAAAAGGACTATTTTACTTTTTTATTCAGCATGTTGAGAAAAAGCCAAAATGTTGAGTAAAATATAAATCTTTCAATTTGAGTTATTAGGAAAAATGTATCAGAAAAAAACATTAAAAGTTTAATTATTGAGAATAAACATTGAACTTTTAAGAATAAATTACTTGTAACAAACTACTTTTGTTAGAGAATATACTGAAAGTTCCACTTCTTGACATTTTGATTTAAAAATCTAAATGAATCAGAATCTCCCTCCTCAGTTTTGACCCTCTTTTCTTGCACTAACAGTGTTCCATACCAAAGAGCTCTAACATGCTTCTTTAGGAAAAGGTTCAACGTGACACAAAAGGTTTTTCAATAATATTCAATGTGTCTAAGAGAGAAATAAAGGAGTAGACTAACCAGAGACACAGGGGGTGAGGAAGAGGAGCAGCAGGAGGAGGAAGATCATCTTCTCCCTGTGAGGACACACACACACACACACACACACACACACACACACACACACACACACACACACACACACACACACACACACACACACACACACACACACACACACACACACACACACACACACACACACACACACACACACACACACACACACACACACACACACACACACACACTAGAAGACTTACTGCTTTGAGATCAGTGAACAAATACAGGACCAACTGAACCCCTCCAGTTTTATTTCAGAATCTCTCTGAATAACATAATATGTAATAATAATAACAATAATAACAATAATAACAATAATAATAATAATAATGATAATAATAATGCTAATGATAATAATAATATTAATATTAATAATAATGATAATGATAATAATAATAATGATAATGATAATAATAATAATGATAATAATAATAATAATGATAATAATAATAATATTAATAATAATGATAATAATAATAATAATAATAATAATAATGATAATAATAATAATAATAATAATAATAATAATAATAATAATAATAATAATGATAATAATAATAGTAGTGAATGTGTGCTTCGTGAGGTTAAAGGGACAGCTTTTGCATTTTTCATGCTGAGTTGAGGAATGTAGTTTTTAATATTGCTGTGTCACGTGTCTCAACGTATTTTCTGAAGATAAAATCCAGCTTGAGTAAAGCGGTTGAAACTCTGGCCCGATTCCAATACAAACTCTGCCTCTATCAACAGTCAATATTGTTCTCTCTGATCATGCAAAGTGGAGGGAAATGCAGATAGGCCTACTTTGAGAAAGCCTCTCCATTCTCCAATCTGTCGACCGTGGATTCGTTACATCATTTCTCGGGAGAGAAACATTATAGTATAAGTGGCATGTCTTTTTTTTTATAAACCTCTTCTCATATATTTTAATCTGAGTTAAAAAAGCTTTTCGTGCTCATGATATAAAAATAAGAGACAATGTTTGCTTACCCTTCCAGCGAGACGAGCGAGACAAAACAAACTTTGGTTCCTGCTTTTATATCAAGAGCAGATGGTTCCTACAATAAAACATTTAGATACACTGGTAAATACAATAAAAATAATATAATGTAACCTTTAAGTTATTTACATTTGTATGAATATTTGTAATGCCCATATTATTCTTCAAACTGTAAACTGTTTAATAGACAATTAATATAGTTGTATGTGAATAACCTGAAAATGAAGTAGTATTTATGTACATTCCTTATGATCACATATACCGGTGTCTGTGACGTGTTTATTAGTTTTGTGCACTTTGTTTACAGAAACCGGGGGGTTTGGAAAGAGCTTAACCAAAAAAAGGGGAAGCTGGTAAAATACGTTAGTCACAAAGTTAGGACAGTTGCTCTGTTTCTTGCAGAGATAGAGATTGTTGTGTATTAGTAGAAAGAAATTAATGAAACAAGGGACAGAGGATACGGGTACTCAACTCTTTACTGTTCGTCATGCTTAACTGCCACAGCATCAACTCCCGGGCTTACTCTTCTTCTCTCAACATTGTATGTATACTCTGGTTACACTGCGCCCCCTATTGGCAGGAGTATATTAGAACACAACATTTCCCCCCTTCTTAAAAAGAGTTACTTCTCCCCTTGAACAGCATGCATAACATTAGCATTTTAAACAGACACTTACGTAGTAACCATGAAACCATCTGTAATGATAATAACTTCACATATCACAATATGCAGAACATTTTCAAACATTAATTCAACCACAGTTTAAGTGACATAGTCCTCAATCCAAACAGGCTGCTTTCTGATTCGCTGGTTCCTGCTCTGAGCACCATGCACTGTAGCTGGCTCAGCAGGCCTCACTTCTTCTGATGGAGGAGTGAATGTTTCTGGAAGCACCGACAGGTGTGAAGCATCCCAGGTTTTTCCATTATCAAGTGTGTAACTGTGAGGTCCTTTCTGCTTGGTCACTTTCAGAGGCTCACTGAACTTTGGCTTTCCCTTTTTGACATGCAGCGGGTTTCTCACACGCACCAGGCTTCCCGGATGTATTTTGGGAATCTTGGCATTTCTTTTTGCATCAGAATATGTTTTCATGTGCCACTGTTTCTTTTCCACTCTGTCTCTCAGTTCCTGATCCTGAGTATCCGTAAGCTGTGGCAGGATTGAGAGTTTGGTTCGCATTTTTCTTCCATACATGAGCTGGAACGGAGATGTCCCTGTAGTGGCGTGAGGTGTAGCTCTGTAGACCTGAAGAAACTCAGTAACGTGAGCTTTCCACGGAGCGTTCTCTCTCTGTGCCGTGAGAATGCTTTCCTTCAGCACTCTATTTAGCCTCTCCACCGCTCCATTTCCTTCTGGATGGTAGATTGTAGTCCTGATGTGTTGGATGTCTCTTTCTTCTAGGAAAAAAGGCGAGTTCTGAGGATGTGAATTGTGGACCGTTATCTGTCACCACAGACACAGGGTTCCCTTTTTGGCTGAACACTGATCTCATGAAGGTGATCACTGTTGCAGTAGTGCATCTTGGGGCAAAACACACTTCTGGCCATTTTGAATAGTAGTCAGTCATAGTAATAGCAAACTTACAGTCCACCGGACCAGTCTCAAATGGGCCCACGATGTCGAGGGCAAGCTTTTGCCATGGCCCCTGAGGCAGAGGGACTGGTGTCATAGGTGCAGGGTTAGTTTTAGCTGTTTTATCATTCATCTGGCAGGACACACAGGCGGCGATAACCGATTGTACCAGTGCATCCATTTTAGGCCACCAATACAAGTCTCTGAGTCTGTTTTGTGCGTACAATGCCTTGGTGGCTCTCGTGTGCTAAGGATACCATGTGTGAGTGTAGCTTTACTGGAACAACTAACCTGTGACTCCCTCTCAGAATGAGTTGTTCATGTGCAGAAAGTTCATTTCTCACCTGGTAGTACGGCAACATGTTAGCAGGCAGGCCTTTGGATGAAGCTGGCCACCCGTCTGTCATGTAGTTGCGTAGCTGACGTAACTCTGGACAGGAAGTGCAGGCATCTGTGAAGTCAGACGAGGGAAAAGCAGTCAGCAGGGCAGAGACAGCAGCAACCATCTCTGGTTCCGTGTCTGAGGTGCAGTCCTGTCCGTGTGGCAGTGGCAGGCGGGAAAGGCAATCTGCTGCATGGTTCTGAGCACCGGGTCTGTAGACAATATCATAGTTGAAGCAGAGTAGCCTTGCCGACCAGCGTGCTACTCTCATACCAGCTCTCCCCATGCCTTTCGTAGCCAAGAGTGTGGTCAAAGCTTGGTGATCAGTCCTTAAGGTGAACTTTGTTCCCCACAAGTAGGTTCTCCAACGCTCTGCAGCCCACACACAGGCCAAAGCTTCTTTTTCTACCACAGAGTACTTTCTCTCTGCAGCACTAAGAGAGCGCGAAGCAAATGCCACTGTTCTTTCAGTGTTGTCACGATGTATCTGTGTCAGCACCCCACCTATGCCATAGTCTGAGGCATCTGTAGACACTATGGTGGGCCGTGACGGGTCAAAAAGAGCGAGTGATGAACTGTCTGTGATGAGTAGTTTAACCTGCTGAAAACTACTCTGTGCCTCATCAGTCCATGTGAATGTAGCTCTGCGTAGCACATCTCTCATTGGTTCCACCACAGTTGCATAGTTCTGTATGAACTTGGAGTACCACGATGTTAGGCCAAGAAAAGACCTGAGAGTCACTGGATCACTGGGTCATGGAGCATCCCGAATAGCTGCAATGTGGTCATCATTTGGCAGCAGACCTTCCTTGCTTATGCTGTGTCCTAGATACGTTAGTTTGTCCTGGTAGAATTTGCATTTATCTGTGTTGAGACTTAGTCCAGCTTCCTGCAGTCGGTACAGTACTGCTTTCAGGCGGGTTTCATGCTCAGCACGGCATGAGGAGTAAATGATGATATCATCCAGATATGCCTGCACTCCAGGTAAATCTTTCAGCACCATGGACATCATCTTCTGAAATGCTGAGGGTGCTGATGCTAGCCCATAGCAAACTCGCTTGTACCTGAAAAGTCCCTCGTGAGTAATGAAAGCAGTCAGATCTCTGCTGTCCTCATGCAGTGGAAGCTGGTAGTATGCATTAGCCAGGTCGAGGGTTGAGAATATGGTAGCTCCTCTGAGTTCTGAGAAGAGCTCCTCCATGTGTGGAATGGGGTAGCAATCCATTATGACGGCCTTGTTAGGCTCCCTGAGGTCTGTACACATCCTTATTTTAGATGAGTTATTTCGTTGAGTCACAACGATCGGTGATACCCAGGGAGAGGCATCTATTTTTTCAATGATGTCAGCATCAAGAAGGCGCTTTAACTCTGCAGAAACAGCATCTCTGACTGAGAATGGAAGCCTTCTCAATTTCTGCTGCACAGGCTTCACCTCATCTTTCAATCTTACTTTGTGTACTACGTTCCTAACACAGCCCATAGGTAAAACTGTATTAACAGGTGCAGATGCAGTAGGTGTCGGTGTAGTAGGAGTTGCAGGTGGGGTTGTTATCTCTCTGACTGTGTGCTCTGACTTCAGTACCACTCTGTTTCTCATGATGACCATTTTCAGTGCCTCAAACAGGTCCAGGCCCAGCAGTATTGAACCTGACTTCACAATGAAAAGGGTAGCTGAGGCAGTATTTCCGTCATGGAATGCACGTAAATGCAGTTTCCCTAGTACTGGGATTCTCTGTCTTGAGTATGTGACTAGAGGAACCTTTGTAGGTTTCAGTTGTATGTGACTGAAATAGGTCTCGTACACATGAGCCGGCAGCAGTGACACTGAAGAACCAGTATCTACTATCATCTCAAATGACTGGTTAGCAGGAGAAAGTCCCAAATCTACAGTGCACATTATTTTCTTCTCTTTTGGGGCAGAATTATTCAGCAATAAAACAGTCAGTTCTGGAATAACGACCTCCCTCACTTCACGTTTTTGTTCTGAACGACACACTTTGGCAAAATGCCCAGTTTTTCCACAGGATTTGCATATTTTGTTTGTAGCAGGGCATTGTGTGGAATTGGCCATATGTTTATCTGAATCACATCTGTAACATCTTTGTGCTTGCTCAGACTTTCTCTCACCTTGCCTTTGTTTACTTGCAGCGGGACGTTTTTGTTCCCATTTTGGCGCGCTGATCTCTCTCACAGGCACTTCACTGTTGGAGAACTCGGCCACGTTGCGCGCCGCCATTTCCACCTGATTTGCAATCTGAATGGCTTTATCCAGTGTCAGTTTGTCTTCTAGCAGCAAGCGTTCACGTATGCGTCCACTGTATGCTTTTTCCACGATCTGATCACGCAGCATATCCTGTTCTGCATTTCCAAATTCACAAAAAACGAGCATTTCACGTAGCGCAGAGACGTACTGTGCAATTGTTTCATCGTGTCTCTGGGCTCGTTGGCGGAACCTGTGTCTCTCCGCAATTACGTTTACCTTCGGCACGAAATGCGCCCGTAGTGCAGCCACGGCATGGTTGTATGTAGTTCCCGTTTCAGTCAATGTGTAGAATATCCTCTGTGCTTCGGTTCCGACGCTGTGTAGCAGCGTTGCACGTATACGGGTATCCGGCCACTTGGCTCCTTCCACGTCGATCACTAGCAGATAGTTTTCGAACATTTTTAGCCATGTTCCAAATGGCATAGTAGGTTCTCCCGGACACTGAAGAAAGGTGGGAGGTAAAGGAGTAGAAGCCACGGCCATCCTCGTCGCCAATTTGTTGTGTATTAGTAGAAAGAAATTAATGAAACAAGGGACAGAGGATACGGGTACTCAACTCTTTACTGTTCGTCATGCTTAACTGCCACAGCATCAACTCCCGGGCTTACTCTTCTTCTCTCAACATTGTATGTATACTCTGGTTACACTGCGCCCCCTATTGGCAGGAGTATATTAGAACACAACAGAGATAAGAAAAACTTGTCCATGCTTTTATTTTCAGACTCGACTACTGCAATAGTGTATTCACAGGGCTCACTAAAAAACCTATCAGAGAGCTGCAGCTGATTCAGGACGCTGCTGCTCGAGTCCTCACTGACACTAGAAAAGTGGATCACATCACTCCGGTTCTGAGATCATTACACTGGCTTCCAGTCTGCCAAAGAATTGATTTTAAAATACTACTGCTAGTTTTTAAATAACTAAATGGCTTAGGACCGAGGTATATAGACGACCTACTCCATCAAAGCAACCAGGAGTCTCAGGTCTTCTGGGTCTGCTTTCTGTTCCGAGAATAACCACTAAACATGGAAAAGCAGCTTTTATATATTATGCCCCAACAATTTGGAACAAACTGCCCAAATTATGCACGTCCGCCGAAACACTTCCTATTTTTAAATCCCGACTAAAAACGCACCTATTTGCCGCCGCTTTTAATTGAGCTGCCCATACTCACACTACAGTATGCCTTTTTAGTCATGTATTCTGTACCTGTTGCGTTTATTTATTTCATTACCTTTGCTTATTATGCCTGTTTTTAAATGTCTTTTTAATAATGTATTTATGCTGTATTTGTTCTTAAATGTCTTTTGATTTTAATCTGTAAAGCACTTTGAATCACCACGTGCTGAAAAGTGCTATATAAATAACATTGCCTCGCCTTGCCTAGCCTATAAGAGGTTCATCTCAACAGGAGAGCAACAGAAAGCAGCAGTAATATATATTTCTTTAATAAAGTAGAAACATGTGTTCTTACCTTTAACTATTTGAGACTGCAGAGACCTCAGTGCTGACAGTTCTGTTTTCTGGTTTTCATGTCTGAATACGTCCGATTACAACAGGAGTACTTCACAGGACTCTGGTTCACCAATCTTTATTTTTTTCAAACTCTATCCCAGCTGCACATTTGGGGCAAGACGCAATAAATAAAGCTTTGCCAGTTTGGGTCCTTATCACAACTGATCAAGATGGCCAAAAGATTCTCTGCTCAGCAGTGGCGTGGAGGCCAAGGGAAGCTAGGCTTCCCCTGTTTTTTCGGATTTTAGTTATAATTTTAATAAATAAATAAAAACACTTCGTTTAGTTTCGGAAATTCTTTGTTGTGTGTTGCTGCCGGCCCGTCTCTCCCCCATTCTCATTGAGTATTTTACAAAGAGTGAAACAGCGCCCCTCTAGAAGTTATGGTGAAACAGTAAATTGCACTCTCTGTTGCGAGAGGAGGCCAGTCGAAATGTGCTTCCCTTGGTGAAAAAAAATGGAGGGATTGACCAATCAAATGAGGCTCACGTCATGCCCCTGCCAACCTGTAATTGGTCAGGGCCATGCCAAGGGAAGCCAGAGGCGGCTGGCTTCCCTTGCCTCACAATCCAATCAAATCGCATCAATTTAGTGGTGCAGTGACGCGTCCCAAAAAGTGGAAGTAAGCTGCGCTCGGTTTCCCTCGACAAAATAGCAATGGGATTTCTCCATAGGATTTTGGAAAATAGCTCGAAAAAAGGTCAGTGGAAAACGAACCTGTTTGATAAATACACGTTTTGTTCAGTCGGATAATATCCACATGTCTACCCTACTTTTATAATTTTCGTATCATAAATCGAATCGATAGAAGATAGATAGCGCCACTGCATCACTCTCACCGCCGTTAGAAAGTAGCATGCAACTGAAGCAAGTGCAATTATGGAGGGTGGAGATTTTGAGTATTTAATCAAAAATAATTGGACTAAACTTCCGCTGCAGCAGCAACAACAAATACAATCTGATGACAGGCCAATGCCCAAACTGGAGCTGTGTACAGCGAGGAACAAAGGAGCGAACCGGACGTAAAACGTTAAAGGTCTCCTGATTTAGTTTGTGAATGAATGCTTATTAGAGTTTCGGCTGGAGAGTGCGTGTGGACCTGTCGGTCAGATAACAGGCGTGTGTAAGTCCTGCATCTGTATGATACAAATGTCTGTAAAATGATACCGGGTGCTGTAATCAGTCATCTGGTTACGTTATTACATTGACCACCACACCCCAAAAGATAGGACGTATTATTGGCTTCCCCTAATATTTTTCCCACGCCACGCTACTGCTGCTCAGAGGGCCTTGCAAATGAAGTCCAAGTCAAAACAACATTTCACAAAACAATACAGCATTTCAAAAAACACCACAGCATTTCAGAAAATACCACAGCATAGAGAGGTGAAGTCCCGCCCATCTACTTCCAACCCATGGGACCCCGGAAGCGGAAAATTATAAATTGAAGTCAATGGAGAGAGAAAAGTTATCTTTTGATCCCGTTTGAATTGTGCCACGAATGACACATATGATGTTTGTCAATCTTAAACAATCATTTCCATGTCAAAAAAGTCACAGTTTGTCGTAAAACTGTTGAAATATAAGACTATGAAAAATACGCAACTAGAAAGACTAAAAATCCCAAATCCCATTCTGGGTCGCGTAAGTGATGTCATAGGCGATAATGCTCCAAGACCATGGATGTATAATAAGAACTGGATACAGCGTGGGAGGAGGGGCCTCATTCATTCCTATGCGAGTTGCTCATTGGCGCATGATGATAAAATGGCCAAATTTGTGAGAGAGCGAAACGTCACAGATTACCCGGCATGCCTGAGAAGTACCCGTATGTGCGCTCATAGAGCATGCGCAACTTTAACCACGGACCCCAAAAGGCTCGTTCACATTAAACACGTCAATTTGCGTACACGTAACAGCACTGCACGTTCATGACAACATGGTAATGATTTGTTATTTTTGATGGATTTGATATTAACGAGGCGGCAGTTAGCAGATGGCGGCTAGCTAGTAATTATGCTAATGTGCACATCAGTCATTATGTACTTAAATTACGCTGTAACAGGATCTAGTGATATCCAAGCAACAGAGCTTCATTTAGCATGAAATAATTATTGCACTGTATATATATATATATATATATATATATATATATATATATATATATATATATATATATATATATATACATACAGTGCAATAATCTTCTTAGTGCAATAAGAAGCTACAGGGACGTTAATCTAACGTCGGTAATATTAACTTTATTTAATACAACCTTTACGGTACAAGATTTAATCATACAGCCCATGTAGTATGATAATGAATTACAGCAAAAATGTGCAATATATCCATTATTACATCTCCGTGGGATGGCAGTAAGGCAATATGGTCCGTTGTTATTGTGCATCCATGGGTAAAGATAAACGCATGTAATGCTGAATGCACGTTCATGTGATGTGACGTCTCCGGAGAGGACTCCGGAGAGGACGCTGGCGTTGACTGTTCGCCGCTTCTCCGCCTCTGTCACCCTCTATCACCCTCAGCTACCATTCGTTCTTCAAACTTTCGAATTGGACCATTGCCCTGCATTTACACATCTTTAAAGGCCCAGTGAAGTGCATTTTTTTGCACCAAAATGAAATGGCAGTTTCATTCCTTACATATCATTGTGCCTGTTCATGGCTAAAATAATTTTTAATAATTCATAATTAATGAATTAATGAATTATTAATTTTGCCATCTGAGCCTAACGGAAATTGCAGACGATAGTGGCTGTGACGTCACAAGATGTACCCAGTTGCGATTGTAAACATGGCGGAGACTCTGGAAAGTGATACTAGTGTGAGAGAAATGATTGATTTGGACAGCTTTTCGGACAGGATAGATGAGGAAAGTGATCAATCTGGTGCACTTTGAGGGCAACATTAAGAGATGTATGGATACAGCTCTCAACACTCATATGAAACATATATTTCAATAATCAAAAAACATTGGAATGATTTCTTAACCTATTTTATACAACTAATATTACATAGATGGAAATATTAGTTTACATAGATGACCAAACCCACTGAGATAACTTAGGCTACAGTTTACCTCCCTGAGCTGACGTTATCTCTCTCAGTCCCACAGGAGAGCACTCTCTCTCTCCTTATTGTTGAAACAGCTAATCTCCGTTAGCTCCGAGCTAGCACCAGATGCTAACAACAACCCTGTAACTCTGTCAGTCTCTCTTTCTCTCTCTCTCGAATCGACCACTGGCCTTTATTTATCATGATCAATCAAATAATCTACGAAACAATGACCCCAGCCAGGCTCACCTTCATCTTTTGGGAACAGAAACATCGCCACTTCGGCAGACTTGACATTACTACAGCCAGCGGCAATGCATCGTTTCCCCTGTGTTTTTCATCCCTCTTTCTTCACTGTCGCCTCCATTGTCAGGTTTTCTCGATTGAAAATCACTTCCAGTCGTCTCCGACACACTTTCCAGGAAAATACTAGCTCAAAAACGTTGAGAAATTCGACTTTGAAAAAGAGAAAAAACGAACGGTGGTGAATGTAAACAGTGCAGCGGCGTCCATCTCGTGAAGTCACGCAGTAGATCGCAAGCCACGCCCACAAAGGCGAAGGTCGACTGCAGATTTCCCCGGAAAATTCAAAACTCGTCAAATTTGTTGCTATTCCAACATTTTTTGATATGGGTTCCAATGGACAATTTTGGTCATTACTATACGTATTAGCATAACAGATCATGCACAGGTGCACACTTCACTGGGCCTTTAATGCAATGCACATTGTTTTTACATTTTTACTTATTTTTGACTTCTGCCTCCGTTGCTGGCTGTAGCCGTCTGCCCTCACGTAGCCATCAACGTGCCGGGTGGCTATTGCTATCTGCTACATCGCCTACTGTCTGTCTCCGTCCCACGCAACAACCGTGGACTCTCTCTGCCTCCTGCCTTCATCTCTGGGGTGCATCTGTCCCGTCTCGCTGCTCACATCCTCCTGCCATGTCGTGGATCTTCCTCGTCTCCACAACAATCCTCCACCTCTGTGAAACTAGCTAGCCCGCTAGCTGCTATCGCTGCCATCACACTGCTCCCAGCCATTCCGCCTGTCATCATGCTGATATACTCCATCTCACAGCTGCTGTCATTGACCAACTCCTCCACTCCTTCTTCCATCTCAGTCATCAGACATCTTGGATTCCTTCGTCGACCCCGCTACATTCACCGAAGCACCCGCCGCAGTTTTGTTTACCTTCAGCACGGAAAATCCATTGCATCCATCTGCTCCATGCAACGCACTGTCGCACACCTGACGCGTCATCAGAACGCAACTCCTACTGCTCCTCTTACACTTTCCCCCGCTCACCTACACTCCCAGCTGCACAGAATACCTGGAGCGGATCCCACTCCCCTCCGCCTCCCAACACATATAACAAGCCATTTCTCCCCACCATCAAGCCCCCCTCCTCTGCTCCCTTGCCCCCCCTCTCATGCCCACCCCTGCGCTGCTAACCTAGACAACCTCATACCTCTCCAGCCTGCCACCACCCCTCCAACCCCCCACTTGACCAATTTTTCCCTTCTAAATATACGGTCACTCAACAATAAAGCCCACATCCTTCACAAACTCATCCTGGACAAATCCATCGACTTCCTTCTGCTCACTGAAACCTGGCAACAACCCAATGACTTCTTCTCGCTTAATCAAACATCCCCCCTGGTTTTAATTACATCACTCAACACCGCCCCTCACGCCGTGGTGGTGGGCTGGCTGTCATCTACAACCAGAACATCCGGACTACAGAACTCACCCTCCCCTCAGTACCATCCTTCGAATTTCTCGCCTTCAAAACCCCTCCCTCACTGACAGTTATCCTCATTTACCGCCCCCCTAAACCACACCCCTCCTTCCTCTCTGATCTCACTGAACTCCTAACCATTGCTTCATCCCTCACGTCTGCTACTGCTACGGCGACCTTAACATCCACATGGACTCCACCACCTGCAAACACGCTTCTGAATTTTCCTCCATTCTGGACAATTTCTCACTTACACAACATGTCACCTTCCCCACCCACGATAAAGGACACATCCTTGACCTTGTCACCTTCCCCACCCACGATAAAGGACACATCCTTGACCTTGTCTGCTCCACCAACCTCACAGTACTCGACCTCCACCCCTGCCCCTTTCCCCTCTCTGACCACAAACTCATACAGTTCACCACCGCCTCCCCCGTCCGCCGCCCCCCCCCCATCCAGGAACATCACTTTCCGTAATTTACGCTCTGTCGATCCCCAGCACCTCTCCGACCTGCTATCCTCTACTCTCGCCCTGGACTCGAACCTCAGCTCACCCGATGACCAACTCAACCACCTTAATTCAACCCTACTCCCCTCCCTCAATAGCTTGGCCCCCCTCAAAAGGAAAAATGTCACTTTTAAAACCTCCTCACCCTGGTTCACCCCTGCACTCCGTAAACTGAAGCAAACCGGCCGCCAGCTTGAACGTCTAACCATGAAATCATCCCTCACAGTTCACCATGAAACCTACAAACTCCATCTCACTACCTACAGAGACGCCCTCACTGCCGCAAAATCTGCTTACCTCTCCACCATCTTTACTGACCCCTGCCGTAACCCCAGGACCCTCTTCTCCACCGTCAACAAGCTCCTCAAACCCCGTGCTGACACCCTCTCTTCCTCCACCTCCACATGCAGTTCATTCCTCCAGTTTTTCTCTGACAAAATCACTGCCATTAATCACTCCCTATCCGCTGCATCTGACACACAAACATCTCCCCCAACATCCACCGCCACAATTCCTCCCTCCATCTCCCTTGACCTCCCGAGCCCTCCTCCCCACGGTATTCTCTCCCAGTTCACTCCGGTTACCCCCCCTGAAATACTCCAACTGATCAGCTCCTCCAAACCCACAACCTGCTCGCTTGACCCTCTACCCACCCCTCTTCTGAAGTCCTGCCTCCCCGTCCTCTGCCCCTACCTTGTCAACCTTTTCAACTCCTCCCTGTCCCAAGGAACCGTTCCCTCTGCCTTCAAAACTGCTGCTGTCACTCCCATCCTCAAGAAACCCGGTCTGGATCCCTCCTCCCTCAGTAATTACCACCCCATCTCCAACCTCCCCTTTCTCTCAAAAACAATAGAACGCATCATCTCCAAACAACTCCACCGCCATCTCCAAACAAATGAACTTTTTGAACCCCTTCAGTCTGGTTTTCGTCCTAACCACAGCACAGAAACGGCACGCATCAAAGTCCTCAATTCCCTCCTCACCTCTGCTGACACCGGTTCCCTCAACATCCTCATCCTCCTTGACCTGAGTGCAACCTTCGATACCGTGAGCCACACCATCCTGCTTACCCGACTCCGGGATATCGGTATCGAAGGTACTGCACTCAGGTGGCTCCAGTCCTACCTCTCCGACAGATCCCACTTCATCTCCCTCAACAATCACTCCTCTACCACAGCTTCAGTCACCCAAGGTGTTCCCCAAGGTTCAGTACTCGGCCCCCTCCTCTTCATCATCTACATCCTCCCCCTATTTAGGGGCAATGGATGTCCACTTGCGGGAGACGACAGACAGTGGTGCGGTTAGCCAAAGTGACAATGGATGTCCACTTGCGGGAGACGACAGACAGTGGTGCGGTTAGCCAAAGTGACAGACCTAATGTTAGACCAATTTACAGGCAATGGACGTCCACTCTCGGGAGAGAGACCTCCAGCATGTGTCCCTGACATGGAGACTCTGTTTATTTCACTCATCCAGGACAGAGACCGGGGAAATCTCCTCTCTGTGGCCCCTCCAAGACCCCCAAAGGACGGACCACAGACCTCCAGCATGTGTCCCTGACATGGGCACCTCCATAACCTTAAACACCGTGAGTCCCCGGACTCCCGGACTTAAGCACTCCCCCACGGACTAAACCCAGATGTTCACACCCTACAGAACTTCATGCCCCTGGCTAACCTAAAGGGGGTGGATTTTGCGGTGCTTTACCGTCCGCACATCGGTATCCATATTCGGCCTTATTCACGGCACCACCACCCCTTCTGTGGAGGATATTCTCATGCTCCTGGTAACCCTTTAAATAGTCTGATACTGTCAGGGCTCATCACCGCACTTTACAAGCCATAAATAATGTTTAAATGGTCGGGGAAAGTGTTTTTAAACGTCTGGAAGAGAGTTGTAGCCTGTCATTTTGCAGGATATCATTTAACATGGAACCTCTCCTGGAAATGCACAGAATATGTCCATTTCCAGGAGAGATTCCATGTTAAATTATATCCTGCAAAATGACAGGCTATAACCCAGGAACAAGTGTTTGAAAGGCGGGGAAAAGTTGTTTAAAATAGTCGGAAAAGTGTTTTTAAACGTCTGGAAGAGAGTTGTTGCCTGTCATTTTGCAGGATATCATTTAACATGGAACCTCTCCTGGAAATGCACAGAATATGTCCATTTCCAGGAGAGATTCCATGTTAAATTATATCCTGCAAAATGACAGGCTATAACCCAGGAACAAGTGTTTGAAAGGCGGGGAAAAGTTGTTTAAAATAGTCGGAAAAGTGTTTTTAAACGTCTGGAAGAGAGTTGTTGCCTGTCATTTTGCAGGATATCATTTAACATGGAACCTCTCCTGGAAATGCACAGAGTATGTCCATTTCCAGGAGAGATTCCATGTTAAATTATATCCTGCAAAATGACAGGCTATAACCCAGGAACAAGTGTTTGAAAGGCGGGGAAAAGTTGTTTAAAATAGTCGGAAAAGTGTTTTTAAACGTCTGGAAGAGAGTTGTTGCCTGTCATTTTGCAGGATATCATTTAACATGGAATCTCTCCTGGAAATGCACAGAATATGTCCATTTCCAGGAGAGATTCATGATGAACCTGCAGGATATCATTTAACATGGAACCTCTCCTGGAAATGCACAGAGTATGTCCATTTTCAGGAGAGATTCCATGTTAAATTATATCCTGCAAAATGACAGGCTATAACCCAGGAACAAGTGTTTGAAAGGCGGGGAAAAGTTGTTTAAAATATACCTCCAGGGCGCATCACCGCATTTTACAAGCCAGGGAAGGTGTCTGAATCCTGGGTAAACATTGTTTAAATAGTCTGACACCTGGCACTGTATTTGCCCCTGGGAAACTTCAAGGTTATATTCATGTTTTATTATTTATTTAATAATCACATGATTTTTACAAAAACAGTATAGCCTACACAGTATACATATATACAATAATAATAATAATAATAATAATATAACAATATACATAATAAAAACATGAAAAGTGGTGAAAATTAGAAAATGTATCCGAAAATAGTGCCTCCTAGTGCGGGCATGTGGACAGTAGCCACAGACTCACAGGCACACACACATGCAGAGATCCAGGGGGCGGAGCACATGGCTTTTTTTACTCAGAAATAAGTCTATGAGAGGCGGGGAGACTCAGAGGACAGGCTGCGTCACCTCACTTTGTAACCCAGGAAAAGAGCAGGAATTCTGGCTGCGTGAGTGTTAAAAGTGCATTCATCTGTGTTAATCCGACAGCCGCAGAGGTGCTGACGCAAAGCAGGCGGAACAAATTGATTATTTGAACCAGGAATAAATGTTTGCAAGGCGGGGAAAGTGTTCCTGCAGCCCCTCCATAACGGTAATAATGATTATAAATGATTTCCAGGGCAGAAAGCGTTTTTTAAATGTGGAAAAAAATATGTTAAACTGTTTAAAAAGCACAAAGTGATTTGAGTGCAGTTCTCATGTGTCCCCACAGGAGGGCACGTCGTCCCAGGGAGCACAGTGCATGGTGACAAGGTACGATTTATACCCTAAAATAGCATGCTAAGCGTGGGTGGATTAGTTTCAAAGCATGCACACTCTGCTCGTGTCAGACTTCCATCAAAAAGACCGGGGAAAACACCTCTCATTAGCCCCTCACAGACCACCAAAGGACGGACTAAGCAGCTCCAGCATGGCTCCCTCACATGGAGCTCAGGTTATTTCATACCTCCAGGAGAGGGACCGGGAAAACCACCTCTCTGTAGCCCCTGACAGACCCCCAAAGGACGGACTAAGGACCTCCGGCAACAGTGGCACTTCCATAACCTCGTGCACCGTGAGACCCCGGGCCCCCGGACTTAAGCACTCCCCCACGGACTAAACCCAGATGTTCACACCCTGCAGAATCTCATGCCCCTGGTCACCTTTAAGGGGGGGTGGATTTTGCGGTGCTTTACCGTCCGAACACAAGCATCAATATTCGTCCTCCTTCACAGCAGCAGCAGCAGCAGCAGCAGCAGCAGCAGCAGCAGCAGCAGCAGCACCTGCCCTGCTGGAGGTTCACACTTTAACTTATTTGTATTCGTTTTTTTTTGTTCCCCCCCTCTGCCTTACACATCCTCCCACACTCGAGCACTCCTCACTCGGACTAAACCCAGATGTTCACACCCTACAGAACTTCATGCCCCTGGTTACCCTAAAGGGGTGGATTTTGCGGTGCTTTACCGTCCGCACATCGGCATACATATTCGGCCTTATTCATGACACTACCACCCCTTCTTTGGAGGATATTCTCATGCTCCTGGTAACCCTTTAAATAGTCTGATACTGTCAGGGCTCATCACCGCACTTTACAAGCCAGAAATAATGTTTAAATGGTCGGGAAAAGTGTTTTTAAACATCTGGAAGAGAGTTGTAGCCTGTCATTTTGCAGGATATAATTTAACATGGAACCTCTCCTGGAAATGCACAGAGTATGTCCATTTCCAGGAGAGGTTACATGTTAAATTATATCCTGCAAAATGACAGGCACTGTATTTGCCCCTGGGAACCTACAAGGTTATACTAATGTTTTTTTAAATTTTTAAATTTTAAATTTTAAATTTAATTATCACACCACTTTTACAAAAACAGTATACAAAATAAACATAATAACAACATGATTAACAGGGGCCTGGAGGCAATATTAGCCGTCTAACTTGTACAGTGCACCGGGGAAAAAAGGTTGAGTCCACGGCCCCTTTCCCCTCATCAGGAGTACCAATCGGTCCTGAAGAAGAGGTATCGCTGCTCTCCGCCCCTGAATCCTCTTCGGAGGTAGCTGACGGTGGTAGACCTCCTTCTGATGATGATGCTGCTGCAGCTGCTGCCGCCGCCCTGAACATGGAGCGGATCTTCAATGCCTCCTTTATTCCAGGCGTATTCGCGTAGAACCGGTCTGCAGTGCTTACGTCGTGGCACATAAACCTAGCCAGAATCGACCTGCTTTCTGGATCTTGGTGATGCTTGATATTGTCAGCCAGGGCAGTGCGCAAGATGGTGAAGGTGACGGCTGTTTCTAGCCCAGCATCAGCCCAAGCCCTCTTCAAGTGAGCGTTCAGGTTCTTGGAAGCCTGCTTCCCCGATGTGAAAAGGAAGAATTCATTCTGAGGACCCGACAAGCCCTCTTTTATCCCCATCCACCGCATGACCCAGCTAAACTCCTTTATTGTAAGCACCAGCTGTGCTTCACCAAATGTCTTGGCAGTCTTGTGATCCTGCACGTGGATGATGTAGCCCTCAGCAGTGCCCCTTCTGTCCGCCTCAAAGACCTCCGTGTTGGTCATGTTTGCGTACACACCCGGACGGTGGCCATACAGGAGGCTCCAATGGAGGGTTAGATAGCCATATAGCAGGTACTGGGTGATTGAGGTCGGATTGCTAGCCATCAGGTCAAGGAGATCAGGGATGCGCTTCTCAGCGGCCGCCATGGCGGCGAGAAGCTCCGCCTGGCTCGGCAGACGATCCAGCTTGTCCCTCTTCACCTTAAACTGGTGGAGAGTGACGGACTTTTTCAAATCGTTAATGTTGGCTTTCACCTCTCTGATGATGTTGGTCATATCAGACTGGGTGAGCCTGCACCCCCGGAGCTTTGATGCAGACAAGTACCTCAGGAAATGGTTCACAGTCTTCAGGAACAACAGCGATGTTGTGACTGTCCGGCCCGACTCTGAAATATACTTGCTCCAGCCACGGACCCTCTTTGTGTCTTTTAGAAACAGCCAGTCTGACAGCCGGTCAACACCATGGGCCATGAATACTATGAAGTTCTTTATCCGGCTGACATTGGACATACAATTCTCTTTCCGTTTTACTGTCGGTGCAAGACCCTCACAATGACCTCTGTATGTCTGAATGTACGTCTCCATGCTTTTAGGCAACGTGATTTCACGCATGGTATTCCGCAGTCCCTTCCCAGTGCACCATTGATTTTGGGAAGAGGGCCAGTCCTTAGCCAGATTAGCTTTCAGCTTATTGGAGACAGACGCACGGGTCTTCTGGCATACAGGGGTCTCACTACAGGAGGCTTCTACGGACCGCATGACAGTCTTCATCGGGGTCTTGCTTCCGGAGGCTTCTGGGGACCGCATCACAGACTTGAGAGGGATCTCACTCGCAGAGGCTTCTATGGACCGCATGACAGTCTTCACCGGGGTCCCACTACCGGAGGCTTCTGGGGACCACATGACAGTCTTCACTGGGGTCTTGCTTCCGGAGGCTTCTGGGGACCGCATCACAGACTTGAGAGTGGTCTCACTACTGGAGGCTTTGTCGGACCGCATGACAGTCTTCACCGGGGTCTTGCTTCCGGAGGCTTCTGGGGACCGCATCACAGACTTGAGAGGGGTCTCACTACCGGAGGCTTTGTCGGACCGCATGACAGTCTTCACCTGGGTCTTGCTTCCGGAGGCTTCTGGGGACCGCATGACAGTCTTCACCGGGCTCTTGCTTCCGGAGGCTTCTGGGGACCGCATGACAGTCTTCACCGGGGTCTCACTACCGGAGGCTTTGTCGGACCGCATGACAGTCTTCACCGGGGTCTTGCTTCCGGAGGCTTCTGGGGACCGCATCACAGACTTGAGGGGGGTCTCACTCGCAGAGGCTTCTATGGACCGCATGACAGTCTTCACCGGGGTCTTGAGAGGGGTATTGCTGCCGGAGGCTACTGAGTTCATGTCGGGGGTACTTGGGATTGCTACGCCCTTAAATCGTATACATTCTTCGTCTTCCTCAAGCAGAGCAGCAGTGGCATTCTGCTTCCTGGGTTTTAGACCCTGTTTTAGCCTGGAGCGCAGGGTCTTCACCTCATCAATGAGGGCATCCTTCTGAGCCCTCAATGCCACATTGTCCAGCCTCACCTGCATGCAGTCCTCTTCGTCACACTCGGTATGTGGGGAGAAGGGTGGAGGGTGCACCGGGTATTCCTCCTCATTGTCTATATCCAATGATGTAGCCATTCCAATGATGGGATTAGTCTCTCGGAGGTCATGGAGCAACTGCAGGGCCACACTATGCTTCAGCCTTGCCATGACCTGATGTGCCTCATCTCGGGAGAACTCAGGGTGGTCACGAGTTACATGACGGTGTAGTTTCCTCCCAGCATACGAACACCCTGTGATGGGACAGGGTTTGGTCCGAACATTTATTCTACCACTGGCCATTTTAAGAATGATGCCTCTTTCATCCAGGTTCCGCACTGCATGTTTGTGCTTAAGGTGCTTATTCAAAGCCAGATAGTGGAGACTGCACACCGGGCATTCGGTCAACATCCTTCCAAAAACACACACAATGAATTCTATTTAAATGGTTTTCTGTTTCTCCGTTTATATGCGTTAGCCAACTGCTGATTGCAACCATGGGTCCGATGCTTCAATGCAGGGAACACGGACCAAGGGGAGGACTTGGGTTACCACCTGGTTAAAATGGTCCCACCTCCGCACTAACGCGGCTGGCGATGGGTCCGATACATTGATTGTTTTTTGTTTCATGGTTCTGCCACGAGCTCACAAGACAGTTTTGGGTACAAAACGTGGGGGTAACAGTACCTCCGGGCGCTCCGTCCCGCTCCGGCTTTCGCCGCAGCGGGGGGAGGAGGCATTGAACCATTCGCACCTGCCCCCGGAGGAGGCAGGGGAGTCAGGTACCCGGAGGCGCACGGTGGACGGCCAGGGTGAGACCGCCACACCGCACTGGAGTCAGAGTTCCGAGTTTTTCGAGCCAGGTCCCGGTGAAACGCAGTACGGAGCACCCGGCAGGAACCTCCAGCAGACCCCCCCGCGCGGTTCCCTCGTCCCTCGGAAGAGGCGGAGAGGTGGGTGTTTTTCATCTGCTGGCGGACTGCCGGGGAGAACGTGCTGCTCGGGAGCCAGGCTCAGAGTTAGTGGCAGTGAGAGCCCGTGCACCTGCCTTTTACAGCAGGCACGCGCTGGTATCGGGGTGGGGAGAGAAGGTAGATGCAGAGGCTGCAGAAACAGCCAGAGCCTTTCCCCTCTAACACACCCCTCATTTGGTTCATGAGCACTGGGCAGAGTCCCCTGTCAACTCTCCTTATATTCCTCCGGAGACCAGTTGGGACATGGCAGCATCCCACTTCGCCTGTTAGACCATATCGTTAAATGAGCTCTGGTATCGGGGTGGGGAGAGAAGGTAGATGCAGAGGCTGCAGAAACAGCCAGAGCCTTTCCCCTCTAACACACCCCTCATTTGGTTCATGAGCACTGGGCAGAGTCCCCTGTCAACTCTCCTTATATTCCTCCGGAGACCAGTAGGGACATGGCAGCATCCCACTTCGCCTGTTAGACCATATCGTTAAATGAGCTCTGGTATCGGGGTGGGGAGAGAAGGTAGATGCAGAGGCTGCAGAAACAGCCAGAGCCTTTCCCCTCTAACACACCCCTCATTTGGTTCATGAGCACTGGGCAGAGTCCCCTGTCAACTCTCCTTATATTCCTCCGGAGACCAGTTGGGACATGGCAGCATCCCACTTCGCCTGTTAGACCATATCGTTAAATGAGCTCTGGTATCGGGGTGGGGAGAGAAGGTAGATGCAGAGGCTGCAGAAACAGCCAGAGCCTTTCCCCTCTAACACACCCCTCATTTGGTTCATGAGCACTGGGCAGAGTCCCCTGTCAACTCTCCTTATATTCCTCCGGAGACCAGTTGGGACATGGCAGCATCCCACTTCGGCTGTTAGACCATATCGTTAAATGAGCTCTGGTATCGGGGTGGGGAGAGAAGGTAGATGCAGAGGCTGCAGAAACAGCCAGAGCCTTTCCCCTCTAACACACCCCTCATTTGGTGCATTGAACCCCTCGCACCTGCCCCCGGAGGAGTCAGGTACCCGGAGGCGCACGGTGGATGGCCAGGGCGAGACCGCGACACCGCACTGGAGTCAGAGTTCCGAGTTTTTCGAGCCAGGTCCCGGTGAAACGCAGTACGGAGCACCCGGCAGGAACCTCCAGCAGACCCCCCCGCGCGGTTCCCTCGTCCCTCGGAAGAGGCGGAGAGGTGGGTGTTTTTCATCTGCTGGCGGACTGCCGGGGAGAACGTGCTGCTCGGGAGCCAGGCTCAGAGTTAGTGGCAGTGAGAGCCCGTGCACCTGCGTTTTACAGCAGGCACGCTCTGGTATCGGGGTGGGGAGAGAAGGTAGATGCAGAGGCTGCAGAAACAGCCAGAGCCTTTCCCCTCTAACACACCCCTCATTTGGTGCATTGAACCCCTCGCACCTGCCCCCGGAGGAGTCAGGTACCCGGAGGCGCACGGTGGATGGCCAGGGCGAGACCGCGACACCGCACTGGAGTCAGAGTTCCGAGTTTTTCGAGCCAGGTCCCGGTGAAACGCAGTACGGAGCACCCGGCAGGAACCTCCAGCAGACCCCCCCGCGCGGTTCCCTCGTCCCTCGGAAGAGGCGGAGAGGTGGGTGTTTTTCATCTGCTGGCGGACTGCCGGGGAGAACGTGCTGCTCGGGAGCCAGGCTCAGAGTTAGTGGCAGTGAGAGCCCGTGCACCTGCCTTTTACAGCAGGCACGCTCTGGTATCGGGGTGGGGAGAGAAGGTAGATGCAGAGGCTGCAGAAACAGCCAGAGCCTTTCCCCTCTAACACACCCCTCATTTGGTGCATTGAACCCCTCGCACCTGCCCCCGGAGGAGTCAGGTACCCGGAGGCGCACGGTGGATGGCCAGGGCGAGACTGCGACACCGCACTGGAGTCAGAGTTCCGAGTTTTTCGAGCCATGTCCCGGTGAAACGCAGTACGGAGCACCCGGCAGGAACCTCCAGCAGACCCCCCCGCGCGGTTCCCTCGTCCCTCGGAAGAGGCGGAGAGGTGGGTGTTTTTCATCTGCTGGCGGACTGCCGGGGAGAACGTGCTGCTCGGGAGCCAGGCTCAGAGTTAGTGGCAGTGAGAGCCCGTGCACCTGCCTTTTACAGCAGGCACGCTCTGGTATCGGGGTGGGGAGAGAAGGTAGATGCAGAGGCTGCAGAAACAGCCAGAGCCTTTCCCCTCTAACACACCCCTCATTTGGTGCATTGAACCCCTCGCACCTGCCCCCGGAGGAGTCAGGTACCCGGAGGCGCACGGTGGATGGCCAGGGCGAGACCGCGACACCGCACTGGAGTCAGAGTTCCGAGTTTTTCGAGCCAGGTCCCGGTGAAACGCAGTACGGAGCACCCGGCAGGAACCTCCAGCAGACCCCCCCGCGCGGTTCCCTCGTCCCTCGGAAGAGGCGGAGAGGTGGGTGTTTTTCATCTGCTGGCGGACTGCCGGGGAGAACGTGCTGCTCGGGAGCCAGGCTCAGAGTTAGTGGCAGTGAGAGCCCGTGCACCTGCCTTTTACAGCAGGCACGCTCTGGTATCGGGGTGGGGAGAGAAGGTAGATGCAGAGGCTGCAGAAACAGCCAGAGCCTTTCCCCTCTAACACACCCCTCATTTGGTGCATTGAACCCCTCGCACCTGCCCCCGGAGGAGTCAGGTACCCGGAGGCGCACGGTGGATGGCCAGGGCGAGACCGCCACACCGCACTGGAGTCAGAGTTCCGAGTTTTTCGAGCCAGGTCCCGGTGAAACGCAGTACGGAGCACCCGGCAGGAACCTCCAGCAGACCCCCCCGCGCGGTTCCCTCGTCCCTCGGAAGAGGCGGAGAGGTGGGTGTTTTTCATCTGCTGGCGGACTGCCGGGGAGAACGTGCTGCTCGGGAGCCAGGCTCAGAGTTAGTGGCAGTGAGAGCCCGTGCACCTGCCTTTTACAGCAGGCACGCGCTGGTATCGGGGTGGGGAGAGAAGGTAGATGCAGAGGCTGCAGAAACAGCCAGAGCCTTTCCCCTCTAACACACCCCTCATTTGGTTCATGAGCACTGGGCAGAGTCCCCTGTCAACTCTCCTTATATTCCTCCGGAGACCAGTTGGGACATGGCAGCATCCCACTTCGCCTGGTAGGCCATATCGTTAAATGAGCTCAGTAATGTACTGCACAACATCATATGGGTAAAATGAGCTATATAATGCACTGCAAAATCACATTTGGTTTATTTCCAAAAAGCCTGGAAAAAACACATATCCATCATGTCCTGTAAAATATCATTCTTTGTTTATTTCCATCCTTCAGGCAAATACACATATCTTTGTCCGCTCCAGGATTACCCGTAGTTTGGATGAACCGACCGCCAAGCACCGGAAGCTGGACCCGGGGAGGAGGCCCTCCGATGGCGGGTCAAATTTGATGATACCGCAGCTGGCTGGACACTAGCCGTAGAAGAACACCTGGGCGGGACAAGGCATGTCCCTCTTTGCAGACAAGCATATGCGCTCCCAGGAGCAGAGTCAAACCCGCAGTTTGGAGGAACCGACCGCCAAGCACCGGAAGCTGGACCCGAGGAGGAGGCCCTCCGATGGCGGGTCACATTTGATGATACCGCAGCTGGCTGGACACTAGCCGTAGAAGAACACCTGGGCGGGACCAGGCATGTCCCTCTTTGCAGACAAGCATATGCGCTCCCAGGAGCAGAGTCAAACCCGCAGTTTGGAGGAACCGACCGCCAAGCACCGGAAGCTGGACCCGGGGAGGAGGCCCTCCGATGGCGGGTCACATTTGATGATACCGCAGCTGGCTGGACACTAGCCGTAGAAGAACACCTGGGCGGGACCAGGCATGTCCCTCTTTGCAGACAAGCATATGCGCTCCCAGGAGCAGAGTCAAACCCGCAGTTTGGAGGAACCGACCGCCAAGCACCGGAAGCTGGACCCGGGGAGGAGGCCCTCCGAAGGCGGGTCAAATTTGATGATACAGCAGCTGGCTGGACACTAGCCGTAGAAGAACACCTGGGCGGGACCAGGCATGTCCCTCTTTGCAGACAAGCATATGCGCTCCCAGGAGCAGAGTCAAACCCGCAGTTTGGAGGAACCGACCGCCAGAGCACCGGCACGAAGCCGGGCCGGCAGAGGCCTTCCAATGGCGGGTCACGTTTGCCATTCGATCAATGTCTTTGCAGACAAGCATATATGTGGTTGTTACGCAGGATCAAACAGGTAGTTTGATGAAGTAGGGTCCTGTGCCCGGAGCAAGGCCAATTGCTGAATGCCGCAGCCGACTAAGGCCGCTATGCCACAGTGGAGGATGAGAGAAACAGGTGTTTGTCTTGCATTCCGCGGCAAAGTGGGGAGGTGGAACTTCCACCCCGCTACGGAACCTGTGGTGGGACCCCTGAGTCAGACGGTTCGTCTTGGAAACGCTTCATATCGGTCGGCCTGGGAGGTAAGAGACACGCAGGGTAACGGACACGCAGGGTTACCCCCACGCAGCCCACGCAACACGGAGGAGGCAGGGGAGTCTGGTACCCGGAGGCGCATGGCCGCAACACCGCACTGGAGTCAGGGTTTCGAGTTTTTCGAGCCAGGTCCCAGTGAACGCAAGACTCCAGCAGGAGCCTCCAGCAGACCCCCCCGACGTTTCCCTCGTCCCTCCCGGCCATCAGAGTCGAACCCGCAGTTCGGAGGAACCGACCGCCAGAGCACCGGCACGAAGCCGGGCCGGCGGAGGCCTTCCGATGGCGGGTCACGTTTGCCATTCGATCAATGTCTTTGCAGACAAGCATATATGTGGTTGTTACGCAGGATCAAACAGGTAGTTTGATGAAGTAGGGTCCTGTGCCCGGAGCAAGGCCAATTGCTGAATGCCGCAGCCGACTAAGGCCGCTATACCAGAGTGGAGGATGAGAGAAACAGGTGTTTGTCTTGCATTCCGCGGAATAGTGGGGAGGTGGAACTTCCACCCCGCTACGGAACCTGTGGTGGGACCCCTGAGTCAGACGGTTCGTCTTGGAAACGCTTCATATCGGTCGGCCTGGGAGGTAAGAGACACGCAGGGTAACGGACACGCAGTGTTACCCCCACGCAGCCCACGCAACACGGAGGAGGCAGGGGAGTCTGGTACCCGGAGGCGCATGGCCGCAACACCGCACTGGAGTCAGGGTTTCGAGTTTTTCGAGCCAGGTCCCAGTGAACGCAAGACTCCAGCAGGAGCCTCCAGCAGACCCCCCCGACGTTTCCCTCGTCCCTCCCGGCCATCAGAGTCGAACCCGCAGTTCGGAGGAACCGACCGCCAGAGCACCGGCACGAGGCCGGGCCGGCGGAAGCCCTCCGATGGCGGGTCGCGTTTGCCATTCGATCAGTGAGAAATCAGAAGAGGAAGGGGGAAAAAAAAGACTAACTTGTCTTTTTGGAGTTCCATAAAAAATGGGTGAAAATGAAAAAATGTATCCGAGAATAGTGCCCCATAAGGCGGATAAAGTCCCCTGTCAACTCCCCTTACCTTCTTCCACACTCTGAAAAAGTCAGTTATTTTTTGGAGAACCATCAAAAAGGGCTAAAAGTGTTGAAATGTATCCGAGAATAGTGCCCCATAAGGCGGATAAAGTCCCCTGTCAACTCCCCTTACCTTCCTCCACACTCTGAAAAAGTCAGTTATTTTTTGGAGAACCATCAAAAAGGGCTAAAAGTGTTGAAATGTATCCGAGAATAGTGCCCCATAAGGCGGATAAAGTCCCCTGTCAACTCCCCTTACCTTCCTCCACACTCTGAAAAAGTCAGAGTTATTTCTTGGAGAACCATCAAAAAGGGCTAAAAGTGTTGAAATGTATCCGAGAATAGTGCCCCATAAGGCGGATAAAGTCCCCTGTCAACTCCCCTTACCTTCCTCCACACTCTGAAAAAGTCAGAGTTATTTTTTGGAGAACCATCAAAAAGGGCTAAAAGTGTTGAAATGTATCCGAAAATAGTGCCTCATGAGGCGGATTGAGTCCCCTGTCAACTCCCCTTACCTTCCTCCAGAGCCCAGTTCAAAAACTTTAAGTTTGGTAAGAATGCTGGGGGGTCTCCAGGCAACAAAATGTATCCGAGCCAAAGTGCACATACAGCGGATGAATTCCTCCATGAAGTTACACAGCCGTTTTTTTTCTGAGTCCTCTCAAAAACCGGGTTTCCGATTTCGTGCAGAAGGTAGCTTGTAAAACATGAACGGTTTTTTACAACGGAGGAGGGGAAGTCTGGATTCCCCTCTCCGTTGTACCTTGCAACGGGGGAGGGGAAAAGTGTTCGGCGCTTCGTCCCGAAGCGCCGAACACTTTTCCCCTTCTCCAATTCTCAGATCCCCTCTCCCATGTAATTTTAAAAGTTCATTTTTTGATTATTTTAACATATAATTGACCGTTTTCTTTCATTTTTTTTCCTTCCACGGGTGGGGGCCTATGGCAGGCTGCCTATGAGCTCCCAAATTTGGCCCGGATCATCCGGGATTTGTGGGATAAGCTCCATAAACTGACAAAGTCATCCAAATATGTCGCTTTTATAGCCCAAAGATATATCATGCAAATACATTAAAATAGTAAAAGGTACGATTGTGCTCGGCATTAACCGGAATTTGATTTATATAGCCCCCAAAAAATGATTAAAAATCATTTTCGTGGGGAAAAGTGTTAAAACGCCTGATTAAAGCATTTGCGGGACCCCAGCGAGCTCCAGACTATGTGCAATGTGTCGGGGACCCTGGAGAACGATAAGACCCATCATTTAAATACAAAAAACACCATTAAAAGTCACTTTTAAGGGCAAAAAACAGCCTCTGTCCACTTCGTTAACAAACTGATAGGCAAATGGACAAAAGTGTGAATAAAGCATTTGCGGGACCCCAGCGAGCTCCAGACTAGTTGCATTGTTTCGGGGACCCTGGAGAACGATAAGACCCATCATTTAAATACAAAAAACACCATTAAAAGTCACTTTTAGGGGCGAAAAACAGCCTCTGTCCACTTCGTTAACAAACTGATAGGCAAATGGACAAAAGTGTGATTAAAGCATTTGCGGGACCCCAGCGAGCTCCAGACTAGTTGCATTGTTTCGGGGACCCTCCGCAATGATAAGACCCATCATTTAAATGCCAAAAATACCATTAAAAGTCACTTTTAGGGGCGAAAAACAGCCTCTGTCCACTTCGTTAACAAACTGATAGGCAAATGGACAAAATCGTGATTAAAGCATTTTGCAGGACACCAGCGAGCTCCAGACTATGTGCATTGTTTCGGGGACCCTTGAGAACGATAAGACCCATCATTTAAATACCAAAAACACCATTAAAAGTCACTTTTAGGGGCAAAAAACAGCCTCTGTCCACTTCGTTAACAAACTGATAGGCAAATGGACAAAAGTGTGATTAAAGCATTTGCGGGACCCCAGCGAGCTCCAGACTAGTTGCATTGTTTCGGGGACCCTCCGCAATGATAAGACCCATCATTTAAATACAAAAAACACCATTAAAAGTCACTTTTAGGGGCAAAAAACAGCCTCTGTCCACTTCGTTAACAAACTGATAGGCAAATGGACAAAATCGTGATTAAAGCATTTGCGGGACCCCAGCGAGCTCCAGACTAGTTGCATTGTTTCGGGGACCCTGGAGAACGATAAGAACCATCATTTAAATACAAAAAACACCATTAAAAGTCACTTTTAAGGGCAAAAAACAGCCTCTGTCCACTTCGTTAACAAACTGATAGGCAAATGGACAAAATTTTGAATAAAGCATTTGCGGGACCCCAGCGAGCTCCAGACTAGTTGCATTGTTTCGGGGACCCTCCGCAATGATAAGACCCATCATTTAAATACAAAAAACACCATTAAAAGTCACTTTTAGGGGCAAAAAACAGCCTCTGTCCACTTCGTTAACAAACTGATAGGCAAATGGACAAAAGTGTGATTAAAGCATTTGCGGGACTCCCGCGAGCTCCAGACTATGTGCATTGTGTTGGGGACCCTGGAGAACGATAAGACCCATCATTTAAATACAAAAAACACCATTAAAAGTCACTTTTAGGGGCGAAAAACAGCCTCTGTCCACTTCGTTAACAAACTGATAGGCAAATGGACAAAAGTGTGATTAAAGCATTTGCGGGACCCCAGCGAGCTCCAGACTAGTTGCATTGTTTCGGGGACCCTCCGCAATGATAAGACCCATCATTTAAATACAAAAAACACCATTAAAAGTCACTTTTAGGGGAGAAAAACAGCCTCTGTCCACTTCGTTAACAAACTGATAGGCAAATGGACAAAAGTGTGATTAAAGCATTTGCGGGACCCCAGCGAGCTCCAGACTAGTTGCATTGTTTTGGGGACCCTCCGCAATGATAAGACCCATCATTTAAATGCCAAAAACACCATTAAAAGTCACTTTTAGGGGCGAAAAACAGCCTCTGTCCACTTTGTTAACAAACTGATAAGCAAATGGACAAAATCGTGATTAAAGCATTTTGCAGGACACCAGCGAGCTCCAGACTATGTGCATTGTTTCGGGGACCCTGGAGAACGATAAGACCCATCATTTAAATACCAAAAACACCATTAAAAGTCACTTTTAGGGGCAAAAAACAGCCTCTGTCCACTTCGTTAACAAACTGATAGACAAATGGACAAAAGTGTGATTAAAGCATTTGCGGGACACCAGCGAGCTCCAGACTAGTTGCATTGTTTCGGGGACCCTGGAGAACGATAAGACCCATCATTTAAATACAAAAAACACCATTAAAAGTCACTTTTAGGGGCAAAAAACAGCCTCTGTCCACTTCGTTAACAAACTGATAGGCAAATGGACAAAAGTGTGATTAAAGCATTTGCGGGACCCCAGCGAGCTCCAGACTATGTGCAATGTTTCGGGGACCCTGGAGAAGGATAAGACCCATCATTTAAATGCCAAAAACACCATTAAAAGTCACTTTTAGGGGCGAAAAACAGCCTCTGTCCACTTCGTTAACAAACTGATAGGCAAATGGACAGAAGGGGGAACACGGCCCAGCCGCTGCTCCGCTGCTCCAGACTATGTGCAATGTGTCGGGGAGCCTCCACAATGATAAGACCCATCATTTAAATGCAAAACCCACCATTAAAAGTCACTTTTAGGGGCGAAAAACAGCCTCTGTCCACTTCGTTAACAAACTGATAGGCAAATGGACAAAGGTGTGAATAAAGCATTTGCGGGACCCCAGCGAGCTCCAGACTAGTTGCATTGTTTCGGGGACCCTGGAGAACGATAAGACCCATCATTTAAATACAAAAAACACCATTAAAAGTCACTTTTAGGGGCGAAAAACAGCCTCTGTCCACTTCGTTAACAAACTGATAGGCAAATGGACAAAATCGTGATTAAAGCATTTGCGGGACCCCAGCGAGCTCCAGACTATGTGCAATGTTTCGGGGACCCTGGAGAAGGATAAGACCCATCATTTAAATGCCAAAAACACCATTAAAAGTCACTTTTAGGGGCGAAAAACAGCCTCTGTCCACTTCGTTAACAAACTGATAGGCAAATGGACAGAAGGGGGAACACGGCCCAGCCGCTGCTCCGCTGCTCCAGACTATGTGCAATGTGTCGGGGAGCCTCCACAATGATAAGACCCATCATTTAAATGCAAAACCCACCATTAAAAGTCACTTTTAGGGGCGAAAAACAGCCTCTGTCCACTTCGTTAACAAACTGATAGGCAAATGGACAAAGGTGTGAATAAAGCATTTGCGGGACCCCAGCGAGCTCCAGACTAGTTGCATTGTTTCGGGGACCCTGGAGAACGATAAGACCCATCATTTAAATACAAAAAACACCATTAAAAGTCACTTTTAGGGGCGAAAAACAGCCTCTGTCCACTTCGTTAACAAACTGATAGGCAAATGGACAAAATCGTGATTAAAGCATTTGCGGGACCCCAGCGAGCTCCAGACTAGTTGCATTGTTTCGGGGACCCTCCGCAATGATAAGACCCATCATTTAAATACAAAAAACACCATTAAAAGTCACTTTTAGGGGCGAAAAACAGCCTCTGTCCACTTCGTTAACAAACTGATAGGCAAATGGACAGAAGGGGGAACACGGCCCAGCCGCTGCTCCGCTGCTCCAGACTATGTGCAATGTGTCGGGGAGCCTCCACAATGATAAGACCCATCATTTAAATGCAAAACCCACCATTAAAAGTCACTTTTAGGGGCGAAAAACAGCCTCTGTCCACTTCGTTAACAAACTGATAGGCAAATGGACAAAAGTGTGAATAAAGCATTTGCGGGACCCCAGCGAGCTCCAGACTAGTTGCATTGTTTCGGGGACCCTGGAGAACGATAAGACCCATCATTTAAATACAAAAAACACCATTAAAAGTCACTTTTAGGGGCGAAAAACAGCCTCTGTCCACTTCGTTAACAAACTGATAGGCAAATGGACAAAATCGTGATTAAAGCATTTGCGGGACCCCAGCGAGCTCCAGACTAGTTGCATTGTTTCGGGGACCCTCCGCAATGATAAGACCCATCATTTAAATACAAAAAACACCATTAAAAGTCACTTTTAGGGGCGAAAAACAGCCTCTGTCCACTTCGTTAACAAACTGATAGGCAAATGGACAGAAGGGGGAACACGGCCCAGCCGCTGCTCCGCTGCTCCAGACTATGTGCAATGTGTCGGGGAGCCTCCACAATGATAAGACCCATCATTTAAATGCAAAACCCACCATTAAAAGTCACTTTTAGGGGCGAAAAACAGCCTCTGTCCACTTCGTTAACAAACTGATAGGCAAATGGACAAAATCGTGATTAAAGCATTTTGCGGGACCCCAGCGAGCTCCAGACTATGTGCAATGTGTCGGGGACCCTGGAGAACGATAAGACCCATCATTTAAATACAAAAAACACCATTAAAAGTCACTTTTAGGGGCAAAAAACAGCCTTTGTCCACTTGGTTAACAAACTGATGGACAAAAGTGTGAAAACGGCCGAGCCGCTGCTCTCAGGGCCTCAGACTCACAGGCACACACACACACACACACACACACACATGCAGAGATCCAGGAGCAGGAATCCTAGGCACACGAGTGTTAAAAGTGCGTTAAACTGTTTTAATCCGATTATTTTACCCACACAGCAAAATGAGCATCCCCAAATGAACACTGTCAGATTTGATTTCAACACTTTGACAGTGTCTATATGGGTCCACACCACATAGAGTTAATTTAACTCTTTTTAAAGAGTTGGTTTCTTAACACTATTCAGAGTAATTATTAACTCTATATGGAGTTAAAATGTAACTCTTTCATAACACTAACCAGTGTTAGTTTTTCTCAACACTTGCATGGTGTTAAATATTAACTCTCTCACAGAATAGTTTATTAACTATGAAAGTGTTACTCATATATCAACACTATAAAGTGTAAATAAAGCTCTAATAAAGTATAACAATTACTAAAAAAATAAAGTAGGCTAAAGTTGTTTGAAACAAGATTTATTTTCAAACATATACAAACAAATGCTTTTGACACAAAAGCATTTTAAAATACATTTCAAAATACACAGCAATATGGAACAATGTATGCTCTCTCATTTTCATTAGAGTATTGCCTATCAAAGGGTCTAACATAGGTGAGCTGGTCAATACAAATAACAGCATGTTCATTGCTTTGGTCCTCTATACAGTAGGCATGAAAGTGATCATCAAAGTACAGCGTGTGAACAGTGCAACCAATTATGAAAGCACGCTGCTCATGAATGATGATGTTGCGTATTTTCATGAACACAGGTAGGTCATGGAATGTTCCAGTGCATATGTATAGATCAATTTGGTATTCAGTGCCATCATTTTTGACCCATCTTGTAGTTGAAACCTCTGAAAATGCATCTAAATGCAACATCTGACACAGTGATTCTGCACCTTCCAAGCTATTTATTGTTTTCATTTTTAAAGGACCAATCTCAAACCTTTTAAAATAATAGTTTTCATAATAAAAAGCCATTTGCCGCTGGTGTTGCTTAACAAGAGATTTTGTAAGGTTTTTGATTTTTTTTACAGACCTTTTAAAAAAATTATGTTTTGCTTCGAATCGCATACACCACATATGGATAAGAGGGCCAATTTTTTTAATACATCTCGGATAGTGAATCATTAAGTGGTGTTTGGGAATCAATTTCTTATCAGGAAACAACACTTTGAACATGTTGTGGTGGTCACAGATCAAATGTTTTAGGTAACTTATCATTCCATCAGTCAGGATAGAGGAGAAAACAATATTAACTATTTGCAACAAAAGGTTCCAATACTTATTTTCTCTTTCAACCACATCGCCAAAGATAAGTGGGGTATTGCGGAGAACACACAATGACTGAATGGCGTTTAAACCTAAGTGCTTGCTGTTGTCATCCAGTTTTAAAGCACTTGGTTTGTTTTTACGTTCCAGGTAACCATAGTTAAAACTCTGTACCCTGTCTGACAGTGCATTCAAAGAGATGTAACCATTTTTCATTAGGTACTGAAAGAAAAGCTTTAGCTCATACTGTACAACACCCTCTAACAAATCATGCATTATATCAACTGCAAAATTGTCAGTGCTATGAAAATACTGCAATGAATTGAGCACACAAGATGTTTTAACACCATAAATGGAAGGTAGAGCAGGATCTTCACTTAATGCATTACAATGTTCAACGTGAAGTTCTCTGGAGCGCAGGATCAGCCCAGGATCAGTCTCAGTGAACACAGACTGAAAGTCTTTCTATTTTGTTAAACAAAACCTGCAACAGTTTATTGCGTTGAAAGACTCGACGAAGCCCAGCAAGCCATTTAAAGCGAGATTGTCGCCTGTCACTTGAAATACCGACCCAAACAATGGTTGTTCAATAAATGGAAGTTTGATTCCTTCTGTTTCTAAAATGTTAAGATCATCAATCAGAGGCTTGAGTATTGCTTCAAATCCGTATTTTTTTTGATCTTGGGTGTAAAAAAGAGCTGCAAGATGCACATTCATAAGCGCAGAGTTAAACTTTGGTGTAAGGTTCTTTAACGTAAAATAAACACAAACAAGTTTATGGATCCCCTTCTTAGAACCTAATGGGTTAGCGGTTTCAAAGTCATCGTAATATAGCAAAATCTGTAGAGCATGTCTATGTTGTGAAAACAGAGGATGATTTTGGAAATATGACCCATCATTAATGTCTTTGTAAGTCCCCTTTTCACTGCATTTGTCTTGCAAGAAGCATTCTCTTATCTCACTGTTTTTCAAAATAGATTTTATGGTACCTAAAATCGGTACATACATCTATTTGTCTGTTACAGGAATCTGACTATAGACACCTGTAGTTCTATCCCTACGTGTATCCAATCGCACACCAAGGATAAATTCTTTAGGCTCAACTAATTCCCATTTTTCATAGAAATATTTGTCTCTCTTTGTCACTGTGTTCAAGGTTGAAAATTGATTATCTAATTGATTTAAACTGTGCTCTATTTTCTCATAAATGCCTGACTCCATAGTTTGAGGAGAAAATGTTTGAAGAACTGCTTCCCGTGCTTGATTTTGAACATCATTGACAACTTCCTCCATTGAAGAAACTATTGTTTGGACGGTGCTTTCAGAAATACCAGAAGCTTGTAAGTGAGAAACAATAGATCCGCACATGTTATCAAGCGATTTCTGTGTGATAACAGGGGGGACCTGTAACATGGCTGCAGAAGTTGTTGGCTGCTCACTTGATTCCATCTCAAAATGTCTTTGTGTCTGTGTGATCACTTCTTGGTTAGTATTGACCTGCTCATCATGGTGATGTACGTTGTTAAGGTGCTTTCTGAAGCCATTGTATGTGCAAAAAGAGGAAGGACATCCTTGTTCTCCACATCTTAAACGCAAGCTTTTTGCAGGATATAAGCCGTGCTGAAATGTCAAATGTTGACAAAGAACTGAACAATTGTTGTGGTGCGTTTTACAAACAAAGCATGTAAACATGCTCAGGCACTTTTTGGAACTGTCCTCTGAACTTGTTGAACTTGTCTTCGTGAATTGGCTGTTACTCACGCAGTAGTCGTGCTCTTAGTTCTTTGACTCGTGGGCTTTCCTTTGCATTACCAACATCGATGTTGTACACCGTTGTTTGGATGAAGATGTAGAAATTGGAGAGAGCTTCATCATAAGAAAGGCTGAAGACATAGTGAGCTTTGAAAAGGGCATCAAAAGCAGCCACCGATGTCTGAGCGTTGCATGGTATGGGTTTGTGGTCCACAACGATGACGAACCTCTGGATTTTCTTCCTTTGCTCACCAATGCAGAGGAGGAAGGGCTGTCTTGCTTCAACTTTCTCCAGGAATGTGGTGAGGCTGGCTCCCTGCTGTAGATTGAATGACAAATGCAGTAAGTGAGGAGTAAGATTTATTCTTGCAGTCTTATATCAAACTGCAACTGCAACACATCTTACATACAACCACAGCACACAAAAAAAAAAAATCTAATGGTACATACCTTAAGAAATCTTACAAGATGGTTTGCCGCCTGTGCTGAGCTTATCTTGGAAGTTTTTTTATGGCCTCTGGGCGTTGGGGGCAGGAGATGCAATAGCAACAGGAGAGCTGAAATGTCACCATCCCAGCCTTGAAAATAAACAGAGGAGAAAGTATTAGAAAAAATATATAAATTGAAGCTGCAGTCAATAATCAAGGGACCATAGAGGTGAATCATTTTTGAAAATTATAATTTTTCTAGGGTTCCTACTTGAGTTGTAGTTGAGGCTACTGTTACATATTTAACTTATTAAACAGGCAACTTCTTTATCTTAAAAACACAACTGTTATTATTTACCAAAGTCGTTCTCAGTCTCAGGGTCAAAAGCTGCCAGCAGCTCCTCAACATGAAGATTTGAGGGAAGACTCTGGCATTCTGCAATGACTTTGTTCTTGAAATATGATGGCCACTTTGCCAGGAACTTCCTGGATACTTCGTCACCAAACATCATGGAAAAATCCTGGTCAATCTTTAAACAAAGACCATGTCCATAAAAAAAGTTATTTAAACGTACTTGATATTTTTAAGGAATCTGTTTTCAAATATTCAAAATACAGTTTAATAATCTTTACATTTACTTACCAATTCAGGTATGTCAAGGAAACGATGGAAGACGTCTAAGACTGAAGATGTTGCATCCTGGTCATGAATCAGCTTCTGTCTGTACTCAAAGGTGGCTCTCATCTTGTCTTTGACCACACCTTTGTCTGTTGAATGTCGAATTATTGAGAGAGCCTCCCTGCACTCCTCACCGAAGAGCTGCTCACCAATCAACAGAGATTCTCTTTCAGTTGTTGGGCCGTCCTTGAAATTAGGCCTGGAGCGCCCACGGAAGCCGTCATAGGTGTTGCGTTGGACTGTCTTCAGTCTCCAAGCGAGATAGCCAGTATTGGCATCAGGGTCATAGTAATGCTCCTGCTCACACAAGCATTCACACGAACAAATCACAATAAGAAATATATATCAAATATTAATCAGAATCATGGTCTAATGACATAAGTACTACAACAACACAGTTTACAGACTTCAAGGAGAGCTTAAAACTTACATATCCATGTTTGGAGTATGGATCTTGGAGATATGGGAAAAGGGTCACAATTCCCAGGGCATAACTGGTTCGCACACTTGTGGGTGGAATCCTTCTTTTAAAAACAAAATTATTATTACATTTGTGTCTGATCCATTTGGGTTTTTCTTAGTCATTTTTTGTGATTTCTTACCCATAGGATTCTGTCATTTCTGCAACCAGAATGTTTATCATCTGTCTACGTGTGGCATCTGACAGAGTTTTGGTTTTGTCATACTCTTTGAAGATTTCTTCACCCTTTGGATTGGACTTCAAAACCGTATCAACCTTCTGCCAAACGTTTTTTTTCAAAATATTAGGGTTAATGATTAAGCAAATTAAATATTTCTAGGTAAGTACGTTTTTTATTACAATATTACAAAAAAAGAGTATACGTTGCATGATCATAGTATAATTGTTTACTAATCTAAACATTTGAGACAGTTATATAGGATTTCAAGGTTTACCTGTCTTGATTCTTCACGATCCACTTCTCCTGGACCCCTCTTTCTGTTATTTTTCGATGAGAGGATAACAGTCGAATCAGATGAAATGGAGGAAGATGGTGATGGTGTAGGGTTCGGCAATGAAGCTGGTGATGCTGTAAGATCGAAGATTGAATCAGCTGATGCTGTTAGGTCCGGCAACACTGATGAGTCTGATTCGTCTTCTACAAAATTAACCTCGAGATCTAAAAATTGACACAGGAGAATAAAAGAAGAATAAAAAAAGTGTTAAGATGTTATGATATGTAAAAAAAATATTTTTTTAAATGTAAATAAAATGTTGTTGATTAACACATAATTTCAAACTATTTCCTAAAAATGTGTTGGTACAGTATGAGAAAGTATCAGTTGTAGACATGAAGTAATATTGATGCATCCATATTAAACAAAGACTGAGTCAAATCTTCCAAACCTTTATTTAACAACCGTACCTGTTACTGGATACTGGCGGAATCCAACCTTGAAGTTTCGGACCCCTGATTTAATCAGTTCATCAAATATGTCGGCATCAACCTCAGTATCTGATGTATCAGTCAGATTGAGCAGGCCTTCAGTTAGAAGTTGAGACTCCAGACTAAATTTGTCTGTAACTGGGAGATATAAAAAATAAATGACAATACCATGTCATTTAGACTTCCAAATTGACCTTTTTTAGTGACTTACGTTTACAATTATAATATAGATACAAACCTTCTTGAAGAAACCGGAGAAAATCAAAGTTTTCATCAATTTGTGGAACTTTAATGTATTTCTGGACTCCTCCATATTCCACCTTTGCCAGCATTTTCTGTATACATTTTAGTAAGTTAATGAGAAGTAGCTTTCTACACAATGTTATGTAATTACAATGAATAAATGAACAATCATTGTTAGACATCACATACATTATATCACATAATGTATCTTACCACAATAATTGCGAAGAGAAGATATTAATCCATCTGCCGTTTTCAAAAGCAACCTTAGACACAAACAAGCTTTTGTTATTTTTATACAAAAGACAGCACCTAAAAATGTAAGATGTCACACAAAATAATTGAATACTCTTAAGTACAACACTGTAGGTGATCTATGCAAGAGATAAAATAGGTAATAAAGCAATGCCAAATTGAATGCAGAACACCTAAAAGAAAAATATAGCTCAATCATCGTAAAAAAGCTGTAATGCTGTGACGATAAATTATTTGCCACCAGTAGAAGCTGCTGGGAGTCTTCCAGCAGCTTCTACTGAAGCCTTACGAGTAAATCGCCAGAACGCCGACACCTCCTCATCTCCACCGCTCCCATGTTTTATTTTGTACTCTCTCTCCGTTGATGCGCGGGGCTAATGCTAATGCTAATGCCGGCAAATACAATGGCGGCTAAATTGTTCAGAGTTTTACGGGGCGTGGTTTGCACTTCGCCCAGACAATCGAAATTGGTACTTTTTTCTCCCCAGGATAGTACCACCTCTCTAGCAGGCACTAAAAATGGGGGTAAAAGTTCTCTGAACTAAGTTCTCTTTTTGGTGTGAACGCAAAATTCAAGGCACTATCGGAACTAAACGGGTAAATTACTCCGGTGTGAAGGCGCCTAGATGCACCAGTAACATTAACCTTTGATGTAGTCTTGCAAGTTTCTATGATTCATTAGCAAATAAACGCAAGCCTTCAAAACAGGGATCTCATTAAATATAATACTACCGATATAACGTTCCCACTCGGTGCCTGCATTCACATAAAGGTTATGTTTGTTTGGTTATACGTTTTTTCGGCTTGGTTAGCTAGTGCTAACTCTAGCTTAATGCTAAAAGCCCACAAGCCAAACACATCTTATCTTGGCGGTGACTCGCCTGTCTTATAACACAGGAAAATAGTATATCACACTTTTGTCATGAAAACGGAAGTTTTAGCGAACTAAGAGAAATACCAATAACAAAACACAACATTAACAGAAATGATTTTAATTTACTTACCGAACAATGTCAGGGAGCAGTTAGCCGTCACGGCAAGACTCTGGTTTGAAGTGGCTAGTGCTACGGCGATGGGGGCGTGGTGATACGTTAATTTACACTTAAGGTGTTAGGTTTGGAGTTAAGAGTTAAACGTTCAGAGTTAATGTACTACAATTACACTTACAGATTTGATTTATAGATATTTCGTTTTGACACTCGTTTTTAACACCAACTATTTGTCTAATGAGAGTTAAATATAAGGGATTTAACTCTATCAGGAGTATATTTAACTCTACTCTTGTTTAAATTTCACCAACACCAAAATATTAACACTTCTCAATTTGCTGTGCAGGATTAAGTGTTTGCAAGGCGGGGAAAGTATTCCTGCAGCCCCTCCATCACGGTGGTGATGATTAGAAATGATTTCCAGGTCAGAAGCGGTTTTTAAAAGTGGCCCAAAAATATTTCAATCTGTTTAAAAAGCACAAAGTGATTTGAGTGCAGTTCTCATGTGTCCCCACAGGAGGGCTTCTCGTCCCAGGGAGCACAGTGCTTTCAAAGTCAAAAATACAACCCAAAAAAGGGCAAATCGATGGATTTAAAGCGCAGGGAAGCTCCGCACCGCACACAGGTACATTCCTAAATCCCCACCATAGTCACCACGGGGATTTAAACTAGTTTATGCGGGGGAAAGAGTGCTGAAAATCGGATTAAACCCTGCTCACAGTGTGGTAAGAGCCAGATTGTTTCAGAGAGTAAGGATACCATGGACCATTTGCATCCAAAATGATCCATTTAAAAGCCATGTGTAAGGGGGGGGAAAGTGCAAGTGCAGAGAGGAGCCTGAAAATGCCTCTCCAGGACCCCGGGGAGCAGCTCCCAGGGGCTGGAGAGGGGGAGACATGTGGCTCACAGGCAGGCCTGGGGGCCCCTGCAGAGCCCACAGCTGCTGGGCATCGACATTGGAGGTGGGCAGTCCGCCTTTCAGCACCCACACTCGGCCCTGGCACCCGCATATCCTCTCTGAAGCCAATCTACAAGAAGCAACTATGCCTCCAAACTCTTTGCTTACGGCCATACCACTCTGATCACGCCCGATCTCGTCCGATCTCGTCCGATCTCGGAAGCTAAGCAGGGTCGGGCCGGGTCAGTACTTGGATGGGAGACCGCCTGGGAATACCCGGTGCTGTAAGCTTTTTTTAAATGCAGCTACATGCGTGGTGACAAGGTACGATTTATACCCTAAAATAGCGTGCTAAGTGTGGGTGGATTAGTTTCAAAGCATGCACACTCTGCTCGTGTCAGACTTCCATCAAATAGACCGGGGAAAACACCTCTCATTAGCCCCTCACAGACCACCAAAGGACGGACTAAGCAGCTCCAGCACGGCTCCCTCACATGGAGCTCAGGTTATTTCATACCTCCAGGAGAGGGACCGGGAAAACCACCTCTCTGTAGCCCCTGACAGACCCCCAAAGGACGGACTAAGGACCTCCGGCAACAGTGGCACTTCCATAACCTCGTGCACCGTGAGACCCCGGGCCCCCGGACTTAAGCACTCCCCCACGGACTAAACCCAGATGTTCACACCCTGCAGAATCTCATGCCCCTGGTAACCTTTAAGGGGGGGTGGATTTTGCGGTGCTTTACCGTCCGAACACAAGCATCGATATTCGTCCTCCTTCACAGCAGCAGCAGCAGCAGCAGCAGCAGCAGCAGCAGCAGCAGCAGCACCAGCACCTGCCCTGCTGGAGGTTCACACTTTAACTTATTTGTATTCGTTTTTTTTTGTTCCCCTCCTCTGCCTTACACATCCTCCCACGCTCGAGCACTCCTCACTCGGACTAAACCCCTCCATGCACACCGCCAGAACCAGAACCTCACGCCCCTGGTGACCTTAAAGGTGTTTGTCTTTGTTTGTTTTTGTATTCCACATAGACAGGCTGGGGTTCAGCACCACGCACAGAGCCTGCCCGCTACCTCCAGGGCGCATCACCACATTTTACAAGCCAGGAAAGGTGCATGGATCCTGGGTAAACATTGATTAAGTGTTTTTAAATGTGTGGAACAGTGTTTTGTCACTTTCAAAACTCTCCTGTCATTGACCGGAGAATTTGGGTCGATGTTGTATTCAATCTGGCCATTAATATTCCAGTGAGACGAAGTACGTACATTGACCGGAGTGATCCCATGTTAATTGTGTCCAAATACCGGAACATTCCCTAACCCTTGGTCAGATTCTCCGCCATCACAACCTGGACTTTCACTGCTATGCTGACGACACACAGATCTACCTCAGCACCAAATCCCCCCTTTCACACACATCGAATCCTGTCTGACTGCAATAAAATCCTGGATGCAACACAACTTCCTCAAACTCAACAGCAATAAAACTGAACTCCTCCTCATCGGCTCCAAATCCCCCCTCAGCAAAACCCCCAACCTGACAGTCACCATCGATGGCACCCCTGTTTCCCCCTCCACCCAGGCACGCAACCTTGGCGTGATATTCGACCCCACCCTCTCCCTCGACCCCCACATCCGCCAAGTTGTAAAAACCTCATTTTTCCACCTCCGCAATATCGCCAAACTCCGTCCCTCTCTCACCCGCCCCGCAGCTGAGCGACTCATTCACGCCTTCATCTCCTCCCGCCTTGACTATTGCAACTCACTCCTCTTCGGCATCAGCACAACATCCCTCAATAGACTCCAGCGTGTCCAGAACGCAGCCGCCAGACTCCTCACCCACACCAAATCATGGCATCACATCACCCCGGTCCTCAAAGAACTCCACTGGCTCCCCGTCTCACACCGCATTCACTACAAACTCCTGGTCCTCACCTATAAAGCCCTCCACCATCTGCCCCCCCCCCCCCCTACCTCACTGGCATAATCATCCTCTACCAACCACCCCGGTCCCTCAGATCCACCTTAGCCGGTTTGCTTTCAATCCCCAAGGCCAAACTCCGGAGCTTCGGGGACAGAGCCTTCTCTGTGGCCTTAAACCCGCCCCTCCCCCCTCTGAACCAACATCCTCCTGACTGCTTTTCTTTTTTTGTTTTTGTTTGTGTTTTTGTTCTTGTTTTGTTTGTCGACCTTACTCGTAATGTAAAGCGTCTTGGGGTCTAGAAAAGCGCTATATAAATCCCATTTATTATTATTATTATAATGCAGAGGGAAATAACTCTCAGAATAACGTTATTAGCATATTTTTACAACTTGAGGAATTAATGTTTTTAATAAGGGCTATACAAGTGTTCATACTGGGTAGTTTATTTAGTTTTAAAAAAATTATCCAACGATTTACAGACCACTCTTTCCCCATGTAAGTCAATGGGAAAAAGTGTTTCCGGGCCTGGCAACCAAACGGAAGTGTAGTACCGCCGTTTGGCCAGCAGGAATATTTTCATCTGAGTCCGGCGCACGTCCTGGGGGCTTGTCCAAGACTGGTTGCGACTCGCAATTAAAGCAAAGAAGAAGATCTCATAACTGATTTATTCCCTCTAATAAATACTGTATAAGAGATTGCTCCAATAAATTCACTTTTACAAGATGCCTGTGTGCTTTGTACCAGGTTGTAATCACAAAAGTGATCATACCACTTGCTCGTTCTATCGCTTGCCGTCTGATGAAAGGACGAGGAGTCGTTGGACCAAACATATCAGGTAATATCATAGACTGTATATATAAATGGACGTAGGGTCGTCACCCATAGGATTCTGCAGAGTTGCCGAGAAGCCCTTAGTAGGCGGAGTCGGCCACTAACGGCTCGACAGTGACGTCAGAGTTCAACTCCCGCCTACTCCAGCCTGCTCCAAATAAGGGTAAAGAGGCGGAGCCGAGGCGGGACCTGCTGCCACCGAGCTGAAAGTTCCAGAGCTAGCTGAAGCTACCAAGCTAAGCTAACATGCTCCCCATCTGCACACTGCCGTGGCATTTTACGTTTCTAAGGTAAGCGGACATGAAACTATTCAGCAAAACTATAAATAATAATCTAAGCTATTGAGTTTTTAGCATAATACTTCAGAATCTTAAAATCCCTTAACGTTTGTATTCAATTGTGCTAAATTCAACACTGGAATCAAGCAAATATTAATGTTTGCATGACATTAGTTATTTATATTTTGATATCACTTAATTATACGTTTAATACATTTAAGTCAAGCTAAGGTACATGTGATGGTAGCTAGTTAGTGCTCTTACCTGTGAGGCCTCCTCCAAACAGCATAATAACCAGACTGTATCAGTAAAACTAAGTACCAGTTCTAGATCCTTGACTTTAGAAAACAATTCAAAAGACAACATGTATTTAAAGACCAATCTTTATTTGAATGTGCCTCTTAACCTGATATATTAGTTATACAGTAATAGTATTGACAATCTAAAAAAACTGAGCAACTCAACAGTCAACTTTATATTTCTTATTGTCTAAAGCACATGTGTCAATAACAAGGCCCGCGGGCCAAACATGGCCCTCTGCAATATTGAATCTGGCCCTCCTGTCAATCCTAGTCATCAATTTAATGTGGCCCGCGAGCTTGTGTCTGTGACAATGCAACGCTGAAACACAAGAGGGCGCTGTCGCACGTCTCACTACGTCAGTAACGGCCGAGTAACCTTCTCTGAAGGTACGCTTTGCAAAGGAGATTGAAAGCTAGCATAAACAAACGATGGCGAAAAAACAAAAAGTAGACAAAGATTATCGACATTTTCAGGAGAGGTGGGAAGCTGAATACCTGTTTTGTGAATTAAAACAAAAGCCAGTGTGTCTCGAATGTCAAGAGTCGCTGGCAGTGTTCAAAGAGTATAACATCCGCAGACACTTCGAAACGAAACATGGCGAGCAATATGCTAACATGTCCATGGAGCAGCGGCTGCAGAAAGCCAAAGACTTGAAACGCAAACTTCAACATCAGCAAAGCATGTTCACCCGCATCAGTAGTGAAAGTGAGGCTGCTACCAAGGCAAGTTTTATTATTGCAGAGGAAATCGCAAAGGCTAGCAAGCCGTTTAGCGAGGGAGAGTTTATTAAAGACTGCCTTGAAAAAGTGTGCAGCGTTGTATGCCCTGACAAGAAGCAGGCATTTTCAAACATAAGCCTGTCCCGTAATACTGTGGCTAGTCGCGTTGATGAACTGGCCTCCGATGTAGAGAGCCAGCTAAAAACAAAAGCCAAGGACTTTATTTCATATTCACTAGCTGTAGATGAGAGTACAGACAGGACGGACACAGCCCAGCTGTCCATATTCATCCGCGGGGTTGACAGTCAGCTGTCCGTCACTGAGGAACTTTTAGACGTGAAACCGATTCACGGGACAACAACGGGAAAGGATATTTTCACCCAAGTGGAGCAGAGCGTGAACAAGATGAAGCTACCCTGGAGTAAACTTGTTGGACTGACAACGGATGGTGCACCGGCGATGTGCGGGGAAGTTCGGGGTTTGGTCGGTTTGACCCGAAAGGGGATGGGGGACACAGGGGAAAACTTGGTAGTTTACCACTGCATCATCCACCAAGAAGCCCTCTGCGGTAAGGTGTTGGGCATGGAACATGTCATGACTGTTGTGACTAAAACTGTGAACTTTATTCGTGCACGGGGCTTGAATCATCGGCAGTTTAGGGCTCTTTTAGAGGAGGAGAACTCCGTGCAAGAGGATCTGCCCTATCACACAGAGGTGCGCTGGTTGAGTCGGGGGAAAGTGCTGAGGAGGTTTTACGACACCCGCACTGAGATCGCTCGTTTCATGGAAAGCAAACAGAGGCCCGTCCCCGAGCTTGAGGATGAAAAGTGGCTGGGCGACTTGGCGTTTATGTGTGACATTACTGAGCACCTCAATTCACTGAATGTGAAACTCCAGGGAAGAAAGCAGCTGATCACAGAGATGCGGGACTCCGTGAAGGCATTTGAACTGAAACTGCGTCTGTGGGAGGGGCAGATGCGTAGAGGTAATTTGACCCACTTTCCTACCTGTCAAACAATAAGCGCCACCGTCACCATTTCACTCCCGACCCAAGTGTATGCTGACAAACTGAACACACTCAAAGAGGAATTCAGCAGGAGGTTTGCTGATTTTGAATCACAGAAATTCAACATTGACCTGTTCGCAAATCCTTTTGCAATTGATGACGACACTGCCCCTGAGCACCTGCAATTGGAACTCATTGAACTGCAATGTAACAGCGCTCTGAAGACCCAGTACCAGTCAGTCGGGGCTGCTGAGTTTGCACCTCTCCTCCCTGAATCTGTGCCAGAGTTACGTCTTCATGCTGCACACATCATGTCCATGTTCGGGAGCACTTACTCGTGCGAACAGATGTTCTCTATAATGAACTTGAATAAGACATCCCACAGATCCCGGATCACTGACCAGCATCTGACGTCGGTATTGAAAGTGGCCACAGCAAAGGACATTAAGCATAGAATAGATGAGATCATCTGTAAGAAAAGGTGCAGAGTGTCTGGTAAAAGTTAAACTACAATGCATTTCAGATAGGCCTTGTTGCACTGACTATTTTGTGTTATCACAGAAAATATTTGTTGTGTTGAAAGATACAGTAGTAGTCCTAATGGTTTTGTTTAATTGTGAACTATTTTGTTATAAACTGAACCTACTGTAGGCTAGACTGCTAATGTAGTTTGTTTAATTGTGCACTTCTCTTTTTTTTAAAAATTATTATTATCTTTAAAAACAGCATTGGTTTTGCACTTGATGCTATTGACAGCACTTTCATCTTATTTTGCTGATATAAAGAATTATCCACAAATATGAAGGGGGAACACACTATTTTTATTTTATTTAATCCACCTGCTAGCCTAGTTCTAAACATATTTGTTATGGTCCTGTCATCCATGTGCCCTCTCCTGGCAGGTTCTCGCCAGTCATGTGTTTGGTTTGATTGTGAATAAACACGCCAGTTTGGCTGCATTGACGTTATCTCTGAGTCATGTATATGAGTTGTAACCATAACAAGAATCACTGTAATGAATGTCATGGCCCCTGATTTTATTCACAACTGTCAGAATGGCCCTCAGTAAGTTTGAATTTGACACCCCTGGTCTAAAGCATTCGTTATTTGCTTATTATTTTTTCCCCTCATATTCAGTGTGGACGGATTCAGACAGTGTGGTGTCCAGAGCTGCAGAGACTTCAGGGAGAAACCTCTGTGTGATGGACGTCCTGTCTGTTGGTTTGGAGAGGACTGAGGGTCTTTCCTCAGCGAGGAGGACCTGGTCTGATGGAGGAGCCCATGCTGGGCAAAGCTGATACCAACTGCACAGGCCTACTCTGTCACTTTATTTCACTAAATGTTTTTACTTATACATTTAATAGTTTTACACCTTCTGTCCATATGTGCTTTTTATTTAAAACATTTGATTAACTTTTGGTTCACATTTCAATAAATTGTATTTGCACTCCTTTTGTCCATTATTCTTACTGAAAATGTTAGATTCCACATTCACATCTGACTGAAGATTGGCCCCATTTATTTGTGACATTGCAAACTCTGCGGTACAAGGCACAAGTGATGTGAAGCTCATAAAGCGAGGCAAATAGAAATAATCAGCTGATGGAGTGTAGAGGTGGAAATAGGTGCATTCGATCAGCTGACTGTTTTTACAATAAAAGTAGTTTCTTAGTGTACTGGTCTTAAAATCTCATAGCATCAGCTTTTAATGTTCCTCTTGGATGTTCTTCTTGACCCTCAGAGAAAGAGGTGATGTCTTTCAGGCATGTCCTTTCCAAACAAAAATTACAGGAAACATAAAACATATTATTGCAGAACAAGTGTGTTATTTATGAAAGCGGTGTGTTTGTGTGTTTAGGGGCTGTAGATATAATTATTTTTTAATTGTAATGTTTTACAACCAGAGTTTTTTTTGTTTTTATTTCAACAGTAAGCTACAAAGATAATCAGATTATGAATGAACAGTATGAAGTTCATCAACATTGAAATGTATTTTATTATCAAAATAATATTCAACTGTTATCAAAACGTAGTGCAACTGTAGAAGCTTGCTCTGCTGTCTCACTGAAAGAATAACTTTTACCACGTTTTTTACAGACAATATTGAGAGATAAATAGTAGCAGTTCTCACTGTGTTAAATATCTTTGCCTTCAATACATTAAATTAGAAAGCTGACAAAATCATATTGCTTGTTAACATCTAAATGTAACTTTTTGCATGGAAAAAACCCTCAACTTCACTGATGTGTTGGTGATCTAGTATTGTTTAATGGAATGTATATCAGTGTATTAAAGTCAATACTTCATTCATTTAAACCAATATCTTTCTTGATTCTTTGTACAGTATGAAAAATAGAGTCTTTGTACCTGAGCTGAAGTTCACTGCTGTGAGGAGTCCAGTTCTGTCTCTCACTCTCTGGTCCAGCCTGTCTGCATCACCTGGACACCTTAAACAAACAGATATATGTAAAGTACCATGTGTACAAACAATACAACTGATTCTCTTCTGTTGAACATGTTGGATTGTGTATTGTACGTTTCAGGGTCCTTTTTGTTTTACTGTAACTTTGGAAGTTGTGTTACCAATGCTTACTGTTTATTTGATACCCATTTGGTAATGCAATTCATAAAAACAATAAGGTTTGGGTTTGTTCTTCAGATATGACTGTGATGTTAGCGTGTAAGCTCAATAATGAACTCCAGCTCAACCAACCATATTGTTATATCTAAGTAATCATCTTGAAATATGAAATTAATAATTGTAATATACACACATCTTATTGTGAGGTTGATTTCACATACACTACTTCGACATTAGCTTGTCTACATACTTGAGCATAGCCAATTTAAATTAACCTTAGCGATGCATACAGTTCCTACATACATAATAAAATATCTCTCTAGTCTAAGTTACAAGGATGACCTTATTTTATCAACCTCAAACAGAAGCTGTTTGTTCAACAGTATTATCCCACTTAACGCTTAACACTTGTCTATTTCATTTTAACCTTTATAAATATAGTCTATGATTTTAACTTGGAGGCTACGATTAGCATCGTTAGCACTGATGTAGCTACCACTCGCTTACACGCTAACCCAAGCCTTAACATTCATTACGTAGCTGATTAAAATCAATAATACATAAATAAGTACTCGATTTTCACTTACCGCAAAACCGCATTCATGCACCGTCTGTTTCAACCGCAGAGCGAGTCACAATAGTCCGATATATAAGCATGAAGAACAAACAACCACGGCCGGCTTAAAGTTGTGTTCCCTGGATGAACTGAGCAGGCAGAGTGCCTGTAGCTTCACGGAGCAGCTAGCGGAGAGACAAGAAGCTAACAGCAGCAGTCACTTCACAGAGCCGTTGTCGGTACCAGATGTGTTCGGGGTACCATATGTGTTCGGGGGCCGTCTCTTACCAATGACGTCACGCATTGTACGCATTGTGATTGGCTGTACGGTAATTTACCCAGGGGTGCTCGGGGGCAAATCACATCTACAGATCATGACAAACCGAATTGAATTATTCCTATGCTCCTAGCGTGTGAAAATGTTTGTGAAAAACATGTTAAAAAAACATGAAAACGGAGCAATGGCTGTACGCCATTGGCTGTACGGCAACTCAAGAGGACCATCATACACGGTCAAATTCCGAACATTTAAACATAGTCTACACTTCATTCTTTACTTTGTCCGTTAGATGAACTACCTCTCTGAAAGGTCCCATTGTGTTCATTTTGATGGGCTGTCTTCTGAGTGGTTAAACATCACTAAAGATTTTCTGACTTCTGACTGCTTTGGATATATAATTACACCACAATAAGGTTTTACTATCACAGTGCACTGAGATTTGTGACAAACTGTAAAGCACTTACGCATCACTGTACACTGTAAACCAAGGCGGTTTTGCCATCACTTACTGTACTGAGGCTCAGTCACTGGTACATTTTCATTTAGAAAAGCCATGTTGGATAAAGTACCATCTTATATCTGCTCCCTGATCTCTCGGCAAATTGAAAGTACTTATTGCCTGAGATCTCATGCTGTGGTTTTATTAAATGTGCCAAGTGCTAGGACTGTCTTAGGGAAGAAAGCTTTTAGATGTGCAGCTCCACTAACTTGGAACAGTCTGCAAAAAGGATGTAAAATTACCAAGCTGGTACCACTACATGTTTTTAAAGCTCGGTTGGATGCTCCACAGTCAGATGCTGTTGGTACCTGTACATGTGGATAGATATGTAAATTGTAATCCCTGTATTTTTTGCTTTATGATGTCCTTTTGTTGTTCTGTTGTTTATGTTTTTATGTCTTCATGTGGAACCTACTGCTGCAGGTCTCCCTTGAAAAATAGACCATTGATCTCAATGAGATTTTAACTGGATAAATAAAGGTTTTGAATTGAATGTCGAGCATTAACTGCAAGTCACTCAAATGCATAAACTGGAGAATAATTATGTTACAAGTGTTACAGAAAACATATACAAGTGTAACAAACATCCAGTATTAACCTTACTGTTTTTTTACTAACAGTAACCAACTAATAATTTTCATGAAGTGCATATTTATTCCAAACTCACAATATATATATACATATATATTGTGAGTTTGGAATAAATATGCACTTCATGAAAATTATTAGTTTTATTTTTTATACATTTTTTATACATATATATATATATATGTAATAAAACATAATGCACAATGGTACACAGTATCCAAACTCTTTAGGCACTGGTCAGAGGCATTCATGTAAAGCAGATCACCAGAATCCAATACTGGTAAAAACGTTGCAGAGATCAAATGTTTCCTTGTCTGAAAGGAGAAACCTAATTTTAAAACAACATTTTCAGTGTGTGACTTAAAAGATAAGTTCTGATCAATAATAAAACCTAGATATGTGTATGTAGTGACCCTTTCAATGTCAATGTCAGTCCCTTGAACAGTACAAATGTTGGGGAGAAAATAAGTTAACTTTTTGCGATTTGAGAATATCATGAGTTTGGAGTTGTCTGCATTTAATACTAACTTGAGTTGAGATAAATGGGATGGAATAACATCAAAGGCAGACTGGAGGAAATCAAGACTTGCTCTATAGAAGAGGATGAACAATAAATAACAGTATCATCTGCATAAAAATGGAAAGCAGCATTTGAAAGATTATTCGAGATTATTTACATACAGTATATAGTGAAATGATTGGTCCTAATATGGAACCTTGGCGCACAACCTTTCAAATCAAATCAATCAAATCAAGTTTTATTTATATAACACATTTATAAACGATTTTTCGTCGAGCCAAAGTGCTGTACAAATAATAAAAAATACCCTACAGTAAAGACATTTTACAGCTAATACAACAGCAGTTTGTTCAGAATATCAGTATGAGAAGAAAACGACACCCTTTGTCCTTAGACCCTCACATTGTACAAGGAAAAACTTCAAGAGAAAACCCACAGTTTAAAGGGAAAAATGGGAGAAACCTCGGGGAGAGCAACAGAAGAGGGATCCCTCTCCCAGGACGGACAGACGTGCAATAGATGCCGTGTGTAAATCGAGGAGATAATACATTTGCAACATAGGTAGACCAAATGTTAGGAAATGCATGCGTCTATAATAATAGGATGAATCCACGAAGATGTCAACAATCCTGTGGGAGCCTTCAGGGAGGCAGCACGACGAGACCCAGGCAGGACCGCAGAGACAGGTTCAGCCACGACCCGAAGTCCACGACTTAATCCAGAACTCAGGATAGAGGATCCAGGATGCGGGACCACAGCAAGAGGATCAGCCTCGACTCAAGATCACATCAAGACACAAAAGAAGAAAAATGTGGCTGGGTTAATCGGAACATGAGAATACACAGATTCAGACAGACAGAAGGAAGAACAAGCACTCCCTTTGGAGTGATTTTTTTTAAATATTGAAGTTAAATGCATCAATCTGGTGCACTTTGAGAGCAAAATGAAGAGATATATGGATACCTCTCAACATACATATGAAACAACTGTAAACAGATTTACTTTGTCTTTATGGATTCGATTGTGGACTTGATTGTGATTGCTGCACATTATCCCTTACTTAATAAATACTTTTTTTGATAATCTATTATATAGAAAAGTATATCATATTGATATATAATATATAATTTATTGATAATATATAATATAATCAAATATAACAATCAAAACGAAATAAGTAGTATTAAGTATTAGGGCTAAGAAAATATTGTACATGTGAAATAGTTGTATGTATTGATTTAAATTGACATGCATACGCTAAGAAAAATAGTCCGTTGTTACTTTTTGAACTAACGTACCAACGGCACTGAACATATTACATATTACCTACCATATTACGTTTTATACTTCTTACCTTCGATTTCTCTTGTTCTTCTCCTCATTCGTCTTTGTTTTTCTTCAAGTTTTATTGTATTTCTTCAAGTTTTTATCTTGTTGGTCGAATGCACTTAAGCGTCAGCTAAATACAATGTAATGTAATGATCTAAAAACCCCTCTATACTCTAGACAGCGTGGGTAAATTACCGTAGAGCCAATCACAATGCGTGACGTCATTACGTCGTGACGTCGTGACGTCACTGGTAAGAGACGGACCCAGAACACATATGGTAGCCCGAACACATCTGGTACCGACACCGTCACTCAATGTGACCACGCCCAAATGTATGTAAAAACTTTAAGACCTAATATAAATAAAAGGGTCGTGTTAGAAAAAATTCACTCACAGATCCATAATCATGAAGGTGGAATCTAACTATATTCATAATAATATTTATTGCACCCATGGGTAGAAACATGTTTTTTTCTGCTGTAAAGTTGGGCATTTTAACATGGGGGTCTATGGAAATTGGTCCTTTCTGCAGTCAGTCCCTATTGGCCAATATATGAACTGCAGTCTGTGGCACTTCCGTATTGGCTTCCCGGCTCTTCCCCACAGTTTGCCGCTTGCTGAAGACAGACTGTATATGTTCTAATGTGTGAGCTTTGACCTTGATACCCTGATGTGTGAAGTCACTTCAATTCTTAACACGTTTCTTTGAAAGACCTGCCGTTCTGTTTCTCCTGCGATTGCATCTTACTTTTTTGACTTTTTCCCATCAGACATTGGGCCGTTGTATCTCGTTGTCTGGTGGGCCAAAGGTAACAATAATAGTTGGTGCAGACACATGAGGTCGCTGAATAATTACTGTAGATATACAGATATAACATGACACAGATATCATATAAAACACTCTCAGGGACACATTACTGCAGCATCAACTTTCAGTAGTTTCCTCCTCTTCCAGGGTGTCTCATAAGGACAGCCTAAACAAAGACAGATTGTGATTGGACTTGCGTACGCCGCCCTGCTGTGTTTGTAGCAGCTGTTATCATCAGATCTGAAGGTAAACATACTCACATAAAGCCCATTTCTCTGCACAATGATTATTGTATTCTTGTACAATATTAAGCACACCAGCATATATTTTCCAAAAAGCATTTATTAATAAAGACAAAATGAGGAGTGGGGTGATGTGCTGCCAGGGCTTGGTGCGGGTACTGGAGCCTCTCAGGGTTTTGAACCCGGACAGGACTCCATTGCAACAGTCCAGGCGGGAGGGGGGTGAAAGCGTGTATGAGGGTTACAGTAATGCATCCTTTACTCCACCTTTGTAGACACTTATGCATTCATACATCACATGTCACTTGTTAGACGCTTTTATCCAAAGCAGGGTTTGAACCTGTGCTCCCCTGATCCCAACACCAACGCACTAGTCCACTGCGCCACACGCCCCCATACATGCATCAAAAATAGCAGTATTATTTAAACTCTTTTAACATGAGCATGTTATCGCTGCTGCTGTACAAAAAATATATATGTTTCTCAAAGATAAGCAATAACGCACCAAATACAAAAATCCTGACTCTTTACAAACCACATTTTGGAGAACATAAAATGTAATGTGTTCATAACATACAATCAGCACGGATACATCCAATCAAGGATCAATTAGTTAAAACATGGTGGATACATCTGAATGACTTCCAGTGATCTTTTAAAGAGTCTTTCCCGTTTGTGGAGTGCTCACAGAATGTAATGTGATTACAGCAAACAGGGAATACATCAATAAACACTAAATATCATGCTTTGAGTTTCTCTTCATAAAAGCTTCTGCACACAAATACATGTTCATCATCAGTAGTTTACCTCCCCCACCTTTAAGTGTCATGTCTCTGCATTACAAATAATGCAGTACAAAAAGAAGAAACAAAAATAGGAACAAGAAAACAAACAAAAAAAGAAACAAAAGAAACAAAAACAACAGCAAGAAAAGAAAGCAGTGTCAGTCTAACGTTGATCCAGTTGTTTCTCCAGCTCTCTGGTTGAGCAGCAGCTGTGGAGAATACAGTTAGTGACATCATGTGGACATGGAGAAAACCTCTTTTCATACAATGTTACAATCTTTTGATGACCTACATGTTTATTTACCATTTCACATCGAGCTACCATCTGCATATTTTTTAAAAAGTGAAGTTTTAATTTAAATACAGCACTTCTACTGAGGTTACTCACCAGTGACGTTGAGCCAGCATCTCCTAGAGTTACTCCCATCAGGTGTGCGTATGGCACACACATAAAACCCAGAGTCACTGGTCCTGAGTCTGGAGACATGAAGTGTGAGGCGTCCTTCTGTGAGGACGTCTTTGTCCCACTGGACAGATGAAACAGGACGTAGGGTCTGCTCTCAGTAAACAGCTGACAGAAGGTAGAAATGGATCTGAGGGAAGTGTCTGTTCTGGAGCTGAAGGTCCACTTCAGCGTGATGTTCTGACACACACACACACACACACACACACACACACACACACACACACACACACACACACACACACACACACACACACACACACACACACACACACACACACACACACACACACACACACACACACACACACACACACACACACACACACACACACACACACACACACACACACACACACACACACACACACACACACACACACACACACACACACACACACACACACACACACTAGAAGTTAGTCTGTCTTTAGTTATTATCACAATACTTCAGACTGACACCAGGAACAGTAATGAACTTCTGACAGTAGGTGGCGCCAGATATCAACATTATCGTCTCTTTAAACTGAATCAGAAAATACTTTCACTTTTATCAGTCAACACATGGACTTCAATCCGCAGCAAACTGGTTTAACTGGTTCTAACACAACCGTTGCCCCCCCCGCCCCCCCCCCCCCCCCCGCCCCATGTACAGATAGGGGGGTAAATGACTCCATGTGCAATCATATAACTATGACACCACTGTGCAATAAAACGTAAATGCAACTTGTAGATTGATCCGAATGTAATTTGTAGATTTGACTTACTCATTTTTTATTTTATATTTATTTATTATTTATACCCTTTCATCTAATAGTGTTTTATTTTACTTCTTTTTTTCACTTTTGCTGTAACAATGTACATGTCCCCTCAGTGGGACGAATAAAGGTCTGATTTTTGATTCAATACAGCAGTCTGTCTTTTGCTGTTATTATTATAATCAATTTTATTATTTACTATTATTATTGGATTTGTACTATTATTATTTTTATAATGTCTTTGTATTTATTATTGTTATTATTTTGTACTATAATTCTCATTATTCTTATTTTCATTTTCAATATAATCTTTCAATGATCTTAACTATTATTATTTTTGTTTGTGTCTTTTTTATATACAATTTATCCTCCCTAATTTATTATTATTATTATTTACTAAATAATAAATAATATATTTTGTACTACTATTATTTTTCATATATATTATGTTTTTAGAATTATTATTTATTTATTTACAATGATTAATAGTTATCTGCCACTCTATTGAGTGCAGTGGATGTTTGCTGTTTCACGGAGAGGAAGGGTGTGGTTGCTAATTGGATCAGCCTTCAGACAGAAACAGGGACTCTCATTAAAAATGAAAACTCTATTCCTGTATTGTTCACGAAACTGGAAGCTCTTTCTCCACAGAATACTGTGTGAAAAGCATTTTCCCTGGATGTATGTATTGTAGTTTAACCCCGGATGTTTCCAGTCGTTTTGGTAGCACTTTAATTTCTAACCACGAGGTAATTGAGGCGTGTCTTTTAGCTCCTTACTTCCTAACAGGAGAACAAAGATGTGATCTTACCTGTAAACCTTTGGAAAGTGGAGAGATCTCATGAGTCTGGAGACAGCAGGATTCACAGCATCCCTCAATGATTGGTCCCTGAACTGCACTATCATATATTTTACATCTAGAAAACAGCTGTTCAGATCAATAAGCAGGCAGTGGATCTCCTTCTCTCTGATTGGCTGATTGCAGTCGTTCAATATCAACGGTCCGCTCTTATTAATAAAGCAAAGGTTCCCATTGGTTGCCTTTCCCTGACGCATGCACATTAGAAACCCCCCTCAGTTTACTGCCTCCTGATTGGTCCGTGTGTTTTTAGTTTCACTTTCAAGTTTAGGCAGGAATTCAAGGCAGCTGCAGTGTTCATGAAGCAGAGAGACATGAGGATGAACAATAGTGTTAAAGAATAAACACCTTTATTATAACACAAAGGAATAAAACATTTTAACACTTTGAAGTCGATCCATTACGACATTTTCAAATATTTCCTCCTGTAGGACATGCAATGCAGATTGTACAGAATAAGTAAAAAAGTAAATACAATTGATTTATTTATAATGTGTAACATTTGAAAATGACATTAAATGCAGCATGGTAACAATATCCATCAGTAAACAAAGGGTTTGATGACATTACAGCTGAATGATCAAACTCAGTGAAGGCTGAAATAAATAAATATAACAAATACACTTTACAGATGTTACACTGAGGTCTTTTCTGACTCTTGAATCAAATTAGATTAAAATCTTTAATGACCACACAGCCAGGCTGCTGGAATTCGTGTTTAGTGCAGATTATTACAGTTTGTTCCATACAGTACAATTCAACATACAATAAACAGACAATAAAAAGAACAACACACAGCACAGGGCAAATACATACATCATGACATACATACATAAAGTTCAAGGTGTGGTGGATTGTGATTGTTCATCGCAGTTATTTAGAGTCCATTTAGTGTCCGTATTGCAAAGGGGAAGAAGCTGTTTTTGAAGCGGGCGGTTTTGGTGGACAGTGACCTGTAGCGCCTCCCTGAGGGCAGAAGTTGGAAGACATGGTGAGCTGGGTGGGAGGGGTCAGAAATGATTTTCTTTGCCCTTGTGACAGTTCGTTGGTGGTGAAGTGATTTGAGTGATGGAAGGGGACTGCAGGTGATCTTTGATGCTTTATTGACGATACGTTAAAGTTTATTCCGGTAGAGGTCGTCTGAACTGCTGTACCAGACTGTGATGGATGATGTGAGGATGCTTTGGATGATGGCTGTGTAGAACTGGATTAGGAGATGTTTCCTCACTCTGTATTTCTTGAGCTGCCGCAGAAAGAATAGCCTTTGGTTGGCTTTTTTGTAGATGTGGTCTGTGTTGGTCTTTCATTTGAGGTTATTGCTTATGTGAGTACCAAGAAATTTGAGTGAGGGGGGGAGATATGGGGGTGATAGTGGAGAAACTGGAGAATGATCAAACCTGCTGTAGAAGGCGTTCAGTTTGTCCGGAAGCTGATGGTCATTTTCAGGTGTGGGGGGGGGGGGGGGCTTTGTTTTGTAGTTGGTGAGGACCTGAAGTTTTTTCCAAACTGTCCTAGTGTTATTCATTTAGATGTTGGAGAGTCTCACTTCATGCTCAGATTCAGACGGAGACATGTTAGTCCTGATGGTTTGTTCCTCTGATAAACTTTCCCTCTGTATGGTTGCATTGTGGGTTCTTCTCTTATATCTTATTAAAACAATGCAGGCCATGCTGATGACAAAGAGAACCAGAACAGCTGATGACACTCCAACGATAAGCCAGAGTCTTCTCGGACGCTCTGATGGTCTCTGAGGTTCGAGTTCTTCAGCAGCTGTGGAAAAGGACAGAAAATAACATGAGGAACCATTTTAGTGTTAATAAATAACAGGTTTAATCTAAAGTGAAAACATGACAATCTCCAACCTCCATTCTTCTGAAAAACATCCCGTGGTTCCAGCTTCTCAGTTTCCCCTTTTCCACTAAAATGAGTTCTGAGTGGGGCTGGTTTGGATCACAGTTGGTTTGTGAGAAGAGATTTATTTTAAAATGAGTTGTGAACATTTTAAACAGTTAAAACAAGCCGTTCTTAAGATTTGAGCAGCAGGACTCTTTTGGTCTTTCATTCATACTTTGTTGAGAATCTGCTATTTCCTTTTCCAAATGTTAACTGTTCAATTCTTGGAGAATATTATCCAATATTAGCGACAACATACTGGATGTAGATGCATTAGTTTTAGCTCTATGGAGCCTCTAGACTTCTACTGAGGTTACTCACCAGTGACGTTGAGCCAGCATCTCCTAGAGTTACTCCCATCAGGTATGATGAGTATGGCACACACATAAAACCCAGAGTCACTGGTCCTGAGTCTGGAGACATGAAGTGGGAGGCGTCCCTCTGTGAGGACGTCTTTGTCCCACTGGACTCGTCCTGCAAACTGTGGATCCTGAGACTCTGGGAATTCAACTCCTTCATTTTGATGAAACAGGACGTAGGGTCTGCTCTCAGTAAACAGCTGACAGATGGTAGAAATGGATCTGAGTGAAGTGTCTCTTCTGGAGCTGAAGGTCCACTCCAGGGTGATGTTCTGGTTCTCCTCTGCCTGATAGGAAGCCTGAGTCACATTCACTACAAATGTTCCTGTGGAGGAGACACAGAGGGACTCTTTAAACTGCAGCTATGTTTCTGTGGAGGAGACAGAGAGGGACTCTTTAAACTGTAGCTATGTTTCTGTGGAGGAGACAGAGAGGGACTCTTTAAACTGTAGCTATGTTCCTGTGGAGGAGACACAGAGGGACTCTTTAAACTGTAGCTATGTTCCTGAGTTTAAATTTGAGTTATTAGGAAAAATTTATCAGAAAAAACAGTTAGGCACTTTTAAAGTTTAATTATTGAGAATAAACATTGAACTTTTAAGAATAAATTACTTCTAACAAACTGCTTTTGTTAGAGAATATACAGAAAGCTCCACTTCTTGACATTTTGATTTAAACAATCTAAATAAATCAGAATCTCCCTCCTCAATTTTGACCCTCTTTTCTTGCACTAACAGTGTTCCATACCAAAGAGCTCTAACATGCTTCTTTAGGAAAAGGTTAAACGTGACACAAAAGGTTTTTCAATAATATTCAATGTGTCTAAGAGAGAAATAAAGGAGTAGACTAACCAGAGACACAGGGGGTGAGGAAGAGGAGCAGCAGGATGAGGAAGATCATCTTCTCCCTGTGAGAGGACACACACACACACACACGCACACACACACACACACCCACCCACCCACCCACCCACCCACACACACACACACACACACACACACACACACACACACACACACACAGATCAGAAAACATACAGTTTGTCTTTACCACATGACTTATTGCAGAGGACTGACCCCAGGAACAGTAACACATGTCTGACACTAGGTGGCGCCAGATATCAACATTATATTTGATTTGAACTGAATCAGGAAATACTTTCTGCTTTGAGATCAGTGAACACAGACTGAAACACAGGACCAACTGAACCCCTCCAGTTTAGTTTCAGAATCTCTCTGAATAATAAAAGTAATAATATTATCTACTACTAATAACAATATAATAACATAATAATAGTAATAATATCTATTGTTATTATAATAGTGAATGTGTGCTTCGTGGGGAGAAAGAGACAGCTTTTGCATTCAGAACAATTATAGTATAAGTGGCATGTCTTGTTTTATAAACCTCTTCTCATATTTTAGAATCTGAATTGAAAATGCTATTCATGCTCATGATATTAAAATAGGAACCAATGTTTGCTTAAACTAAAATAATATAATGTAACCTTTAAGTTACTTACATTTGTATGAATATATTCAATGCGCTTATTATTCTTCAAACTGTAAACTGTTAAACTAAAATAGACAATTAAAATAGTCGTATGAGAATAACCTGAAAATGAAGTAGTATGTTTATGTACATTTCTTATGATCACATACCGGTGTGTGTGTGTAGCAGAGTGCAGACGTGTTTATTGGTTTTGTGCACTTTGTTCACAGAAACTGCAGCAAAAGCAGTGTGAGCGGGGGGATTTGGAAAGAGCTTAATCAAAATAAGGGAAGCTAATATCCGTTAGTCACAAAGTGAGCACAGCTCCCGCTCTGGCAGAGACAGATGTTGTCCTCTCTGCTGTAGTTACACGGTCGGAGTGTCTCGGGAGGATTTACAGCCTTCACACATGACTCTTCCAAGTTTCTAGTTGTGTATCCACCAACTGAAAAAGGTCACCCTTGATGTGTAAAGTCCTTTTTGGCATTTAAATGTATAACAAAGCGTTAATTAAATATGTTTTCACTTTATCTTTTGTGTCTCATGCGATTCAGACATTAGGCAGAGCTCGTTCTCTTTCTTTCAGGAGTGAAACCGAGGCACAGTTTGGGTTTGAACAACGTTTCTGAGTCAATATCTTTCAAACTCGTTCTCTTATTTTAGTTTAATGTGGTGCCTGTTCTCTATAAGAGGTTCAACAGGAGAGAGACAGAAAGCAGCAGTAAGAGAGATTTAATTCATAAAGTAGAAACATGTGCTCTTACCTGTAAATATTTGAGATAGAGACCTCAGTGCTGACAGCTCTGTGTTAGATATCATGGTGAATATGTCCGATGAAGCTAGTTGGTGTTTCAACGAGGCTGTCTTGATGCAGAATCAGAGAAGGGGAGGTTTCTGCTGTTTTCTGTGGTCTGATGTACACATCCTGTCCTGGTGTGAAGCATTCACTTTGCAGTATAGTAGGTGTAGTTCAGGCTGTAGTCTGTAGGGGGAGTGTCTTTTTTGCGTCTCATGCGATTCAGTAAGTTTGTCTTGAACAACGTTTCAACATCTTTCCAACTCGTTCTCTTATCTTGGTTTAATGTGGTGCCTGTTCTCCATAAGAGGTTCAACAGGAGGAGACGGTTCAGGAGAGAAAGTCCTCAGACACACCCTGTAAACCAGTGGCTTCAATAACGTTCAACACGTATAGTTAAAGAAGAAGAAGGATCAATGACCTGACAGCCAAATGATGAAACTCACAGTGACTGAAATAAATAAATATAGATATAACACTTTACAGATGTTACATGGGGGATGGATGGAGTCTCATTTACTGATGTGACTGATAGATGTTTCTATCTCACTGGCCTCAGAGCTGTCTGTCTGCTGGAGACCCTTATTAAAAACCTGCTGCTTTCTGTCTGACTAGTGGACTGTGAGACCTTCGTTTATATATCAGTTTGATAAACTGCTATGTCCAAGAATGAAAGGCTACGGTTTCAAAGTCAACAAATACATTTATTATGAGATAACTCAGATGAACATAGCACTATTAAAGCACTCAACTTGATTTAGTGAATCCACAGTTCCACTTTCTGTGCTGATAAAGATCTTCTTCTGTTTCCTGCAGAGAGAGGTTGTTAAGCACAAAGTAACAGAGACTTCCTCTTCTTTGCACCGACTGTCAGATATGAAGGGGAGGTACAATGAACAAACGCACGCTCTTTTGTGAGAGAGCTTTTGAGTTTTTGAAATAGAGGAAATGAGAGTTTTCCATCCCCAAGTGAAACGAGGACCTTTTTGTTTTTAAAGATATTATATTGTGTGATATTTTAGCAGCAGCCAATGAAATGCATGAAGTGCAAACACTTGAATCTTGTCAGAAACATGTTATCACCCCCTGAGGAAATGTTAACAGTCGCTCCGTTTTAGAATAAAATAATGCAACTACTCATTTACTGAGAGAAGTTAAACATTGGTACTGCTGGAACTGTCCTGCAGATATCTCCCATTGTCCTCCATAATAAACACTATGTCACCTATATTTACTCTGGTTAGTAGCTGCACTACTGAGATGACAATATACCATTTAAAAAGAATAATCTCAAACATGAGTTTTAACAGTTTGTGCTCAGTCCTGTAGTTCCTGTGAGGAGACAGTGAGAAGTGTGTGACTGTTACGTCCCCACTAGGAGATGAGGAAAGCAACATACAGTTGGAATTGGTAAATATTATAAAGAGTTTATTAAATAGCAGGTTAACCAAATGGCAGGCAAGCGGCCTGGAACAAACAAAAAGGCCACTAGGGCGCAGGTTAAAGTGAGCAACCGAACAAAGGGAGGACTCTAAAAAGGGAGCCTAATTAAATACCAACGGATATACTCTAACCAAAATCTAAAGGAGGATGATAGCATGCCCTCCCTTCAGTGAACAAAGAGACGTTTCTTGGCTCAGTTTCAAGACATGAAGACGGAAAGCGAGATTCCTCTGCAGTTGTTTCTGGCTAACAGGGAGATTTATTTTATGTGTTGAGCAACGTCTCCATCTTAACCTTAAATACAGTCTTTAAAAAGCCTCTTGGATCAAATCTGAACACAGTTTTTCTAAGAAACTCATGAAAGTTACTTTTAAGGATACATGGTTCAGTGTTTGATGGACTTAAAACAACTAAAGCAGGAACATAATATCACATTTTACAGCAGTAAGTGAAGAGGAAAATGTGAGGAATGTGAAAACATTTGAAAACATCAATTTAAAAAATGAGAAATTATAAAATGCTACTTGATAGACGATTACTTTTACTTGTAATACTTTAGGTACATTTAGCTGATAATACTTTTACACAAGTTAGACTTTGAATGCAGGACTTTAACTTGTAATTAAGTATTTTGACAATAATGTATTGGTACTTTCACTTTAAGTATGAACACTTCTTCCACTGCAGCTACACACTCATTGAATCCACTGTGAAAATAACCACAGAGCTCAGTTTCTACTTCTTCCTGATGAAGGACAGGTCAGGTCAGTGTCGTGTTACACTCTGTCAGAAGTCATATGGAGTCCTGATTGCATTTAAAGTCTTAACTGACAGTGAACAACACGGCATGCGGACACTCCCCTCCCCTGTGTGAAATGCAAATATAATACTGAGGATAAAAAGTCCCTTTGTTTGTATTCTAATATTTTATTTATTTAACCTTTATTTAACCAGATAAAAATCATTGAGATAAAATCTCATTTACAATGCTGACCTGGCCAAGAAGGCAGCAACGTTACACATAACACATAACACAAACATATAAAATACAGAGAACACAACTAAGAAAACAAAAGACGAAAAAAGCAGTTACTATATTGTGCACATTAGGACAGTAAGAAAGGCACTACTTATTACTGCAAGAACAGCTGGTGGTAAGGACTTCTGACAACTTCAATTTAAAACAGGCTATAGAGACAAGTGCCGTCAGTTTGAGACTTGATTGAAGGTCATTCCAAGACCAAGGACCATAATAAAAGAGACTCCTTTTTCCAGCCTCAGTCCGCACTATAGGGTAGGGTGTCGCTTCGGGTGTGAACTATCCGGTCTGAAAAGTCCTAACGTAGTTTGGATCCTCCCCTTCGCCTCTATATAAGTGAAGCTTGTTTGTTCTTCAGCGGAGTTGTTTGTTCTTCAGCGGAGGGAAGCCACTGTATAGAAAACTCCCCCTGTGATGCTTCTCGGTAATAAGGTAATGAATGAGTATTCTAAAGTTATAATATTTGGCACCTAGTTGCTTCGTTTCTTTTCTAACCAGATGTCCCTCTGTCGTTCTCTCTTCTATAACCCTGCACGATGTGTACATATTATACTCACTTTTATTTAAAACTGCAGCTAATTGTATTTAGTACGTTAGTCTATTAAAGTGTTTTCTCAAGCTTGTACTCACTGCATTTCAGTTTTTATTTAAAATTGCACACGTTCTAATGTTTTCACGCTGTTTTTAGTAGTCGGTTTGTGTGTTTTCTAAATCATTCTGTATATTTCAACGTTGTGTATTTTGTATATGCTATCAAATATTTGCTTCCATTGTTAATGTTAATAAAATATACTTTATCTTTGTTATTTATTAGTCATATGTGCAATGTCATTTTACTTGATGCCGTAACAAAGACCCTATTTGGTCTTGATAAAGTAAATCTAATCTAGTTATCAAAATAGTTGTGAGATTTGACAACATAAGGTTGTTTGCATATTTTGCACAAGTTCACAGGTTTATTAGCAGCTGCACACACCCTGAACAACGCTGTGTTATTGTATCTACACTAACTAAAGTATTTCCTGGTTCAGTTAAAAGAAAATATAATGCTCATATCTGGCGCCACCTAGTGTCAGATGTTCATTACTGTTAATGTGTGCCTCCTCGACTCCTATCCTCGCGTCTTAGTCCCGCCCACAGGAGAGGAACCGAGGAGAGAGGAGGGGAAGCAGCACTCTGTCTGATGGACATAACTGTGTTCATGATGACTTGTATATTTACTTTTAAGTCATTCACAGTGTGGTATAATGAGACAATAACAGGTACAGATACCGACATATACAAACACACACACACACACACACACACACACACACACACACACACACACACACACACACACACACACACACACACACACACACACACACACACACACATATATATATATAATCACAACGGGAACAGTTTGCAGAGCTGGGCTTCGTTGACATAAGTCCAGCCGCGCTTCACGCCTCTTTTAAACATCAGTGCTGACTGAAATACATCCCAGAGGAAACATCAGTGTGTCCTCGGTTTCCCTTCCTCCAGAGAGCCTCCTCTCTCCTCTCTCCTCTCTCCTCTCTCCTCTCTCCTCCCTCCTCTTTCCTCTCTCCTCCCTCCTCTCCTCTCTCCTCGATGTGCATTTTGAGAAATTAGATGTCCTTCAAGATGGCGCGCTGACATCGATTTCCGGGTCACTACCGAGGAGGCGAAAGTCAGATAAATGAGAAACGGCTTTTATTTTCTAATGTGTGACCTTTGACCTCTGGTGTGTGTGTCCTCTCACAGGGAGAAGATGATCCTCCTGCTGCTCCTCTTCCTCACCTCCTGTGTCTCTGGTTAGTTTGTCTCTTTAAAGCTGTTCTCAGTAAAGCAGCACAGAAACATAGCTGCAGTTTAAAGAGTCCCTCTGCGTCTCCTCCACAGAAACATAGCTGCAGTTTAAAGAGTACCTCTGTGTCTCCTCCACAGAAACATAGATTCAGTTTAAAGAGTCCCTCTGTGTCTCCTCCACAGGAACATAGCTGCAGTTTAAAGAGTCCCTCTGTGTCTCCCCCACAGGAACATAGCTGCACTTTAAAGAGTCCCTCTGTGTCTCCTCCACAGAAACATAGATTCAGTTTAAAGAGTCCCTCTGTGTCTCCTCCAGAGGAACATAGCTGCAGTTTAAAGAGTACCTCTGTGTCTCCTCCACAGAAACATAGATTCAGTTTAAAGAGTCCCTCTGTGTCTCCCCCACAGGAACATAGATGCAGTTTAAAGAGTCCCACTGTCACCCCCACAGGAACATTTGTAGTGAATGTGACTCAGACTTCCTATCAGGCAGAGGAGAACCAGAACATCACCCTGGAGTGGACCTTCAGCTCCAGAACAGACACTTCCATACACTACATTTTTATCTTCTGTGAGCTGTTTACTGAGACCAGACCCTACCTCCTGTTTCATCTAAATGAAGGAGTTGAATCCCCAGAGTCTCAGGATCCACAGTTTGCTGGACGAGTCCAGTGGGACAAAGACGTCCTCACAGAAGGACGCCTCACACTTCATGTCTCCAGACTCAGGACCAGTGACTCTGGGTTTTATGTGTGTGACATACTCGTCATACCTGATGGGAGTAACTCTAGGAGATGCTGGCTCAGCGTCACTGGTGAGTAACCTCAGTAGAGGTCTAGAGGCTCCATAGAGCTAAAACTAATGCATCTACATCCAGTCTGTTGTCTCTAATATTGGATAATATTCACCAATAATTGAACAGTTAACATTTGGAAAAGGAAATAGCAGATTCTCAACAAAGTATGAATGAAAGACCAAAAGAGTCCTGCTGCTCAAATCTGAAGAACAGCTTGTTTTAACTGTTTAAAATGTGGACAACTCATTTAAAATAAAACTCTTCTCACAAACCAACTGTGATCAAAACCAGCCCCACACAGAACTCATTTTTAGTGGAAAAGGGGAAACTGAGAAGCTGGAACCACGGGATGTTTTTCAGAAGAATGGAGGTTGCAGATTGTCATGTTTTCACTTTAGATTAAACCTGTTATGTATTAACACTAAAATGGTTCCTCATGTTATTTTCTGTCCTTTTCCACAGCTGCTGAAGAGCTCGAACCTCAGAGACCAGAGAGTCCTCAAGCAGAGAGTTGGACAGGTGTTTGGGTTACTGTTGGAGTGCTAGCAGCTGTTCTGGTTTTCTTTGTTGTCTGCATTTTACTAGTTTGTATTCCTAGATATAAGAGAAGAACCTACAATGCAGCCGTACAGATGGTGAGTTTATCAGAGAAACAAACCATCAGGATTAACATGTCTCCGTCTGAATCTGAGCATGAAGTGAAACTCTCCAACATCTGATTCAAGAGTCAGAAAAGAGCTAAAGTGTCATTTCTATACTTATTTATTTCAGTTTGCAATGAGTTTGATCATTCAGCTGTAAGGTCATCAAACCCTTTGTTTACATGGATATTGTTACCATGCTGCGTTTAATGTCATTTTCAAATGTTACACATTATAAATAAATCCCCTTTTATGTTTTATTAAGAGCGCACCATTGATATTGAAGGACTGCAATCGTACAATAAAACCGTCAGCTGATCAGCCAATCAGAGAGATTGGCTGACCTCCCCCCTCCCTTAGGGGATTTCATCCACAGAAACACACTGGACGCTGCACCAGGTCAGAAACCAGAGGAGACTGTGAGGTCCACTTTTGGACAAAATGTCCTCTCCATTAAAGACAGCTCTTTGTGGAACAGCCTCCCAACTGAGATACGGGATTGTCCCACTCTCAATAGCTTCAAAGGTCAACTCAGAGAATGGATGAGAAACAAACAGACGTGTGATCACCGCTAAATGCACTTTAACACAGGGGTATCTCCTCCTGCACTTTATATATCGTAGCTGCTTCATTGAACTGCCTTGTGGTAAATGCTATGCTGCTCATGCTCTTTCTGCATATCATGTATTTCTGTTTGCATGTATATAAATGTTATGTTCATAAATGTTGTATGTGACGGTACTACGGATGGAAATGAGCTCAAAGCTACAATCCGCCTCATTTACATCTGAAAGCATTATTTTGTTTAAAATGTTCATTAATGTGCACTGTCCCGGTTCAAATAAACGATTAAAGGAAAACAAATGCTACAAGCGAGTTTGACAAATAAAAGCGTCTTTCTTTAGAGAGGCCTCACCTGGAGTCTTCTTCTTCTTCTTCTTCTCTTTTTTAATGGCGGGTCGCAAACAGCTTTTGGTTGCATACCGCCACCTACTGTACACGAGTGTGTATCATCATGTCAGTCCTGTAATAAACCAGCATATCAAAAAGAAAACCATAAAATAAAATAAAATAAAATAAATAAAACAAAACAAAAAACAAATCATCCATGGTCTACTGTTAAATTCTTTTCCCTATCCCAGTTTCCCTCAAAAAGGTGAACAGTGCTTTTCTGATAGCTCTTACTCCTTCTCCTTCTGTTCCCAGAATACCCGCTACATTCCACTCCCTCTCTGCCTCTAAAACTGTATCCCTTAATTTCCCTCTTTCAACTCTATAGGTGACACAATGTAATAAAATATGTTCCACATTTTCCCTAACTCCACAGTTCCCACACTTGTCACTGTCACTTTTCCCCATGACATACAGCGTACCATTTAATGCAGTGTGATTTAGTCTGAGCCTAGCTATCATTACTTCCTCCCTTCTGTTTCTTTCTTTATAAATATTAATTGTAATTGTCTTTTGCACTTGATGGTATTCTTTGCCTTTCTGGTCTTTCTCCCACCTTTTCTGCCAGATCTCCATCCCTTTCTTCTTAATAACTGCTTTTCCTTCTCCTTTTCCAAGTTGAACTGGTAATGTGATTTCCTTTTGTAGTGCACTTTTTGCTAATCTATCAGCACACTCGTTCCCTTTCACCCCCTCATGCGCAGGCACCCAGCAGAACTGCAGATCTATGCCGCTTCTGTGAAGTCTTAACAGGCTGTGATTGATTTCTATGAGTATGTCTTCTCTGGCAGTTGTTGTTGACTGTATGCTTTGTAAACTGGATAATGAATCTGTGCATATCACCACCCTGTCTGGTCTGACCTCTTCCACCCACTGTAATCCTATTACTACTGCCAGCATTTCTGCTGTATACACTGAAAGTTGGTCTGATGCTCTTTTTGATATTGACACTTTAAATTCTGGGATATATATACCAATTCCGACACACTCTTCTTTGTTTTTAGAACCATCTGTATATATTTTGAGGTAATTGTGATAATTATTCCTGAGGTACAAACTTGTTTTGAGTCCTACTTCATTTATTTGCCACTCTCTTTTCTTTTCTACAATACTCACATCTATATTTACTATTGGAAAGAGCCATGGGGGTACACTACTGAATGGATTTGATGGTGAAAACTCTAACTCATGCATGCCGTATGTCCTTATTTTTTCTTTATTTGTCCATCCAAACCCACGCCCCTGAAACTTAGAATATTCCCAGCACTCCTGTAGTATTTTGTTTGTGATATTTCCTTCCCCACTTCCTTTTAACCTGACCCAATAAGCAAGAGCAATTTTCTCTCTTCTTAGCTCCAATGGAGTCTCTCCTGCTTCAACTAATATTGCATTAGTAGGGGTTGACTTAATTGCACCTATACACAACCGTAACGCTTTATATTGTAACCTATCAATTTTTAGTAATGACGTTTGTGCTGCTGCTGCATATATTAAACACCCATAATCCAGTGTTGTCCTCATAATTGCCCGATAGATGTCGATTAATGCCTGTTTGTCTGCCCCCCAGTCACATCCAGCCACTGCTCTTAATAGGTTCAACACTTTTTTGGATTTTGTTTCCAAATGTTTAATATGAGTTTTCCATGTACATTTACTATCTAACCATAGCCCCAGATATTTAAATTCATTGACCTCACTCATCGGCTTTCCATATAATGTAAGCTTCTCAGTCTCCATCTTGCGTTTATTCGTAAATTTCATAAAGCAAGATTTGCTTGCTGACAGCTTGAAACCCCAGTTGTATGACCACTTCTCCACTTTCTTTATAGCTTTCCCTATTTTTTCAAACACATATGGAACATTTCTTCCCCGTATCCATATGGCCCCGTCATCTGCATATAGTGCAGATTTTATGCATCCATCCAAATTACTAAAAATGTCATTTATCATAACATTAAATAATATCGGGCTGATTGAACTCCCTTGAGGAATACCATTTTCTATACTGCACTCTTTTGAAACCTCTGCCCCTACTTTAACTCTGAATGTTCTGTCTGATAAAAAAGCCATGATCCAGTTATACATTCTCCCTCCAACACCCATTCTACTCAATTTGATGAGCAACCCATCCCTCCACATAGAATCATAAGCCTTTTCAATATCAAAATATACTATTGCCATAACCTCTTTCATTTTCACTGTCTTTTCCACCTCATTGCTTACTCTAATCAAAGCATCTATTGTGGATCTTCCTTTACGAAAACCACTCTGAAAATGACTTATTAACCCTCTCTGTTCTAAGACGTGTGATAGTCTATGCACTATCATCTTCTCCATCCATTTACATAAGTGTGATGTTAATGCTATGGGTCTGTAATTATTGGGATTAGCAGGATCCTTCCCTGGCTTATTAAATGGCAATATAACTGCCGTTTTCCAACTCATTGGTAAGACTCCGTTTCTCCAGATTTGATTAAATAGTCTCAGGACTAATTTGAATGTTTCCTCTGGTAGCTGCCGGAACATGGCATAGCATAGCTGGTCTTGTCCTGGTGCTGAGTATCCTGTACCTTGCAAAGCTATTTTAAGTTCTGCTATTGAGAAGTCTACATCAAGAGCTGAATTATCATCCCGTCTCTTTTCCCTCACATTTTCATTTTCTCTTAATACACACTCTTTTTGCTGTCTATGTTTGTCATCAAGGTGTTCCCCACTATGCACCGCAGCAAATGCCCTACCTAAACATTCTGCCTTCTCTTCATTTGACACTGCCACTTTCTCCCCATCAATCAAAGCGGGAATTTTAACCGACTTCCTTTTCCCATTCATCCGTTTAAACATCGACCATACATCCCCTAACTTTACTCCTCTTCCAATGGTGGAACAATACTCTCTCCATGACGTCTTTTTTGTGTATTTGACTGTTTTACGGGCTACTGCCCTTTTCCTTTGATAATCTGAAATATTGTCTTGTGACAAGTTTTTCTTTAAAGACCTAAATGCCTTGTTTCGTTCTTTAATAGCTCTGCTACATTCCTCATTCCACCACGGAACCACTTTCTTCCTACCCTCTGTTGTTCTTTTAGGTATAGTTTTATTTGCTGCTTCTTTAATGTGCATTGTGACTTGATTTGAGCACTCCTCTATACTTCCTTCTAATGTTAACAATTGCGCTGACTCCTTACAGTAAAGCCTAAATGTTTCCCAGTCAGCTTTACCAAAGCACCACCTGGTAAATACACTCCCTTCCTGTCTACATACCTTTGTATTGATGATTGTGAAAACTGGGTAATGATCACTTCCTATGGTAGAATCACTTTTAACATACCATTCACATGATTTAACTAACCTATCCGTCACCAGTGTGAGGTCCAAACATGATTGTGTCCCCCTATTCACGTCTATTCTTGTTTTTTGTCCATCATTAAGGCAAAACAGTGATCTTTCCTCTAGCATTTCTTCTACGACATCCCCATTACTGTCTGTTTGACTGCTTCCCCAAAGGCTGTTGTGAGCATTAAAGTCACCACACCATACTTCCCTTCTATGAGCCGTCCCTGCTATTGTCTGTAAGGTTTCAATGTCCAGATTTTTACACGGGTTATAGAAATTGATAAGCTTTATGTTCCCTTCTTTCCTTGGGCTGCATATTTCTATTATGACACATTCCTTGTCGTCAGGGGATGGGACTACCCTATAGGCCAGCCCATCCTTTATGAAAGTAACACACCCTCCACCATTTTGATTGCTAACTCTATCATATCTGATAGAGCTGAACCCTGGAATCATAAAGTCTAGATGAGGTTTTAACCAAGACTCTTGCACACAAATTACATCTGGCAATGTTTGTAACTCATAGACATATTTTTTAAACTCCTGTCCATTAGCTATGAGGCTTCTAGCATTCCACTGGAGTATGTGAATTACCATTAACAACGTGCTAACCCTCATCCTGGTTGTCCGTTTCTCCCACATCTTTTGTTGCTAGTAATTCATGTATCTGGTCTGCTTTTATATCTCTAATGTTAAGGAATTTCTCCGCTGCCTGCACGATGGTTTTGATTCTGTCACTTTTCTTCTTCATCTGTGCTGCAACATTAATGGTATGGCAGATGAATGTCATAAAGTTGACTTTCTTTACCACGAGAATGCTATCATCTTCTTTAATTTCCACAGGTACTTGGCTTTGATTTGTAACCTTCCTTTCTGAAATGTTGCTACCACTCTGTACTAAGTTTCTTTGAACCCTTCCACTAGAAGCCTGATTGTTTGCTTCCGTTTCCCTAACCTTCTTTAGAGCTTCTGCATATGAGACTTTACTGAGTACTTTGACCCTCTGAGCTTCTCTGGCTTCTCTCTGCACTACACATCCACCAAACGCCGCACTGTGCTCTCCTCCACAATTACAGCATTTCATCTTTGCCTCTTTTTCACATTTCCCATACTCATGTTGGCCTCCACATCTCGCACACCTTAGTTTTCCTTTACACTGCATTGCTGTGTGTCCCATTCTTTGGCATGCATAGCATCTAAGTGGTTTTGGGATGAATTCCCTCACACTGTAGTTCATGTATCCTATTTGCACAGATTTCGGTATATTTTTCTCAAACTGAATAACTACTGAAAGTGTTTCCTTCAATGTGCCATCTCTTTTGCTCATAAGTCTGTTTGCCTCAATAACTTTTCCTCCTTCAATCTCCTTTTTAACATCATCCATAGACATATTAAGTGGAACTCCAGATATGACTCCTCTCAACATTGCCATTGCTCCTGGGATATGAGCCTTTATTTTTTCCCCACTGAGTGTCGTCATTTTAAGTATTTTTCCCTGCTGTTGCTTGCTGGTTGCTTGTATCAAAACTCGTTTGTTGTTCATAAACTTGGCAATTTTGATTTTACCCATTTCTTTCTCAATTGATTTTGTCAGTTGAATCGGGTGGTAATGCCCACCATCCCGGTTGAATTCTATTATAACTTTCCACTCCTGCTCTAGTTCTGTATTCGAAATTGCTTGTTTTTTCATTTTGACTGCCTTTTGGTTTTTTGTTTAAGCCTGCTCCACTCGACCAATCCGACCAACTTTGTGTTCTTGGTCTGCTAACTTTTTCCCTCAAAGCCCTTTTCTTCCTCACAGCTTTGGTTTCCTCCCATTCCATATCAGCTCTTTGGGTCCCATCTGAGCTGGTTGACATGATGATACAGTCAATGTACAGTTTATGCTAACCAGTCCAATGCTACCGTTTCTGTATGTTTCGATGATTTCCGACTCTCTCTGAACTTTCTGCAGCGTGTCTCCAACTTCACTTTCTTCTTCCGGCTTCCTCCGTCCGTTTCTCTCACCTGGAGTCTGCCATCAGGTGAGTAAACACTGAGGGGCTGATTGGGAAATGTGAAACAGGTGGGCAGTGTGGGAGTCATGTGATTTTGAACAAGGAAGACTGAGGCCATCTGGTGGATGGAGGAAGAATTGCATGTTGGAGGTGTGGGGGAAAAGGAAAGTCATTTGGTGCAGCAGAAAAAGGTTCTTCAGAGGAATTGCACATGGGTTAAAAAAGTGTACAGTAAATGCATTAAAAACTAAAGTAGAAAGTCTCTATGGAATACACAATGTAAAATATAAACACATCATTCATTATAAAAAAACTAAATCAAAACATGAAGATACAAACAATAGACAAGTGTTCAAAGTAGTTGTTATTTGCAATGTGGTAAAATGTGAGTTTAATATGTGCAGATTGTGCAGGGCTATTCAGAAACCAAGACGTAACAGATACACAAAAACAATAACCCTGCAGGCTTTTTTTATCAAAAGATGAAATTAGTCAACATTACAACTTATATTTGAACATAGACATTGTAGAGGCTAAGCCAATGCTTTCAGCCTCTGAGGATCCGCTTTGGGGGTGTAATTGTTTGCTGCCGAATAAAAGTCAGAAACAAAGTTTCCAGTTCGAAACATTCCATTTATTTCCCTTTTTACTGGTTTCTTTCCATCATTCACCTCACGATATTACGGTTTACACAAAACCTTTTCTGTTTGTGTGTGTGCTCCGTGTGTGTGCTCCGTGTGTGTGTGTGTTCCGGTGTGTGTGCTCCGTGTGTGTGTGTGTGTGTGTGTGTGTGTGTGTGTTCCGTGTGTGTGTGCTCCGTGTGTGTGTGTGTGTGTGTGTGTGTGTGTGTGTGTGTGTGTGTGTGTGTGTGTGTGTGTGTGTGCTCCGTGTGTGTGTGTGTGTGTGTGTGTGTGTGTGTTCTCCTTGTGTGGTCAAAAACGGTATGGGCCTTCCGGCGGAACCTCTCACCAACAAACAAAGGTTCCTACCTTTATACCCAGTGTTAATTGGCTCCTATAGACATAAAAGCTTAAAAACATGGAGAGTGCAGTGGATATGTTTCAAAGGATACGCCTCAAGCAGGAAATACATGGAATAATATACAGAACACATTCAGTAACATTTGTTGTTTTAGCAGCAGCAACATAAATATAGACAACAAACAGTATGTGGTTGAATCACAACCTAAGAAAACAGCAACTCTATCAAGGAAGTGTTTTAAACATATAAATACTATAAACTTTGATAGTTGCACAATATTCAGTATTTTCTTTGAAATCTTTTTTGTTTAAAAAAAAGTAAAAGCCTTCAGAGACACGTTTATCTGAGACCTATACGTTGTTTGAAAAGAGTATACTAGGAGACCTTTAAGTAAAGAAGCAATACTGCAATATAAAAATACTCAAACCGTGTCCTGCACTCAAAAGTGTACTTAAGTCAAAGTGATAGGAGTAGCATTCAAAATACTTAAGTACCAAAAGTAAAAGGACAAGTTATCCAACGTGTCCATTTTGAGCACCAGATGTTTTTTTATTATGTTATCAAATATATTAAAACGATTGGTGCATTGATGTGTTCTTCACTTGTTGTACTTGGTAAAGATGTTGGTTTATTTTAATTATTTGAAACACTATTGGGTAGCTTAACCTATAATAACACAACATAATGTCTGTTCATTTATATTTTGTATTAATTAATGAAATCTGCAAAGTAACTTCATCTGTTAAATTAATGTCGTGGAGTAAAAGTATAAAATAGCATAATGAGAAAAATGTTACTAAAACATGTAACGTGTCTAACTTCAATACAAAGTGAGAAAAAACTGAATCAATATTTGTCAGTACCGAAGCAACGTGACGGAGACCGAGAGAACACCTCTGATAGGAAAGATTACAGTAAACGATAAATATGAAATACAATTACAAATGAACAAACCTCACAGCTACAGCGTTACACACAAACACATATGTAGGCTAAGGCTGAACAATTAAACGATTCACACATTTAATCATTTTAGTTTATCTCTCAATGAAAGAGAGATAATATGTTCAGTATACCTGAAGTAACGCGAAACCCGCAGGTCCCCACCAACCCGTTCACGTATCTAACAGATATTCCCCACTCAGCGAGACACCCGCTGAGAAGCCAACTCTGGTTATTGGTAGCTCTATTATGAGACACGTGAATTTAGAGACCGAAGCGTCCACAGTCACATGCATTCCGGGGGCCAGAGCGGGCGACGTTGAGGCGCATCTTAGACTGCTGGCTAAAAATAAACGTAAATACAGTAGGATTGTTATTCACGTCGGTGGTAATGATGTTCGTTTACGCCAATCAGAATGCACTAAACTTAATGTGGCGTCGGTGTGTAGTTATGCTAAAACAATGTCGGACACCGTAATCTTCTCTGGTCCCCTCCCCAATCTGATCAATGATGACATGTATAGCCGCATGTCATCATTTCAGCGCTGGTTGTCTTGGTGGTGCCCAGCAAACAATGTGGGCTTCGTAAATAATTGGACAGCCTTCTGGCGAAAACCTGGTCTGATTAAGAGAGACGGCATTCATCCTACTTTGGAAGGTGCAAATCTCATTTCGGCAAACATTTCAGGGCTCTGTGGACTTAATCCATGACAAACTGGAGTTGAGACCAGGAGGCAGAGTCGCAGTCTTACACGCTTCTCTGCGCTCTCTCCTAGGCAGTCATCCATAGGAATCCCGAACCCAATAAAATACCCAATATTAACGGTGTGTGTGTCTGCCCAAGGACAATTTAAGGTAAAACCTAATAGAGGTGTCATACATAATAACCTAATAAAAGTAAATGTAACAACTACTACAGTGCAACAAAACAGGAAGATTAAATGTGGTCTCTTAAACATAAGATCTCTAGCATCTAAAGCAATACTGGTAAATGATTTAATATCATATTATAATATTGATATATGCTGTCTCACTGAAACATGGTTGAGACATGAAGAATATGTCAGCATAAATGAGGCCACTCCACCCAGCCATATCAATACTCATATTGCCCGAGGCACGGGCCGAGGAGGTGGAGTTGCAGCAATCTTTGACTCAAGTTTACTTATCAATACTAAACAAAAATTAAATTATACCTCCTTTGAAAGCCTCATTTTCAGTCTTACGCATCCGACCTGGAAAACTTTGCAGCCAATCTTATTTGTTACAGTGTACCGTGCACCAGGTCCTTATTCAGAATTCTTATCAGAATTCTCTGAGTTTTTATCAGCTTTGGTATTTAAAACAGATAAAGTAATTATCGTAGGTGACTATAATATTCATGTTGACGATGACAAAAATAGCCTTACTGTTGCATTTAACTCTATATTAGATTCTGTTGGTTTCTGTCAGAGTGTAAATAAACCAACCCACTGCTATAATCACACTCTCGACCTTGTTCTGACTTATGGTATTGAAATTGAGCAACTATTAGTCGAACCGCATAATCCTGCTTTATCCGACCATTTCTTAGTAACTTTTGAAGTACTGTTACTAGACTACAAAGCATTAGTCAAAAGTAGGGGTGCAGCGAATGGGAAATTCTTGTCCGAAACCGATACCGAAAATAGGAAACAGTTGGCCGAAAACCGAATGCCGAAAATGATTAATAGATATATATATATATAATGTATACATTTTTGACCAATGTTGTTCAGCTACCTGATTTTGGAAAAAGACATGATTATGGCAAAACTTAACTTAACTTAAATAATAATCACTATTATGGGTCCATAAAACATTTATTCAGCACTTTTGAATGCATACAGTACATTAATTCCAAGTCAGGTGCATTTTCTTTTCTCTGTAGGATAACTACAACAAAGTGCATTCAGAAAAAAGCCAAGGTGCTTTAAAATTGCATAAACATCTAGGCCAGTAGGCCTACAACAAAATAGTGTAAATAAAGACTGTAACAGCCAGGCCTTCAACAACAACAAATGCACCTATAAGTGCATGCATACAAATGTGCAAACTGGATAAATCCACATGAATGTAACTATTTACAAATGGAATTACAATTGAATTTCAAGAATCTGTAAATAAGGCTGTCTGTCCTCATAAGCAAAGTAGTAAACATTTTATAAAGATACATAAAGTGAAAACTGGATACAAAATCCACAACCAATTACAAATTAAATTAAAGCTGCAAGCAGCGTTGAGCGGGTCTTCGACGTTCCGCGGGCTGTTGTCCGCACGTCGATGTGTGTGTCTAGGTGTCTCGAGGACTCGGCCGTTGGCAAACGTGGGAAGTTTCAGTTCGATCGGACAATGTCTTTGAGTTACAGCAGTAACATAAACATTGTGTTTGATGGCGAGTGATCTGTCGCCATGGCAACGGCATTTGATGACACCCCATAATACGCGTAGATGTGTTGGAGCCTGCATCGTTATAAAACCTGTGAAGTTTTGTGCCGTTTGGAGCAATAACTGGTATATGAGAAAACCGTGTTTCATTTCGACCATTTTGTTACCATGGCAACGGCATTTGATGACACCCCATAATATACTTAGATGTGTTGAGGGCTGCATCATTATCAAACCTGTGAAGTTTTGTGCCGTTTGGAGCATATTAACTGGAGTCATGAGAGAACCGTGTTTCACAACGACCATTTTGTTACCATAGCAACACATAGCAACAAAATTTGACGAAATCTCAAAACTGACACATATATGTCTCGAGGGCTTGACGGTTAGCACACATGTAAAGTTTGAACAGTTTTTGACCATTTACACAGGACTTATAGCAATATGGTATTTTTTGGCGAAGGATGAGTTCCCATGGAAACGGCATATGGTGACATCCCATAATTGGCGTAGAGCTGTTGAGGGCCGGACCATTAACTGTAATCTGAAGTCTGGTGCCGTGTCGACGATTTTCCATTAAATTACGACAACACCAGTTTTTTTTTTGCGAGGGATGCGTTGCCATGGCAAGGGCATATGATGACATCCCATAATTGACATAGAGTTGTTGAGGTTCGGACCATTAATGATAGTCTGAAGTCTGGTGCCGTTTGGATGATTTTCCGTTGAGTTACGTCAATACCGGGTTTTTGGGCGAGGGAAGCGTTGCCATGGAAACGGCATATGGTGAGATCTCGGATTTCACGTAGAACTGTTGAGGCATTGACCGGTGATATAAAAGTTAAGACTGGGGGACGATGGGACCTTGTCCATTGGAGTTACGTCAACACCAAGTTTATTGGCGGGGGACGCATTGCCATGGCAACGGCATATGAGGACATCCCATAATTGACATAGAGCTGTTGAGGGCCGGACCATTAATGATAGTCTGAAGTCTGGTGCCGTTTGGACGATTTTCCATTGAATTAGGACAACACCGTGTTTCATGGCGAGGGATCTGTTGCCATGGCAACGGCATATGATGACATCCCATAATTGGCATAGAGCTGTTGAGGGCCGGACCATTAATGATAGTCTGAAGTCTGGTGCAGTTTGGACCATTTTCCATTGAGTTAGGACAACACCGTGTTTCATTGCGAGGGAACTGTCGCCATGGCAACGGCATAAGATGACATCCCATAATTGGCATAGAGCTGTTGAGGACCGGACCATTAATGATAGTCTGAAGTCTGGTGCCGTTTGGAGGATTTTCCATTGAATTACAACACCACCAGTTTTTTTGGCGAGGGACGCGTTGCCATCGAAACGGCATATGATGACATCCCATAATTGGCGGAGAGCTGTTGAGGGCCGGACCATTAGCCATCATATGAAGTCTGGTGCCGTTTGGACGATTTTCCATTGACTTACAACAACATGGTATTTTATGGCGAAGGAAGCGTTGCCATGGAAACGGCATATGATGACATCCCATAATTGACATAGAGCTGTTGAGGGCCGGACCATTAATGATAGTCTGAAGTCTGGTGCCGTTTGGATGATTTTCCATTGAGTTACGTCAATACCGGGTTTTTTGGCGAGGGAAGTGTTGCCATGGAAACGGCATATGGTGAGATCTCGGATTTCACGTAGAGCTGTTGAGGCATTGACCGGTGATATAAAAGTTAAGTCTGGGGGACGATGGGACCTTGTCCATTGGAGTTACGACAACACCAGGTTTATTGGCGGGGGACGCATTGCCATGGCAACGGCATATGAGGACATCCCATAATTGACATAGAGCTGTTGAGGGCCGGACCATTAATGATAGTCTGGAGTCTGGTGCAGTTTGGACCATTGTCCATTGAGTTAGGACAACACCGTGTTTCATGGCGAGGGAACTGTCGCCATGGCAACGGAATATGAGGACATTCCATAATTGACATAGAGCTGTTGAGGGCCGGACCATTAATGATAGTCTGAAGTCTGGTGCCGTTTGGACGATTTTCCATTGACTTACAACAACATGGTATTTTATGGCGAAGGAAGCGTTGCCATGGAAACGGCATATGATGACATCCCATAATTGACGTAGAGCTGTTGAGGGCCGGACCATTAATGATAGTCTGAAGTTTGGTGCTGTTTGGACGATTTTCCATTGACTTACAACAACATCGTATTTTTTGGCGAAGGATGGGTTGCCATGGAAACGGCATATGTTGACATCCCCTAATTGAGAGAGAGTTGTTGAGGGCCGGACCATTAATGATAGTTTTAATTCTGGTGCCGTTTGGACGATTTTCCATTGAATTACAAAAAGACCACGTTTTTTGGCGAGAGAAGCGTTGCCATGGAAACGACAAATGGTGAGATTTCATATTTAACGTAGAGCTGTTGAGGCATGGACAGGTGATATAAAAGTGAAGATTGGGGGACGATGGGACCGTGTCCATTGGAGTTACAGCGACAACGTGTTTAATGGCGAAGGATCCATTGCCATGGTAACGCCATATTAAGTAACATCAGATTTGACCTAGAGCTGTTCAGGGCCGCAGTGTTAATCATCATGTGAAGTTTGGTGGCGTTCTGAGCATGTCAGTTTGAATTATGACATCATCGTGTTCCATGGCGAGGGATGGCCTAGCATCGAGCGAACGCGAACTTTGGCGCCAAATCACGGCTGCGCCGTGCGAAAGAAAAAAAGTTCCGTGATAACTTTAGATCGCCCCAAAAAGTTCCGTGATAACTTTAGATCGCCCATTTGTCGAGAAGCTACCCGATGAATTTGGAGTCGTACGGATAAATGCCCTAGGAGGAGTTCGTTAAAGTGCGGAGGACGAAAAACGCGATAAATCGCGTTTTTCCAACGCCAAATTCAAAATGGCCGACTTGCTGTACGTTATTTTATAGCCCTCCAAGAGGCTTTTTTGCTCGTCTCCGCACCCTAGATATGCGTAGCGAGTTTCGTTGGTTTACGTGAAAGTTAAAGTAGGGGGAGTTAACGTTAAAAACGGAAGTGGGCGTGGTCTACGCAATTTTTTACGCAAAGTTCCGGTACCAATTACACATCGCTATTTTCACGACTTGTGATGCGCATGCAAAATTTGGTGAGTTTTCACATATGTTGCGGGGGTCAAAAGTGCGCGCAATGTATTCAAATAATAATCAGAAGAAGAATAATAATAATAATAATCGGACCGATATCAATCATGTTTATGGACGGCCTAGGATGGCCCGTCATGATTTCCGAACCTTTTCTGTGCTTTTGCCGGTCGTTTTCCCTGTTTTGTGTGTGTTTCGCAGGTTTATCGGTCGCTGCGCGACCGATTTCAATAGTTTCAATTACAATTTCAAGAATCTCTAAATAAGGTGGTCTGTACTCATGAGCAATGTAAACAACATTGTATCATTTAGATACCGAAAGTACAATATATTGAACACTGTGCTGCTGTCATTTCCCCCTAATGATAACCTGAGATGGTGAATTATAACTCACAATGAAAATTGTTCAGGAAAGTGGTTAAGAGTAGACATGTAGAACTAGATAAGCTTATGATAAGCCAGCCTTGTCTACTTATTAAGGAAAAGTGGGAGGTTCTTTTTAATGAACAGTAGCTTCTCTGCTTTATCAGCCATAAGTCTGTTCCTCTTCTCATCAAGCACATGAGAGGCAGCGCTGAACAGTCTCTCGTTGTCAGTGCTTGTGATTTGATCATACTCCGCATATTTGTCCGGGTGTTTTGATTTCAAGTGGTGGAGTAATCCCGAAGTGGTGAAAGTCTTTGCAGTTACACCCCCTCGAGAAATGTCAGCTGAACACGTTTTACAAATCGCAATCCGCGCCTCTTTCTCTGATATTTTTAAATATCTCCAAGCGGCAAACATGTTGGCTGTGAGCCAGCCGCGAGCATGGTCGCGCGCCGTGCTTGTCGCCGCGTTTTGATTACGTCATCACAACAACATGTTAGCTTACCAACGTAACCCTGTTCTCTGACATTCGGTGATATTTTCGGCCCTTTCGGCCGAAAGCCGAAAGGGCCTTTTTAACCATTTTCGGCCGATAATTTTCAGCGGCCGAATATTCGGTGCATCCCTAGTCAAAAGCTCCTGCAGCAGAAACCTATCTGTTAGTGCTATAGCCACATTTAAGGAAGAGATTCCACCAATACTTAACTCGATAGCATGTCTGCATGTAAGGGAGGAAACTTATACAAAATGTACACCACCCCAAATTGATCATGTTGTTGATAGTGCTACAGATGCGCTGCGAATAAAATTAGACTCTGTTGCTCCTTTGAAAAAGAAGAAAATAAAACAACATAATGCCGAAACTCGCAAAATAAAGCAAAAGTCGAGACAACTTGAAAGGATATGGCGTTCCACTAAACTTGAAGAATCTCGTTTAATTTGGCATATTACTCTCAATGAATATAAGAAAGCACTGCGTAAAGCGAGAGCAGCCTACTACTCTTCATTAATAGATGAGAATAAGAATAATGCAAGATTTCTTTTCAGCAATGTAGCCAGGCTGACAGAGAGCCACAGCTCGACTGAGCCTTCTATTCCCATAGCACTCAGTAGTAATGATTTTATGTGCTTTTTTAACGATAAAATTGTTACTCTTAGAAACAAAATCAATGACCTCTTGCCTTTGACCAGTATAGTATTATCAACAGCTCCCGGAAACGTACGTTCTAATATTACACTAGATAGTAAACTAGAATGCTTTTCAGCCATAAACCTTGAACAGTTCAATTCAATGATTCTCTCTTCTAAACCATCAACGTGTATCTTAGACCCGATTCCAACTAAGCTGTTAAAAGAAGTTTTTCCATTAATTAGCACTTCTTTATTAAATATTATGAATATGTCTTTATTATCAGGCTATGTTCCACAATCATTCAAAGTAGCACTGATAAAACCGCTTCTTAAAAAGCACAACCTCGATCCAGAGGTTTTAGCCAACTATAGACCTATTTCTAATCTTCCGTTCCTCTCAAATATTCTTGAGAAAGCGGTCGCAAAACAGCTGTGTGATTACTTAAAAAACTATGATTTATTTGAAGATTTTCAGTCTGGCTTTAGAACACAACATAGCACAGAGACAGCTCTGGTTAAAGTCACAAATGACATTCTAATAGCCTCAGACAAGGGACTTGTCTCTATTCTTGTCTTGCTCGATCTTAGTGCTGCATTTGATACTATCGACCATGACATCCTATTGCAAAGACTAGAGCACTTAGTTGGCATACAGGGAACTGCTTTAGGCTGGTTTAGGTCCTATCTATCTGAACGCTCTCAGTTTGTACGTGTCAACAATGAATCTTCCATGCAAACCAAAGTTAGCCATGGAGTGCCACAGGGCTCAGTGCTTGGACCTATTTTGTTCACCCTATATATGCTTCCGTTAGGCAATATTATAAGGAATCATTCTGTAAACTTTCATTGTTATGCGGATGATACTCAACTATATTTATCAATCAAGCCTGTTGAAATTAATCATCTAAATAAAATTAAAGACTGCCTCAAGGACTTAAAAACGTGGATGACCTTACATTTTTTGATGTTAAACACGACCAAAACTGAAGTTATTGTACTTGGCCCGAAGAATCTACGAAACAAATTATCTAAAGATATATTAACTATGGATGGCATTAATTTGGCCTCCAGTGAGACTGTAATGAATCTTGGTGTTATATTTGATCAGGATTTATCCTTTAACGCCCACATAAAATCAATTTCAAGGACCGCCTACTTCCATCTACGTAACATTGCAAAAATCAGGCATATCTTGCCTCAAAACGATGCAGAGAAACTAGTCCATGCATTTGTTACTTCAAGGCTGGATTATTGTAACTCCTTATTATCAGGGTGTACAAAGAAGTCAGTAAAGTCGCTTCAGTTGATTCAAAATGCTGCAGCTCGTGTACTAACCAGAGTTAGGAAAAGGGACCACATTACTCCTGTTCTGGCTGCCTTACACTGGCTCCCTATAGAACACAGGATAGAATTTAAAATTCTTCTTCTGGCCTACAAAGCCCTTAATGGGCAGGCGCCATCTTACCTTAAAGAACTCATTATACCCTATTGTCCTACTAGGGCATTGCGTTCCAAGAATGCAGGGTTGTTGGTTGTTCCTAGATTCTCTAAAAGTACAATGGGAGCCAGAGCCTTTTCTTATCAAGCTCCACTTTTGTGGAATCAGCTTCCAGTTTGTGTTCGGGCGGCAGACACCCTATCCGTTTTAAGAGTGCGCTTAAGACCTTCCTTTTTGATAAAGCTTATAGTTAGGGCTGATTAGATTCAGCCCCTAGTTTTGCTGATATAGGCTTAGTTTGTCGGGGGACATCTTACTTCTTCCTTCTCTCTGTCTATACCTGTGTACTCTCATGTTCCGATTAACCCAGCTTCCCCAAATGTCTTTCTTTTTGGTGTCTATATACGCCGGGATCCGGAGTCATGGATGATCCTGCGGTCCTGTTTCATGGATCGTGAGTCCTGGATCTTGAGTCGTGGTTGTGGTCCTGGATCATAAGTCCTGGATGGATATCCTCGTGGATTCATCTTCCCATTATACACACATGCATTTCCAAACATTTGGACTACCTATGTTGCAAATGTATTATCTTTTCAATTTACACACGGCATCTATTGCACGTCTGTCCGTCCTGGGAGAGGGATCCCTCCTCTGTTGCTCTCCCTCAGGTTTCTCCCATGTTTCCCTTTAAACTGTGGGTTTTCTCTGGAAGTTTTTCCTTGTACGATGTGAGGGTCTAAGGACAGAGGGTGTCGTATTGTCATACTGATATTCTGTACAAACTGTGAAGTCCACTGAGACAAATGTAACATTTGTGATATTGGGCTATAAAAATAAACATTGATTGATTGATTGAAGTAAAGTGTCAGAGCGCTGCAGATCTAAAGAGTCAGTTTTGTGCAGGAGTCTGAAAATGTCTTTAGATGAGCATTAAAGTAACAGATAGTGTCAAAGAGTTTCTGTTGGTCCACCTGCTGAACTGTTACCTGTCCCTGAGTCTGAACCTTCTTGACTGGCTGCTTGTCGTCTGAAGTTAAGAAGCACACAGCCACACAGAGCAAGTAGAACAACCAGTGCTAACGCTGAGTAGAGGCCAATCCTTCCCCGTCTTCCTGTGTTGGGAGTCTCAGGTTTGTTTCTTCCTGTGTTGGGAGTCTCAGGTTTGTTTCTTCCTGTGTTGGGAGTCTCAGGTTTGTTCCAATGTGTCGCTGCTGTAAAAACACCAAAAAACTCTGTGTCAAAAACATTTCCCTGATAAAGAAAACATCTACAACATTTCCCAGGTTCTCGTACACCCTGAGAGTTTAGCATTATTAAAGATTAATGGGGTTTACTCACCAGTGACGTTGAGCCAGCATCTCCTAGAGTTACTCCCATCAGGTCTGACGAGTATGTCACACACATAAAACCCAGAGTCATTGGTCCTGAGTCTGGAGACATGAAGTGTGAGGCGCCCTTCTGTGAGGACGTCTTTGTCCCACTGGACTCGTCCTGCAAACTCTGGATCCTGAGACTCTGGGGATTCAATGCCTTGATGGAGATGAAACAGGACGTAGCGTCTGGTCTCAGTAAACAGCTGACAGAAGGTAGAAATGGATCTGAGGGAAGTGTCTGTTCTGGAGCTGAAGGTCCACTCCAGGGTGATGTCCTGGTTCTCCTCTGCCTGATAGGAAGTCTGAGCCACATTCACTACAAATGTTCCTGTGGAGGAGACACAGAGGGACTCTTTAAACTGCAGCTATGTTTCTGTAGAGGAGACAGAGAGGGACTCTTTAAACTGCAGCTATGTGTGGAGGAGACAGAGAGGGACTCTTTAAACTGCAGCTATGTGAGGAGGAGACAGAGAGGGACTCTTTAAACTGCAGCTATGTGTGGAGGAGACAGAGAGGGACTCTTTAAACTGCAGCTATGTGTGGAGGAGACAGAGAGGGACTCTTTAAACTGCAGCTATGTTCCTGTGGAGGAGACACAGAGGGACTCTTTAAACTGCAGCTATGTTTCTGTAGAGGAGACAGAGAGGGACTCTTTAAACTGCAGCTATGTTTCTGTAGAGGAGACAGAGAGGGACTCTTTAAACTGCAGCTATGTGTGGAAGAGACAGAGAGGGACTCTTTAAACTGCAGCTATGTGTGGAGGAGACAGAGAGGGACTCTTTAAACTGCAGCTATGTGTGGAGGAGACGCAGAGGGACTCTTTAAACTGCAGCTATGTGTGGAGGAGACAGAGAGGGACTCTTTAAACTGCAGCTATGTTCCTGTGGAGGAGACACAGAGGGACTCTTTAAACTGCAGCTATTTTCCTGTGGAGGAGACACAGAGGGACTCTTTAAACTGCAGCTATGTTCCTGTGGAGGAGACACAGAGGGACTCTTTAAACTGCAGCTATGTTCCTGTGGAGGGGACACAGAGGGACTCTTTAAACTGCAGCTATGTTCCTGTGGAGGAGACACTGAGAACAGCTTTAAAGAGACAAACTAACCAGAGACACAGGAGGGGAGGAAGAGGAGCAGTGGGGTGAGGAAGATCATCTTCTCCCTGTGAGAGGACACACACATCAGAGGTCAAAGGTCACACATTAGAAAATCAAAGCCATTTCTCATTTCTCTAATATCCGCCTCCTCGCTCCTCGGTAGTGATCCGGAAATCGATGTCATTGCGCCATGTTGAAGGACATCTCATTTCTCTAAATGCCCATCGGGGGGGAACAGCGGTAATTAAAGTTTAAAATTCTCAAAAATGCTACAACTACTGCCACAAACTGGATGAATGTGAAGTATTTTGTTAAAGGAGGATGAAAGCGTAATTAAGGAGCTCTATTGGAGTGACTGATGGTTATTGGACTCAGGATTCAGTCATTTGAATTCCCGCTGTATGAAGAAATTAAAGGACGGCGCGAGTGGAACCAATTCACAAAGGGATCAAACTGTTTAAAACACATGCTCATAGTAAGCCGGATTTTGCCGATGTGTTTATGTGGATTCAAAAATCGTAAATAATATACAAAAAATTGAGGAGACCGATCTGATCTGAGCAATTGTGACAAATAATCCAACTGAAACCGGCATGGACAATGACTATGTTTTAAAAATGTGCATATCCAGAAAAGCCTGGTTTGGACACTTGACGGGCAGAAGAAACATTTATATTAAAGAAAGAATTATATATTTTATATATATGTCCATCAGACATACACAGATTATAACTGAGTGAATGTAAAACGTAAGGAGTTTCAAAATAAAATACTTTTGAAATCTCATGAGCTATCATCCCTCTGTTTTTAGATAAGACTAAAACAAAAACTCTCCAGTATCAGAGACTTATTTCACTTCAGGTTGAAACTCTACATCAGATTGTCCTGATATTCTCTGAGTGACTATGGGGTGTCCTGCTATCACCCTGGAGTGATATTAGTCTTTGATAGTGGAGAGTTTTTGTTTTATTCTTATCTAAAAACAGATGGACGATAGCCCATGTATGAGATTTCAAAAGTCTTTTATTTTGAAACTCCTTAAATTTTACATTCACACAGTTATAATGTGGTAGCTATACGTAGTTTGTTTTAAATAATTATTGATCACATTCTAAAGTAGCCTAGATATTTCTTAATTTAAGTTCCAGTATATATGAATAGGTTTGGTATGCTTTTTAGGTATATTTTTTATTGACCGAGTAAGCGCTTTTATTTTGAAGGCAGTTTTTCCAGGCCTCTACCGTAATGCATAGGATATTCGCGCACCGCAATACAACCACGTGCGGGCAGGCTTGTCTTTGTTTTCCGAAGTGGAGTCGACCATGCATTCGTAACATCATTTCTCGGGACGGGAGAGACACATTATAGGTTAATAAGTATACCTAGTATAAGTGGCATGTCTTTTTTATAAACCTCTTATCATTTAAATCTGAATAAAAAATGATATTCGTGCTCATGATATACAAATAAGGACCAATTTGTGCTTACCCTTCCAGCGAGACGAGAGAGACCACAACAAACTGAGGTTACCTACTGTAACCCCAGCTTCTATGAGTAAATGGCGCAGCCCTCTAAGGCTATCGCTATTGGGTAATCCCCCTGCGCCCCCGCGCAGCACTGAAACACTTGTAGTCCAAGCCCACCCGCAAGGTGGGCCCCACCCTCGGGCCTCCTTCCGGTATAAATAGGAAGGTGGCCCGGCAATCTGCTCCCATACAACATAACTTTTCTTCAGCTATTCGTAGAGCCAGTGGGGCCCCGCACTTAGAGGGCTGCGCCATTTACTCATAGAAGCTGGGGTTACAGTAGGTAACCTCAGTTCTATTTCGTATATGGCTCCGCCCTCTAAGGCTATCGCTATTGGGTTAAGGGTCCGCCCGGCACTAGAAGCACAGACATACCTGCTCAATAACACCCCCCTGCCTGATGTGCCATGCGTAATGGCTCATCACCGTACCTGGAACATAGCAAACATGCCTATCTTCCCGACGGGGTGAAGGCTGGGAACAATACATACCGGCCGCTGTGAGAAAGTAGAGACGAAAGTCCCACCTCGTCCTGCGATCGTAGTGGGGGAACAGCAGCTCTCTGCGTGCAGACAGGCAGGAGAGCGCACAGCTGGATCCCTGACGTCACTCACTCTGACCAGGCACTCCGTACAAAGTGTGTTAGAGGAAAAAGGAACATCCCTCAGGGGAAATGGGCCGCTCTCCGCGTGCCAAAAGGCAGGAGAGAGAGAGGAGCACAGCCGGCTCCCTGACATCACTCACCCCGACAGGACACCCAGTACAGGGTGTGTCAGAGAGGAATGGGAGACATCCCTCAAATAAAAATGAATAAATGAACAGGGGGAAGACCAAGATGCAGCCGTGCAAATATCTTCCACTGACATTCCTCCGTGCAAAGCCGTGGAGGAGGAAATTCCTCTGGTGGAGTGCGCCTTGATGTTCTCCGGGGGCTCCACCCCAGAGGAGACATATGCCTGTGACACAGCCTCACACAGCCAGTGTGACAGCCGTTGTGCAGACAGAGGTTGCCCGATCGAGCGCTCTCTATAGTGCACGAACAGGCGCTGAGAACGGCGCCAGGCCGCCGTGCGCGCCACATAGCAGGACAGCGCGCGCACCGGGCAGAGGAGATGAGATGTGGCTTCTTCCTCCGATTTATGAGGAGGCGGAAAAAACCCATCCAGGGTGATCACTCTTCACCTAAAAGTGCTTGTGATGACCTTTGGCATAAAGGCTGGGTTAGGCCGTAGCACAGCCGAACTGCCATCTCCTTGGATCCGGAGGCATGACGGGGCCACCGAGATTGGATAGATCACTCACCCTTTTTGCTGATGTTAGAGCCAAAAGCAGTACTACTTTGGCTGATAACATTTTAAGGGGAACCTGCTCTAACGGTTCAAATGGGGCTTTGCTTAGTGCTCGTAACACCAAAGCCAGATCCCACTAAGGCGCCAGTGCGCGTGACACCGGTCTGAGTCTTCGTACCCCTTGCAGAAAGCGTTTCATCAGGGGGTGACTGAACAACGTCCCGGCTCCGAAACCCACGTGACAAGATGATATGGCAGCCGCATATACCTTGATTGTGCTGAAAGCCAAATTCCTGTCCAACAACAGCTGGAGGAATGACAGCACGTGAGGCAGGGGGCACGTAGCGGGGTCCAGGCTTCTTTCTACACACCAGCGCTGGAACGCTGCCCACTTGGCTGTGTAGGTCGCTCTGGTAGACGCGGCCCTGGCGCCCTGAATGGCGCGTACAACATCTTGAGAGAGACCCAACCTCTCTAAGTGTTCCCGTTCTGGGGCCATGCCCATAGGTGCTGGCCTATCACTGGGTGACTGTAAATCGCTCCCTCCACCTGCGAGAGAGCGTCCCCGCGCCACGGAATTTCCCACGGTCTGCCTGACAGCGTACGCTGTAGGCATGGAAACCAGGAAGCGCCCGTGCGCTCCGGGGCAATCAGGATCACTGACAGCCCCTCCTCCTGCACTCGGTCCAGAAACCGGGGAATCAGCGGGACTGGGGGGAAGGCGTACAGCAGTCCCCTGGGCCATGGACGATGTGCGAACGCGTCCACCCCTAGGGGGGGAAGGTCCCGCGCTGACAGGGAGAAACAGAGGGCGCATTGCGCGTTCCCGCGTGCGGCGAACAGATCCGCCTCCGCCCTCCCGAACCGGCTCCAAACCTGGGCGATCAGCTCGGGGTGTAGGCTCCAGTCCTCCTGGCGAGGGCCTCCTCTGGACATGAGGTCTGCCCCTTTGTTCAACTCGCCGCGCACATACAGTGCTCTGATGGAGAGTAGGTGCGCGCGCGCCCAGATCAACAGCCGTCTGGCTGTGTTCAGAAGCTGCGCTGAGCGTACCCCGCCCTGGCGATTGATGTAGGCTGCCGCGGCTCTGTTGTCTGTGCGAATCAATACATGTTGATTCTGCAGCAGCGAGGCAAAATGCTGAATTACTCTCCGTACGGAGATCAATTCCAGCACGTTTATGTGGAAGGACATGTGAGCCGGCCACTGTCCCCCCACTGCCTGCGACATGCACGTTCCTCCCCACCCTGAGAGAGATGCGTCTGTGAACACCGAGATGTGTGACGTAACTCTGCCCAGGGCCACACCCTCTGACAGGACGTGGGGACTTTTCCAATAGGTTAAGTCTGAACCCACGGACAGAGGGATGACCACCATGCGCCTCCTCTGTCGCACGGGGTCGATGCGTAGGCGAATAAACCACCTCTGGAGTCTTCTCATGTGAAGGAGACCCAGGGGAATCACCCCGTGGTCGGCTGCCATCATGCCGAGCAGCCGCATCACGGAGAGGGCTGTCACCACGCTGCCGGGTGTGACGCGTCGAAGGAGAGCTGTCAGCGTCTCCACTCTCTGCCGTGAGAGTCGCGCTCTCATGCGGGCTGAGTTCAATTCCACACCCAGGTAAACAATACTCTGGGAGGGAAGAGGACAGCTCTTTTTCCAGTTTATCATGAAACCCAGCTTTGACAGATGCGATATGAGCTGTACCGTCTGTAAAGCCACTTCCTCCCTGGAGCGAGCCATCAGCAGCAGGTCGTCCAGGTAAAATAGTACTCTCATCCCTCCTCTGTGTAGCGGCTGCAATGCCGTCTCTACACACTTCGAAAAGGTGCAAGGAGCCAGGGAATAACCGAACGGCAGACGGTTGTACTGGTACGATATTCCCTGGAATGAAAACCGCAGGAATTTCCTGTGTTGTGGGATGATGGGTACGTGGAAGTATGCATCCTTTAGGTCTATAGAGGTGAACCAGTCTCCCTGGTGAACACACTCTAGCACCCTTTTGACCGTCAGCATGTGAAACGGCCTTTTCATTATTGCCTCGTTGAACGCTGACAGGTCGAGGATGGGTCTCATTCCCCCCGTCTTTTTCGGGATAAGGAAGTAGCGGGAGTAATATCCCTGATTTTCTTCCCCTCGGGGAACCCTGGAAATAGCCTCTTTCAACAGGAGTTCCCGTAGCTCTGCTTGGAGCGCCCGACACTGTTCCCGGGATGACAGGCGTGTCTCCTTTATCCCGTTGAACTGTGGGGGGGGGGGGGGGGGGGGGGGGGGGGGGAGGCGAACTGCAGGGTGTACCCTCTGTTGATCAGCCTGCTCATCCATCTGTCCATCAGACACACGCGCTGCCACTCCGAGAAACACTCTGAGAGCGGGCGCACATGCTCGAGATGTTTTGTGGTTGTCATGACGACGAGCCACGCCAGAGCCCTCGCCGCCGCTGCCCGTGAGGCAACCCAAGGTGGGCCTAGAGCGAAAGGGCTGTGAGGGGGCCTCCACACGCTGCGTTTCACTCCGACTCTCATCGTGAGGCGCGTACACGCTCAGAGGATGAGTAGAGGTGTGTGCAGTAATATCCACATGAGGCGTTACCACGGCGCTCATGGGCTTATTGTGACCGTGTGTAGGTGGCAGATCTCGGACAGAGGAATGCCGCGAGGTCTGTGGTTTAATAACCGAAAAGTTATAACCATCAGGCCCCCGCAGCGAACCCCGCTGCCTACTAATCAACAGATTGGAGGCAGCTGGCGTAATTACTGCGCTCTGTAACTTATTAACCGATAGATTAAAATGTGCAGGCTTGTGTAACGAACCCTGCTGGCTATTAACCGATAGGTCATAGGCAGCTGGTTCACCCAGAGTGGGGGATATGTGAAACCCATTTGAAACTGACGACAAAAGGTTGGAAATTAAGCTTCTTTTATTTCCTTCACACTCCCCCCCAAACCGTCAGGGCCGGCTCTGCTTCCTCGGCGGCTCTCGTGGAGCAGACGCCGAACGGGAGTACTTTTCTTTTTTCTTTTCTGGTGGGGGGGTGGAGGCTCGGGACGGTGCCCCTGCCGCCGCCGACGGGCGAGTCTGCCGCCTCGGCTGTCTCTCTGCCTGCCACTGTGGCCAAGTTGGCCGCTGCTGCTGCTGCCGCTGGTGCCGCTGCGGCTTCGCCGCAGGCTGGAGCCAGCCAACGTGCTGGCGGATATCATCCGCCTGCTCCGCTGCCGCTTTCATGGCCTCTACCATGGCCAAAAACTGGGGTCCGAACAGCCCTTCCGAGCTGATCGGAGCATCCAGCAAGACCTTCCTCCACCAGCGTAACCACCGAGTTTGCCAGCAACGCGATGTTGTTGGCCGCCGCAGACGCCTGAACCGCACACTGGTGCGCCCGGTCAGCCTGGCGGGCGACATACTGATCCTTGGGGGAGGCCAACACAGGGCGCCGTCCGGCGACCAAGTTGGCCTGCTTAACCCCAAAGAACGCTGTCAAGTTCTGCTCCAGAGCGGGGGTGGTTGCGAAACCCTCGTCAGTGAATCCCTCCACCTTAGTGAAGGGAACAAAGGTGGCCACCGGAGCCCTCAGGGTCCTCGGGTTCGCCGCAGCCCCCTCCTGGTACCTCCTAATGGCTGGGAAGCGCGGCCAGATCGGGTCACTCCTGCCCGTCTGAACGCGGGAAAAAACTCCGGCCATGTCATCCAGAGCTACCTTTTCCCGTCCTAGGGGAACGAGGAGACCCTTGCAGGCTGCCGCCTTGCCGATGATCTCCGGCAGCTCCAGCATGATGCCCCCCAACGCCGGCAGTGCCGTGGCAACGGAGAAGGGGACCGCGTGCTCGGCCGCCATACCCGTACCTCGCTCCGAACCCGTCTCCCCCGTCCGGGGGAGAGGGGCGAGGGGAGAGCCGCATGGCGAGCCATGGAGGGAAACGGGGTAGGAGTCGTCCGACTCCTGCCCACCACTCGGCTCCAGAAACAGGCTGTCGTCCCTGTGCTCCTGGACGGGCCAGTCGTCCTCCTCAGCCGCGGCAGCTAGAGCGTCCGCTCTTCGCTGCCTGTCGGCTGATGGGAGACGGGCACAATGCGAACACGCGACCTGCTGGTTGAGAGCCGCGTACGCGTGCTCTGGCCCCAGACAGGATTCGCATATCGCGTGTAGATCATAGCTCATGATGTACCCCGTTTTACATGAGGGACAATCACGGACACAATTGTTGCTCATGACTCTAATTCATTTCCTGTGCTTCAGTACTCTGACGGTTGCTGAAGAAAAGAGGGAGCAGATTGCCGGGCCACCTTCCTATTTATACCGGAAGGAGGCCCGAGGGTGGGGCCCACCTTGCGGGTGGGCGTGGACTACAAGTGTTTCAGTGCTGTGCGGGGGTGCAGGGGGATTACCCAATAGCGATAGCCTTAGAGGGCGAAGCCATATACGAAATAGAACATTGGTTCCTGCTTTTATATCAAGAGCAGATGGTTCCTACAATAAAAAACGTTCCTGCATGTTTTCACAAACTAGACACTGGTACCAAGTTACAAAAAATAAAATAATATAATGTAACCTTTAAGTTACTTACATTTGTATGAATATATTCAATGCGCATATTATTCTTCAAACTGTAAACCTTTTAACTAAAATAGACAATTAAAATAGTCGTATGAGAATAACCTGGAAATTAAGTAGTATTTTACATTTCTTTATGATCACATGCCGGTCTCTGTGTGTAGCAGAGTGTAGACGTGTTTATTAGTTGTGTGCACTTTGTTCACAGAAACTGCAGCAAAAACAGTCTTAACCGGGGCAACTGGAAAGAGCTTAACCAAAAAAGGGGAAGCTGGTAATACACGTTAACCACAAAGTGAGGACAGTTCCTGTTTCTTGCAGAGATAGAGACAAGAGGTTAATCTCAGCAGGAGAGCAACAGAAAGCAGCAGTAAGATATATGTATTCAATGAAGTAGAAACATGTGTTCTTACCTTTATTTGAGACTGCAGAGACCTCAGTGCGGACAGTTCTGTGTTCTGGTTTTCATGTCTGAATATGCCCAATTACAACAGGAGTATCACAGTTACAGAGGTGGGGTTTCCACTATCAACGGCAGATCTGTGAGCACTGCAGTAGCCAATGATATAACGTCCTGATGTGAATCCTGTGCATATCTTAAACCAGTAAACGGAAGAGCGTCTGAGAGGCGTTTCTACTTTTTGCTTTTTACTTTACTAAATGGTCAAATTGGAGCGAGGGGCGGCGTGAAACTCACGGAAGAATAACATAATTCATGTCATAGTTAAATAAGATAAATAAATACTTTGTTTCATGTAAAAATTAAAATCGTTAACATATTGCATGATTTAATACAGTTTTGTTTTATATGTTACACCAATGTGCAGAAGTGTTTGTGTTGTGTCTTCATTTTGGCCGATAGCCTCCTTCCCTCAGCCAGGAGTCAAGACAGTGAAAAAGGGTCATGGAGGGGTCTTCCAGCAGGACAATGACCCTGAACATACGGGCAAGGCAACACAGGAGTAGCTAAAGAAGAAGCTCATTCAGGTGATGGAGTGGCCTAGCCAGGATTTGGAGAGGATCTTCAGAGAGGAGAAAGAATATTCTTTATCTCACTGTTAAAATAAACCTACCATTAAAATGATAGATTCTTATTTTCTTTGTAATGCTGCGTTCACACCGGACGCGATGCGAATATTCGCTTCGCTCTAAACGCTCGAGTTTCACCGCGGCTTGCAGTTTGTTATATCGCGTCATTCAAAACAGACATACCGTTGACGCGCCTCGCCGTTGACGGACAGTTGAGGTTGTTTACACTTCCATGAAAGATCGTTTTGGTTATTTCTGTCCTTGACTCTGGAGGAACAACTATTGCTGCTTTGTACCTTCTGTGGAAGTGTATCGTATATCTCCGGAAACCCACTCACAGCCACAACGAGCATCTCTTCCATCTTTACAACTGATCAACAGCAGGACATCAGAAAGAATCCCAACGCTGATTAGCTTCCGCGAGAACGCGTCACGTGAATTTGATGCTCGAGTTGAAAAAATTGAACTCTCGCGTTTGACGCAGCCGCTTCATGCTCGCCGTCGGAGTGAATTTGCGTCTGTCCGCGTCTCTGCATTGACTTTACATGTAATCCCCCCCCCCCGCCCAAACATCGCACCCCTTCCGTCCATCAGAACTCCATATGACTTCTCACAGAGTGTAAAATAGACACTGACCTGACCTGTCCTTCATCAGGAAGAAGTAGAAACTGAGCTCTTTTCACATGGGTGTGTGTAGCTGCAGTGGGGGAAGAAGTGTTCATATACGTAAAGTAAAAGTACCAATACATTATGGTCAAAATACTTGATTTCAAGTTAAAGTCCTGCATTCAAAGTCTAACTTGTGTAAAAGTACAAAAGTATTATCAGCAAAATGTACCTAAAGTATTACAAGTAAAAGTAATCGTTGTGCAAAGAATGGCCTTTAATGATATTTACATTTCTATCAAGTAGCATTTTATAATTTCTCAAAGGTTTTCATACTCCTCACATTTTCCTCGGCACTTACTGATGTAAAATTGGATTTTATGTTACTGCTTTAGTTGTTTTAAGTCCATCAAACACTGAACCATGTATCCTTAAAAAGTAACCTTTCATGAGTTTCCTCAGGGGGTGATAACATTTTTCTGACAAGATTCAAGTTTTTGCATTTCATGCATTTCATTGGCTAGGCTGCTAAAATATCACACGATCATAACATCTTTAAAAACAAAAAGGCCCTTGTTTCACTTGGGGATGGCAAACTGTCGTTTCCTCTAATTTCACAAACTCAAAAGCTCTCTCGCAAAAGAGCATGCAGTTTTTTTCCGTACCTTTTCCGATCTGGTGTTTATCAGTCACTGCTGGAAACAGCAGAAGAACTTTATCAGCACAGAAAGTGGAACTGTGGATTCACTAAATCAAGTTGAGTGCTTTAATAGTGCTATGTTCATCTGAATTATCTCATTAATAAATGTATTTGTTGACTTTGAAACCGTAGCCTTTCATTCTTGGACAGAGCAGTTTATCAAACTGATATATAAACGAGGGTCTCACAGTCCACTAGTCAGACAGAAAGCAGCAGGTTTTTAATAAGGGTCTCCAGCAGACAGACAGCTCTGAGGCCAGTGAGATAGAAACATCTAACAGTCACATCAGTAAATGAGACTCCATCCATCCCCCATGTAACATCTGTAAAGTGTTATATCTATATTTATTTATTTCAGTCACTGTGAGTTTCATCATTTGGCTGTCAGGTCATTGATCCTTCTTCTTCTTCTTTAACTATACGTGTTGAACGTTATTGAAGCCACTGGTTTACAGGGTGTGTCTGAGGACTTTCTCTCCTGAACCGTCTCCTCCTGTTGAACCTCTGATGGAGAACAGGCACCACATTAAACCAAGATAAGAGAACGAGTTGGAAAGATGTTGAAACGTTGTTCAAGACAAACTTACTGAATTGCATGAGACACAAAAAAGAAACTAAAAACATATTTCATTAACGCTTTGTTTTACATTTAAATGCCAAAAAGGACTTTACACATCAAGGGTGACGTTTTTCATTTGTTGGATAAACAACTAGAAACTTAGACGTGTGCTCCGTGAGGGGAAGAGGTTTCAGAGTCATGTTGATTTGTCAGCTTCTCTGATGTGGAGAATGTAAACTCAGCAGAAAGGACACATTGTCTCAGGAACTGTCCTAACTGTCCTTTTGACCAAAGTATTATACCAGCTTGTCCTTTTTTTGTAAAACCTCTTTTACAATCAGGCAATCAGTCAGTAACAATCAGACACGGGTATGACTGATCCTAAGAAATGTACATCCAAACACTATGTCATGATCAGGTTATTCACATACAACTATATTCATTCTCCATTTTAGTTAAACAGTTCACAGTTTGAAGAATAATATGCACATTTAATATGTTCAAACAAATGTAAAAACATTTCTTTTTTTTTTTTTACTTGGGATCAATTTGACCAGTGTCTAGTCTGACAGTGAAGTTTTGTAGGAACAATCTGCTCTTGATATAAAAGTACTGCAGGAACCAAAGTTTGTCTCGCTGGAAGGGTAAGCAAACATTGGTTCTTATTCGTATATAATGAGCACCAATAGAATTTGCTTTAAATCAAAAAGTCAAAAAGAAAGTAGAACTTTCCCTACTGTATATTCTCTAACACAAGTTATTTTAAAGTTAAACTTTAAAAGCGCCAACATGTTTTTTCTGATACATTTTCTTAATGCCTGCCACTTAAACTAAAAGGGTGACATCACACTCCACATTCCCAACATTTTCTCAACATGCCAAGTTGCATTGGACAAGGTTCAACACTGGCTGAACAACATTTGCTTACAGTTAAACATAAAACAACAGTATGCATGATGTTCAGATAACGACCAGTCAAAATCGAAGGATCCAACGTGTTTTTAAACGGAGCAGAAATAGAACTAGTCCTCCACTTCAAGTATCTTGGAGTCATACTGGACTCGAACTTGACTTTTAAGAAACATATTAAGAAAGTATCCAATACCATTAAATTCAACTTGAGACATTTTAAACAAATGAGACCCTTCTTAACTGTCAATGCTGCAAAGTCATACCTCCACTGTAGATTCTGTCCCACATTGAATACTGTTTTACAAACTGGTCGTTTGCGTGTGCCTCAAACCTGAAACCCATAGAACAGCTGTTCAGGAGAGCTATCCAGGTGTTTGACAGAAAGCCTCATTCACACCACCTCTGTACCATCCTAGAGAAACACAATTTCTTAAGTTTTGACAATTTTAAGTCTTTTAAAAGTACGTGTTTTATTAATAAATGTTTACATGGACTGCCACATTTCTTGCATTTTATGTATTTGTACTGCTATGTGTGTAATTGTCATGTTCTTAATGTTTTACGTGACGGACTGCGGATGGAAAGTTGCTCAAAGCTAAATCCGGCATGTTTACACTTGGCACATTTCATGTTTTAGGTGTTCATTAATGTGCCTGCCAAATAAATGATTAAATAAATAAATGAATAAAGTCTCTCTTATACCCGGCGCTAATACTCGTCTCTGCGCTTGTCTCCCAGCCTTGCAGCTTTGTTATAAATGAGAGCACTGTCCCTGGTTATGGAAACATGGATCACTGTAAGAGTTCTGTCTACAAAGTCGTTCATCCTCTGTTCTCTGTTTCTCTGGATCGACTTCACATTGTGAATAAAACAATGCTTCAATGTTATGTATGGTAATACTAAAAGTGTTTATTTATTGAGCCACATAAATATATATATATATATTAAAACAATATCTTTACTTAACCCAACAGTGAAATCCACAAATACAGACATTAACAATAAGTGAATGAGACAGGAACAAAAACCATCAGGTGACAAGACCAGATTATAATAACTGACAAAAATAATAAATAATAAATGAATACAATAAAAATGAATGAATGCACAGACATAAAGGCACTCATAAATACAACCATTCCCAAGCAGCTATTCACTTTGGCTTTCAGGAACATTGAGCCATATATTAACCAAACGTCTTTCTCCTTTCTCCTGCAGCTGACACACGTGTTACTTATAGATAAGTAGATTTGCTTATAATTAATCAGCAAGATCAATAAACTCATGTAGAACAACTATTATGTTTACCTTTGGAAACCAGAAACCCAGCTGCAACGGCCATTGATGCAATAACATTTGGACCCAATTTGCCTGACTTGAAGCATGGAATAAAACATGGGCATAGGAAGCATCCTCAATGTGGGTGAGACAATTTAACAGGGGGTGTGGGCAGGTGGTGGACCTCACCTCCTCTAGGGGGGTCCGGGGGCATGCTCCCCCGTGAAGATTTTTTTTTTAAATGTTGAAGTTAAATGCATCAATCTGGTGCAAAATTAGGGACTACATTTATGGATACATCTCTCAACACCCTTATGAAACAGAACTGTAAACAGATTTACTTTTTCTTTCAACATGTATTTGAACAGCAAGTGGAGGCAAAAGTGACTGCACCCAAAACAATAAACCTGCTAGCTAGCTAGCCTAAACTCAGTAACAGAATGTGGGCAACACGTTCTTCTCCTCAGTCGCGCAAAACAAGAAGCATTCAGACCCAAGTAGACGGAAGGAATGAGGTATTTGTGGTCTACAATGACAGAGTAGAGACTGTCGAGTGTGGCTTTACTCAGCATTGAATCAAAACGCACTTAAACTGTTGATCTTAATACGTTTGTGAGTCGATTTGCTGAACAAGATGGTAATCGCCCAGGGGCGGATCTAGAAAAATATTCATGGGGTGGCAAGAGGGTGGCAGGACATTTTGAGGGGTGACGTCCCCTGGCAGTAATAGGCTATACGCTGATTTAATCACATTTATATCTTCGAAAGCCACAATATTGATATTTTAACTCAATAACATCAGGATACATTATTGTGGCCAACCCGGTATCACGGCAAGACGTGAACATGTGACGATTTACCATGCTGGGAGACGTGAAGATTTCACGATTTTGTCCCTTAAAACGTGACAGTTACACGTTATTGTTAACATGGCCCAACCAGTGGAGATATACCCGGAAATGCCAAGCAAATGCTACCCCGACGGTCAGTCGTTATTGTCAATATTAATATAATAATGATTTATTTTTGTAATAGTCACACTCCATTTTGCCGATTTTCTTGTTGCCCCAGCTGGTCGACACCTCTTTTAGCAGAAACAAAGGCTACATTAATGTATTCGATGTTAATCCATGCGTGTGGATGTGGAATTAACGGACGTTACGTTGTGCGATTGCGTTGCCAGGCAACAGCTTCGGTTCATGTTAATTTACAAACTCTTCAACTAAAACCGTAGTTATATTTAAAAACATTTTAGAAAGCCTCACGAAATACTTTAATGTAAATTAAAATGTAAATGTGAAGGAATGTGTGTACAACAAAATACATCCGTCATAAAAAATACCGGAAACAGACGTAGGCAAGATCCTCAGCTCGATGATTCGATGGTTTATCCGCAATGCATGCTGGGATTTGGTGTTCATGCGATGTGAAATCCGAAAAAATTAAATAATACTTTATTCCGAGTGTGCTTGCTTTTTTCTTTGAAAGTCATCACATAACGGCATTGTAATACACGGTTCGGCTGCATTAAATATTACATATGTGCCGTAGTTCTCTATCTATAGAGCCCTGCTGAGGAGACTTCTAGACAAACAGGAAGAACTGCCGTCAACACTGAAAACGTGACGTGGATCATAAATATATCAACACCTGGTGGTTAAAGCATGTTATTGAATTTTATTATTTTATTATTAGATATTTATGTGCCTTTATGTGTGTATAATTATATGTATATTTGTGACAAACAAAACTCTGACTTTTAAATAATTGACTCTTGTGACTTAAAGAGTTAGTCCACTAGTTTAATTGAGATGTGTTTTGCTAACGCTGTTAAATAAATGTAGTGGAGTAAGATGTCATTATTTCCCTTTTGAATGTAGTGGAACATTCATGTATAAAAACATAACATGGAAACTGAAGTACCTCAAATTGTACTTCAGTTACAGCAGGAGTCAGTGACCTCGGACTGAATGAGGCTCATTCCACACTTCCCTGCAACAGAGCGCTGCAGTTGTACAACCGGTTGTACAACTGAGAGCAGCAGAGACAGTTACTTGACGTTTATTGTACAACTGCTGCAGAGTGCTGAATTACACAAAACAAGCAACTCAAATAGATTTTGATCTTGGAATCTTTTTCAAACCTTACCCTTTATAAGTCTTACAGCAAAATGTCAAAGCCTCTCAGTCGTGGGAAAAGTGTGACCTTATGGAGTTTATTGACAAAACAAAGCAACACATCCTCACTCCCAGGTCGGCCTATGTTGACGTTATGTCAAGTCCCCTGTGTCGGCTTTTTCCAACGCAAGGGGGCGGCCCTTAGCGTGCATTTTCAACTTTCCGGGATGTCCATAGGCTTCTATATAGCTTCCTAAACGTATGTTGTAGACGACTTGAGATCGCGAGAGAATGCTACCCGCAGATCCATTCTCACATCGTTTATCAACCTTTTTCTAACTCAATATCAAGCCACACTTATTGTTTTTACTTCTTTATTTTAATTGAATAATGTAGGAATTTTGTTGCCGTCAGTTATGGGGAGAGTAGGGGCTCAGAATACTGAAATCTGTATTGTTTCCTTCTAATTTTGTATTCTTTTCTAAACCACACACTGTTATTTACTCAACAATAACAAATAATTACCCTTGTGTTTATTTATTTGTTTGATTAATAAACACAAGTTGGAGTCCGTCAGGACCGAGGGTCGAAGCAGCTCATTGTATTTGCTTTAGAGAATTTTACACCAGGAAGTAAGTATTCTCTCCGCTTCGCTTGACAAACCCTGTGATAGTCCTCAAGCTCTGTGATTGGATGTTTGAGTGTGCGCCGAGGGTTACGCCGAGCGCCGAACAGTTCTTGAAATGGGATGGAACCACGGCAGACTGTCCAAAAATGGATTTGAACGGGTCCACCCCGTCGCCCCCTCCCCCACCCCGTCCCCAGAACTACACATGCTGGCTATTGTGTGTTTCGCAACATGTTTAACTTCTATGGCACGTCTCTGGGAATTGTAGTTTTAAAATACGTTTTCGTATTTCCCATAATAAGAAGTTGCCAGTATTAAACTGTGTACATCCCTGGAGGTTTAGGGGATAGGAACAATCACATTTAAAACATATAATTAATACATGGGTGAAAATTGCTTGTGCCCATAATGGGCAGCATTAATATATACCCACATGCCAGCTAAGGTCAGAAGAGCTTTATTTAACAGCTGGTCTTATGTCTGTGACCCCTCCTGTTGTTCATTGATAAGCCTGAAACATGCACTTGTCAAGGTACAGAGGCAAATATGGCAGTAGCCATCGATCATCTTAAGATAAGATATACTTTATTGATCCCAAGTTGGAAACATTTGCGTTACATCAGCATGTGTAACAGTTGTAAATATGCAGTGGTGTTTATTTGTAAATCATTTAGTATAATCACACAAATTCTGTGTTTTATTTAATAATTCTGTGTTCTTTATTTATTGATAGTTCAATACCTGACAAGGTCGGAGATGTTAAACTCAAATAAGGTGGTAGCAGCATGCATTCAGCTTAAAGCCTATTACAGAGATGTTAGCATGTCTTTTTAGACTCAATTTACTCAACATGTATATCTTTATTTTGAGAAATAAAATATACAAGATACTTTATACGTATTATAAACTGTTGCCTGAATTAAAAACTTCAATGTTTGCTTCATTGAAAGCACTCATGTCCTCATTACACGTCCATATATTGAATTCATTCAAAGTGTTTTCTGGTAAATGATACGAGCAGCGCATTAGTCACTTTGTTATTCAAATGTTTCCCCCACGCGACTAACTGTGTCCTTCTTTGTTTACCCATCACTTGTCTTGTAACTTTACACTTTCCCTGGACTTAGAGGTGTGGCATGTACACAAACACCTTGTTAGCATGCTGGCTAAGTGGCTATGACCGGCTTCTGGATGAACTCTTTCCTTCTCTTCCTCTCAGGGATGCCTAAACCTCTGCAGTTTCATGCCGAAGAGGGAGAAAACGTCACAGTGGAATGGAGGTTCTCATCCCAAGCCAACATCCCCATCTCCTCTGTGAAGATCCACTGCCTGACGGTGTGATTTTGAATAGATGAATAAAAAAAAGAATTCAATAAAAACAGATCTCGTGAGAGACACAAGCAAACAGTAACATGGAAACAAATCCCACAAATCGACTTGGGAATAACCAAAACTCAGGAAACATACATAACTTGTAATGCTCTTTACAGAAGCTGTTAAGCGCACCACAGTTGAACCAACACCAACAACCCTGAAGACCCCCAGGCCTCCAGCAGAGGGTCGATGGAGGCCTGGTCTTTATGTCGCTCTGCTAATGCCAGCAGCAGCAGCTTTAATGACCGCCTGTCGCTGGAACGTATCAAACAAGGCACTACAAAAAAAACAGGACCTAGAAATGGTGTCAAATGGCCTATGTAGCATGTAGCCTCATACAATGCTTCTGATGCCCCCTGCTGCTCTGAAGAGGAACTCACCTGGAGAAAATGAAGTTATGAAGGTGTTGCTGTGTGTAAATACTGTGACATCACATGCACTATAATGACAATTACTGCTGATGCAAAGGGCATAAATAGACTATATATATATATTTAGAATATGTGAAGCTTACTGAAGAAGTACAATAGTGTAAAATTCTAATTCAAACTGAAGTAAAAATAATAATTATGCATTTCAGAATAATTTACATTAATTTATTGTATTACAATTATTGTTGCAATAATGTTATCCTCCATGTTATTTAACTGCTTGTGGCCGTTGTAAATTAATATATATCAAATGTATTTAATATATATATATACGTTCAGTATTTCCCATCAATACAGCTCTGCATTGGGATTAACGTGCACTTCCTCTAATGGCCACTAGATGGAGACAAATTAAATAAAGTGCAATAATGTTCTTGTCTTTCTTTCCACATTGAAGTCCTTAATGCTGCCTGTAAACATGTTTTAAACTGTGCTAATAAAGTTTATTATTAATATTATTATCATTTTTGTTGTAAAAGCCTGTGTTATTCTTTTACATATTTTACACACAAAAGTCACAGCCACTTATTTAATAGGCATGCAAATATATATAGGACATAAAACAAATAAAACAGATACAATAGTGCAAGAGACAAAGGGAAATATGTAAAAAATACAAAAGTAACAAAACACTGGAGTGCTCTGTCTGGAGTGAGGCACCAATGATCCTCTCAGCTTCCCTTTGCGCATATTGCGTTAAAACTGCAGTGCTTTGCATATTGTATAGACACATTGTTCAGGGTTATTGAAGAGAGAACAACAGAGGGTGACGTTAAAAAAGGAACAAAGCAACTATGGGGATAACTACTAAAACTTTAAAGGGCCCATGTCATGGCCATTTATACTGATCATATTTCCATTGTTGAGAACAGAACTGGAAGCAGATTTACTTTTTCTTTATGAATATTTTACAAATCACTCCCCTTTTAAACTTTATTCTTGTTTATTAATAACACCTTTTTTTTTACTGTCTTATACTATAAGAGAACAGATGAAAATCTATTCTCTTATTTTTGAATAACTATAATGATCATATAAAGGTGTTACCTCACTGAGCTGAGGTTATCAGAGCCGCTCAGTCTTTCAGGAGAGAGCTCTCTAAAGCTCCCCCCCCCCGCGGCTGCTTACACAGTAAATTCCAATGTTAATAAAAGCTGTATACGTTTTTTGGGAGTTTGATTTATTTTAAATTAACACAAAATTAAAACCTATAATTGCACTTTAAAACCATTATTTAAAAAACAAAACTATTTCACATAAACCTCTGGTTTTTACTGGGGCTGGGGCGGTTCAACTTGATTTTGGGGGGGAGGGGGGGGGGGGGTTGTGCCATAGTTTATGGCCGCTGTACGCAATATAGGCGTAGTTCTGTTAGTATAAGATAATAAGATGTGCTTTGTTGATCCAAAATCGGGAAATTCCTATATTTTTTTAATTTCTAACTTTTTTTTTTTTTTTCCAATTTGCGGCGCCCCCCATAGTTTGATGTGCCCTTAGCATTTGCCTATGCTGCCTATTCCAAGGGCCGGCCCTGCGCAGCTATTCTATATGTTGTCCCTATTGATTTTTTGTGGTTTTTGCGGTTTTCTTAATGGTAATTTTCAGACTTATGTGAGTCGGACTCGTTTAGTGGTAGCTCATGTAGACTTGACTCTTGTGGTTAAACTTTTCGCTCCGTATTTTGATGGTTGGGGTGTCGAATCCTGGATTTTACATTCATTCGTCACTTATTTTTCCGTGCTTTTTTGTTTAATATATGTTTTTATTAAAAGTCCCATGTCATGGCCATTTCTACTGATCATAATTCCATTGTTGAGGTATACTAGAATATATTTACATTGTTCAATTTTCCAAACTCACATTGGTTTCTCATACAGCATCTCTGTATAGTAGTGTATTCACTCTCTGTCACGGCTTGTTGGAGCTCCCGAACAGTCACTACCCAATATGTCACTGTACCCAGGAAGAAGAAGAGAAATGTCCAACGAGGCGTTCTGGGGCAGCATAGACAGGTCTTCTCTGTGTTAGAGTTTTACTCCCTACAGGGTGTACTTTGAGGGTTTGTGACTCTGCAGACCGTTTACATGCAGAAAAACCTTCATAACACACAAGGGGACGGGTAAGAACCAGAAAAGCATGACATGGGACCTTTAACATTTATTGTTTAATTTTACATATATGTCATATACAGTAATAATCAAGATATATGTTTACAAATGTTATAGTCTTTGTCAGCATCTTTTCAATTATAAATATTTCTCTTTTACCGTTTTGTGTTAATTATTGGTCTAAATGAGCTAATGGATTTTTACATCAAGTGCTTGAGGGTGGGATTAATAGAAACATGTTTCTTTGGGGGGATGCTTCGTATGGCAGGGTTATAGTTACAGAAACAGCATGTGATACCAGTGTGAAGATAACCACACAGAGCTGATGTCAACATATGCTCAGTCATTACTTTTGTGATACAGGACATGCTGGAACACATCCTCTTTCTCCCTTGCAAAGTGTCACTGTGAGAAGTCATGTATCCTGTTTGCATTTTTAAAAGTCTTCACTGACACTGAGAGCAGTGCACTTGAGCCAACAAGGAGAGCCATACGCTGCAAACACTGTATTTGCAGGGAAAGTTGTAACAGCTAAACAAACAACTAATATTCATTTCAACGTAGAGAAGTTATAGTAAACATAAACTGCTATTATATTGTCTGCTATATTGATACCTTAGACCAGGGGTGTCAAACTCAAGGCCCGGGGGCCAAATGCGGCACGCAAACCATTTTGAATCGGCCCTCACTCAATTAAAAAAGTATAATGACTTAAGTATAATAAACTTATGCTTGTCTTATATTGTACTTCTTGAATATATGTGTTCAAATATATTACACAGTATTCATGTGTTAATAAGCCACATTTTCAAATAAATCCAGTCAGTTAAAGTTGAAAACATGTTCTAACAAATCTAAGTTGTTAAGAAAAAAGACTATAACTGAACTTATGAGGCAATATACCTCTAGTGAGTGGCACCCAGAATATCTTTCTGTATGTGGCCCTCGGTGAACAAAGGTTGGACCCCCCTGCCTTAGACATTACTCTTTTTATTTTTGGTTGGATGGAAATGAGAGTGAACTGAATTCAAATCACAAGAAGAGAAGAATCACTATAGAATGGTATCAACATGTAATCAGCTGCATATCTGTGATCTTCTTGTTTAAAACATATCACACATAAAGTTGAGGTACTTGTACATTTTCTGAGTATTTCCATGTTATGCTACTCAACTGCATTTAAAAGGGAAATAATGTAATGTCTTTCCTCTACATTCATTTAACAGCTTTAGCTATTCTTTTAACAAAATGCTTCTCTAAAAATTAAATTACTCTGGTTAGTAGCTGCACTACTGAGATGACAATATACAATTTAAAAAGAATAATCTCAAACATGTGGTTTAACAGGTTGTGCTCAGTCCTGTAGTTCCTGTGAGCATGAGAAGTGTTTCCCCTTTTAGAGGATGATAACATGCTCCCTCCCTTCAGTGAACAAAGAGACGTTTTTTTGCTCTGTGTCAAGACATAAAGACATACTCCTCTGTCGTTTGGTGATGGGAGAAAGAGAGAGCATCATGAGGTTAGTCACTTTTCCACTTGTGTCTTGTTTATTTTGTGTTGAGCAACGTCTCCTCCTTGTTAACCTTCAATGTAAGTCTTTAAAAAGCCTCTTGGATCAGCCTCTTCACAATCTGAACACAGTTTTTCTGAGAAACTCATGAAAAGTGACTTTTTAGAAATACAGACATGTGATGGTCTTATAGAACATGATGTATGGCTTCAGATCCAAACAACAGTATTACATTGAGTTAAAGCAGTCACATGATATTCCATTTCACAGCAGAACATGCTGAATTCTCTTTGAAAAATACCTACAACGTTTAATAAAGTTTACATTATACCAGAGTATTTGATCCAAAAACATCCTAAACAATGTTTCAAACCAGTAAGAAACCTTTCCCCACAATATGTGGAACATTTCAAATATTTGAAAGAGTTGAAACATCTACAGCCAGGGCCGTGGGAAGTAGGGGTGCTGAGGGTGCTGCAGCACCCCCTGGTGGAGGACAGGGGATCTGCACTTCCACAAGATTAAATGCAAATATAATACAAAAAAAAAACGAATTTTCCACCTTGATGTAACAACATTCATAATTAAGTAAAGATAACACCCTTTTCACCCCGGTTACATTTTCCAATTGCCCTGTACGATGGGTGCTGTAAGTGATGAAAGTGGGGAATGTTGGCTTATCGGGCGCCCGCAGCTCACAGCCAAAGTGAGAGAGATAGATAGATAGATAGATAGATAGATAGATAGATAGAGAGATAGAGAGATAGATAGATAGATAGATAGATAGATAGATAGATAGATAGATAGATAGATAGATAGATAGATAGAGAGGGGGGGTGCACCGGTACCGGCGGGGATTGTTGTTAGCTTCTGCTGCGCTAACGGATATAAGAAGCTGTTTCTACAATAATGTGGAGGGAGAGTTCTGTCCTGTCAGACTGAGAGGCTCAGTGAGGTAAAGGACTCTGAGGGTTTAGATAGTTCACTTTAGTCTAAGTTATCTCAGTGGGTCTCAAACGTTTTGATCACAATTTATGTAAGCAAATACTTCAAAGGGACACCTTTATAATTATTAGGATAAATAAAAACAGGTTTGAAATCATTCCAATGTATACTATAGGACAGTAAACCAAAAATATTGTTTAAAACTTGAGAGATTTAAAAATATGCATAAATAAATGTTAACTGGTAAAATAAGATATAAATGAACCACAAAAATGAAACAAGTTAGCCTACATTTATTTGTTATTGGCTATGGTAGGTTATCGGTTATGTTCACATACAAACCGATCTTTTTCATATGGGTGTTTAGAGTTGTATCCCCTAGATCAGTCTCTAGTAATTGGGCGCTCAAAGTGCACCAGATTGAAGTATTTTACTTTAAAATGTTAAAAAAATCTTCCCGGGGGGACACCCCCGGACCCCCTCAGAGGATCTGAAGTCCACCCCCCAATTCAACATGTTCATGCAATACTAAATACATTTGAAGCCTTGTTGGATAAGCTGTCCACCATATCAATAAGTTTCTCTTTTTGTAGTGTATTGGTCTTTTGTAGAGGTTTTTCATTGCCAGCTAAAATCTTGCCTAGGGCAGCAAATGGGTCAAAACCGGCCCTGGTGTCATCCCCACAGCACCCCCCATTTGAAACATGTTCCCACGGCTTTGTCTACAGCAGGAACATGCCTCTGACAGCTAACATGTCATTGCACCACATTTTACTGCACTGTCAGTACTGCTGTCAGGAGCTTCTTTCTTTTTAGATATACCAGGGGTTTTCAAAGTGTGGGTAGGTGAGCCTCCCCTCAGAGAAGATAAGAACAGCCGCACTCCCCCTCCCAATTATTATTGCTGTTATTATTATTATTATTGTTGTTGTTGCTATAATGCAGGGGTATTGAATTGCATTTCAAAGAGGTCTAGTAAGAGAAAACGCTTCGCGTCGGGACGAACCACGCCCCTTAGCTGTGATATAAAGAGCATATACCATGGCCTGTCGTGAACTATTGCTTAAATATATAAATATATATAAATATATATATATATAAGCTTTATTTTTGTCATTTGCAATGTCTTTTTTGTGAGGTTTGACAACATGAGTTCCTGACAGAGGTTATCACATCAGGTGCACATTGGTACGGAGAAGTGCTCAGATGTCAAAAAGCCCCAGAGTGTAGGAATACTCTGTTAGTCAAATGTAATGTTTTGACTCAAATAAAAGTATTCTCATCAAAATATAGTGAAAGTAGCGACAGTAAAAGTAGTCATTGTGCCGATTGGTCCATTTCAGAATAATATATATGATATGTTTTATAATGATTGATCATGAAAGTGTTCTCAAAGCTGGTAAAGGTGCAGCTAGTCTGACGGACTTTGTATACTGCAGGGTAGCTTGTGGATTTACTCCAGGTGGAACTAAAGTCTGATTTAACACTTGATTATATTTCACATCATTCATCCACATCTGTGAAGTAACTAAAGGTATTAAATACATGTAGAGGAGTAGAAGTACACCATGTACCTCTGAACTGTAGTGGAGTAGAAGTACACCATGTACCTCTGAACTGTAGAGGAGTAGAAGTACACCATGTACCTCTGAACTGTAGTGGAGTAGAAGTACACCATGTACCTCTGAACTGTAGAGGAGTAGAAGTACACCATGTACCTCTGAACTGTAGAGGAGTAGAAGTACACCATGTACCTCTGAACTGTAGAGGAGGAGAAGTACACCATGTACCTCTGAACTGTAGAGGAGTAGAAGTACACCATGTACCTCTGAACTGTAGAGGAGTAGAAGTACACCATGTACCTCTGAACTGTAGAGGAGTAGAAGTACACCATGTACCTCTGAACTGTAGAGGAGTAGAAGTACACCATGTACCTCTGAACTGTAGAGGAGTAGAAGTACACCATGTACCTCTGAACTGTAGAGGAGTAGAAGTACACCATGTACCTCTGAACTGTAGTGGAGTAGAAGTACACCATGTACCTCTGAACTGTAGAGGAGTAGAAGTACACCATGTACCTCTGAACTGTAGAGGAGTAGAAGTACACCATGTACCTCTGAACTGTAGTGGAGTAGAAGTACACCATGTACCTCTGAACTGTAGAGGAGTAGAAGTACACCATGTACCTCTGAACTGTAGTGGAGTAGAAGTACACCATGTACCTCTGAACTGTAGAGGAGGAGAAGTACACCATCTACCTCTGAACTGTAGTGCAGTAAAAGTATGAAGTAACATAACATTTAAATACTCCAGTAAAGTACAAGGACCTCAACATTTTACTCAAGTACAGTACAATATAATAACATAATTATATATATTTCATTTATTTCACATTTAAATAAAGCAATGTTAATCCAGTTTACAATTTGTTTAGTTTTTCCCTTTAAAAAAAAGAGTACCGATAAGAATACCGTTAATGTCATGTGTGTGAGTTGAACCATATCCTTTGTGTGTGACTAAACTCTGCTCCTTCTTGCAAGAATCAATTAGTTACAATTACTGTTATTAAAACTGAAGGGGTTCAGTTGGTCCGCTCTCTCTGCTTTGTTCTCTGCTCTCAAAGCAGAAATATCTCCTGGTTCAGTTCAAATTAAATTTGATACCACCTAGTGTCAGAAACATGCTACTGTCAGTCCTCTGAAGTATAGTGATGACTAAAGACTGACTGTGTGTGTGTGTGTGTGTGTGTGTGTGTGTGTGTGTGTGTGTGTGTGTGTGTGTGTGTGTGTGTGTGTGTGTGTGTGTGTGACCTAGCATTACTTTTCTTGTGGGGACCTAAAGTTGTTTACACAATCACGTGTGGAGACTTGGTTAGGTTTAGGGTACGGGTTAGGTTACGGAAGAGTTAATAAACTCCGTTAACATAGCCCTACAAAGACCTTATGAAAACAATTTTTTAAAAAGCTCTGTGAGGACAAGACCGTTTTAAAAAACTGGTTAAGAAGTGCAAGACGGGGCTGGACCACGGAACGGCGGCATAGTATGTTAAAAAGCAGATCTCCCAATCCCAGGGTCTCTGGAGGGGGGCGTGTATGTGTTTGTGTGTGGGTGTGTGTGGATGTGTGCAGGTGTGTATACTATACATGTGTGCGTGCATATGCAGGTGTGTGTGTGTGTGTGTGTGTGTGTGTGTGTGTGTGTGTGTGTATGTGTGTGTGTGTGTGTGAGCGTGTATGGAGCTCGTCCCAGTGGAACCATTAAAATACCTTAAATGAGAAGGGGATCTAAAATGGTTAATTAAAAGTGATTCTAGTTAAAACAATGCATAAAATACAATTAAAAGTGAAAGTGCAAGTTTTAAAACACAAATGCAATAATAAAATAAGTAGAATTAAAAGAATCTCCCCAATAATTAAAATTAATTAATTAATTATTAATAATTTTAAAAGTAAAAGTAGTTTTATAATTAAACTAATAATAATAAGAGTGATAATAATAAAAAGAGGGAAGGGGGGCACACCGGGTTATTCAAATCGTGTCAAATGAATTAGATGTCACTGGAAAATAAAAACCACTAAGATCAAGGTCAGGTCAATTTAAAAGATTCCAAAGGACAGGTGTTTAATTTGCTCTGTTTATTTAAGAAGGTGTCAGGTCGGTGAAGAGTTTCTCTCTGCGGGTGGTTTTCTGGCCTCCAGGTAATAAAAATAAATAAAAATAAATGTAAATAAATAAATAAAAGGATCGCTCCTCATGTGGCTTTGATTACAATCATAAGGTAAAAACATGCACATATATACATTAAAGGGATAAAACATGTAATAAGTGATAAAAACAAACATATAAGAAATAAATATGAACACCATTAAGATAAATAAGATAGTGCTAAAAACATGCCTTACAAATGGAGCACACCAGTAAAAAAAAGTCCAGATGAGGAGGATCACTGAAATTAATTGGTTTGGAACGAATATAAAAATCTCTATAAATAATTAATAAATATAAGTGCTTTGATAAAAGACGCGGGGGGTGGATTCAAACAGGCTGACGCACCCGCAGAGAAGGAGATTAAAATCACCGATCGGCAGGGGAGAGAAACTGGGGGGAGAGGAGATCATACAGGTTGTTGAGGTTATTAAAACATGTTTGAGTGGTGGGAGGCGGACCCATCAGTTGTACTTTTCGTTTAATCCGCACGGGTCAATGGTGCCCAGGCGATGGATCCACCTCCGCTCCGCCGCTCGCCTCTGACCCGTGCTCCAGCTGCTGCTGCACTCCAGGCCCATAGACTGCACGTTCTGGAGGCTAGAACCAAACCTTGAGTTTGACACCCCTGGTTTAAGGGAAGATGAGGGTGCAGTATCTGAGAGTCCATTATTGAGTCCTACTGATATTATGACTTGTGAGGTGTTGTGACATGGGGGAAGTTTATTGAAAATCGAGGTTATGTGATGGAATTTCGTACCCGGAAAACTATCTATCTGAAGGTGGGGGTCTGTAAAGGGGGGGATGGCGGAGAGATTAGAGTCCCCGATAATGAGGGTCCTCTTCAGCAACTTCAACGACGATACCTGCAGTTTTTTGAAAGTTCTGGGATGTGTGTGAGGTTCCGGGCTTGTGGGGGAGCCAGGTGCCGCTGCAGAGACCCCTGTGGAGTGGGAGGTGGATGCCTCAGATGTTAGGCTTGAAGTCAAACTGACTTTCAGTGGGCCTTTAATCATCACTGATGTTAAGTTTACATCCACCTCAGGGCTCAGTGTGCTTTCCACCACAGCAAACAGCTCTGGCTCCCTCTGCTGGTTGTGGTGTGGACCTGGAGGTGAAAAGGAGGAGATAGTGTTGCTGCAGGGGAGAGCAACATTGCTGTGTGACTGTATGGAGGGTGGAGAGGGAGGTGAAGGGATGGAAATGAGATGGGAGAGGGAGGTAGGTGTATTATGGGGGTATCTACTGTCTGTGGGGAGGGTGGCAAAGAGGGAGGGGAGGAAGGAAAGACGGAGGGGCAGACCAAGGACCCAGTCCCATCGGCTCCAGACGGTCGAGTACGGTCCGAGGCAGCGGATGGACCTCAACCTGCACTCGGCTTCTGAGAGTGCGCTGAGGCAGGGGCTCAGGAAGCGCCACGGGTCCCCCGCCACCCCCGACGCACAGAGGCCTGAGGAAGTAGGAGGAGAGGTAGGGAAGGAAGAGAGGTGAGGAGTCAGTTTAGAAGGGGGGTTAGTGGGAGGTTTGTATTGGGGCCAGGTGGGGAGTGAGGTAGTGGGGGGAGGAGGAAAGAGAGGGAGGTGAGGGTCAGAGGGAGATGAGACAGGAGGGAGAGTGAGGTTGGGTGTGGGGCTTGGGACGAGGTTAGGATTAGGCGAGGGAAGGGAGACCTTAGGTTTAGGATTAGGGACAGGGTAGGGGTTATAAGGGTGAGATGAGGGAATATGAACTGGAGCAGAAGGGGGAGGAGGGGGGAGAGAAGAGGGATGAGGGCGGGGAGGGGGTGAGCAGAGTGATAATTGTGGAGGGGTAGATTAGCTGCTGGTGGATGAAGAGGAGGAAGAAGAGGAGGAAAGTCAGAGGGGGATGAGTCTGGAGGAGCCCGGCTTCCTGGTGGGGTATTGCGGCGTCCCTGTGAGCAGAGCCCTTCAAAACGATCATAACATAACTTCAAATATATAAAACAAATACAATTTTTTTATAAATGGATAAAAGTATGTTTTAAAAAGAACCAAAAGGTATTTAAAAGAGTAGAGGGAGAGGAGGGGGTTTCCTCGACGTTTCGTGTGTGTGTGTGTGTGTGTGTGTGTGTGTGTGTGTGTGTGTGTGTGTGTGTGTGTGTGTGTGTGTGTGTGTGTACAGCACAGCCCTTAAGGTGAAATCATGAGATCCTGGACCACCCATTCGATCTTGTTCTCTTTAAGTTAAGTCAAAGGCTTTGTATTATACATGGAATAAACAGCAGGTGAAACATGTATTCAGGCCTCTTTATCAGAATAAGGACATGAAAACACCGATACCAAACTGTATTAAAAAGGTGGACACTGTGACGGTTGCCATGGCAGTTATTCAAATAGGAGAGAAATATGGGATGTGTTTGCTCCTAAGTCAAGAGCAGTCTTTGTTCTTGTTGTGTTGTTTTGATATGTTCATGTAAATGTGATGTTAATATCCCGGGAGCCTTCCTGTGCCACACAGCGACTGCCCCAGTGCTCTGTACATGGCCTGGCTGGATCAGTCTGTAATCCCTACTGTATTATGTATATTTATATGTAATATTTTACTTTAAGCCTGATCTGTGAAGCTAGATAATTACCAGTTAAATAAGTGGTTGTTATCACTATCTTTCTTGAAATCAGACAATAGTTTCCAATCGTTCCATATCAGGTCTTAAGGTTTTTTTTAAGGTGTCCCACACTGTCCTACACTTGGTCCTATTTGTTTAGAGAAATTGTTTCTCAAAAGTATCTTGTTTATGCACGATTATTGCTATTTATTGATCTTGATATACTTTAGGATAATTCAATTGAATAGTTATCGGTGTATAAAATGCCTGCACATTTATTTGAATATCCTTGTTCAATAACATGTATGCTATTAAGAGCACTAAACTAAACTGGAGTTACCGCCTGGAAATTGTAGCTTCTGCCAACCAGTCATGAAGCAGTTTACATCCATGTCTGTCCAACATGTCATCGATTCATCATGTCATCCCATCAGAAAGTTGAGAGACTTTGTCATAGTTAACATATTAATTCTTGTTACGGCCACAACATTGTGTTTTTTGAGGTCTCAGAGACTTTTGGCCTCTTGATCACAATCAAAGGTCAAACATGTGACAGAAATTGGTTGGTCCTTGAGTCCAAGTGGAAGATTGTGCAAGACTTGAATGAATTCCTCACGTTCTCCTGAGATATAGCATTCACAGGAATGAAATAGCTGGATGGACAGACTCATGAGAATAGAGACAACAAACAGATAATGTTCTTGACAATAAAAAAACTATGTGACTGAAATTTAAATAATTCTGACAAACTTGTAATATGAGGGGCTCAAAAACAACCAGAAAGTTCTCTTAAAGCTGTTTGGTATATGTTAACTAGCAATATCCAAACTAAAATATAAAAGTATAAACATTCAATAGTTATCATTAGTGCACATTTTGGAATGGTACCTTTCTTTCCACGTGTCAGACAGTCAACAAGGAAGTGTGTTCAACTTTTTCCCCTGTTACATGGAAATGATATTCTTCCCATCAATGGATCCTGTCTCAACCATGATAGACCTCTTTGACATCTGAATTTCAATATTCAAATGTTTGCCCAAAGGTGGCTCAAAGAAAGCAGCGACCTCGTGGATATCTGAGTCTTCACCAGCACATCGAGAGAGACGGAGAGAGAAGCAGCTGACAGGACGACTCAGGAGAAGTAAGTGTGATTCTGTTCAGTCATTTTCATATTTTGTTTATTTTTGAGAAAGATATTCTCCTTCAGAATATTTTCCAAAGGGGAGGAACATTTAATGAATCACATCTCAATCAGAAGCAATGAAATCTAAAACCCTTTTATGTTCATTTATTCCCTTAAATCATTTGTTTCTCTTGAAATCACTTGGAATATTTATTTATTGATTAAAAAACTCAGTTTTTATTTTGAATTATAAACTTTATCTAATTTTCACTGTGAAACATTTTTTTTTGTACAAAGGGTGGGGACTTTACCAAGAACACTGGACATTTATAATGAAGACAAAACAGTTAGTCTGAGTCTAGTGGACATTTGTTGCCCTGAGTTTTACCTTTCAGGTTCATGTTAGGTTTTTAGAGCTTTGTGGGCGATGTATGCAGCCTGTCCCGTAGACATTACTCAGGGCTGAAAAACACACTATTTTCCCTGCTTTTAAAAACGGTGGTAAATCTTAAATGTTTTATTGGAGACGATGTGTATACACAGCAATCTCACTCTCAGTTCAAATAAACACAATGTAATTTTCATTAGGGTAAGTTCACCACTAATAAAATAACTAACACACATCTTTTAATCGGGCTTAGAAAAGCAACAATACACTATTTAACTCAGCTAGGATTTCAGTGTATGTCCCTGACAGTAGGAGTACATTGTAATGTGAATAAATAATCTACAAAATAAATCACCAGCAACATATTAATACTTATAGCCTCGACAAAATAACAAACATAAAAAGTCAGCGTTGTTGTGTGGCACTAAACAGTTATTGTTAAGTTTGCAACTGGTGTTTCTTTGAATTGCTAAAAATACATGTTATGAAGTCAAGTCAAAGTCAACTTTATTGTCAATCTCAAAATATGTTTGCACACACAGAAAGATTGAAATACTGTTTCCCACAGTCCAGAGGTATAAAATAACACATTAAAATACAAGAACACTCAATAATTACAAAAAAACACAAAATAACCGTTTACTTCAAGTAAGCAGTTCGTCTGGCTGGGAATGCGCTACACCTGCACTCTGGATCTGTCTTTCAGGGTCATTGATCATTCGGTCTGTAATCCCAACTTGGCCCCCCCAAAAAAGACTTGGATATACAAGTAAAAAACATTTTAAACATCACATTACATGTATGAAGGATTTATGTATCATTTATTTCAGATCTGTAGATGTTTCTGCTGATTCTTCTCTGTTGCTGTCGTTCTGCACCTGTCCACCAGGTGTCCTCATTTCACATCCTGCAGTGGAGACAGTGATTGAACACTTTGTAATAATACCTGTCTCTACTGTGAAACTCACACTGCCTCAACAAACACGTGTTTCCAGTTCAATCTGAACCTTAGTCTCTATCTGCCTGTTCATATCTCACTTCAAAAAAAGATCAAAAAGGAACTCAAACATGAGTTTTACAGTTTTCTGAAGGACAACAAATGACGTATTACAGATCTGAAGTCACCAGCCTCCTTGCAGCACATTCAAAATAGGATTTCTGTATTAACAAATAACCACAGGTACAAACAAAGTGGGGCTGAAATCCACACACACACACACACACACACACACACACACACACACACACACACACACAGGGGTGTTAGAAGTAGAAAGAAACATAAAATGGTACTAAGTACTTCATAATTGTACTTAAAAAAAAAATATAGAGTTGATCAGGTTGTTGATTGTGGCCTGTGGAATGTTGGTCCACTCCTCTTCAATGGCTGTGCCAAGTTGCTGGATATTGGCAGATCCAGAGCATCCCAACCATGCTCAATGGGTGACATGTTAGGGTTAGGTTTGTGTAAGGGCCACCAGATCTCCCCATGTCGCCCGACGACTTCATGGTTATACAGAGATCCAAGGAAAGGCACGCGCACTAGAGGACGTGTCGGCGCTTACCCTAGCCTTAGTATAATGACTGAGTCATAAATATGTACTGTGTAAAAGTAGACAGGCTAATTTAAGCTTGAAAGACAGAGACACGGAGGAGGGTAGCTGTGTTGACGGCGGATGCCTCCTCTTGCCGCAATGGCCGTATCTGTTTTTAGACCCGTTTCCTTTCGTTATCCCCTGACGGGGCTCGTACCGGAAAGGGGTCGGAAAAAGGGCAGAATGAAGGGGGAGAATGTGGTTTAGGTTTAGGCAAGGAAGCCAAAGTGGTTGAGATTAGTGGTCAAACTGAGGGAAAGATGGTCTATGAATTAATGGATATTGATTTTAGGATTAGGCATCTAGGCCCGACTGGTTAAGTTTAGAGTTTGGGACTAAAGATAAGAGTGTACCTTAAGTTAATTTTAATTGTTGGAATTGAGAGTAAAATAACCTTATGGAGAAGTATTTTAGGATTAGGCAAAAAGTCAGACTGGTTAGGATTAGTGGTCAAACTGAGGGAGAGATGGTCCATAAAAATTGATATGGAACTGAATTTAGGATTAGGCATCTAAATCAGACTGGTTAGGTTTAGAGGTCAGATGAAGGTCAGGTGTCAGATCCTTTAAAAAATTAAAAGGAGTATTATTTTTGGAATAAACTGACCCGAAAATTGTGTTTATCTGCAAGTTGCAATCCCCCTTATTAGTGGTGTGGAGTGGTTCGCCTACCTTTCATGTCAGTCAGTCATCCATTCGTGGTCTCCTGCCTCCATCTAGTGGCGACAGTTGGTAGTGCAAGTACACACTTTTTTTCTTGGTCTGAAGATCCAGTTGCCATGATTTGTCCTCCATCAACAAGCAGAGAGAGTATAATGTGCTTGGAAAAAGAGGTAAGGGAACCACAGTGACGGGTAGTCAGTAGTTGTTTGTTCTCAAAAATAGAGGTTTTTTGGGGAACAAAATAGTCCTTTATAATTGTTGTTTTGAACACATCCTCAGTGATGGACCCAGAGATCATCGAGTGTTTCGGCCATTATCACCAGACACTCTCAAACTAGGGTGGCCCCAGCCGGGGATGATCAAGTCCCCGGTGTTGTGTTGTTTTCTAAATGCTCCCAACTTGGGGAAAAGGACAGGTACGTAGGTCAGGTTAGTGAGCTTTGAGGTGGGTACACACACACACAGAGAGAGAGAGACAGGAGAGACACACAGAGAGAGAGAGAGACACACACAAAGAGAGACACACAGACACAAATAGTCAAAACAGGACCTGTCAATAATGGAGGAAACCGGATTAAATCAATTATGAACAGCTATGGGGCGCTGTCTAATCGAAAATAAATCCACCTCCCTGTATCCATCTGAGAAGCCTGAACTTAACTTTGAATCTAATTAAAATAGCTAACACACACACACACAGAGAGAGAGAGAGAGAGAGAGAGAGAGAGAGAGAAAGAGAAAGAGAAAGAGAGAGAGAGAGAGAGAGAGAGAAAGAGAGAGAGAGAGAGAGAGAGAGAGAAAGAAAGAGACACACACACACACACAGGCCTGAGTGTAACTCTAAATCTAATAAACAATAGAATGGTAATCTCATTACAGGAGAGAAGTAGTTAAAAGAATATGAGTAACACATAGACACAAAATAGGAGAGAGGTAGAGAAAATGAGCTCTCTTGCATTTTTTGTCAAGTGTAGTATTCCCAGCTATATTGGGAGTGTATATAATAATAAAAAAACGATCTATTTAACTACGTTTTTAAACCATAATTTGTCTTAAATCGGTCTAAATATAGTAACTAAAATATGTAAGTAATCAAATGTTATCACTCCCGAAATAATTCATCAAGTTTTGATGAAGAATTGAAAGGATTATAAATGTATTAGCATGTGAAAAGTTAGCAGCCGGCCGCCATTTTGTGTCTATGTTTACAAAAAGAGTGATCCATTTATGTAAGTGTTTTAAACCTGTTTTTCTTAGAATAAGTCTTGGTATAGAAGCTCTAAGATATTAATAATTAATCCTAAACTCTCCCGACTTGAAATTATCAATCTATTAATATGAATCTAAAATAAATGCAACTGGAAAAAAACGGCCGCCATCTTGTGAAATTATCTATTTATTTAAATATTAAAAACGTATTATTCTTCAAATGGATCATGATTCTGGTCTCTGATATGTTAATAATCAAATGTACTCACCCTCAACGTTGAAAGATCAGTATTTCAATGTGGATGTCAAAGGTTTTTAGCAGAGTCTTCACAAATATGTGCTCTCAGCTGCCGTCCTATGTAAACGCTAGACAGGAAGTGGCTGTTCCGCAACCCGGAAGTGACGCCAAAAACGGTGGAATTAAAGGTAACATGACCATTAGCACTCATAGTGGTTACTCCATGAACTGCAAGCAAATTATAATATACCAAATGTCCGTAAAGACAGTGTATTTAAATTAAAAAAATTATAAATCCGTTTTTTAGATTTAAAAAAAAATATTTTATTTTTTAACTCATTCCACCCTAAATGTATTTATCTATATAAGAGTAAAGTTAGAGTGGTATATATTAAAGTAAATAAATAAATAAATATTCTAAAGATCAAACCGTGAACATTAAAAAACTTCTGGTACAGGTTACACTTCTATTGTGTTTTTAAACAATTCTAATATTTAAAGAGTGAATATAAGCGGACATTTAAACGCCATCACTCAGTAGAATTGGTCAGTTGACCTCTTCTACTAGCTGACATGGTTAGGCTGACATGTTAGGGTTAGGGTTAGGGTTTAACCCTAGGGTTTTCGGACCCCCCCAGACCCCCGGCAATAAAGCAAACCTGCACGTTTCAGAGTGGCCTTTTATTGTGGCCAGCCTAAGGCACACCTGTGCAATAATCATGCCGTCTAATCAGCATCTTGATATGCCACACCTGTGAGGTGGGATGGATTATCTCGGCAAAGGAGAAGTGCTCACTATCACAGATTTTTTCAGATTTGTGAACAATATTTGAGAGAAATGGTTATTTTGTGTATATAGGAAATGTTTTAGATCTTTGAGTTCATCTCATGAAAAACGGGAGCAAAAACAAAAGTGTTGCATTTATATTTTTATTCAGTGTAGCTCCACATTAATTCAGAATGTCTCTGTCAAAACAAACCATAAATAAAATGATTAAAAAATATGCTCGGTTCTCCCCGCAAGTATAATAAATAACACATCTACAGTCAGACATTGACATGTGGCTCAGTGCCAGCAATTTGAGGGTTCTTTCAGACCGATGACAACATTTGTATCTGTTCCTTTTTTCTCTTTTCAGATTAGAGACAGCAAACACAGAGGAGGTGACCCTTATCATATCCTGAAGGAGACGAGACATCGGGCATGACCTTGTGTTTGTCTACAGTTCCAAAGAAGAGCAGGGGAGAAGCCTTCATGGCCAGAAAAACATTGCTTTCCTTGCTCCATTAGGAGCTCTTTTAACCCTGCTGCAAGCTGCACTGGGGGGCTCAAACATTCCCCTGACTCCACCAGGAGGCTCACTCCAACCCATCTGCCAGCTCAGATAACCCTCTGATAGTTGGCAACCACATGTTTGAGGTGACTGTGAGTGACTGCCACTGCCGCCGCCGCCCATTCTTGAGCAGCAGCAGCAGCAGCTTCCTGCGACCCCGATCTGCACCATGTAGTGGAGACGGCGGCAATGCTGTCCCATCAAGATGACCTGGACCGTCAAGCGGTCGCTCTTCGGGACCCATGTGGCCGGCCTCCTCTCGCTGGCTCTACTCTTCACCCTTTTCTTATTTTTCAGCCATCAGGATTGGCTTCCGGGACGCAGCGGGCCCCGGGAAAACCCGCTGGCCTACACTGTCAGGGGCTTCCACAGCCCCAAAGGCGAAGCCAACCAGAGCAGCTCCCTGTGGAGCCTGTGGAGGGACACAGGGTATGTGGCACCAAAGACTCTTCTCAACCTCAGCTCTAAGCAGGTAGATGGGGCTGCGGGGGAGGCAGCAGCAGGAGGCGGAGGGGGTTCCAGGATGGGGGTAATGGGACTTGGGGACTCCATGAGCACCAACAACAGTTTACAGAAGGACATGGGTGTGGGAGGGAGGCTCAGTGCTCAGCCCTACCGCTACATCCTGAACGAGCCTTTCAAGTGCAGGGACAGGAAACCCTTCATCATCATCCTGATCACTGCAGAACCCGGACAGGCCGAAGCCCGTAATGCCATCCGTCAGACATGGGGGAATGAGAGCAACTCAATGTGCTTAGGGCTTGTCCGTCTTTTCCTGCTCGGCATTGGAAAGAGCTCAGACACCTACCTGCAGAGCAGCATACAGGAAGAGAGCCTTGTTCACCACGACATCATCCAACAGGACTATCAGGACACTTACTACAACCTGACCATCAAAACGCTGATGGGCATGAACTGGGTGGCCACCTATTGCCCACACGCCTCCTACGTGATGAAGACAGACAGCGACATGTTTGTCAATACCGAGTATCTCATCCAAAAGTTGCTTAAGCCCGAGCTGCTTCCAAAACAGAGGTACTTCACCGGCTACCTGATGAGGAGCGATGCACCACACCGAAACAAGGACAGCAAGTGGTACATGCCGCCCGAGCTGTACCCAAGCAAGCGTTATCCAATATTCTGCTCGGGTACGGGGTATGTGTTCTCAGGGGACATGGCCGATCTGATCTACCAGGCGTCCCTGAGCATACGAAGGCTGTACCTGGAGGAAGTTTATGTGGGGATCTGCCTGGCCAAGCTGCGCATCGAACCAGCCCCTCCTCCCAACAAGTTCCTCTTCAACAATTGGCGGGTGTCTTACACCAGTTGTAAGTACAGCCACCTGATTACGTCCCATCAGTTCCAGCCAAATGAACTCATAAAGTACTGGAATCACTTGCAGAGCAACAAGCACAACGCCTGTGTCAACATGGCCAAGGAAAAGAACAGCGGGTACAGACACCGAAAGTTTCACGGAGAGAGGCCTCCTTGACGCATCCTGTGATTACAACCCCCGCTCAAGAGAAAAAGGGAGATGAGCACACTCTTACTACAATCTTGGAGGGCATATGAACTCAGTACTATGCACTATATGGGGAAAAGCACATTGTTTTTGGTATTCTGTACAGTCAATGATCCAAACTATGTTTTTAATTTGAGGAAAAAATGTTAAGTATTGTAAAACTGTTGAGCTATTTCTAAAACGGAAGATTGTCTGTGATGTGGAGCATAACGTGCTGCTGCTGTCTCAAGGGTGATGTTGAGGTTAATTCAGGTGCCAAGAGAAAGGTGGTCAACACATCCTCACTCCCAGGTCGGCCTATGTTGACGTTAGGTCAAGTCCCCTGTGTCGGCTTTTTCCAACGCAAGGGGGCGGGCCTTAGCGTACATTTTGAACTTTCCGGGATGTCCATAGGCTTCTATATAGCTCCCTAAATGTATGTTGTAGACGACTTGAGATCGCGAGCGAATGCTACCCGCAGATCCATTCTCACAGCGTTTATCAACCTTTTTCTAACTCAATATCAAGCCACACTTATTGTTTTTACTTCTTTATTTTAATTGAATAATGTAGGACTTTTGTTGCCGTCAGTTATTGGGAGAGTAGAGGCTCAGAATACTGAAATCTGTATCTGTATTAACACTAGAACCGCAAACGGGTACATTTTACCCGCAGTTGTTTTTTTAATTTTATGTAACTTTTGTTCAATAACATATTAAAGTCTCCCAGTCCGTGACTTTTCCTGAAAGTTTGTTATGTAGCACCCTCTGTTGTTAACAATTGTCAATATGAAGTCAGATTGAAAAAATCGCCAAAAAAAATGCCATTTATACCTATATCCGCCAGCGGGTAATATTTACCTCATAGAAAATGCAGCGTAAACATGACGTGTTGCTATAGCAACGCCTTTTGTCCAGTGCTTGAATTGGGCCGGTACTCACCGGTACGCAGTACCGGCAGTTCTGATTTTTACCCATGTGGTACCGGCGCTTCTTACTGAGTACCGGCAAGGTGCCGGTACTCAGTAAAATGCCGGTACTCAGCCGCCGGCAATATACGTATATATTGTAAACGCAACGCAGCGCAAATGTGGGTCTGACTCTGCCTCACAGAGGGTGACTGGCTGTCTACATGACGTGGCCTGCCGACATTGCCACTTTCATACAGATCATACTAATGCCCTCGATTGGTCTCTGTGTGTCATTCAAGCTCGGGAGGGTGTGTGTTGGTGTATGTGTGGCGCGCGCGAGTGAGAAAGCGCGCGCACCGGTTACGTGTATTGTTGTTAGCATCTGGTGCTAGCTAGCTGCGCTAACGGATATAAGGAGCTGTTTCAACAACAAGGTGGAGGGAAAGTCCTTTGCTGTCAGACTGAGAGGCTCATAATTACAGCTCTGGTGAGGTAAATTACTCTCTGAGTCTTTAGATAGTTAACTTAGTTTAAGTTATCTCAGTGGGTCTCAAACGGTTCGGTCACCATTTATGTAAACACATATTTCCATTTGAGGGGGTAGTGATTAGTAATATATGCATGAATAATACAAACAAAATGTTAACTAGGTGAAAAAAGGTAAGATAAACTTGTTGAGAGCTAAAACTAGTCTTTGCTGTTGCCTCAAAGAGGAGCAGGGGGGAGAGGAGGGAGACAGGAGAGGCCGATTCAGGAGCCCAGACACACTCACAACTATAAATGAACCAAAAACAAATAAATAAACAAGTTTCAATGTTTTTTCATATTGGATATTGTATGTTATTGGTTATGGCCATGTACTTATGATTTTATTATTATTTAAATGTATACATTTTTGTTTCATATGGGTGTAGTCTCTTTATTTCCCCCTCAAAATGCACCAGATTGATGCATTTAAGTCCAACATTTAAAAAAAAATCTTACCGGGGGAGCATGCCCCCGGACCCCCCTATAGGATTTCAGGCCCGGCCCCACTGTTCCCAAATAGATTTGCATTTTTTTTTAAATAGTAACCCATCCCCATATGTTTCTTTTTGGGTAGTAGATTTAAACTAGAGGGCCATCACTTTGTGCAGCAACGCTATTGACAAATAAATCCAGCAAAATGGCACAAAAAACTGGTAGTGGCCTCAGGGACGAGGAGTCATTTAACCAGCCAGTAGGAGTCAAGCTTTACTTTCTTTTATATCCATAAAGAAAAAGTAAATCTGTTTACAGTTGTTTCATTATGGATGTTGAGAGGTATCCATATATCTCTTCATTTTGCTCTCAAAGTGCACCAGATTGATGCATCTAACTTTAATATTTAAAAAAAAATGTTCCCGGGGGAGCATGCCCCCGGACCCCCCTAGACTAGAGGGTGTCAGATCCACTCCCCACTTATAAAAATAGCACTTTACCACTCCACCCCCTCTAATCTCAGATGCACCCTGAGTCATTTTGTTTAAGTACAGTGAGCCTTTCTAAAATATACAGTAAAGAGACAAACCCACCAGCATTATAGGATATACTATGACTTTGTGCCAAATACTTGTTGCTGATTTAGAGTACTGGCACCTTTTTTATTCCAATTCAAGCACTGCTTTTGTCTACTGCGGTTCCTTATAGATAGAGAGATAGATTGAGAGAGAGAGAGAGAGAGAGAGAGAGAGAGAGAGAGAGAGATAGTTATAGATAGTGTAACATCTTGGAGAATACAAGATCTTGGATGACTGAGCTCACATTGAGGACGTAAGGCATGTGTGCAGGTTACGTGCCAGTTGAATAAAGATGGACACTCGGAATGAGAGGAGTCCGCGTTGTCTATTTATGTAGACAATTATATGTTCATAGAACAGAACATTACAGATATATCGATAGAGAGAGATAGAGAGATGTGTACCTAAACAAAACACAAGTCTAACACCAAGCGTTTAAATCAGCATTCTTAGCGATATTTTAAACTTCATGCTATCTGCACAACCTATATCATATGAAAAGCTGAGAGTCCACAGATTCTATTGGTATAAGTTTCATCCCTGTGTGATCAAAACTCACTGTTCTGTATGATAAATAAAAGAACATTTTACCTTGAAAATCTATAGCGGGTACATTTTACCCGTTGGCGGTTTTAGGTATACAGAGACCTCTGGCGGTCATAGTGTTAATGGACGTGCCGTTGTGCGATTGCGTTGCCAACGCAATAATTTACAAACTCTTTAACTACAACCATAATTATATTTAAAAACCTTTTAGAAGGCCTCACAAAATACTTTAATGTAAATTCAAATTTAAATGTGAAAATGCTGTTGCCATAACAACACATTACTCGCCATTAAAAACAATACTGCTATAACTCCTATGAAAATTGTCAAAAAGTGTTCAAACTCCGTTGACGCTCGCGAAACAAAGGGCCTCATCATATAACTTTGCGTGGGGCCACAAGTTGGCCAGGGACGGCCCTGTTCAAACTTGACATGTGTGCTAACAGTCCAGCCCTGAAGACATCTACGTGTCAGTTTTGAGATTTCGTCAAATGCTGTTGCTATTGCAATACAATGCTCGCCATGAAACACGTTTTTCTCATAACTCTAGTGAACATGCTCCGATCGGCTAAAAAAGGCACAGGTTTGGTAACGATGCAGCCCTCAAGACATCTAAACGTATTATGGGGTGACATCAAATGCCGTTGCATTGGCGACAGATCACTCGATATCAAACACGATGTTTATGTTACTGCTGTAACTCTCATTTATATTGTCCGATTGTCCCGAAATTTCCACGTTTGCCAACGGCCGAGTCCAGAAAACACCTGCGTGACGTCGACGTGCGGATGCCAGTGAACCTGAACGGAGCGCCAAAGACCCGCTCATCGGTGCTTACAGCTTTAATTATTGTTATTATTCATAGAGATTCTGAAAGAAAACTAAAGGGGTTTAGTTTGTCCTCTCTTTCTGCTTTGTTCACTGATCTCAGTTTAAAGAAAATATCATCTTCATATCTGGCGCCACATGTCAGACATATGTTACTGTTCCTGGTATTAGTCCTCTGTGTAATAAGTCATGTGGTAAAGACAGACTCTATGTTTTCTAATGTGTGTGTGTGTATCCCTACCTGTGTGTGTTCCTACCTGTGTGTGTTTGTGTGTGTGTATCCCTACCTCTGTGTGTGTGTGTGTGTGTGTGTGTGTGTGTGTGTGTGTGTGTGTGTGTGTGTGTGTGTGTGTGTGTGTGTGTGTGTGTGTGTGTGTGTGTGTGTGTGTGTGTGTGTGTGTGTGTGCGTGTATCTCTACCTGTGTGTGTGTGTACCAGTGTATGTCAGAACACTGAGACAAACCACCATCGTGTTTTAATTAACTTTCTTTTATCTGCTGAGTAAATATAAAGGTTTATGGGCACAGCAAGTGACAGGGATTCCATTGTGACCCATGCAGGAGGGTGGCCCTTCACTAAATAAAACAGTCCTGCCCTAATTTGAGCCGCCCAATAATACCAGGTGAGATTCCGTAATTGTAGTCCACCTCTATCGTATGGCAAATATAACAAAGAGAGCCTAAGTCTTGGACGTTTATTATTCCAAATGAAGTTTGAAAAAGTTTTCTTTAAAAGTTTAAAAAAGGAAGATGGTGGGGAAAGTGGAATCGATTGGAAAAGGTTTGGGTAAAATTGTCATTTTGAGAACGTTGATGCGTCCAATCAATGAGATGGGTAATTTAATCCGTCTATTGATCGACTGTCTAACTGCATCTGTGAGCTGGTTGTAATTAGCTGGGATCATCTCGTTAATACTTGGGCTGATGTTTACACCCAGATAGGTCAATCCTAGTTCTGATACCACAAGTGGTCAAAACTGGAGGACTGAGCCTCTCGTTTTCTGACAGAAACTGTTACGATCTGTCTGTGTTGTGTTTTTGTCTAGTTCTGTCTTTGGTTTCCTGTCTCTGTGTTCCCCCTCCCATCTTGTCTGTTTCTGCTGATTGTGTGCACCTGGTGCCCTGTGTTGTCTCCTCCCCCCTCACCTGTGTCCTTTTCAGTTGATTAGTTTGTGTGCATTTAAGTTCTGGTTTTTCTGTCTGTCTTTGTAAGATTATTGATGTTGTTGGAAGGTTTTTTTGTTCAGAGGGATTTTTGTGGTTTTGCTTTGCTTTATTTTACTTTGTGGTGTTGCTAGTTTTGCAAATAAAGAATTTTGAATTTGGATATTCTGCGTTTGGGTCCTGTGTACCTTGCTCTCCAGCCGTCACGGAAACATTATTATTGATTTGTTGTTGTTTATGTATAGCCTGAAAAGATGCCAAAAGTACTAATCAGATCAAGTGAAGCAGGCAGTGTTTGATTTGGACTGGAGCAGAACAAAATAACATAATCCGCGTACAAAGCTGTTCTGTGTTCTATACCTCCTATATGTATTCCCGTTATAATGGCGTGTTGACGGATTGCCATCGCTAGTGGCTCAATGGCCGGTGTGAATAGGAGAGGAGAAAGGGGACTGCCTTGTTCCTCGCTTGAGTTTAACGGGAGATGACACAAGTCCATTTGTTAGGATGTCAGCTTGTGGGTTGGAGTATAGGAGTCGTACCCAACTTAAACATCTACCCCCAGTACAATTCCAGTCAAAGATTGTCTAAGATAAGTGTCAGAAAACTACTGATGATGAACAATATATATTTGTATGCAGAAGCTTTTATGAAGAGAAACTCAAAACATGATAATATTGTTTATTGATTTATTCCCTGTTTGCTGTAATCACATTACATTCTGTGAGCACTACACAAACGTTTCATTTCATTTCATTTTTATTTGTCCCGCTCCTGGTACGCAAAACCAAATGTACAATAATTGCCACAAAACATGACTCTACCATTGAGCGAAAAGGAGCAGGGAGAAGAATAAAATCTTATGTGACCCGCCCCTTTCTAAAAAAAACGAAATAAATACAAATAGATGGTCTGCCCTTCATAATAACAGTCGTAGTAGTATCTTAGGATACTAAGAGAAACACACACAACAAATATTTATTTCCCGCTTGACGGTTAACGGAAAGAAACAAAACAACACCAAAACATCACATGTATAAGGAAAAGAAAAGTGCAACACCCTCATCTGAGTCCTACTGGAGAAGAAGGTGGAAAGTGACGCATGATGATGATAAAAACAATAACAACAATAGCAATGGGACCCGCAAATACAGAGGAGACATCACATCAAACACATCAAAAACATGAAGGACCAGAGTACATAGACTTATTCACATTCTGCTTCATATAGTCCCATCTTTCTTAATTTATACAACTTCTTCAATTGAAAAATACAAATACAATTCTTTAGATCATTCTGTTGAGAATTCCAGAATTGTACACCAACCACCGAAATACACATTTGTTTAAGAATAGTCCTTCCATATGGATGCTTACAATTTAATTTCCTTCTGTGGTCTTCCTTGTCTGATCCAAAAACAAACAACTGTTGTAAATATGCTGGTAACATTCTGCTTTTTGCCCTGAGCATTACTGATAATGTCTGCAGCTCAGCTATGTCTTTGAGTTTCAAGAGTCCTGACTTAAAAAACAGTCTGTTGGTGTGTTCTCTTGAGTCAGCTTTATGAATTATTCGTACTGCCCTTTCCTGTAATGTTGACAATGGCTTTATGTTGCTCATATACGTGTTGCCCCACACTTCTATACAATAAATGAAAAATGGCAAAATGAGTGAACAGTACAACATCCTCAATGCCTTGTAATCTAGCAAATACTTTGCCTTGTTTAGAACAGAAATATTCCTAGACACTTTGGTTTTAACATGTGCTATGTGTGATTTCCATGTCAGGTTTTCATCCAGTGTCACCCCTAAGAATCGAAATTCAGAAACCCTTTCAATAAAAACTCCATCAATGGACAGTGAAATGTTTTAATCTTTTTTTCTATTAGCAAAAACCATAAATTTCGTTTTATTCAAATTTAGGGTTAACTTATTTTCATCAAACCATCTTTTAAGTTTGACCATTTCATGTCCAATACACTTTGCTAAAATGTTTAAATCATCTCCTGAACAAAATACATTTGTGTCGTCTGCAAACAACACAAATTGCAATAATGTTGACGTTTCACATATGTCATTGATGTACAAAATAAAAAGTTTAGGCCCTAAAACCGAGCCCTGCGGGACACCACTTTCTATGTTCATACACTCCGATGTACTACCAGCAAATTCTACATATTGTTGTCTGTTATCTAAATAACTTTTTAACCAATCTAGAACTACTCATCTCACTCCATATCTATGTCATTTCGAAATTAATAGGAAATGGTCTATGGTGTCAAATGCCTTTTTTAAGTCAATAAATACACCTATTGTGTATTTCTTTCTTTCTATAGCTGTTGTAATTTCTTCTGTTATTTTCATTAAAGCTAAAGCTGTAGATCGATTTTTCCTAAATCCATACTGACTCTCACTCAATAACTCTTTTTTTTCAATAAAATTATCAAATTTTTGGACAAACAATTTCTCAAGGACCTTTGAAGATTGTGAAAGCAAGGACACTGGTCTGTAGTTGGTCAATTGGCTTGTGTCCCCTGTTTTAAAAAGTGGGGGTAACTTTAGCTATTTTCATGCTATCTGGAAAGATACCTGTCTGAAATGAAAGATTAAAGATGTAGCTTAGCGGTTTAATTATGCAGTCAATAGTCGTTTTCATTATTTTCATCTCGATCCCATCACTATCTGTCAAAGTCTTATTTTTGCATTTGTCTACAATGGATCTAATTTCAATTTCGTTTATCTCTCCCAAAAACATTGACTGCAACACTTTACTTCCCCCAATTCCGCCATCCTCTTTTTTTTTTGCCCATCGTGCGGTTTTGGAATAGTCTTTGCAAGATTCGGTCCGACATTTACAAAAAAAGAGTTAAATTCATGTGCCATTTCATTCATGTTTTTTACAACCTTATTTTTGTCATCAATGAAGTGACTGGCCAGGCCAGTGGATACCGATTTATTTCCAATAACATTATTTAGGATTTTCCATGTGCCCTTGATATCATTTTTCTTTTATTTTAACATATTATTATAATATTCTCTTTTTGCTTTTCTCATTATAACTGACAACTTATTTTTATATGCCTTTGAATTGCTTTTCAATTGCCTTTGTCCTACATTTTATGAAGTCTTTATAAAGGTTATTTTTCTTCTTGCAAGCATTTTGTAAGCCCTTGGTTATCCAAGGCTTTTGATGATAAGTACCTTTATGTGTACGGAGTACAGTGGGACAATGTTTGTCATACAGTGATATGTAGATTTTTAGGAAGGACTCATATGCAGCATTTACATCTTCTACATAAACCCCTCTCCACTCTTCCTTTAAGAGGTCACTCCTACATGTGTCTTTTGCTTCAGCAGTCCTTATCCCTGACATATCTACTGCGAGTCTCTTCCTTCTTTTTCTTTAATTGCCAATCATATGCTACAAATACAGGTAAATGGTCGCTTATGTCATTTATTATTAGCCCACTCTTAGCACTGTTTTCCATGACATTTGTAAAGATATTGTCGATCAATGTTGCACAAGTTGATGTTATTCTACTGGGCTTAGTGATTAGGGGATAAAGCCCCCTGCTGTGCAATGCATCCAGGAAATCAGAAGTTGTTTTGTGTTTAGATACGTTTAGAAGGTCGATGTTAAAATCCCCACAAATAATACATGTTTTATTTTCATTTAGGCCATCCATTAATACTCCTAAACTATCTTTAAAAAGCTCTACATTTGATCCTGGTGCTCTATATGCACAAGTCACAACAACATTTATCTTCCTTTCCATTTCAACATCTATAGTTATGCATTCCATTAAATCATCAGTCACAATTGACATTTTTTCAACCAGTGTGTATTTTAGGATGCTGCCCACATAAAGAGCCACACCCCCTCCTCTCTTATTGGTTCTGTTGATATGGTGTAGCACGTAACCCTCAATTTGGAAATCAGTGACTTCGTCTTTATTTAACCAAGTCTCCGATATGGCAATTACTTTGAATTTACTTTTAAATGTAAGTAGGTATTCAGTGATCTTATTAAAGTTTGCATACAGACTCCTGCAGTTGAAATGTATTAAAGAAAAATGTATTTTCAAGTCCAACATTGTCATTAAATTGATCATCGGTATAATATTTACACGAGTCACTTATATGATTAAACACATGATTCTCTGAATCAACATCATAATCAAAATTGTACATGTTATACTCTGTGTTGTCAAATCTGGAAAAGATTCCGAGTGGCTCAGTCATTTATGTTGTTATTGTTTTCCATGTACGTCTGCAAGGAGTTAACTCCCTCCACACATACCTGTTCATGCCTTTGCTCTTTCATGCCGATCAAGCGAGTCAATTAATGTCTTTACGTCCGACATCAGCTCACATCCTGGGGTTCTCCGGTTCCTGGAGCGGTGTGTCTGCCATCCTGAAGTCTGAAGAGTAGACTCCAAGTCCGGTTCTCCTGCTGGACTCTCCATGTTGACACCATACTCCAGTAGACCCTGTGCCGCATCTCGTGGGTTGTTAAACACCCTGACTTTTCCGTTTTTCTCAAATAATTTCAGTTTAGCAGGAAACAGAATGCGGAATTTGATGTTTCTTTCCTGGAGCTGCTTCCTTACTTGTCTGTATTTTGCGCGCTCCTTGAGCACTTTGGGTGGTGAAGTCCTCATCAAAGGAAATCCTGCAATCTTTCACCCTAATGTCCTTCTTTGCCCAGGCGGCTTGTAGCACCCTTTGCCTCACGTTGTAGTTTTGGAAGCGGACTATTATTGATCGGGGACGGTCGCTGTGCCCAGTGAGATGCCCCGTTGCCCGGTGCGCTCTCTCAATGGGAATTTCGCCGCTCACATCCAGTTTCTCGCGTACTAAGTTTTCCACAAAGTCCATCATGCTATTTCCCTTACATTTTTCGGGCCCTGAATACATCCTCAGGTTGTTCCCGGCCTTCAAGTTACTCACATTTACTTTCCAGTTGCTTTTGCATGCGTAAACTGTGAAGGAGTACTTTTGTCATACCGATTTCACAGTTTTCATTTTCTGCGATTCTTAATTCTGCTGCATCTGCTCTTATTTTCAGCTCTCCGAAGCCTTCTCTCAAGTCGTTTATTTCCTCCTTCAATACTCCAAAATTCCCAGCAGTTTCCATGCGGAATTCTCTGATTTCTTTTAATATTTCAGAGAGGCCTTCCCCTCCCTCCTCAGGTATATTTGCCTCAGGCGGATTCATTGTGCCGGCCTGTTTCTGTTTTTCTTTCTGGCTGAAACGTGCTGACATTTCCCTTTCCTTTTTCTTTACCTTCTGTAAGAAAAAAAGTGTTTGCGCAGTCAACCCGCCCTTTTGTTACACTCTCAGTTCCCGGATTCCTACAAAATAACTCAATTGTTTGCCCGGTGTGTCAGGGAACTCACCAAGTGTCAGAAAACACAACCCTCTGTCTTTTCCTCCATACCCAAATCTCTAAAAAAGGGGCTGCAACGGATCTGATCCAGACTGATCCAGATTTGAACACTTTTCTGACGTCAGGACGGTGGCGCTACGGCTATTGGGCCAACTGCACCAATCAGGAGGAGACAGCCACGGACATTGCCGTTCGAAAGCGCTGGAGACGCTGTAGTACATATTTCAGGCCTGTAGATGGTGCTGTTCTCACTGAATCCGAGCATGAAAGGCAGTGTTAAATTGAGCGAAATGAGGAATGGATAAAATGCATGATCTCTTTGGTATTTTCACAAATAAAACGTATAAATATACCTTATATAGGTATGGTCCTACACTATATTATTCAAATATAGCATGATGGGTCCACTTTAAGTTTTAGAATATATTGGCTTCTATTTTGAGTATATTTAGTGAATGAAAAAGCACATTATATTGGCACACATCAATAGACGCTATTATTTTAAATTATAATTAATTATGAGATTAGGAGCCAGAAATCCTGTCTCTCTTTGTGACAATTTGAGGAGATCTCGGGTCCCTCTGTTAGCCTATAACGACTTCAAATATTAGGCCACCTTTGTCTGTATTAAGGCAGTGTCCGACCAAGGGGATAATATGTATTTAATATTCCATATCCGTGGCTCAATGTAAATTCAAATATCTTAAATATCATCTGGACTTTTGATATGATAAGCGTAAATATGTCTTGTGTCTTTATAGTATCAAAGCTCAAAAATCTGTTATTTTGTTCAAGATACATCCAGTAAGTCTATATTATAGAAACTTTAAGCAGATCTACTTCAAGTTCATTTCCTTAAGGCTAGTATAAACTGACTGCATGTGGATATAATAGGAGAATGAAGGTTTGTGTAAGGAGGGAAGGAGGAAGCAGTGAAGATGAAGTGCTGTTTATTTGAAGGAGGCGCGGACCTGGCGGCCCTTCAGAGGCTGGGGGGGGCGGTAGTTGTCCACCATGCAGCATGGAGCCTCTCCTTCTCCGGTGAAGAGGAGGCCGCGGAACTTGGCCATCTGATGAAGAAGGAGAGACACGGTGTTTAAATCAATGAACCTGTGTCCTGGACACGTACCCACCACAGTCTGTTGGTGTAATATAGATTGTATACACTGTTTACTATTTTCAATGTTTATTTTAGACATAAAAAGAGAAACACCTAACACTTGAAAAAAAATCTACAATATGACAATGTCATCCGATCTGGGACAGCCAGGCAAGAGCCAAAAAAAGGATTAATTGTGAGCGGAAATAGAAAATCTGAGATCTTTACTGCTCCACTACAATGAAGTGGTGAGGTAAAGTGGAAAATAGGCTTTATGGCAGACACATGTCCATGAAACATAAATACTCTGTTCAGCAGGATAATCTCCACATATCCACACTAGTTTATGACTTTTGAAGCATAACTGCAGTCGGCTGAAGTACAAATGTAACGTTTGGCTGTAAACCAACTACATCATGGTCACATGTCTGCGATCACCACCACCAAGCTGAAGACCGACTCGTGTCGCCGTGATGATGTTTAGTCTCATTTAGTCCCTTTGTTAGCTACAGACGTATTAATGACAGTTTCAGACATTCACCAGTGGGGTATTTACTGACGTATTTCATGTAGTAGAACCAAACGTAAAAGTCTTGTACGATTTTCCAGACGTCTCATTCCAGGCTTCTAACCACAAACACGTTAAAAAAACCTTGACTTGGACGAAGGAAACGGAAGTGGTAAAATGTTGTGTTTTTAGGGGTTTTATGACTCAATACTGCGCAACTCTATAGGTCAGGATTGGGGTTCACTCCAAGTGCAGATATAGGAGTGCACTGCTAATCTTTCTTGCCAGCTCAAGCACCATTGTTGTATTCAAACAAATGTATTCCAAGCAATTCCGAACGAGGTTGCGCATGGTGGCGACAACATCAGAAATGAATTGTCTGTCAGTGCGGACTGTATGTTACAAACTAGGGCTGCACGATTATGGGAAAAAATCGAATTGCGATTTTTCTGACAAATATTGCGATTTGAATTGCGATATTTGTTTTTAAGCGACCCAACGTAAGTTTATTGTAAAATACGGCCATAACTCCGGCTAGGAAGGTCGTATCAACATGCTCCCGTCTCTAGCACCCCCGCAGCCCGAGCTACGAGTGAAAGAACTAAACTTACATGAAACTTCCGTTGGGTTGCTTTAAAGTCAAGCTTCAGTTTAAGATTCACCCTGTGATAGAAACATGTGATGGAGCATTACAACCTGACTCAGATGGTTTGTTTCACCATCTAGGAAAGCTCCATTGGAAGACATTTGGAAAGGGCAGGCACTTTCAAAAATACTTGGCAGGTGATTGGATCAATCTGTCTATCACCTTCTATCATGGGCCACTTCTGATTGGTTAACAATGGCTGGTACATGTGGAGCACAGCACTTCTGATTGGTGTGGATGACTGACACACAAGAACAAAAAAAAATTGTAAAAAAAAAAAAATGTCAGGCTTTGCGATTTGATAATCGTATCATCTAAAATTGCGATTTCGATTTAAAATTGATTAATCGTTCAGCCCTATTACAAACTCAATTCATCATACCCAAAGAGAAAACTCGCTGCTAGTGTCTCTTTATTCGAACTGAAACATGTATTTTTAGAGAGTTGCTTATTATATATATATTATACTTGACTAATTAAAGAGAGTCACTATATGCCACCCACCACCTGGTGGGAAACAGCTGAAAGCTTTGCTCCTGTCTTCAACAAAGTGACCACACCAATGATCACATGACTCCACACTCCATGACGTTTTCTAATACTGGATCACTGATAAGTACCCAATGCTTGAAATCCTTTGTTATGAAGAATCCATGACTTGCACAGATTCAAAAAAACTCTTGGTTTCAGACAGGCCAACACCTCCAGGCAGAGCCAGAAAAAACAGGTCAATATCCACGTCACCTGTCACCTGCAGTAACAGGTCCAGGAGAGGGCTTCTATTGGGGTTTGAATCTCTGTCTTCACCAACTAAGCCTTTGGAACCTCTGTTTTGGTTCATTGGAAGATTAACATATTTAAGGTTGCTTAGGGGGGAGAGCCATAAGAAAATGTCCACGCGATTAGCTAGCCAAGAGAGTCACGACAGAAAGTATTCCTTCTAATTGAACAATTTCTGACTAGGTGGGCATTTCAAAACTTCCCGCACAGACTGTATGCATGCGTTATGGTACGCGCCTGTGTGTGTGTGTGTGTGTGTGTGTGTGTGTGTGTGTGTGTGTGTGTGTGTGTGTGTGTGTGTGTGTGTGTGTGTGTGTGTGTGTGTGTGTGTGTGTGTGTGTGTGTGTGTGTGTGTGTGTGTGTGTGTGTGTGTGTGTGTGCGTGCGTGCGTGTGTGTGAAAAAACTAAAGCAGCAGGCTGCAGTAACAACATTTCCTCTGGGAGCCATTTAGCCTTTAGCTAGCTGGTGAGCTTTAGGCTGATTTCTCTGCCTCAGCAGGCTCAATCTACAATGCTGCACTTCTTCACCATAACAAAGTAAGCCTTAAACTGTACAGTACTTGTGTATCGACATATTTATTCCTGCATTAAAAACATTCCTCACTACTTAAAGCTGAAATCTATCTGCAGGTTAGTCAAACTGTGTTGAACCTTTAGGAAAACCCTACGGTATGTCACATGAAGGTACAGGTGGGCAGTGTTCAGTAGAGAGTGCAGTCTGCAGATACAGGCTGTCAGTGACACAAGGTCTTCAGACACACCCTGCTCTAAAGCATGAAATAACTTCTGACCCTCTTGACGTTGGCAATGTTTAAACCAACATCCAGGCTGCTTAAAACTTGCAAAAACACATAATTAGAGGATCTAGGGTATTTTAAAAATAAAATCTAGTTTTGATGAAATAGCCAGCTATGTTAATTTGGCAGTTATTTATTGGATATTCTTTTGTTTTTTTCAGACTCCCTGAAGCTTAACACCTCACGCCTTGTATTGTCTCATTTTGAGTGAAACACTTTAAACTTCTACTGGATAATTCAGCTGGATCCTCACCAGACTACATAGAAAAGCAGCATGTCCAACCCACATCTAGTATGTGGACTGCCAAGACAAATGTCTGTATTTAAGAACTGCCACAAAGCTATTTTGTGCATTTACATAGACACATGTGCACTTAAACACCCTACGACCTTCCTAGCTACTGTATATTTAAAGGATGTTTAGTTTGCAATCCAGATGTGGCTTCACTTCAGTTGTTTGGCTCTCAAACTTCAGGTTCAACATTACATGTATTTGAATACTAAAACAACAAGCTATAATTATTCTGCAATTCAAGAACAGAGATTGTACAGCAGCAGTTTTGTAACCCCAATAACTTTAAAAACAGCACTGTGCATGTCCAAATATCTGGATGTTATATTCACAGTTTTTTGTATACATTTGCTATATCAAGGTATATAGGGTAAAAGTATATGTATCCACTGGTTGGCAGATCAGAGCAGAATCTTTGTGTTTCACTGTGTATGTGGCTTTTACACAGGATCACAATAAGTCATAATCAAGGTTATCAACTCTGAAATGTGTATTAAACAGGAAGTACTCATTTGAAATCGAATGTAAGTAGAGAGTGAGTACGCACCTGAGTACGGCTGACACTGATTGGCTCCTTGAGGATGATCCAGCTGACGCTCTCCAACAGAGGGGGCGTGGTCAGAGAGCCGTCATAGGTCCAGAAGTCCAGAGAATCAGGCAGGAGGGTCTTTGGGTCAAAGTTAGCAAAGACGGTCTGCTTCCCCTGCAGGTGTGAGGGCGGAGGAACAGGGAAGAGGGGGTTAGGAAAGGAAGGGAAGCAGTTGTCGCTCATTGTTAACCATTACAATTGTAGGTCTTCCAAAAATTTAAAATGGGCTTCATTGACAGAATAAGCTCATTTGTCTTCAGCAGATATGTTTTGGGATTTGCATGGATCTGCGTGTTTTTAACATTTAGCATATCATCGACCAACTGAAAAACAATAACTAGCTAGAGGGGGGTGAATGTTTATACCAGGTGTACAATAATTTTGAGGCTAATAATAATAATATGGTAGATTACAAGGCTACATAAAAACGAAACTCAACGATGCCGGGCTAATGTGCTAATGATTTAGCGCTTCACAAAAACAATGCAAATACATTGAAATTGAAACATGACATTACAAATGAAAATGAAAAATGAAATTCATACACTATGTTTATTAGAAAAAGAAGATTTATTCAATACTATTGCTGTGAGCTAAAACAATGCTAATGTAGAGACAGCATCCGTTACTGTGCAAAAAAACATGGAATCTGTGATGTACATCATGTAATACATCTTCTTGCTGGAAGTGTACGTTGAGTTTGTAGCACTTTGTACATGCCTCACTCTGCTTGTTCTGACAGTTAATCATAGTTAGTGCTCTAATAGTGAAGTCTGATAGTGAAGTTCTTAATAGTTATTATTGAATCAGAATACCATTATTTGTCCAACAGAGGGGAAGTGTACATTGTTACAGAGAAAGTAATGAGCCAGAAGGGGTAACATATTGACTCAGAGACATGCATACAATATTAAAGATAAAATTAGAAATTACACAAATTACAACTTAGAAAGATACACATCCAGATGGACAACATTAACAACCAATAGCAGTATCTTTTTTAAATAAGTGTATTAAGTAATGTGCTAGCAGCCAGGTAACCGTAGTGAAAGTGGAAGTATGTATTGCACAGTTAAATGTATTTGTTGACAATAAAAACCTGATATAACCTGGTATTTCGAGTGGCTTATCAGAATGTATCGTAGCAGTAGCATGTATGACTCTTAGGAAACATTGGTAAGCACAGTAGTAAATCGACCAATCATTTATGGGAGGCTAAGCTTCTCTAGCGTTTTTACCCCCCACCACTGATTTTTACCTTGGTCTTAATGCTGTCAAAGGCATCCAGAACCTTCTGAAGCCGGGGGTTGGCGGCACTGATCTGAAGGACAGAGACTAACAGTTAAATGTACAGTAAGCCCAGCTTTATTTCTTTAGATTGTCTCTTAACCTTACACCGTCCTGTGAACGGCATGAATACTTAAAGCTACCCCCCACTCCCTGCGTCCAGTGCAGTCAGACGGAGACTCACCTTGAGGAAGACCCCCACCACTGCAAGGCCATCAGGCTGGCTGGCTGCCTCTCCAAAGCTGGGGTACTTAGTGTTCCAGTGCACCAGGTGAAGCTAACAGGGGAAGAGGTACATTTTAAGACCCAGGCTACAGAACGTGTGTCATCTTGTCCAAAATATACTGTAACATGTGCAATAACGTGGATATTTTACAAATAATAAGACAGATCTCTAAAAAGAAGACCAATGCAAAATGTTTCAGCAAGAGTTTGAAGCGCATCTGTGATAATGTCAGATGTATCAGACAAATATAAATATCTCCTTTTCTTTATTATTAGAGATAAACCACCAGTCCGATTGTTATGACACTTGGTGGAACAGTACAGTATGGCATGGGCCAAGAAAGAACCCGTTACGCATTGAAGCAGACGGAGTCCCAGCAGGTCAGATATGTGAATTACTGTTCACTTATGGAAACGATCCATCTAGTTAGTTTATTTCTTAATAGGTTCTAAAAATAATTTGAATATATGGGAACCAAAGACACTGGAATCTATCAATGTAATACCCAATGTGTTTTTGTATTGAGTAATGTAGACTCCAGTCACCCCCAGTTCTTTCTTAAACAATCACAGAAGTAATGCCCCTTGTGTGTTTTCATACAGAACCATGAAGAACAGTGTTACTCATGTTTACTGAATCATCTTGCCAAAGACAGTTCCACCATCACAGACCACAGGCTGCCCAGGCCCTGTTCCTGCAGGGTTAGTGAAGCAGCAGCTCCTTCAGTACCTCACAGGGGGACTTGATGCCGTTGACGGTGTGTTCGGAGCCTCTGTCATTACTCGCTCCCCAGTGGAAATGAAACTGCTTCAAACGGTACGTTCCAGAAATAGGACCTCCAGTCAGGACTGGTGAGCACAAAAGTCATTACAGATGCAAAATGTCAATCTGAATGAAATACTGTAGTTCTACACATTCTACAGACCTTTGATGGAAACAATTATGGAGAAATCATCATCTGATTTTTGACTGAATTATCATTAATTGCAATTAGATCATTTCCAGATAATTTCGTCCTTATAATGTGCAGCATTTATCTTTTTAAAGTCAGAGAAAATGACACACTGATGACGTCATCATCAAACAGATGATACTTTTTAGGCAGATGTCCTCCAGATGCTTACACGGTGATGACATCATCACACGCTCTTATCTACTTAGTACAACATACTGTACAGCGGGGTGGGGTCCTGAATGCGACAGCCAGATTAAGCTTACTATGCTTAACCTTTCCCGAAATGAATACATAATATAACGAGTGTATACCGTATAAACAACACTGTAAAGAGTGCATGAATGAGTCCTTACACTCAGAATGAGTCAGCATTTTATCTCTTGCAGTTTCTTGTCTCAAATATTTGTATTTAAGCTTAAAATTAGGACTGCGGTTAATGCAAGATGAAGATTTAAACTATTAGTTTAACGACATAAAATCACTCACTTGTGAATGCCTTAAGCTTCTGTGTTTCATACAAACGGCGGTCTCTAAGAAGTAACTAAATTATGCTTTTAAATATCTTCCTGCGAAACATTAGCCACATTAGCTTAGCGGTGGAGGATGAGCAACCATGTGACCAGGGCTGCCCCTGGCCAACTTGTAGCCCCACGCAAAGTTATGTGTCGAGGCCCTCTGTGTCATGAACGTCGACGGGGGTGGATGTTTGCTGCTAGTGGAGCACGCATGAACTGCCAGCACGCATGAACTGCGAGCACATTTAATTGCGGCGCATTTGCTCTTCAGTTGATGCCCCCTACGCAGGATGAGGCTCCCTCCGCGAGGTGAGGCCTGCATGTGACCGTGAAGTTCCTTTATAGCCTAACGTTAGCTTCAAATATCATAAAGTGGTGTTAATACACAAGAAATCGGGAGAAATGCGGGAGAAATATGACCCGGGACCGGGAGAGGGCTATGAAATCGGGAGTCTCCCACGAAAATCAGGAGGGTTGGCAAGTATGACACACACATACACACAAACACACAGAAACACACACACACACACACACACACACACACACACACACACACACACACACACACACACACACACACACACACACACACACACACACACACACACACACACACACACACACACACACACACACACACACACACACACACACACACACACACACACACACACACACACACACACACACACACACATAATGTTCGTATTTAGTCTCCTGATTTTAAATGGGAATTAAATAATTTCAGTGTTCCCAAAGCACCAGTGTTCTGCAGTTTGTGTGGGCCTAATGTACTGTTGCACAGTTTATATAGAAACTATGTCCAGGAGAAGGTATTTGGAAGTTTTGGAAGATTCATAGCTAACCACACTGAGGATTGTGGATTATCTCATATTTTTAAGCCTCAATTTGTCCTCTGATTACCACTGCAGCAGTCTATACTATATAATACTTTACTATACAATACAATACATTATTACATGGCTTAGTTGAAAACTCGATTCTGATCCTTGACCGCTGTCAAGGATTTATTGACCGTTGTTAAGGACGCTCACATCTGCAGAAAGAAGTCCAGTCGATTAACTATACAGTTTGGCCAAACTGGGACAAGACAAACAGCGGCAAATAACGGGGCAGAAACCCTCCTTTATACGCAACGGTCCAGACATAGACATCAAACGGCGACACATATTCAGTTGCCAGTTCCTTTGGCATTAGGGCAGGGATATCTAGATACTTTCCAAGGTTTGACATAATGAACTGTGTTACTTTTAAAGCAACAATGTTTTCAAATCTGTAATCAAAAAGCTCCTCAAAAACGCTATCAGTTCCTGCCGTTGCTATGTAGTTGAAACGGTAACAACGGACTATTTTTCTTAGCGGATGCATGTCATTTTAAATAAATAATTGCCTACTATTTTTTAAATCAATAAAAACATTTTCTAAATCTATAAAAGTATTTCAATTAATGGGAGTCATATCGTTACTTTGTTGAGAATGTGGCCTTGTAATAAGTGGGCTAATGTGCAGTGAGTTGGTCATTATGGGTAAAATAACACCCGACAGGCTGATCAAGATCCCTCCGCTGTCGGGTGTTCTTTTACCCAGAATGACCGCCTCGCTGCACATTATCCCTTACATATCATATTATAATATATGATTTATTTTGCAGCAGAAATCTAGTTTTGCCAACAGCTTTACAACACACGAAACAAGGACGATTAAGATTATAGATGTTTTACATTTAAAATCCATATACATAACTATATTTCTGTGGCTTAGTGTCCTAACACTGGAAGCTGAGCGGTGGAACTTACTGGAACTGTTGGCTTCGTCCTCGTAGTCCACCTGGAAGGAGTGACCGTTGTTGAGAATGCCCTTGGCGTTGGAGGGGTCGTACTTGAGTTTCAGAGACTTCAGAGTGGAGTCGTACCGGGCCTCCTTAGGGACGATGTTGATGGGAGACTGTCTTCGCCCGTTAGCCACAGGGAAATCTTTGCCCCATTTTTCAGGCCCTACAAATACATATTTGGAGAATATAGAATATAGTGGAGGACCCCTCGGGGGGGGGGGGGGGGGGGGGGGGGGGCAGCCGCATAGCTCCTCCTGGGGTTTTGGATATAAGCCTATGTTTTCTTTAAACCAGCCTCTTCTTTTCTTCAAACTGACCAGATCCGTGAGATTGGAGGAAGAGCAGGAAGTACTTCCTTTGTGTTTGTATTTGTATTTGTATTTGTATTTGTATTTGTATTTGTATTGTTACTTTTTATCATTAAAACAAGATTATTGTTTAACTTGCATTCTGGTGTTTCTTAATCCCTTCCTTTTTACGAATTTACCCAGCTTATCAAACGACACGCGGAGACGAGGTTGGTTTTAAACATCCACCAAATCTCCAACAGTGTGGAGCCCTTTAGCGCCAGCTTCTACATACATACGTGGCAAAGAACACACTTCTTCTGTTGGCGTCTTGTCTTTGTTTTTTAGAGCGGAAATATATATTCAGATATGAATTAAAAATAATAAAAGTTTCCTGTTCAATATTATTATATTATCAAGTGAACTCAGCTGCTGTGTGATATTAGGAACATTTTAATACAATAACAGCAGTGCAAAATTACTCATACCATAAAAACACCAGGAGTATTTACTTGCAGAAGGCTAATTACTAAATGTTTATTACGACTACATTGCAATTTGAGCAGCATTTAAACACTGCTGTGTCACTAAGTTATACAATACATGCACCATAGTTTTTTCATCGTATAGTAAGTATATTGTCTACAGTATCATCTGATGCTTATAAGGTGAATCAAACGATACCTGAATACAACATTTAATAATATCATAAAAGTAAAAGTTCCTCATTTAAATATGTTTTGTTATCATTCAAATAAACAAACAATTAAGTTCATCTTATAGAATGTGCTGGTAATTCTGTGAGGTGGAAAGTCCACTTTTTAAAAGTTTTGAAAAAGTTTGTTTTGCAAAACCTACATTCATAACATGCCCAGCAGATTCTGAAAAGTTATGAATATATAATCAAATAAAAAAAAAAATAAGATATAAAATATTTTCTTTTTTTTCCAGTGTTAAATATTAAAGTGAACTATCAACCCTGCCTGATTACTGAATTAGGCTTATGTAATAAAAGTGGTGGAGAGTAAATAAGTATATTTACTCAAGTACTGTACTTAAGTACACATTTGAGGTAGAACTACTTGTACTTTACTTGAGTATTTTGTTTCTGTGCAACTTCATGTTACTTCACTACACTTCAAAGGGAAACACTTAACTTTTTACTTAGTTAGTTTCTTTTTCTTACGTTTTTAGTTACTGCAAGTTCAGAGTTTTACACACAACACTTAGAAAGATCTTAGGAAATTATGCTTCAATATTGATTCAAAACATTGCCAATGAATGGGTTGAGGAAAAATGTATTAGCAGTCATATTGCAAATGGTTTTTAGTTAAGAAACATTTCACAACGTTTCAGTTTCTCAAAAGTGAAGATTTGCTGGTTTTATTTTGAAAATATTTTAATAGTTGAGAATTGTATCTGAATACATTTGAGTTTTTATGCATTAAGCACTTTTCATCCTAAAACGTTAACTACATTTCCCTATTAATATTTTTACAGTATTCTCAATGCAGTACTTTTACATGTCTTTTTTGAGTATAGTATTTTTACTTTTACCTAAATCATCTGAACACTTTGAACACCACTTTGTTATAATTTAAGTAATGTAATTGTTAATGAGGAGTGGTCTGCACTGACTGCACACTGCACACAGAGTGTAGGGCAGCACGTGCTGGAGAGGATGTGGCGCAGTGGACTAGTGCGTTGGTGTTCGGATCAGGGGAGCACCGGTTCAAACCCCACTGCAGTCAGCATGTCGTTGTGTCTCTGGACAAGACACTTCACCCCAAATTGCTCCTGTGGGGATTGCCCACAGTGTCGAGTATGTAAGTCGCTGTGGATAAAAGCGTCTAACAAGTAATATGTAATGTAATGTGTCCATCTGTTACTCCTGAACATCCCATCATACTTAGCTCACCGTTTTTCGCTCCGTATCCCCATCCGTGAGACATGGTTGCTGCTCCTGATCACACACACACACACACACACACACACACACACACACACACCGATTAATCCGCGCCAACCTGCGGGTCAGACAAGCTGCACACACACGGGGCTTTATGGCTATCCCTCAGCCCCACACTGGGGGGGGCTGTCGGTCCCCAGCAGCCCGGACTATCGGGAGGACGGAGGCTCCACCCAGAGATGCGATGATGACGCCTGGAGCTCTCCTTCTGCTCTGCCCTGCCTCTCTGATCCTTTCTTGGAGAATTCATTCAGTGGAGAGGTGGTGTGATGTCTATCCTCTGCGCTCCTTGTGGATGAATCCATGTTGCGCGCACCTCATCCACATGGTATCCATCAGTTGTTCCAGGATCAGTGAGGGTGAGGATGGTACGGTCCAGCGGATTTAGTTGCAATATCCTGAAGTGTGCAGGCTTCTTTAACCTGCTGCCAGCTTCCGACCATCCCGGCTATCCTGTACCTGCTTTAGGGACGCAGCTCTCTGCAGGGCCGGACCGAGACATGCTGGCGCCGGATGCGGACCCCCACAGGCCCGCATGTCTTAGGACAGAGGGGTGTACTATGCCCCCTGAAATAGTGAATTTATGATATTTGGCCACATAAATAGACATTTCATCGTGATTGACTCCCTACCTGCACAAGTAAAACACAACTTAAAAGTGCACACACACAGACACACACACATTTGCCTTAATGAATGGTTAGCTAAAAAAGGCCCCTTCTTTTCTGCATCTGAAACAGGTATTATTTTAAACAAACTGCTAGGGGAATAAGTACTCACCTGTTATAGTGATACAGTATGTTCCTCTGATGTAGTCTGTGGGTAATACAAAACACAACTAACCTACACAGAAATATATAAATATCTATCACCAAAATATTGTTTTTCTTCAGTGCTTTGTTTCCAGGTGACTGTTTCCATGGTAACAGAACAGGACCCCAGAAAAGATCGCCAACATGTAATAGCTTCAGGAAATAAAAGTAGGCCTATATATTTATTTATACTGTAATGTTTACATTTTTTGTCAACTATTTGACATCACCAATACAAAGAATGCCAAATCAACATGTAAAACAATGTATTACAATGTATTATAATAACAAACAAATATTTGTATATTGTTTAAAACTTTTTTTTTGTTAAAAAAACGGTTCTATAATACTTATGGTGCCACCATAGCTACAAATTAAATGAAGGCATTTCTGAGTAATGTATCTGTACTGTATATTGGATGCTGTTTCTCCTTTTGTTGAGATAAATGTGCATTATGATCTTTTATAATATGAAGGGACAAATGAGCTGCCAATCAGCTATTTTGAAGACGAGGATCCATCAGCTCCATGTTCTCTACTTATAAACCTCCAGCTTCTATCAAAGCCCCGTTGAGTTGTTTGTGAATTTCACTTCTTTGATGACATCTGGTGGAAGCATCAGAATGTCATCCTGGCCGAGGGCAATGCACAAGAATGGGAAGAAAACCAACATTTACATCCCCAGCTTTTACAGACCCTGGAAACACAGTTTACTACAAACATGAATATATACTAAGAATACTGGCAAGGATGTGATAATCACATACAATTCTAAATGTTGTAACATGTTGTGCGCTCAGTGAGGAAGTGTAGCTGTTATTTAGTTTCTCTGTCTGGTCATAGATTTTTGGATCTTTTCTCTTGAAATCATCCAGACAGCTGATGCACATTTACCACTCTGTAAATAACATCTTAGATGAATGTACACCTACTCAATTTGTAAAATCAGCTTACATTTGTATTTTTATTTGTATTGTTGTATTATAAAAATGTAACAAACTCTCAAAACGAAAAAGTCTACAACAACCCTGATTTCCCTCTAATAAAGCCACTTTGTTGCCACTACTTTTTCTATTTTGTTCATTTTTAATCAAATTAATTGATTGATTAGTTTTTTTTATGACATTCTATTCTTCAAATTACATTTTTACTTAAAATACATTATTGTCTTGTTTTTATGTCATATTTTGTCCTGATGTGAAGTTATCTTATTGGGGCCATTCTTATAAATGTGAATCTAAATCGTAGAGCATCAGCATCCAATCTGGTATTATATATTGACATGCATGATATGCATTTGTACCAACAATAATAAAATATATTATATATATATATATATATATATATATATATATATATTTTCTGGGTAAACGGCTAGTGTTCATCTTAATCTTTATACCAAATGTATTGAATATCACAGTCAATACATTTGCTGCCATCTAGTGGTTGGAAAAAAGACAGCTTTGACACCAACACTTTTGGTAATAGTTATCCCTCGCATTGCAGGGAAGCCCATGGAGGAGCGCGCTGCGGCGCCTGAGGAAGAGCCAGCGGTAGCATGCGGCTAAACTGCACCCTCCCCTCCTCTAGGTTGCTGAAGCGCTGGGTGACCGAGAATATCGCTCCGAAGAGCCCCTCCGTGGACACGGGGGCTCCAAGGAGATCCTCTCAGTCCTTCTTGGATAGGGCGGTGAGTCCTAGCCACATGTGACGCAACGCCACTGTGGCCAAGGACATCATCCACCCCGCTGCGGTGGCCACTCCATGGATCAGCTTATTCATCTGACCGATGCAGCGGTCCGGATAATCACTGGGCGGGGTGTCCGTCCGAGGGGTAAACAGGGAGACACCCAACATGCCGAGATTATTCGCCGCAGCCGCCATCTGTGCCACGAGCCTGAATATTCTATCCAAATATTCAAAGGTGTCTCGGTCCCGTGGCAGGGGGGCCAGAGGTTTCTTTCCCTCTGCTCAACCAGCTGCCTGCGGGAGCAGATGGGCCGCCAGACTCTCGTCGAGGGGGGGCACACCGGGACAAGCTGTGTCCGAGCTGCTCTGCACCCTGATCATACCTGCCATGGCTGTTATCGGGGCCTATGTCCTCAATGGTTGCCGCCACGTCGCCACCACATACTGCCAGGCATCTGGCACCGAGGGCGAGACGAAGGTTGGCTGCGGCGGATTCACCGGGCCGTAAAAGCCGTGTCGAAGGCGGCTTACTGGCCTCGGTGGCAACGGTGTGGGGGGGGAGCGGTAGACCCACACGCTCCGCTGCCAGGGTCATCACCACCGGGAAGTCCAGACGTGCAGACCTGCACTGGACCTTCCTGGCCGGACCCGAAAGTACTAGACATCATCGTCCTCGTCGTCCTCGTCGTCTTCCTCCTCCATGACCGTGGCCACCCGGCCCCTCGGGATGGCGAACACGAATGGCACCTCGTCATCCTGTTCACCCATCTCCACCACCTTGAGGTCCTGATCCTCCGCCTCCTCCTGCGGGCCAAACTTCACCCGGAAAAGATCCCCACGATGTTGGCGATTTAGCCGAGGGATCATCCGGCAGGCGTTGCAGGCCGACGACTGGCTTAGGCCGTCTTCGGCGTGGTCTCGCCCCGGGCACTGGAAGCACAGGCGGTGCGGATCAGCCCCCGCGATCAGGCCAGGGCATGTACGATACGATATACTTTATTGCCCCCGGAAGGAAATTTGTTCTGGACTCCGTCCTGCAGTTCCGCATACATGTACATATACAAACATAGTGGACATTAAGAGACACACACAAATCATCAGTCATACACCGTTTGAACAAACACAATACACAGACGCACATAGGGCCTACTGACAATGGCTACTTATTGCACAACCCTCATGGACAACATTTAAAAAGTACATTTCATTACATTTGACTACATTTCATTTCATGTGAATGTTATGAAGCTTAATCGACATAGGTAGGAATGAGTGCTTATAGCTGTTCAGCCTGCTCTTGGGAACCGGGCAGGTCCCGGTGCTCAAGGAGTGGTGAGTCCACTTTCTTCTCTTTCTCTATTCATGTCTTAGCTCAGTGTTCACTTCCGCTCGCTGAAGAGAAAGGGATGACGGTCAGGAGGCGAGGCATCCTTTTATACGGTGAGATGCGCGCGCATTCAGGTAGGTCCGCCCCGGGGCCGGCTACGTCTATAGAAGTCTCAGTAGGTGAATGCTTGCATGATAAGGTAGTACCCACAGAGTTCAGAGGGCGGAGCCTGTGAGAGATATAACTTTTTGAGTTGCTGTCGACTAAAACTAGACTAAAACTATGAAGGATAAAAAGGACAAAAATTTGACTAAAACTAATAACCATTTTCGTATAAAGACTAAGACTAAACAAAGAAGGACGCCTCACACTTCATGTCTCCAAACTCAGGACCAGTGACTCTGGGTTTTATGTGTGTGACATACTTGTCAGACCTGATGGGACTAACTCTAGGAGATGCTGGCTCAACGTCACTGGTGAGTAACCTCAGTAGGAGTGCTGTATTTACTTCTGAAGCAGATAATGATTATATCAACTCTTTATTTTCACTAAAAATAGGTTTTCTCCCTGTCAACATGATGTCATTAACTGTGTATTTCCCACAGCTGCTGCTGAGCTCCAAACTCAGAGACCAACAGAGAGTCCACAACCAGAGAGAGACAGAACAACAGAGAGTCCACAACCAGAGAGACAGGGAGAGATCTGGATCTACTTTGGAGAGGCATTTACAGCCATGCTGCTGAATGTCTGTGCCGCTGTCTGTGTCTTCAAAGTGTGGCGTACTAAATCTCCTTTTAACCAAATATAGATCAATGAGGATGTACAGATGATGAGTTCCTCAGAGAATCAAACCCAAAGAGTCTGAAACCCTCTTCAAATGAATCGTTGCAGCATAATGTTATAAAACAAGGAAAGTCCAAGGTTCTCATCACCTTCTGATTTAACTGTCAGAAAAGAATATATATTTGTTTGCAGCTATTATGAAAAGAAACCCAAAGCATGATATGTAGTGTTTATTGATTTATTCACTGTTTGCTGTAATCACATTGCATTCTCTGAGCACTACACAAAAGTGAAGGACAATTTAAAAGATCACTGGAAATGAATCAGATGTATCCACCATGTTTTAACTAATTAATCCTTGATTGGATTTATCCGTGCTGATCGTACATATGACATTTTGTTTCTTTATTTTGGAAGAAAATATGCTTTGTAGAAAGACATGAATGTAGTTGCATTAAATATAGTTAGGTGGAGTCGATGAAATTCAAGTGTTGCTGAATTGCAGCTGAAGTTATGTAAATATATATTAATGTAGGAACATGTATAGAAAAACGTTACTTTATTTGACCTCCATTATCAAAATGTCTCTATAGCGCAGAACAGGATGACTGATAAAGGTATTCTGATTCTGATTATATTAATTTTGAGTTAAAATACTAATGTGTGTGTGTGTGTGTGTGTGTGTGTGTGTGTGTGTGTGTGTGTGTGTGTGTGTGTGTGCCTCTCTAACATTTCTCCTTCTCCGTGGACATCCTCCCATCATGCCATGCTTCTCTGGTGCTCCTCAGGGCCTTCGTCCTTTTGGGGTCCACCACCACGTAGTCCACACGTGCACGCCCGCCTCGTGCACGCTCCTCACCAGATACAGACTGATCGCTGCCTCCGTCAGCCGTGCAGCGTTTCTGGTTATAATAATACAATAAAATGTGTTGATGCAAACTATTAAAACATGGCAGGATATTTGCAGCCTATTAGATAACCTGATGAATAAACTAATAATAAATAATGAATACAAATGAAATACATTTTAAATAATATTATTTTATTTAATATTAATTAGGGAATAAACTATTAATACAAAAATAAATATAAAAAGTAAATCAATCAAATAAATACTAGAACAAGTAAATTAATAAAATATAAAAAAATAATAAATAACATAGATATTACAAAAAATAAATAATATAAAAGTAATAACATAAAATTGTAATTTCATTGAATAAATAATATTTTATTTAATATTGATATTTATTACAAATAAAAAATAAATAATACAAACATTTAAAATGAATAAATATAATAATTTATTTTTGTATTATATTTTAATTAATATAAATGTTGGTCCCACAGCAGGGATATTTCAGTGTTGCTGCAGTAATTAAAAAGTGTCATAGCAGACACACATAATGGTTAAATACACCAATAAAAACAATTATAAAGTAAATAACATAAAGAAAGTGTTTTGTTTTTAAGAGCCTATCGACATGGCGCCCCCTTGTGGTTAAACTCCACTACACCAGATGATAATAATTTACTTTATTCACTGATAACTGGAAAATAAACTAAAACAAAGCATTACATATGATATTGCTGCTCAGGATAATAACAGATTATAATTTAAACAATATTTAGGTGTGTATTTCCCACCTGCCGGGCTGCGCAGGCACTGCCGGTGTTCAGGTCCAGGTCGAGATATTCCACCTGTTTGTCTCCTCCGGCTCTCCGTAGAACCGAATTACTGCTCACCCCCCCCTCAGAGGAGCGGTGCAGCATCAGCCTCAGAGTCTACACACACACACACACACACACGCACACACGCACACACACACACACACACACACACACACACACACACACACACACACACACACACACACACACACACACACACACACACACACACACACACACACACACACACACACACACACACACACACACACACACACACAGATAAAACACATAGGAAGAATTAAGGAAGGAATCAAGGAAGGAAGGAAAGAGGGAAAGTAGCATATGAAGGGAAAAGGTGAAAAGGAAGAAGAGGGAAGGAATTGAGGAGAGTTTAATAGATAGCAAGAAGGAAGGAAGGACTGAAGGAAAGAAAGGAGGAAAAAAAGTAAATATGGCGGAAAGGAAAGATGATGGATAGGAATAAGGATGGAAGCAGGAAGGAAGGAAGGAAAGGAATGAAGGAAAGGAAAAAAGGAAAAGAAGGAAGGAGAGGAAGTGTGTGTTTTTGTTACCGTCTCTCCGGTGCTGGAGCTGAGGCTGGAGGTCGTCGACATGGCGACGTAGTTTTCGTCGGGCTCGTCAGAGTCGGAGGAGAGGGGGGAGGAGCTGTGAGCCGAGGGGGGTCTGAGTGGGGGGAGAGTGGAGGGACTACACACACACACACACACTTATTATTAAATATTATTGTTTTACAAATATTTAAAACAATAATAAGAAAAATACTATTACAATAATTTTTGAAATATAATAATTATTGTTGTTATTTATTTATTTGTGTTATTATAATTTTTATTTTTTTTACTATTAACTAGTGTTTATAAACTGAAATGTTTACTGTTTCTACTTTTATTTGTACAACTCCTAATACTTACTTGTTCTACTTTAATCCCTAATAAATCTACATGTATTCATAACAGTGTAGTACCAGTCAGCTCCACAGGGAGGCAGCAGAGAGCAGCTCTCTCTCACACACACACACACACACACACCCACACACACACACATACACACACACACACACACACACACACACACACACACACACACACACACACACACACACACACACACACACACACACACACACACATACACACACACACACACACCATGTTTCCATCACTTCAGGGGACATTACATTGACCTGCATGCATTTCCTGGAGACGTATCCTAACCTTAACCATAACCAACACATGCCTAACCCTTACCCTTACCCTAACCCTAACCAAGTCTAAACTTAAATTAATGATGTCCCCATAAGGGAGGCCAGTCGCCACACGTGACTGTGTAAACATATGTAGGTCCCCACAAGGATAGTAATGCTAGGTCACACACACACACAATTATTTTTTATATCATTATAATTATTAATGATTTATTTATTTGTATTATTATAATGTTTATTATTATATTAACTAGTGGTATTTAAACTAACATTTTGCAAGTTCCAAGTCTAAAACCTCGACTAGATTTTTTAATATGTATAACTTATTTTTGCAACTCCTAACGAGAATTTTACTTTGTAGGTTTTCTACTTTAATCCCTAATAAATTATCATGTATTATTAACCCCCTGTAGTACCAGTCATCTCCACAGGGGGGCATTAGAGAGCAGCTCAGATAGTCACTGCCTCTGTGGTACACACTAAATATTGCAGTAATTTGTATTTATTGTTGACGCTGCTATAAAACACACACACACACACACACACACACACACACACACACACACACACACACACACACACACACACACACACACACACACACACACACACACACACACACACTTACTCTCGTGTGAAGGTTCGAGTGACAGGTGAGCGGACGGGGGGCGGGACTTCCTGCCAGTCCTGCTGCAGAGGGAGGTCCAGAGGAGCCGGCTTCACTGGAAATTGTAAACGGGTCAAAGAGTTCTCAAAATGAGACATGAATCTTTATAATAAGTAATCTGCTCCTTCTCTTTGTATGACTGTTCTGAAAAGTTAGTTGTTAAAAAAAGCATATAAGACATGAGCTAATTAAATACTAATGAGGCTTTTAAAAAAATAAAACCTCTTTAAACAATTTGCAATCTGCAATGAAGCTGTTCCTAATATGGAATGCACATTTAATAAACTACAGTACTGTGTGTGCGTGTGTGTGTGTGTGTATGTGTGTGTGTGTGTGTGTGTGCGTGTGTGTGTGTGTGTGTGTGTGTGTGTATGTGTGTGTGTGTGTGTGTGTGTGTGTGTGTGTGTGTGTGTGTGTGTGTGTGTGTGTGTCTGTGTGTGAGACAGAGAGAGTGTGTGAGAGTGTGTCGTTTGTGACAGTGTGTGAGAGTGTGTGAGAGTGTGTGTGAGAGTGTGACAGTGAGTGTGAGTGTGTGAGAGAGTGTGTGAGAGTGTGACAGTGAGTGTGAGTGTGTGAGAGAGTGTGTGAGAGTGTGCTGCAGCCGTGTTGAGCAAAGTTGAAGCAGGTAAATAATTGAAACTAAAAGAGGCCGGAGAGAGGTGGGAAATGTTTGATTATTCTAGAATAACATCTCATAATAACGATGTTTCTGTACCTCTGGTTCTGTGTCGGGGCTCTGCAGCAGACTGACTGTCCGTCCTCTCTGCAGACTGGCTCACTCCTGCAGGGGTTCACAGAATAAAGAAGCAGAAAGCATCAAACAGGATTCACTAGCAGATACAGGAATGGGAAGGCTGCCGGTTACGTGCCTTTGTATGTAACAACAGTCTCTCCGTAAAGTGGTGATTCCTTTTATTCCATTTCTTTCAAATAAAACCATAATAAAATACTCACCTCTGCGCTGTGGTTTCAGGTTGCGGTGGATGGGGGGGGGCGCGGCCTCTCCTCCCGCGGTGGTGTTCCTCCGGAGGGGGGGAGTGAGGGGGGAGAGGGGGGAGTTTCTGAAGCCCAGGTGAGCCGGGGGCGGCACCTGTCGGCCCAGAGACGCCAGCTCACCTGAGGCAGGAGGGGGAGAAAGAGGGAGGGACGGGGGGAGGGGGGTCATCGGGACGTAGTTAGTGTCCTGGAGGGGGGGGGAGTCGGAGCGAGGAGGGGGAGCCGCCCTGCAACAGGAGGAGAGGAGGTGAGACATCAGAGGGACTTTTTATAATTTATTATGAGATTTTTTTGCATTTTTGGGACTTTTTCCAACATTTTGGGGGATTTTTCAGATTTTTACAAATATTATAGAATGTTATTTATTTACTTTTTACATTTATTTTTCATGATTTTCTTCCACACATTTTCCACATACTTTCGAAAATTATTGACATAGTTTTGGGTTATTTTTCTGAATTATTCAAATATTTAGGGATTCTTTTAATGGACTTTTGACATTTATTTGTATTATTTATTTTCCAGACATTCTCCACATCTTTTTTCCAATTATTCTTCCACTTTCTTTTTGGACATTTTCTTTGGGGTATTTTTTGAATT